>NC_053038.3:102135954-102760954 GCF_002575655.3 Aegilops tauschii subsp. strangulata | reverse complement strand
TCCATCGGAGAAGAAATAACAACGAAGGATGATGAACTTGAAGCTTCGTTAGTATCTTCATGGAAAATCATCGGATCAGAACATTGATTGAAAAAAAGGAGGAGAGACTTCCCATCAATAAAAAGGATACTTGGTTAGGAAATCTTAGTCCTTGAAGAAAAAGGTGGGAGGGCGGGAAAACAAAGACAACTTGGGCATATGGAACAAACAACGTTGGGAAAACTGAGAGGTGATCTTGCGAATGTTGAAATGATTGGATCCACTTGAAGAGAAGCATGTCGGTTGAAAAGAATTAATATGACAACCTCGATGATCGAAAGGATTAGCAACCACATAGAAATATGAGAACACCGCTTAGAATAAGGTATGGAATCAACACTTGGCATTGAAGCAACTCGAATACCACAAAACAAAACAAAACAAAGGATTGGCTTGCAGAATAAGCCAGAAACAAACATATGATAGATCCCATATCGTATCATGTGTCTGTTGGAAAGATATTCTAGGAGCTACTTGAATTCCCACTTATAAACTCCCGAAACTTTCTGGTTATGCAATCTGGTGTTGGGGATACAGGGGACGCAATATATCTCACCCAAACTAACAATACCTAGATCCAGCTGTATCCATCCTTCAACACATAACCAAGAAAACTCCGGAAATCGTGTACCTCAACCTTTGAAAAGCATCAGTTATACGAATTATGGCAATACTCCCGAACTCCCGCCCCAGTACTGGGTGGCGTCGAGGTGATCTCACCAACAACTGCATAAAAGAGATTTTCGATGTCGGCGGAACTCAGGTATTCCAGAACTGCAACGATAAAATTGTGACGACAACACCTGGGAGCTCAACTCCCCGGGACACTGCCACAACCCCTAAATGTCAGGAGGCACCAAGAACAATGTTCTCGTCACAAAACCATCGGAACGATTCCAAGATACCCGCGTGATCCTAATTTTTTTTGTGAAATTTGAGGAGAGAAAAGTCAAAACTTCTACGTCAGGAGGCCTCACCAGAGCGACGAAGGGACTGAGGAGTAAAAAGAATCCTACTCTCTGATATATATAATCCTAAGACTCAAAACATTTTTGTTCTAGACTCAACAACGCCAGCGATTCGATCAAGCAGGGGGCTCCTAAGTCGGGGATGGCTCTGATTACCAACTTGTAACACCCGCGATGCAGCTATATCTCCCACGTGTCGAGGCACGACTTAGAGGCATAACCGCATTGTGGTTTTGTTGCAAGAAGGGTCATCTTCACACAATCCCATGTAATGAACAAGAATGGGATAAAGAGTTGGCTTACAATCGCCACTTCACACAATACATAAATAAATCATACATCAATCAGAGTACACACATAGGTCCGACTACGGAACCAAAATAAAAGAAGACAACCCCAAATGCTAGATCCCCGATCGTCCCCAACTGGGAACCACTATTGATCAACAGGAAACGAAACATAGTAACGACCAAGTTCCTCGTCGAACTCCCACTTGAGCTCGGTTGCGTCACCTGCACTGGTATCGTCGGCACCTGCAACTGTTTTGGTAGAATCTGTGAGTCACGAGGACTCAGCAATCTCACACCCGCAAGATCAAGACTATTTAAGCTTAAGGGTAGGAAAGGGGTAGTGGGGTGGAGCTGCAGCAAGCACTAAGCATATATGGTGGCTAACATACGCAAATAAGAGCGAGAAGAGGAGCAACGGAACGGTCGTCAACTAGTAATGATCAAGAAGTGATCCTGAACTCCTACTTATGTCAAACATAACCCAAAAGCCGTGTTCTCTTCCCGGACTCCACCGAAAAGAGACCATCACGGCTACACACACAGTTGATGTATTTTAATTAAGTCAAGTGTCAAGTTCTCTACAACCGGACATTAACAAATTCCCATCTGCCACATAACCGCGGGCACGGCTTTCGAAAGATAATACCCTGCAGAGGTGTCCCAACTTAGCCCATTATAAGCTCTCACGGTCAACGAAGGATAAACCTTCTCCCGGGAAGACCCGATCAGTCTCGGAATCCCGGTTTACAAGACATTTCGACAATGGTAAAACAAGACCAGCAAAGCCGCCCGATGTGCCGACAATCCCGATAGGAGCTGCACATGTCTCGTTCTCAGGGCAACACCGGATGAGACATCCTACGAGTAAAACCAGCCCTCAAGTTTCCCCAAGGTGGCCCCGCAGTCTGCTTGGTTCAGACCAGCACTTAGAGAAGCACTGGCCTGGGGGGGGGGGGTTTAAAATAAAGATGACCCTTGAGTCTGCAGAACCCAAGGGAAAAGGGGATAGGTGGTAGCAAATGGTAAAACCAAGGTTGGGCCTTGCTGGAGGAGTTTTATTCAAAGCGAACTGTCAAGGGGGTCCCATAAATCACCCAACCGCGTAAGGAACGCAAAATCAAGGAACATAACACCGGTATGACGGAAACTAGGGCGGCAAGAGTGGAACAAAACACCAGGCATAAGGCCGAGCCTTCCACCCTTTACCAAGTATATAGATGCATTAATTAAATAAGAGATATTGTGATATCCCAACATATCCATGTTCCAACATGGAGCAAACTTCATCTTCATCTGCAACTAGCAACGCTATAAGAGGGGCTGTGCAAAAGCGGTAACATAGCCAAACAACGATTTGCTAGGAGAAGTGGGTTAGAGGCTTGACATGGCAATATGGGAGGCATGATATAGCAAGTGGTAGGTAGCGCGGCATAGCAATAGAGCGAACAACTAGCAAGCAAAGATAGAAGTGATTTCGAGGGTATGGTCATCTTGCCTGAGATCCCGCTAGGAAGAAGATCGAATCCATGAAGAAGACAAACGGACGTAGTCGAACGAATCCTCACAACTCCGGAACGAAACCGAAGCTAACGAGAGACGTAAACCGGAAAGAAGCAAGCAAGATGGTAAACAACCATCACATAAGCATGGCATGATGCAAAATCAAGTATGATGCATGTCCGATTTAATGAGGCATGGGATGGCAAAGTGCAACAAACAACACTACAAATTAAGTGGAGCTCAATATGCAACGAGTTGCATATTGACGAAACACCACATCACTTATTTAGTTCTCTCTCGTTTATGTACCCAAAAATATTAAATGTTATTAAACATGGCAAGGGGTGAAGCATATAAAAACTACCTATCTAGGCAAGTTTAAATGAGGCCGGAACAACAAACAACAATTCCGGAAAATCCTCATGTGCATATTTTAGATTTGGTACTGTTCTGCCATAAACACAATTTTAATGTTGTTAAACAGCAAAATAAAGTGCACCATGTTAAACTAGGCATTTTTCTACCCCATTTACATATAAAGTTTATTAAATTCCGAGTTACGGTTAATTAGTTATGAAATAAATAATTTTAACATGGCATTTATGCAAAATTTAAACAAACATCATTTTAATCATTTTAAACATGGATGAAAGTAGCATATTATGAAACTAGATGAAATTCTAAGCATTTTACATATTAAAATCATTTTAATCCGATGCACCATTTGTGAGTTATTAAATGCATGATCTAGAGGGACTTTTCTGTAAAACAACGTTCTCTGGATAATTAGGAAATTCGCTGATAGGAAAAAAAATAGAAGCGGGCTGAATCTGGAGCACTGCTGGGCTGAACAGAGAGAAGGGGCTGGGGGTGCTGCTCACCATGGGCCTCAGCCCAGAACCGTGGAGAGGTAGCAGCAGGCCGACATGATGCAGCTGCTGGGTCGGCTCGCGGGACGCGGCCCAGGCGCTGGTCAACGGGAGCGATGCGAGGCGCGCTCGATCCCGAACTGCTGCTCAAAGCAGGGGAAGCAGGGGCCGACAGCGAGGGACTTGGACGACGGCGGGGATGACCGGATCTGGGCGCGGGTGCAGGAGACGAAGCTGCAGGCGGAGAAGGAGCCGGCAGGCAGCTTGGTCTCCGGCGGCGGAGCGGCGACTTGAATGCAGGGACGAGACCGGGGCCGCGGGCGCTGGACCTGCGTCGTGCTCGAGGAATGAGCTCGAGGAGGAGAGGCAGGGTCGAGGCGACGCTGTCGACGAGCGTTCATGGCGGGACTTGGGGCGCTGGAGAAGGGCGGCGACGGCGGAGAAGCTCTAGGGCGGCGGCTTGGCGTTCGATTTGGAGCAAGGAAGCAGAGGCGGGGCGAGGGACTTGGCGCAGCGATGGGAAGATGGAGGTCGTCGGCGGCACTTGGCGTTCTCCGGATCCGTGGCGGCGCTAGGCGAAGGACGACGAAGGACGCCGACGAGCTTGCTCCGGGACAAGGCGGCCATGGCGGGGCATGCTCCTGTTCTCCCTGAAGAAAGAGAGAGAGACCGCGGGGTGAGGGAGAGAGAAGAACCAGGGGAAGAAGGAAAAGAGAAGGAGAGGCAGGGTGCGGCGCGGGGACGGCCTGGTCCTGGTCGGTGCTGCTTCCGATCCATCCTGGATCGAGGCACGGGAGGAGGGAACGAGGTGCAGAGGGCATCGGGCTCCAGATCGATGCGAGGAAGGGCGGCCTTGGAGGAAGTAGGTTGCGAGGAGGCGTGGGCGCGGAGGAGCTCCACTCCTCTGGATCGAACAGGGAGGAGGAGGCGCTCGATGGCTTGGCTGGGCGAGGGGATCGAGGGAGATTGAGTGAGGGGATCCCGGTGTGGAAGATGAGACACGGGGTGGCGGCAGCAGAGAAAGGATGGATGGGACATCTCCCTAAAATTTAGGGTTTGGTCTGATTTGGTTAGGGGCTGCCCGCTATATATAGTAGGTGGCTAATAAGAGGGGATTAGCCCCTAGATTTTTATCGGACGGCTTAGGGTGGTCTAAACAAAGAATGGATGATGTTTATGATAACTCGGGATTGTTCCGGACCCACTGGTCATGACCGTGCGGTTCGGGGATGTTTTTGGACAAGGCAGCAAAGAGTGTGGGTTGTGCGGAGAGGTTATGCGGCCAGACAAGAGGGAAGCAAAACCCGGTCGATCTGAGAAAGGACACCAAGATGAAGGAGAAGCGGCACTATGAACGGATGCAAATTTTTAAAAACAATGACGGGAACGAGGTGCCGATGCAATGCGGATGATGCCATGATGAAATGCAACAAACAAATAAATACACACAACGATAACGAAAAAACATGGAAGCCGTCTGGAGCGTCGGTCTCGGGGCGTTACAATGATGGAGACTTAATGCAGATTGTCTTTCCTTCCCATTTCTTTCTTATTCTTCTCATCTGACGTAGTATATGCTTTTGTGCTGAATTACATGGAAGGTCAAGATGACCGCACCTACATAAATGTTTCTTTTGTTATGTTTATTAATTTATGGATGCCTACTGACCCTAAATATATTTGGTTAAAATGTTTCCCTATGAAGTTTCTATGCTATGTGAGAAAGTTGGTCTGAAATATTTGAGGTCATCTTCTATTTTACAGGTTACTCGTATATTTGTTTTTGAGAATCACCGTGGGAGGAGTTCCTCCACCTGAATATATTACTCAAAGTGGCCAAAATGCCAGAGGAGTGATCCAGTTTATAAGGAAAAACGGATCGAAAACCTGAACAAATTGACCCGTTTATAAGGAAAACTGGGTCGAAGACCGCACAAGGCACGACCAAGCTAGTAGGCATAAGACCATCACCACGAGAGACGCAAGTAGATGTGGGGTGTCGTCGGAAGATCACAATACCAGGACTTTGCAAACGGCCGAACGCATCGGCGAGCATACCAGCCCCCATGGCACAACTCAGGAGCATCCACAATCAACGAGTGTCATCCCAGACACGAACCTTGACTGGGGCTCCGCCACAGGAAATCAGAACGATTAGCAAGTTTGAAAGGCATCTTGCGCCATCCTCGAGCAAAGATGAGCCGAGACAACACCAAGAGCACGAAGCTCGCCGCAACACAATGCAACCATGAGAAGGTCTTGAGCAACCATTACCAACCTGAGCTGCACGAGAACACCACCACCATAACGAAGAGCTCCAATCAACCGAGACCATCCATGGTGCCTCAAGGCTATTGGTGCAGCCGAAGGGCAATGAGCGACCGAGTCCACACCCGGACGAAGAGTCACACGCAGCCGAGGCTACAACACAACAGCGGCACCGCCGGCGAAGCCGAAGGGCATCAAGGAGCCGAGTCTACACCCGGATCGCTTCACCGTGCACACCAGCCCAAGCCGGCCGCACCACCACCACTCCACCACCACATCACACACCACTGTCGACCCAAGTCGACCACACAAACACACCACCAGCCGCACCTCCTTCATCCACACACACCAACACCAGCCAAAGTTCGTGTCTCCAAGATGGCGCCTCCAAGAAGGGAATGATGCCAGAGACACCACCGCCACCCGATTCGGCAAGCCTGACCATATAGGTTTTCACCCGGAAAACAATGAAACAGGAGGTTTGCGGCTGAAAAACAGCTCCACGGCGGCACCTCCGCGAGGAAAACGACAGCCACAGCCGCCGTTGCCGCCGGCGTCGACCAAGTCGACCCAGAATTTTGCATCCGGAGCGTGAGCAACCAACAAACCATGACGGCATCTTCAGGGCACGTGTTGCCCGGATCTTGCGAGACCACATCGCCGCGCACCGGATCTGGGCAGAAATTAGTCTGCCCCACCGAGCACAGGAACGGCCAGGGTCGCGCCTCCCCGGGCTGGAACAGCCGCTCGCCGGAGAAGCCGAGGGCCGCCGCAAGATGCAGCGGCGCACAGAGGCAGGCCGGATCGAGACAACGCCGAAGGAAAGAAGCAGGCCAGCCCCCGACGCACCTGAGAAGGACGAGGTGGATCTGGGCGCCAGCGCCAACCCCGCCACCCCCGAGCGCCCCTCCACCACCTAGCAGACCACGGGCCGCACTCGAGCAGCAGCACCTTCACGTCGACGATGAGGCAGGCCACCGGAGCCGGACCGCATATTACTCGTATAATTTCATAGCTGATTAAGTTACATTAGTTCAGAACAAGGGTTTGTATCTACAGCAAAGATAGCATATTCATCTATATTCAAATAATTGTAGATAAATGCCATTAGGGATTATAAACAAGATAGGCGCGCACCGGACCGCCTCAAGAGACACGCCCAGGGCGCCTCCCAACCACTAGTCCAGTAGAAGCTCTGCGCTCATCAGGTAGGAGTAGAGTATCAAAATGCTGCGGCAGCAGCTGCACTTCTCTGACCACGACTTGCCGTTAAGAAAATTCAACGACAGCATCTGGGTTAGCTCGCTCAAAGAATTTGTCTGATGACTGTCGATCGCCATGTGTTGTTTGTTTTGGTTGTACGTACGTGCTTGTTGTTTCTGAGGAGCATTATTTCAACACACACATACTCCTCGGAGCTAGGTAACGATATATTTTGTGGAAGAGAGAACCTACTCCTCGGAGCAGGTAATGATTGCTGCTAAAGATCAAAGCACATGACAGCGCCAGCAAAATATAAATCTTGGTACACGTTTTTTTATTAAATCAGTATATGAAATGTATCAACGGGTCTGTTCTGGTCAGAGAACAAGGGTTTGGTAGGTCGGGGCGGCCATCGAGTGATCTACTATTTTTTTATGAATTTTTATTTCTGTGTTCTTGGTTCGTTAGTTGTACTCATTCATCCTCACGCTTTCCCCACTCTCTTGCCCGAAACTCTCAGAATAGGTTACAACGGATGTTGCCGTCGGGTCAACGCATTTGACCGTTAACTCTGACAAGTAGGGCCGCGTAGGGCCGAGTCCACCTTTGACCGTTTACCCGTATAGTGGTTTCGTATGCTAACCGTACAATGGTATTCATATACGTGGGCGCATGCAACTGACCGCGGTCGTGGGGTAGCACGTGTCCATGGGACATGCCCGAAACCTCCCATCGTAAAAAGAGGGGGAACCACCTCCCGACACGTCGCCCCTACCATTTTCCCTCAAATCCCCTTCCTGCCGCATCGTCTTCCTCTCCCCTACCGGTGTCGTCTCGCTCTCCTCCACTGCCTTCACCACATCGTCTCGCTCTCCCCCACCGCATCCTCTTCCTCACCTTCGTCGCCACAATCTGTCCGATGGCGGAAGCTCGTGGCGGCGTCCACGGCGGTGCGGGGAAACTCACAACCGCTGCGGATGTGGAGAAGGAGGTTGCAAGCTCTGCCTCAGCGCTGCTAGAGCAGAAGGTGACGGCGTCGAGCGGCGCAGTCCATCCCGATACCCCCGATGCGCAGCCTGGCGAGGAGCAGGAGGTATTTGCACTTGCTTGTTAGTTGCAATATTTAGGATATTAACTTGTAGAGTTACTTGCATTGGTTAGATTGTGATTCATACGGTAGTACATATGGTTAGAGTAGTTGGTTTGACGGATGGGCCGGGGTTTTCTGTATGGGGGGATGGGTTTTTTTACTGGGTTTTTTTGGATTACATTCGTTGCAAAAATGCTAGATAGATCTGTATGAGAGATAGGGATCTCTATGCTTCAATGCTACACAGATGTATACTTATTAGATTTGTTTTTAAGGCTACATAGATTGGGTTAGATTGGGTCCCTATTAGATTTGTTTTTGAATGCTACACAGATTGTGGTTTTGAATGTCATATGCCCAAATGGAATCCATTGATTAAGAAGTTATTTGATTCATTAGTATATAAATTTGTCCACAATATGTAGTTATATTAGCTCTGTTGTTCAATGTGTGTGCATGACAATGGAAAGTGCAAATAGGATTATATTATATTAGCCCTATGATCAATGTGTCATGTGTGCATATCTAAATTTTCAATTGGCTTCTGTATTTAGTAGTGATGGATGTAATTATATATTCAGGAGGATGATGGTTGGGAAAAAAAGAGAAAGCTGACCCTTACTGGGTTCGACCCGTACGATCCAGAGTATAGTGACGATGAAGAATATGAGGTAAGCCTACTTGAAATTTAGATTGTTCATTTAGTTCCATTGACATGGTGTATATGAATCTATAATGTATTAATGTAATTCATTCATGTATGCAGTATGATTCTGGAGAAGATGTGTATAAGGGCAACGTCGCACCCTTCACAGCGAAGGAGGTGGAGAAGATCAAGGCGAAGGGAGTTGCTTCCTTCTACAACCGCAAGATCGAGAAGTGGCACTGCCCCTACTGCACCCCCAAGCCAAAGCCAAAGGATGGCCGCTTCGATCACCTTGTGTCTCATGTAGAGGATGTAGCGATTCGCTGGGAGGACTACATGATTAGGGGGCAGCATGCTGCCCTCACGAAGGCCCTGACTCCGGTGCGATGTGATGATTGATGAAATGAATGTGGCCGCATGTTTTATATTTATCTTTTGGGTTACTTTTGGTAAACTGAATGTGGCTGTTTATGATGTGATGAACTGGAATCTATGGTAGTAATGTACTATGCTATCTATATTTGCCTGTCCTTAAATTTACCTGTGGTGTATGGTTAGTTCTATTTAGATGTTGTGAGCTATGAGTTTAGGTGCTGCAATGATCACACATGTTGTTTCAGTGTTGCTTCACTGATCCGACATGCTGCTTTTTCTCACCAGTTTAGGTGCTGCAATGATCACACATGTTGTTTCAGTGTTGCTTCACTGATCAGACATGCTGCTTTTCCACTGATCATAAAGGAGTATTATCCTAATTATTTGTCTCATGTTTATTAATCAAATGCATGCTTTTCCCACCAGCATGTCTCATTATCTGATGTTTTGAACTGACATTCGACAGGACAGTATAAATTCAAAAAAATGCAAAAACAATCTTGACAAACTATCTATGTTTGTGTAGGAGATCATGTGTGCAAAATTTGAGGTGATTTAGTGGAGGTCAAAGAATTTGAATTTGAGAAATGTGCTCCAAATGAGCTCCCATGCTAGGGTAAACACCCACACTTGTAATCAAGTTTTTTTGACCTACTCTAAATGGGCCAAATGTTTTTTATTAACACCTATTCAATCTATATAGTGTAGATTCGAAGTCTCACTATGTTTTTGAATTAATCTTCATATTTTTACATTTTCTTTTGAAAAAATATGCTTTAATATAAAAACTATTAAAAACACGTTTAAAATATGAAAATGGAAAACTAAGTTCAGATCCTTCTTATTCACTTTGTAATAAAACTTTGGTGATTTTTTTTTAATTTTTCAAAAACAGAAGGTAACCAACATCCTTTCCTTGAACTGTATGAAATGTTGTACGTGATAGCTCATATGTGTGAAGGCTTTTTCATGAAAATGACCATAGACCAAGTTTATGATTTTTGATTGGTAACATGTCACATAAGACAACATTGTGCGCATGTTTTATATTTTTTGATTTTTTAAATTAATGGTGCTCATCTGACCTCGATCATGCCAGCTAGGGTTTTTTCATGAAAATGACCATAGACCAAGTTTAGTATTTTTCCTCGTTAGTGTGTCTTGTAAAACGACGAACGGCGAAGGCTTCATACTTTTTCCATTTAAAAAAAAAATTAGTTATGCTCAGTCAAAGCCTTGGAAACCCCGTTGACCAGCTCAAAACCCCTCTAAACCCCGCAGGGTTTCGTCTAACCCTAGCTCCGAAGGTCAGCCATCCGATCATACCCTGGCGCCAAGCGACAGCCCTCAGATATGGTCTTCTAGAAGGAATTCGGTGGGCAGGCTGCGTGCAGACTCCGCGCTGTTGGATCACATGGACGGCTCCGCATCGTTGGATCGTGGGGCCATCCGTGAGAGGCGATCTTGTTGGTTGTGCTCGGCTGCTCGCCCACCACTGACTCCGCGAAAAAAACGTAGTTATTGGGCCCAAAAGGAAACCAAGCTCTGGTTGGGCCATCGAATTGCTCGTTTTTTTGTATTGTTTGCTCTGTTTTTTGTGAACGTGCTGGCTCTGTTTTTTGCATCGTTTGAAATTACACAACAATTGACATTACATAGAAAATTTAGTTCTTTTTGTTCAATAGAAATGCAAAATGACCAAATTTATAAGGGCCAAATTTATTTTTATCATGCAAAATGGCCACAAACTATTCAAAAATTGTCTCTTTTTGTTTATATAATATATAGGGACCCTAATATATATGACCACGGATTCCCATGCGTGTAATTAGCTTCCTTTTCTTCTTCTTTTCAAACCACGGTTTCCCACGCGTGTACACTCCCGATGCCACGGTGAGTGTGAAAACGGGCTACTTCACATTTGGCCCCGTTATTTCCACGGCGAAATAACACGTAGCACTACGGCTATTTAAACCAGCCTCCGCCTCTGCCATCCCTCATCCATCTCCCATTCTCTGCCATCTGCCCTTCTTGCTCTTCAACCCCTTCTCCTTCTTCTGCACATCCCTCAGCCATGCAGTACACCGGACCAACCTACCGCTTACCACCCACCGTGCCGGAGAGGCTCTACCCTACCGGCGTGTACGTTGAGCACACACTACGTGTGTGGGCAATATCAAGGTGGAGAACCGCAAGGAACTTCACCGAGTTCTTCCTCGCGTCCGGCTACCACCACCTCCCGCGGGGATCTCCAACGACGTTCCCCGTCGAGGAGTTCATCCAAAACGGGGTGGTGGTTGCTCTCCTTGCCCACTTCACCAACACATTCGACGCCTTCTACCTCCTCGGCCGGGTGTTTTGGTGTGGCCGCGAGTTCATCACTTTCACCACCCACAACATGTTCACGGAGTACACCAACATCTTCCCCACCACGTCGCGCATGCACACTCTTACGTACCCCATCGACAACGCCCCGGAGGAGCAGTGAAGGGCGCCCGGAGGAGGAGCGAGGTGGAGAAGGCGGCGGCTAGGGTTCTAAACCCTCTATATTTTTTGAGTCTATGTTATGTTAAGTTGTAATTGAACTATGTTGGAGATTCTATGGGCTTGTTGGCCCTTTTATTAAGTTCTATTATTAAGTTTTCTATCTATTCTATTATTAAGTTCTTCCTAGTTTCAACTATGTGATCGTGCTATGGGCTTGTTGGCCCTATCTACATATTGGGACTACATATTTGTTGATTGTTTTCTTAGAGAGCTCGCTTTGTTAGTAACCACCTAGTGCATGCAGCCACAACGAACCCTTCTCTTTTCTTTACACAAGCCACAAATATGTAGCCACCTAGCTAGAAGAGAGGAACCAGCGGCAGTGACCGTCGCTGCATCCGTGGCGGCTGGCGTGCAAGAAAGCTGCTCGATCAGTGCATCATGGCGGCATGCATCGGCGCATGCAGGCTCGGTCGGCGCATCGTGGCGGCGTGCATCGACACATGCAGGCAGGCTTTGCTGGGTGCGTGCATAACAAGCTTCCGTCGTGGCGGTGCGCGCATGCGTTTAATGCAAGGGACGGCCCAACGAAACCATGGCCCAACGGTTGAAAAACGACACCGCCCAACGCGACCCCACTTGTCAGGTCCAACGGACGACACAGTCCAGCGCGACCCCACTCATCAGAGTTAACGGTCAAGCTATTGACCCAACGGCAATGTCTGTTGTGACCAGTTCTGAGGGTTTTGGGCAAGGGAGTGCGGAAAACTGAGCAAAAGTTAAGAGCGCGGGGATGAATGAGTATAGCTAAGGAACCAGGGGCATAGATGTAAAACACCCTTTTTTTATGGATGGAACAAACAAATTCCTTGCTTGACTGAGTGGGATGAGCTTGGTGCAAGGGACGAGTGTTTCTCTATATGAGTTTTGTTGAACGGATAAGAAACACATTGGGTTGACTCTACATGAAGTGACTGAGTCAGCCGACACAACTGTGTAGATGATACAAACACAATAATCACGCATCAAACTTTTGCATGACTAGAATGCACACAATCAACGTCAATGCGCGCGCGCACACACAGAATCATGCTGGTAAAGAGCAAAGTCATCTAAGACTAAAGTCATGACTAGACGAATGAAAAGAAAACTCTCAGGTGATCAGAACAGGGATGGGTGAACTAGTGCAACGACTATCCACATGATTTATCGTCTCTTGACATCATGAGGACACCAAAAAAGGTTCTTTGGTAGCACCACTTTCTATAAGGGAACGCCCCTCAAGCGCCGCCACTACGGGTCTCGCCATCGAATGTCGGACCATGAGTTTACACCCCAAAGATCAAGTCTGAGCAAAATCCAAGCCATGCTCGCAAGAAGGTAACGACATCAAAACGTCGCCATTTCCAGGCATGAGCAACTAGGGCCAGACCTAGGGTTTTCACCCTGGAGCTCAAGACTGGGTACTCGAGAAGCACCACCATATCAAAGTCATATTGTGTCGTCGCTTTCATTTTCCACAATATCAGCGGTTACTTGCATGCATGGTCCTCACGTGAGATGCGAAGAAATCATTAGTGAGGAAGGAAGGTCATTGCCACCACCAAAATACCTATTTAGGATGATCTGGTAGTGTGATACGTCTCCAATGTATCTATAATTTTTGACTGTTCCATGCTGTTTTATTATCGATCTTGGATGTTTTATAATCATTTTATATCATTTTTTGGTACTAACCTATTAACATAGTGCCAAGTGCCAGTTGCTATTTTTTCCATGTTTTTTACATCGCAGAAAATCAATACCAGACGGAGTCCAAATGCCACGAAACTCCATGATGATTTTTTATGGGCCAGAAGGAACACAACGGGCCCTGGTTGCACGTGTGGGGAGGGGTCCCGAGGAGGGGACAACCCACCAGGGCGCGCCAGGAGGCCCAGGCGTGCCCAGGTGGGTTGTGCCCGCCTCGGGTACCCCTGGATCGCCTCTTTGCTCTATAAATACCCCAAAAATACCAGAACCCTTGGGGAGTCGACGAAATATTCATCCAGCCGCCGCAGAGTCCAGAACCAGCAGATCCAATCTAGACACCATCTCGGATGGGGTTCACCACCTCCATTGGTGCCTCTCTGATGATGCGTGAGTAGTTCTTTGTAGACCTTCGGGTCCGTAGTTAGTAGCTAGATGGCTTTCTCTCTCTCGCTGAATTCTCAATACAATGGTCTCTCGGAGATCCATATGATGTAACTCTTTTGCGGTGTGTTTGTTGGGTCTGATGAACTTCGAGTTTATGATCAGTTATATCTTCTTATATCCATGTAAGTTATTTGAGTTTCTTTGATCTCATATATGCATGATCTCTTATAGCCTCATATTTCTTCTCCGATATTTGGGTTTTGTTTGGCCAACTTGATCTATTTATCTTGCAATGGGAAGAGGTGCCCGGTAGTGGGTTCGATATTACGGTGCTTGATCCCAGTGACAGAAAGGGAACCGACACGTATGTATCGTTGCTACTAAGGATAAAAAGATGGGATCTATATATGCAATAGATAAACGGATCTTGTCTACATGATGTCATCGCTCTTATTGCATTACTCCATTTTTCCATGAACTTAATACACTAGATGCATGCTGGATAGCGGTCGATGTGTGGAGTAATAGTAGTAGATGCAGGCTGGAGTTGGTCTACTAATCTTGGACGTGATGCCTATGTAATGATCATTGCCTGGATATTTTCATAATTATTTGAAGTTCTATCAATTCCCCAACAGTAATTTGTTTACCCACCATTTGCTATTTTTCTCGAGAGAAGCCACTAGTGAAACCTACGTCCCCCGGGTCTTCTTTCTCATATATTTGCTTGCAATCTAATTTTCCTTTGCATTTTTATTCAGATCTATTAAACCAAAAATACAAAAATACCTTGCTGCAATTTATTCTTATTTATTTTGTTTGGCGTTCGATCTATCAATCTACTACAATTTCCTCACGTCCGTTTTGCCTATCTTGAGGTGCCGTACCCCGGAAGGGATTGACAACCCCTTTAACACGTCGGGTTGCGAGGATTTGTTCTTTGTGTGCAGGTGTTGTTTACGTTGTGTTGCTTGGTTCTCCTACTGGTTCGATAACCTTGGTTTCATCACTGAGGGAAATACCTACCATCGCTGTGCTGCATCATCCCTTCCTCTTTGGGAAAATACCGACGTAGTCCTAGCAGACAGGAGCTTTTCTGGCGCTATAGTCAGAGAGCGATCAAAAGGAATTTCTGGCGCCGTTGCTGGGTAGGATCTTCAACATAACCAGGTTCCTAATCACAAATCTCATCTCCTCGCAATTTACATTATTTGCCATTTGCCACTCGTTTTCCTCTCCCCCACTTCACAAAAATTTGCCGTTTTATTCGCCCTCTTTTTCATTCGCCTTTTTCTCGTCAGATCTCATGTTTGCTTGTGTTGCGAAGTGCCTTCTATTTGCTTGCATCTTTGCTTGCTAAAGATCTCTTGATATGGATCCTCATCCACTTGCTAATCTTTTTAAAAGATCCAATTATGATGAACCAATTGCTAGTGAATTAAGTTCACTAGATTATCTTTATGAAGTTTTGCTTGAGATCTATGAATCAGAAAATTGTGATGAAGTGTTAAACGAAGAAATTTATGAAGTGATTCATGATAGCTCCTTGAATGAAAATCATGATTGCAATAATTTTACTATAAATTATATTAATGTCAATTGTGCTAATAATATGCAAAACCCCAAGCTTGGGGATGCTTGTTTTGTTATGTCCGCTACTTATTGCAATGATCATGACTAGGGTGATAATGTTTCTTATGATCTTGAAAGTTTATTTAAGCCGCATGTTAAATATGTTTGCGATAATATTGAAAGTGGGTTTGGAAGAGTGTCAACTTTAGCTAAAAATAATCCCACATATTTGGATAGTGTTCAATCTTATGAATTTTTTGATGAAAGTGGGTTTGGAGAGGTCATGACCTTATTTGATGATCCCACTATTTTGGAAGAGTGTCAACTTTGCATGCATGTGGATCATAAAGAGAAAATTTTATACGATAGTTACATTATTGAATTTGATTATGATCCTACATATAGTTATTATGAGAGAGGAAAATATGGTTGTAGAAATTTTCATGTTATTAAATTTCCTCTCGTTGTGTTGAGATTGTCAGTGCTTTATTCCTCTCCTTTGCATATGCTAGATATTTCTTGTCTTGATAATTTGTTTTCCTATAAAATTCCTATGCATAGGAAGTATGTTAGACTTAAATGTGCTTGTCACATGTTTCATGATGCTCTCCTTGTTTTTCAATTATTATCTTTTGTGTGAGCATCGTTGAAATTCTATGCCTAGCTAAGGGCGTAAAACTATAGCGCTTGTTGGGTGGCAACCCAATGAATAAAATTTATTTTTGCTCTTTGATTTCTGTTTTTGTGTGTTTGCACAACTATGCTACTGGTATTATTGTGTTTTTTGTGTTTTAATTAGTGTTTGTGCCAAGTAAAGCCTTTAGGATTTTCTTGGGTGATAGTTATTTGATCTTGCTGAAAAAGACAGAAACTTCATGCTCACGAAAATAATTTTCATAAATCACAGAAAAGAGATTTTGCCCTGATTCTTTTTGCAGAAGATTAATATACAAATTACCCTGATCTTCCTAATTGGTTAGAATTTTTGGAGTTCCATAAGTATTCACAAAATTCAGATTACTACAGACTGTTGTGTTTTGACAGATTCTGTTTTCTTTGTGTTGTGTGCTTATTTTGATGGCTCTATGGTTTTCTTTGATGAGTTTTTGCCATAGAAAAGTTGGAATACAGTAGATATAATACAAAAACAAAATATGAATTGGTTTGATACAGCACTTATAGTAGTGATTTACTTTTCTTACACTAACAGATCTCACGAAGGTTTTGTTGAGTTTTATGTGATTGAAGTTTTCAAGTTTTGGGTTATCTTACGATGGATGAAAGAAGGATAGAAGAGTCTAAGCTTGGGGATGCCCCGGCATACCAAGCTATTATCCAAGAATGAGTAACCAACTAAGCTTGGGTATGCCCCCGAGTGGCATCCCCTCTTTCTTCTAACGACCATCGGTATTTTACTCGAGACTATATTTTTATTCGTCACATGATATGTGTTTTGCTTGGAGCATCTTGTATGATATGTGTTTTAAGTTATCAACCCTTGCTGTACACACCTATTTGAGAGAGCCAAAATTATGTCATGACTTGTTAGAATTGCTCTCTATGCTTCACTTAAATCTTTTATGAGCTAGGACTTGCTCTAGTGCTTCACTTATATCTTTTTGAGCACGGTGTGCTTAGTATTTTTGAAGAAATGCTCTCTTGCTTCACTTAGATTTGTTGAGAGTTAGTTAAATTTTGAAGAAATTCTCTCTTGCTTCACTTAAATTATTTTGAGAGAAAGAAACAAAATTATGCTCATGATCTTCACTTATATTTGTTTGAGCTTATGAAAAGCAACACATGAAAATTAGTCCCAAAGTGATAGATATCCAAGAAGGATAAAGAAAAAATTGTCATGAAGATCATTGGACAAAATAAACTTGATTCTTAGTAATAGTTTTGAGATATGATGATGTGATATGTGAGTTATGTTGATGAGTAATTGTGTTCTAGTAAGAATATTGGTGTTAAGGTTTGTGATTCCCTATGCATGCACGAAAGTCAATAATCATGTAATGAAAATTATATCCTACTTGTGGTGCATTATTTGGTGTTAGTTATGCTTAATGCTTGCTTATGAGATTATTCGTTTCTTGGTTGGTCGCTTCCCAATCTTTTTGCTAGCCTTCATTTTGCACCAAGTATGACCTCTACTTGTGCATCCAAAATCCTTTAAACCAGTTTTGCCACATGAGTCCACTATATCTACCTATATGCGGTATTCTTTTGCCGTTCTAAACAAATTTGCATGTGCCATCTCTAATTTTCAAAATAAACTTCTCTTTTGTGTATTTGTTTCGCTCGCGGAACGGTAACGGGTGGCTAATATTTTCCATGCTAGATGTGTTATTCTCACGATGAGTGTTTATTCACTTGTCATTGCACGAGAGTAAGGCAAAGTTTTAGGGATGCCCAGTGCCGAAATGCAAAATGAATTTACTTTATGTTGTCAAATAATAAATTCCTTGGGAAGTGTTGGTATGGAGGGCACCAGTGGATACGGTTAGCCATGGAAAGTGAAAGTATGGTGGAAAAAGGAATAAACTTTATTTTCTGTTTGGGAACCGCCTATGGCATTTCTAGCATGGAAAGTGTTCGTAGCTCTAAGTCGTTTTCGTTGGTGGGATGGATACACCTCCCAAAATGTTTTTATCTCTATTTTTTTCGCTTTGAGCTCTCGCACCTCTACAAATCCCTACTTCCCTCTGTGAAGGTCCTTTCTTTTACTTTATGCATTTTTTTATTTTGAATTTGAGTCTCCATCTTCTCTCATAAAAAGCACCAACTAGGAGGCAATATGATCGTACTTAAGTATTGGGTGTAGCTAATATTCGAGTGTGTTTCATGAATGGATCAATGTTTGAGCATGATGGGCTAGGGATAACTTATTTTAGCGTTGATATTTTGAAAGACATGATTGCTTGTTGATATGCTTGAGTATCTAAATTATTATGTCAAACCTAGACTATTGCTTCGAATCACATAAAAGTCCAAATGTCCATGCTATGAAGAAAAGAATATGATATGACTTGATAAACAGCACACCACATCAAAAATTCTATTTTTACCACTTACCTACTCGAGGACGAGCAGTAGTTAAGCTTGGGGATGCTGATACGTCTCCAATGTATCTATAATTTTTGATTGTTCCATGCTGTTTTATTATCAATGTTGGATGTTTTATAATCATTTTGTAGTCATTTGATATCATTTTTTGGTACCAACCTATTGACATAGTGCCAAGTGCCAGTTGCTGTTTTTTCCCATGTTTTTTACATCACAGAAAATCAATACCAGACGGAGTCCAAATGCCACGAAACTCCACGATGATTCTTTATGGGCCAGAAGGAACACAACGGGCCCTGGTTGCACCCGGGGGGAGTCCCGAGGAGGGGACAACCCACCAGGGCGCGCCAGGAGGCCCAGGCGCGCCCTGGTGGGTTGTGCCCACCTCGGGTACCCCCCGGACCGCCTCTTTGCTCTATAAATACCCCAAAAATACCAGAACCCTAGGGGAGTCGATGAAATATTCATCCAGCCGCCGTAGAGTCCAGAACCACTAGATCAAATCCAGACACCATCTCGGATGGGGTTCACCACCTCCATTGGTGCCTCTCCGATGATGCGTGAGTAGTTCTTTGTAGACCTTGGGGCCGTAGTTAGTAGCTAGATGGCTTTCTCTCTCTCGCTGAATTCTCAATACAATGGTCTCTCGGAGATCCATATGATGTAACTCTTTTGCGGTCTGTTTGTTGGGATCTAATGAACTTCGAGTTTATCATTAATACGTCTCCAACGTATCTATAATTTTTGATTGTTCCATGCTATTATATTATCAATCTAGGATGTTTTATATGCATTTATATGCTATTTTATATGATTTTTGGGACTAACCTATTAACCTAGAGCCCAGTGCCAGTTTCTGTTTTTTTCCTTGTTTTTGAGTTTTACAGAAAAGGAATACCAAACGGAGTCCAATTGACCTAAAATTTCACGGAGATTGTTTTTGGACCAGAAGAAGCCCACGGAGTACCGGAGATGGACCAGAAGAGTCCCGAGGCCACCACGAGGGTGGGGGGCGCGCCCCCTACCTCGTGGCCGCCTCGTGGACCCCCTGACTTATTCCCGACGCCAACACCTCTTATATATCCCCAAACTTCTAGAACATAACCTAGATCGGGAGTTCCGCCGCTGCAAGCCTTTGTAGCCACCAAAAACCAATCGGGACCCTGTTCCGGCACCCTGCCGGAGGGGGAATCCCTCACCGGTGCCATCTTCATCACCCCGGCGCTCTCCATGATGAGGAGGGAGTAGTTCACCCTCGGGGCTCAGGGTATGTACCAATAGCTATGTGTTTGATCTCTCTCTCTCGTGTTCTTGATTCAGCACGATCTTGATGTATCGCAAGCTTTGCTATTATAGTTGGATCTTATGATGTTTCTCCCCCTCTACTCTCTTGTAATGGATTGAGTTTTCCCTTTGAAGTTATCTTATCGGATTGAGTCTTTAAGGATTTGAGAACACTTGATGTATGTATTGCATGTGCTTATCTGTGGTGACAATGGGATACTCATGTGATCTACTTAATGTATGTTTTGGCGATCAACTTGCAGGTTCAGTGACCTTGTGAACTTATGCATAGGGGTTCGTTTTCGTCTTGACTCTCCGGTAGAAACTTTGGGTACTCTTTGAAGTTCTTTATGTTGGTTGAATAGATGAATCTGAGATTGTGTGATGCATATCGTATAATCGTACCCACGGATACTTGAGGTGACATTAGAGTATCTTTTTTGGGACTATAAACAGTAGGGTAAAACCCCACTGCAACTTTTATTAAATAATCTAGAGAGTAGCAGAGTAACAAAAACTAAGAAAAGAGGCTTGAGTTAAGCCCCAAAGAAATCTAGACTAACAAAAACTAAGAAAAAAGCTACTACAAAAGAAGATTACAATATAAGTGCCGGCCAATCAGAAAATTGTCTCTCATATTGTGCTTCATCCTGTATTTAAGTAGTTTCAGTTCCTCCATGAAGATGAATTTCCAGCCTTGAAAAGATGGGGATATGTTCTCAAAGATCTTGTTATTTCTGGTAATCCAAATTGCCCATGATCCAAGAATGATGATCTCCATAAAGAAAGGATAATTGAGCTTGTCCTTGAGATCTTGATATGCTTCCAGCACTGAAAGATTTGGTGTCCTTGTTGGGCAAATAAAATCCCAGCATTGTTGTGCAAAGGGGCATCCCCAGAACAGATGATGTAATGTTTCCTCATGTTGGCAGTCTCTTACTGCACAATTATATGCTTCCAGTTCAAAACTCTTTCTCCTTAGCAGGTTCCTTGTGTTGACTCTATCATGTAGTAGCATCCAAAAGAACACTTTATGCTTGGGTTGACAAGAGCTCTTCCAAATCCAGTTAAAGTGAGGTGGTGTTTGTTTATGTCCAATCAGTGCTTTATATGCTTTAATGGAGGAGTAGAATTCATTTCCCCAAATATAGCTCCAGGTATCCAGGGACTCTAAGAATTCAGATTGTCTCACAGAGATGCAGATATCTTCCATTTCCAGGAATTCACCATATGCTTGTGTTGTCAGTGGTAGGTAGAATAAGTCCTGAAGGTATTCAGTATGTACCACTTGATGCACATTCAGATTGGGGTTTTTGACAAAAGAATGTAGATGATGGAATTTCTATTTGAGGACTGATTGGTGCCCTAGGTCATCCCAAAAAAATGCACTTTTACCATCTCCTACAATACACCTTGCAATTCCTTTAAATTGGTCAATAAGAGCAAGATTATACTTCCACCAGAAGGATCCAACCATAGTATCACCTGGGAGTTTGTCATCACTATAGTAAGTCTCCCAAATTCCATCACTATATTGGTGACATTGGAGATCTAGGTGACATTAGGGTTTTGGTTGATTTGTGTCTTAAGGTGTTATTCTAGTATGAACTCTAGGATAGATCGAACGAAAAGAATAGCTTCCTGTTATTTTACTACTGACTCTTGAATAGATTGATCAGAAAGGATAACATTGAGGTGGTTTCGTACCCTACAATAATCTCTTCGTTTGTTCTCCGCTATTAGTGACTTTGGAGTGATTCTTTGTTGCATGTTGAGGGATAGTTATATGATCCAATTATGTTATTATTGTTGAGAGAACTTGCACTAGTGAAAGTATGAACCCTAGGCCTTGTTTCAATGCATTGCAATACCGTTTGTGCCCACTTTTATCATTAGTTACCTTGCTGTTTTTATAATTTCAGATTACAAAAACCTATATCTACCATCCATATTGCACTTGTATCACCATCTCTTCGCCGAACTAGTGCACCTATACAATTTACCATTGTATTGGGTGTGTTGGGGACACAAGAGACTCTTTGGTATTTGGTTGCAGGGTTGTTTGAGAGAGACCATCTTCATGCTACGCCTCCCACGGATTGATAAACCTTAGGTCATCCACTTGAGGGAAATTTGCTACTATCCTACAAACCTCTGTACTTGGAGGCCCAACAACGTCTACAAGAACAAGGTTGTGTAGTAGACATCAATGATCAATTATATCTTTTTATATACATGAAAGTTATTTGAGTGCCTTTGATCTCTTATATGCATGATCTCTTATAGCCTCGTATTTCTTCTCCGATATTTGGGTTTTGTTTGGCCAACTTGATCTATTTATCTTGCAATGGGAAGAGGTGCCCGGTAGTGGGTTCGATCTGACGGTGCTTGATCCCAGTGACAGAAAGGGAACCGACACGTATGTATCATTGCTACTAAGGATAAAAAGATGGGATCTATATCTACGCAATACATAAACGGATCTTGTCTACATCATGTCATCGTTCTTATTGCATTACTCCGTTTTTCCATGAACTTAATACACTAGATGCATGCTGGATAGCGGTCGATGTGTGGAGTAATAGTAGTAGATGCAGGTAGGAGTCGGTCTACTAATCTTGGACATGATGCCTATGTAATGATCATTGCCTTGATATCGTCATAATTATTTGAAGTTCTATCAATTGCCCAACAGTAATTTGTTTACCCACCGTTTGCTATTTTTTTCGAGAGAAGCCACTAGTGAAACCTACGGCTCCCGGGTCTTCTTTCTCATATATTTGCTTGCGATCTACTTTTCCTTTGCATTTTTATTCAGATCTATTAAACCAAAAATACAAAAATACCTTGCTGCAATTTATTCTTATTTATTTTGTTTGGCATTTGATCTATCAATCTACTACAATTTCCTCACGTCTGTTTTGCCTATCTTGAGGTGCCGTACCCCAGAAGGGATTGACAACCCCTTTAACACGTCGGGTTGCGAGGATTTGTTCTTTGTGTGCAGGTTCTGTTTACGTTGTGTTGCTTGGTTCTCCTACTATTTCGATAACCTTGGTTTCATCACTGAGGGAAATACCTACCGTCGTTGTGCTGCATCTCCCTTCCTCTTTGGGGAAATACCGACATAGTCCTAGCAGATAGGAGCTTTTCTGGCGCTATAGTCAGAGAGCGATCATAGTGTTGCATCAACCTCACTAGTCGTAGCCGATGGTAGATCTATAGGAGACAAAACCACCACGCGTCACCACCCTTGCGAGCAACCCAAGACCACACGACACCCATGTTACCGAGCGGAAGACCACCTCACCGGACGTAAATGTCAGTCATTTGGACCTGTCGCTAGATGTTGCCATACTACCAAGATCCACCGTCGAGCAGCTTGGAGTCGCCTCGGTTGACTGGGGTGGGGACAATGACGACTGCTGGGAGGCCACGCTGGCCACCCAAGCTGTGAGACAGAACTATGACACCGTGATAGCGCACAAGAGGAGTTACCGACCCACATGCTGGGTGAGCACTGCCTTCCGGACTGTCATGCCACTCAAAATCGACTGGCCATGGACTAGTCGTGACTACTTATTGCCTATCATACATGCTTAGCCACAGCTACACCATGAGCACACATCGCCGGGTGCCTTGTTGTTACCGCCGTCCAATTTATAAATCACAACTGAGTGGAACGCGTCGCTACCAGTGATACCAGATTGTCCCATGTCGCTGCACTTCTTGCCGCTGTTGCACGATTTTTCCGACCGATGCTAAGTGCAACGCGCCACAGACCGCTACTATTGTTCTCTTAGAGTCGCCGGCGAGGATGTGTGCTTTCCTTCACATCATTATTTTCCTACTCTCCACTAGTTTCCTTTTCCAAAAGAAAACACCCTTTGATCCAGTAGAATAACCATTACAAAATTCCTTGTGTGTGCTTTGTAGTAATTGAGAATTTGTTGCCAAAATAAATAAAAAACTTACTTCCAGTCTACAAACCATAAGGAGTGACTGTGCTATATGAAGAATGATATCAACAAACGATAGTATGCAATGCTTCCTTAAAGAAATAAGGGAGATAAACAACATTCAATTCCTCCTTTCAATTGTGGAGTGTACGGTGTATTACAATGGTGAATAATTCCACGCTCTTTACATGTTCAATTGATATATTACTGAAGTGTACTTCCCCCACCAATCGGTTGTTAAAACTTTGGTAACTTTAATCAACTGATTTTGCACTTCAGTACAACATGTGACAAGCACAATAAAACATTCCGACTTGTATTTTGAAATAGTATAAACATAACCATACCAATCATCAAGGAATGAGATAAAATAAATAATCATACCTCTAGTAGGAGTGCAAAGAAAATAACATAAAGCTACCAAAATAAATAATGATGTGAAGCTTTTTATTTCGCCACCTTTGGAAAAAGTGTATATAAAGAAAAAATACCATCATATATGCTTCACAAGATAACATAGTCCTCCCACTAAAGTTTAGAATTCCAGAATCAATAAGCCAATTCTAGTTCCAACATATGTGACCAAGTCGTTGATGATGTAGATAATAAAATTCCAAGCATGTGTTTCCATTGTCGGATTCCTCCATATGGAGTTATCTTCCCAATAAACAAATTGGTTTGCCAACTTCCAATGGACATCAAGAAAGATAGGCTATTGTATGAAAATCCATAATGCACTAATTTAACTATTGAATAATATTTCCACTCTTCCTTTTTAAAATAGTATGCCATAATCAATAAATTCCAAGACAAAGCAATAAATTTAATCCCTTCTCATTGTAGTTAAACAACATGTCCTAGAACAATAATAGTTTTCCTCCACAAGGGAGTTTCATAGCAAAATTTCCAATTCCAAAGTGTATAAGATTTAGCAACAATGAGAAAGCACATAAATATATATAATTTCCTTTCACACTATTAGTTGACAAACATATCGGTTTATTTGTTTATGCATAAGTCATTAGAGTATTTGCGTTCGATCAGGGAGATGAAGAGTTCTAGTACCACTACTTACTACCAAGTACTCCTGTTGTTTGTCAGGTTTAGGAGCTGTGGGTGTTGTGAAATGTCAATAACACCCTCGACTGCTGACTATGATGTTTATATGTAGATTAAAGAACAAGTTATCTGTTTTGACTTGATAAAGTGAGAACTAGCACAAAAACACAATATATAGAATATATATTTCCAGAAATGACACGATGGTATGAATATATCATCCGAAACATGCATATGAAACGTAACATCATTGTCTTACATACGTGCACATGTCATCCAAAATATGTACTAACCATCAGTCTTACATACGTACACATATCATCCAAAATATGCACCAATTATCATAGTCTCATGAAGTAATATGTGAAACTATACTTGATCAGCCATCAATCCATCAGCAATCGCCTCACAAGTTGCTTTCATGGTTGCATCATCACCGACCACAATATTGGACACATGTCCTATGGGTAGGGGTTGTAAATTCCCTGGCCTGTAGTTCTCATCACAATCACATTTGTCAAACTCCAAGTCTCTCAAATTGCTTTCTCTAATGCAATTATGAAGTCCCTTTGAACACGATTCTTTTTACTAGAGCTTCCATCTATGTTCCATGGCCCCTTCTTCGCCTTCTTGGCTTGGGTAGTCTACACTTCTTCCTCCTCGGTTTCATCTTCTTCAAGGTCAAGCACTTCATGCTCACAACCTGGCATCATAGAATCTCCTGTAACATTGATATTCTCATACATGATACTCATTTGGTGTCGGAGCAATTGGCCACGGGTAGCCTCATCGCCCCCCCATGGCGCTTCAAGACATCGGGGCCGGCTGCTCCCTCAAGATTCAAAGAGCCAAGCGCCGCCTCCTTGCGGCCGGATGGTCCAAGTGGCCGGCTGCCAGGAGACGACAAAGCCCAGCAGGCGGCCATGAGGTGGGCCGGCTCCTAGCAGGCGGCTTCTAGAGCCGCCGGCTCCTTCCCTAGGCATCCTCAAAGTTTGCATCCACATAAATACGAGGAGATAGGGCGTGGCTACAGCACACCCTGCCACCCCCAAATCTAGGGTCAAGCGTGGCTACAGTGCGCCATACCAGGCAGATATCTCCCACTCGGCACGGCACTCTTGCCACATTGCCCATGACATCACCCCTGTCAGAGGGAGCCATGCTCCCATGACGGGATTTCGGTACGGCCCACGGGCGGCAGGCCCTAACTGTCCTCAAGGAGCCAGAAGGCGGCGAGCCCAGACCAGTCGGCTCGTAGGGAGGCCGGCCCCTAACCATGCCGCCATTCCTCTCCTTGGAGTTTGTGCTCCATTAACCAGAAGAGACGGAGAGTGGCTACAGTGAACACCCGCCAGGCGGTGGTACTGGAGCCACGCCTCCCCCGACAAAGCATGCATCATTACCAGCATAGCTACAGTGCTGAGCAGCCAGCAAGACCCGCGAGCGGCGGGCGCGGCCTGTCGGCCAAGTACGAGACAGCCGGCGGGGCCCACCAGGCGGCGGGCCCCAGTGGCCGGCGGAGAAGCCAGCGACCGTAGACACTGACAGCCGGGGCCTACACTCGGCCAGATTACTTTGTACCCCTGGGGGGTAGGCCTATATAACCCCCCCAGGGCACCCATGCAAAGGGTTCAGACTCTAGTTCATCCACACACCCATATAGAGAGAGGAAGCTAGGGCTAGCCTTGTTCTTCTTCCCCCTCTAGAGAAATAGCTCAAGGAGCAAGCTTGTAACCATCGTTGTTGCTTGAGTGATGACGCGGAGACCCCGCAAAGTAGGAGTAGGGGTGTTATCACCTAGGAGAGCCCCGAACCTGGGTAATATTCGTCGGCGTGCATGTCTACGCCTCATCCCGTTTCCTGGCACCGGCGACGTCTTATTAGCGTCCTCCATGATAAGCCATCCTTTGGCATATGTCACACGACACCCCCAACATTTAGCGCCCACCGTGGGGCTAGGTGCACCATCGTCCGGAGATCTGTCCTGTACGGGAACCCTCTTCCTCCCCAGTGAGCGCAGCCAGCCCGACACGCCCGATGGCGCTAGCGCTGACGCGCTGCATGGCGCAGAGATTGCCTGCGCAGCGGCTGGCCTCACTGACCTTGTTGGTGAGATCCGCCTCTCCGACGAGCCCGCACCAGGCGCGGGCGCAGCCAGCTCCGAGAGCTGCATCGTCGATCTCCTTGGTAAGCTCGACATCGCCAACGAGCCCGCCTCCGACCTGGAGTCGATCGGCTCCACCGACCCGATGCTTGTCGACTCCGACACCGCGTCCCTTGACGCCTTCTCCACCAACATGGTGATCATCAACGACCCTCTCCCTCGTGCCGACAGCAGCGGCAACACCGTCATGGAGGTGCTCGTCGTCAGCCATGATGGATCTTCTGGTGGCGGCGCCCAAGACCCGCTCGAAGCGGCGCTACGAGACTTGTCTGCACCCATTGTAGAAGATGTCGACGCCGAAACGCTGGAAGCTTGCCGCGTCTTGCTCGTCAAGAGCGCCAAGAAGTTGGCCACCATGAGATGCCTCTCAGAGGCCTACCAGCGCGAGATCGACCGCGCTGTTGGCGGCACGCCGGCTGCTAGCGGGCCTAGACGCGTTGGCACAGTCCGGCAGCGTGGCGCTGCCATCGCCAGCATGTTCGGGGCAGACCGCCCTGTCTATGCCACGCCCACGGAGAACATACGAGCTGCCCAGCCGGCAGCAGATGAGCTGAACAACCTCGAAGGCGACGAGCGTCGCTACATGACGGAGCACGTCCAGCAGCTCATTGACGCGGCTGCGGCGCAGCAAGAAGCCGGCTGCCGCGCAGAAGGACCCGACCAGCGGGTCGAGAACCCGCCCCCTCGTCGAGATCAAGGCGCGACCTCCCGGACGCCGACTGGTGGTGTCCGTGACAGACGAGACAAAGAGCCGGCTGCTAGCCGCAGCCGCACGCGCATCACCATCGAGTGCGGCCAAGATGGCCGCCCATGAGCAGTGGAACGACGGGACGATTGTCCGCCTCCTCCTCCTTCTCGGAGGGAGAGGCGTGCTTCGTCACCGCCTGTTGACCACCCAACTCTCGGCGACCGGCTGGGCCGCCGAGAGGGAATCGGAGAGAACGACGCCCGCCACCGGATCGACCGTCTCAATCGATCCCTAGCGCTAGAAGAGGAAGACACGCTGGGCCCACCATGTTTCGGCCCCCGCATCCGCGACGAGCCCTTTCCCAAAGGGTTCACGCTTCCACGAGATACGCCCAAGTACAACGGCTCTGTGAAGCCGGAGGACTGGCTGGTCGACTACTCCATGGCCATCAGCATAGTGAACGGCAACAAGCGCGTTGCCATAAAGTATGTTCCGCTCATGCTCCAGGGCACGGCCCGGACATGGCTGAACAGCCTGAAGCCACGTAGCATCAACAGCTGGGTAGATTTCACTGAAGTCTTCGTCCGCAACTTCACCAGCACCTACAAGCGGCCGCCCAAGCCTCGCCAGCTCTCATTGTGCATCCAAGGCCCCAACGAGTCCACCCGCGACTACCTGACGCGGTGGGCTGAACTGCGCAACTCCTGCGAAGGGGTGCATGAGGTCCAAGAAATCGAGTACTTCACTGCCGGGTGCCAAGAGGGCACCTTACTCAAGCACTGACTCCTCTGCGACAAGCCAGCCACACTCGACGAGTTGCTGATCATAGCAGACAAGTACGCCACTGCCGACTCTTCCATGAAGTCGGAGCTCCACGTGGATACTTCTGGGAAGGTGCTCCATCTGGCTCCTCGGACGCCGGCTGGAGACAACAGTCGGCGCCAGCAGCCAAACAAAAACAAGCGCAAGGCCCACCAGCCGGCAGGTGGCGACAGTCAAGGACCAACAACCTGAAGGACAACCCCTCCGCAAGCGCCAGAAGGGCGGCAAGCCAGTTTGGTTGCCCGCTTTCTCCTTTGAGCAAACCCTCGATGCCCCTTGCAAGTTCCACAGCGGGGCGAAGCTGTCCAACCATACAACTCAGAAATGCCACTGGCTCGTCCGCATCGCCAAGGGAGAAGGACTCCCCCACCGCCTGCTGGCCCGCCGGCTTCGCCATCCCAGCAGCCGGCCGCCCATCCAGCAGTTGGCGCAATCCAATATGATTACCCTGAAGAGCATGGTGCTTATGTTGTCTTCAGCAGCGTTGCCAATGACAGACACAACTGGCATCAGCAACACCGAGAAGTGAACGCAGTCGCCTCAACTGCTCCAGAGTTCATGCACTGGTCTGAGAAGCCTATCAGTTGGAGCCGAGCTGACCACCCGGAAGTGATGCCTTCCCTAGGTTCTTATGCCCTGGTGTTGGATGCCACCCTTGCAACGGAGGGGCGAGCTGCTCGTTTCTCCCGGATTCTGATAGATGGCGGTAGCAGCATCAACATCCTTTACCGCGACACTATGGAGAAGTTGAAGATCAAAGAGAAGCAGCTGCTGCCCAGTCGGACTGTGTTTCATGGCATTGTGCCCGGCTTGTCCTGCCCACCAATGGCAAAGTCAATATAGATGTCCTCTTCGGAGACAAGGATCATTTCCGCCGAGAAGCGATTTGGTTTGAGCTGGTTGACCTAGAGAGTCCTTACCATGTGCTCCTAGGCCGTCCTGCCCTAGCCAAGTTCATGGCAGTGCCTCATTACGCCTACCTCAAGATGAAGATGCCAGGAACCAAGGGCATTATCACGATCAATGGAGACAATGAGAAGTCATCCGCCTGTGCTGCAGCTAGCAGCCGGCTGGCCGAGTCCTCGTGATTGCGGCTGAGAAGAAGCTCCTGGACCGGGTGGTGGCCATGGCCGGCAAGCAGCCGGACCTGTCACCAGAGCCCAAAGAGTCAGAGACTGAGGGCTCCTTCAAGCTGGCCAAAGAAACGAAGAAGATTCCGTTGGACCCTGAGCACCCGGAGAGGCACGCTGTCATAGGTGCCAACCTTGACAGCAAATAGGAAAGCGAGCTTGTTGATTTCCTCCGTGAGAATCGGGACATCTTTGCATGGTCTCCCAAAGACACGCCGGGTGTTCCAACGGATTTCGCCGAGCACAAGCTACATGTTAGAGCAGACGCCAAACCAGTCAGACAGCCCCTCCGCCGACTGTCGGGGGAGAAGAGAAGAATTGTTGGTGAAGATATCGCCCGCCTGTTGGCAGCCGGCTTTATCATGGAAGTTTTCTTCCCAGAATGGCTTGCCAACCCAGTCCTTATACTGAAGAAGAACAACAAGTGGCGCATGTGCATTGATTACACTAGTCTCAACAAAGCCTGCCCCAAGGATCCGTTTGCATTACCCAGGATTGACCAAGTGATAGAATCCACAGCCGGATGCGCGCTGTTGAGTTTCTTGGATGCCTACTCAGGTTACCACCAGATCAAGTTGAACCCGGCAGACCGCCTGAAGACCGCCTTCATCACACCATTCGGAGCCTTCTGCTACCTGACCATGACATTCGGCTTGAGAAATGCCGGTGCCACGTTTCAGCGTTGCATGCAGAAGTGCCTACTCAAGCAACTCGGCAGAAATGCCCACGTCTATGTAGACGATATCATGGTGAAGACAGAGAAGCACGGTACCCTCTTAGAGGATCTCAAGGAAACTTTTGAAAATCTGCGCCGGTTTCAGATCAAGCTCAACCCAGAGAAATGCGTCTTTGGAGTGCCAGCCGGCCAGCTCATCGGCTTCCTGGTCTCAGAGCGCGGCATCGAGTGCAACCCTATGAAGATCAAGGCCATCGAGAGGATGGAGAAACCCACCCGACTAAGAGACGTCCAAAAGTTCACCGGCTGTTTGGCATCCATCAGCCGCTTCATCAGTTGGCTGGGCGAGAAGGCTCTTCCCCTATACCAGCTCATGAAGAAGACCACTCATTTTGAGTGGAATGACAAGGCGGATGAAGCTTTTCTCCAGCTGAAGAAGATGTTGACCACACCGCCTGTCCTGGTGGCTCCGGCTGCTAAAGAACCTATGTACCTTTACATCGCCGCCACCAGCCGGGTGGTCAGCACTGTTATGGTGGTAGAGCGCCCAGAAGATGGCAGAGCACAGTCGGTCCAGAGGCCCATGTACTATTTGAGCGAGGTGCTGTCAACCTCGAAGCAGAACTACCCTCACTACCAGAAGATGTGCTACGGCATGCACTTTGCCGCCAAGAAGCTGAAGCCATACTTTCAAGAGCATCCAATCATGGTTGTCTACACTGCCCCACTTGCCGAGATCATTGGCAACCGAGATGCATCTGGCCGGGTGGCCAAATGGGCCATCGAGTTGGCCCCATTCACCATCTTTTACCAGCCACGCACCACCAACAAGTCCCAAGCACTGGTCGACTTCCTTGTTGACTGGGTCGAGACCCAGTACCTGCCGCCAGCTCTAGACTCCACTCATTGGCGGATGCACTTCGATGGCTCAAAGATGTGCACCGGCTTGGGAGCCGGCATTGTTCTCACTTCTCCCAAAGGCGACAAGCACAGATACACATTGCAAATCCATTTCGTTGCCTCCAACAATGTAGCCGAATACGAAGCACTAATACACGGCCTCCGGCTGGCCAAAGAGATCGGCATCCGCCGGATCCTGTGCTACGGCGATTCTGACTTGGTGGTCCAACAGTCGTCTGGTGACCGGGATGCCAAGGATGCAAACATGGCGAGCTACCGTTTCCTCATCCAGCAACTCAGCGGATACTTTGAAGGGTGTGAGTTCCTTCACGTACCACGAAACGACAACGAGCAGGCGACGCCTTGGCACGGATCGGCTCCACCCGTCAAGCAATACCAGCCGGCGTTTCCCTTCAGCCTCCGCAAGCCGTCGATCAAGCCTTCTCCAGAATCCGAGTCCATCTTCGTGCCGGCTCCTCCCAAAGCAGTCGGATCCGACTCGGGGGCTGCAGCAGCCGGCCCGGGGACTTCAGCAGGCGGCGCGGGGACTGCCGCCGTCGCACCCGGCCCGGGGACTTCACAACCCGGCCCGGGGGCTGCAGCAGTCGGCCCGGGGACTTCACCAAGCGGCTCGGGGACTGCAGCAGTCGGCCCGGGGACTTCAACAACGCAGCAAGCGGCAATCGATTCCAACCCACCACCTCCCAACCCAACCGCCCTCGTACAAGTGGCCATAGTGGCAGTAGAAGAAATACAAACACCGTCATGGGCAGAGCCCATCCTCAAGTTTCTGGTGAATAGAGAGCTGCCGGCCGATGAGATCTCGGCCCGGCAAGTGCAGCACCGAGCAGGAGCCTACACGATAGTAAACACAGAGCTCGTCAGGCGCAGCGTGACTGGAGTCTTCCAGCGCTGCGTAGAATCAGAGAAAGGCCAAGCAATCCTCAAAGATATCCACCAAGGCGAGTGCAGCCACCACGCGGCCTCCAGATCCCTTTTTGCCAAGGCTTTCCGCCATGGTTTCTTTTGGCCGACTACGTTGGAAGACGCCAAGGAATTGGTCAAGCATTGCAAAGGGTGTCAGAAGTTCAGCTCCCAGCAACATCTACCGGCTTGTGCACTCAAAACCATCCCCCTGGCTTGGCCCTTTGCCGTCTGGGGGTGGATATGATGGGACCATTCAAGACAGCACGCTGTGGCATGACCCATCTGCTCGTTGCCGCGGACAAGTTCACCAAGTGGATTGAAGCAAAGCCAATCAAGAAGTTGAATGGTCTGACTGCTGTAACCTTCATTGCAAACATCACCACCCGGTACGGAGTACCACACAACATCATCACCAACAATGGCACAAATTTTGCCAGAGGAGCCTTGGCCCGTTTCTGCGCGACGCAGGGCATCCGACTGGACTTAGCGTCCGTTGCCCATCCGCAGTCAAACGGCCAAGTCGAGCGAGCAAACGGCCTCATCCTCTCCGGCATCAAGCCCCGACTGGTCGAGCCTCTGGAGAGGTCAGCCGGCTGCTGGATCGACGAGCTTTCGGCCGTCCTTTGGAGCCTCCGCACCACTCCGAACAAATCGACCGACTTCACTCCATTCTTTCTCGTATACGGTGCCGAGGCTGTCATCCCAACTGACATTGAGTTTGACTCACCTCGCGTCACCATGTACACGAAGGCGGAGGCGAAAGAGGCATGAGAGGACGACGTTGATCTGCTGGAAGAGGGCCGGCTGTTGCCACTCAGCCGGTCCACCATCTACCAGCAGAGTTTACGCCGCTACCACAGTCGGAAAGTCAAGCCAAGATCCTTCCAAGAGGGAGACCTTGTGGTCTGGCTGATCCAGCGAACAACCAGCCAGCACAAGCTCTCGGCCCCTTGGGAAGGCCCCTTCATCATCAGCAAGGCATTGGGCAAGGAATCCTACTACCTCATCGACGCGCAAAAGCCCAGAGCACGCAAGAGAGACGATTCGGGCAAGGAATCGGAGCACCCGTGGAACGCAAATCTTCTCCGAAGATTTCACAGTTGATTCAGTATGTATCACGCTACCTTTTGTATTAAGTACAAGACATTGGGGCCCTCGAGGAGCGCTCGGGGGCTACCCCTTTTATCTATATGATAAGTTTTATGCCTATGAATGTGTTATTTCATTATTCTGCCTGGCACCGGGTTCGACCAGTCGGCCCGGGGGGCTTGCCGCCTTGTACTATGTCAATGCTACCTGCAGTCGGACAAGTAGTGTGCCGGCACCTAAGCCCTCTCTTGCCACAAGCCACAGCTCGCAGAGCGACTGTCCGGCCGGCAAGAGATAAAGGCAGGAAACGGTGCCCACATGGAAAATGGCTAAGGACTACAACATTTGCATAGGCCAAGTCGGCTCTTCACTCCGCTGATCGGCCGCTGAGCAGCTGGCCGGCCGGTTTCTAACTTAATTTACTACACTCTACCAAATGGCTAAAGTACTTGCTTTCCCAAAACGACCAAGTACTTGACCCAGCCATAGACCGTAGAGCGGCTGTCCGGCTGGCAAGGCGGCAGCCAAGGGAAGGCGGCAAAGGAAAAAGCCAAAGGAGTAGAAAAGCAAGACAGTCAAAAATTGGAAAAAGACTTTTTTTACGGCAAAAGGCCCTTGGCCAGCATTCAACGGAGTTTGAATACACCCCCAGCGGGTGGAACTGCATGGACTTAACAATTTTTGTTCAAGTGGTTACAAAAGGAAAAGGAAAGATAACTTGGCCGCCTAGGCCAGAGGAGCAGCAAGCCGATCGGAGGGGTCGGCGGAGGTAGAGGCTCCGGGTGGTGGAGCGGCCGCCTGGTGGGTCTCGTCCTGGTCAGCGTCGGCAGTAGCCGGCTCGCCGGCGCTCCGTCCGTTGGTCGAGACTTGGTCAAGCTGAGGCCGGTCGTCGTCTCCACCGTCCGGTGCGTCATCTTCACCGTCCTCGTCCTCATCCTCCTCCTCGCCCTCATCGCTGGAGGCGGTCTCCTCCACCGAGTCCTCACCGCCTTTCGGGTTCAGCCCGAACTAGTTGGGCGGCACCTCGGCGCCCGCTTCATCTAGCTCGGGGAGGAAGACACTGGTGTCCATGTAGTCAGCGATCGCCGTGGCGTGGTGATAGAACTGGGGCGCCACCGCCTCCAACTCCTCGCCGGCTTCGGCACGGAGAGTGGCCAGCTGGTCCAAGTTAAGCCCAGGGTACCACCCCTTGACGAACTCTAGGGCTCGCCATGCACCTGCCCGGGCGGAGGAGCCTTTCCACGCCTCGAAGCGGCCAATGGCCACCTCCAACCAGTCGGAGGTCCGGCTGGCGGTGCGCAGAATGGGAGTACCCAGCCAGAGGGCGGAGACCACCTGGGCTCCAGCACGCTGAAGACAGCGGAGAGCCCGATGCGCCGGCTGGAGACGAGCCTGGATGGCGAGCATCTGCTCGGCAAGGGTCCGAGGGGCGTTGGGCGCGATTGTCGCACCAGCCAGCCTCCGCTCGTCGTGATGGGCCTTGACGGCTTGGCTGGCGGCAACGGAGTAGCCAGGGAAATACTCCGCTCAAGGGAAGAAGAAAAAGGTGAGAAGTCGGAGGCCGGCTTGCAGAACAGACCGACAGGAAGAAGAAGGAAAAGAGCAACTTACCATCGAGCATGTCCTCGATCTCGCCATAGCCGGCTGACAGGGCCTTCTCCTTGTCAACCCAGTTCGAGCGATGAGTCTCGAACTCGGCCTGGAGAGCCTCCTCCGCGTCTTTAAGCCTCTGCAGCTTCGCCTGGTGCTTGTCCGCCTGGTCAGCCAGTTGCTTGGCCAGGCGGTCTCGCTCTTGCTCCATCTTGAGGCGCTCCTCCTCCTTGGCGTGCAGCGCGGTTTGAGCTTCGCCCATTTGCTGCCGCAAGGTGGCATTGGCTCCTGCAGAAGACAAGGGTGAGAAGAGGTCAGCAAATCAACAAGGAAAGAAGTAGTTGCCGGAAGATCCGACCCGACTGCTCAGCAGTCGGCCCGAATCTTGGGGGCTACACCCCGTGGGTGCGCTGGCGCGCCCCCACGAGACTAAGGATTGAGCAATTCAATGAAAGAAATAAGAAAACGTGGTTGTCGGAAGATCCGACCCGACTGCTCAGCAGTCAGCCCGAATCTCGGGGGCTACACCCCGCGGGTGCGATGACGCGCCCCCGCGAGAATGAAGAGTGGAGTGCTTACTCCGACTGTCTGTCAGCTCGGCGGTCCACTTGGCCAGCTCCTGGACTTGGGAGTTGTAGGCAGCCGCACGAATGTTGTGGTAGTCCTGCCACAGAATCAATGGTTAGCACTTGGAACTTGCCTTTAAGGTCCGAGCCGCCTGCTCAGCAGCCGGCCCGGAACTCGGGGGCTACACCCAGTGGGTGCGCTGGTGCGCCCCCACAGAAGATTGCAAAGGTTGAAAGCAAAAGCATAAGGAGCATACTCGGACGGCGGCTCGCGACACCCAAAACTTCTTCGTATAGTCCTGGAGGGCGTCGCCTTGGGCCTGAAGCAGGGAGTGGACTTCCTATGCAGCCTTGTTCAGGACGCCCATCCCGCCCCCAGACGTCCACTCCCGTGGGACGGCACTAGTGGCCTCCGCTTCTGGGGCCGACGAGCTGGAGGCTCCGACTTCCTGAGGCTGTGGCGCTGAAGTCGCCTTCGTCACACGCCGACGCGTCGGAGTGCGGACGACGGGAGTCGCCCCCACCACCAGCTCGCCGTTGACTCGAGGCGCCGGCGGCGCATCAGGCCGACTGCCCTGAGCCTCGGTAGCCGGCGTCTGCTGGGACGCCTCCGTCCTCGGGATGACGGCGTCGCCTCTCTCCCTCTCCATGATCGGCTGGTCGTTGCCGGGCCCTCCAGTCGGTAGCCGGCGGCATGGAGCGCAGCTGAATGACCAGCTGTGGAGCCTGGCCACCCGCGGCTACTCCCGCTTGTGCTTTGGCGGCCGCGTCCGCGTGGGCCTTGGTCGCCTCCTCCTCCTGGGCCTTGGCCGCCGCGTCCGCCTCCTCCCGCGCCGCCTTGGCCACGTCCGCCTTCGCCTGCTCCACCCTCTCCTTCTCCTTGCGCGCCTCCCGCGCGTTCTTCTCCGTCGCCTCCCGGAGGTTGGCGAGCGGGTCAATGCGGCGGGTGTTGGTAGAGCCCTCCAATCCCCCGATGATGGAGGCGGAGGCCGAACAATCAAGAGAAAGTGGGGCTCTGTTCACACAAGACAAAAAGAATCCAGAGAAGGTTTATGAAAAAGACACAGAAAGCACAAAGGAAACACAAAGAAAGATATGCTCTTACGCGGACACCGTCGGCGGCTGCTTCGGGGCCCTTTGGAACCGGGTTGCCTTCGCGGCGGCCTCCACCCGCCTGGTCACCGCAGCCGAGCCCTTGGGCTTCTTCGACCAACCGCCTTGCAGCTGTGTGCCGCCTTGGCGCTTCGGTGCACCGCCTGGTGCGGGTGGCGCCGCTGAGGAGCTCGCCCCCGCCCTGTTCGCAACCGGCTGGCAGCACGGCTCGGCCTCCTCCTCGTCGTCATGTGGCCATGTCTCGAGGCCGCCTCCTCCACCGGAGCCGCCCGCCCCGTCGCCACCACCTGTGGTGTTGTCTTCCAAGGCGGCCGCCCCCAAGTCGGGGTCGTCCGCGTCGCTCACCGCTCGGTCCGATAGGTACTCCTGGCCTTGCGCCAGGGCGTCGGCTGCTTGTTGGGTCGAGGAGCTGCGACACGTCCGACTGATCAGTCGGCAAAGCAGAACTCGATAGAAGAAGAAAATGCCAAGAAAAGAAAGGAGAGTTGGGAGCTTACGACTGGAGGCGGATGCGCACGAGAGTATGGCCGCTTGCCGAACTGCCAGTCCGACTCCGAGAGCGTGCAGTTCGCAATCTTGTTCACCATGCGGGCCACCTCCATGGCCTGCATCTCCCGGGTGGACAGCTGGCACGGGTCCCAGTGCCCACTCATCTGACTGATCATGTGAGGCGACCTTGGAGAGGGAGAACCGGGCGCACCACGAAGGCGGTCAACAAGTCGGAAGCCTGGATGCCCTCCAAGTCTGTCATCTCCTTAAGCCTGGCGACGGTGGCGGTGGAGGCAGGCGACAGATGCTTCGGCTTGAAGGTCCAGTTGGTGCACGGCTCGGCCGGTGGGCCGGCTTCGTAGGCCGGCAGGTTGACGAAGTCCAGCGCCAGGTTGACGTTCTTCACATAGAAGTACAACTTCTGCCACAGCTTGACGGACTGGGTCAAAGTGATGGCCGGGAAGCGGTTGCCGGCTCTTGGGCACCGTACTGCGATGAAGGCGCCGCACCGAGCCGCCTCATCCTTGGCGGAGACGCCGAGTTTGGTGTAGAAGAACTCCCCCCACAGCTCGAGTGTGGGGAGAACACCGAGGTAGCCCTCGCACAGCGTGCCAAAGGCCGACAACAACACCACTGTATTCGGTGTGAGGTGGTGCTGTTGGAGATGGTAAAACTGGAGAAAGGAGCGGAGGAAGCCGCTCGCCCGCTGGCCGAAGCCCCAGAGGAAATGCGAGCGGAATATGACGCGCTCGCCTTCTTCTGTCGCCAGCGAGATCTCCTCCTCAGGCGGGACGCGCGCCTTGACGTAGCCCTCACCGGGCAACCTCCGCGTGTTGCGGAGGTAGGTGATGTGGTCTTCAATGACATTTGAGCCATCCCAGTCGCCGGCTCGCGCTCGCGCCATGGAAGCTCGAGGTTGACGGAGCAACGACGCAGTGGAAAGGCCGGGCTTGGTGACGACGGGCCGCGGCAGCACTTCGGCGAGTTGCGGAAGTGTGGCGGCGGAAAGAGAGAAGAGGAAGAGCAAGGCAGAGGGACAAGAGGGCGCACGTGCTAATGCCGCCCCTCCTCCCCCTATTTATAGTCCTAGGTTGCGAAGCCGAGGGGACGGGGCATGGGGATCGTGGGATTAACTGTGCCCACGACCCCACAACCCCACATTAACCGCGCAGTAACGGTGCAGAGTAATCACGCCACGGAATCCCAACCGTTTGCCTCGGCCACAGCGGATCCGCGCGTGTGCCGAGGCCCGGTAGTAGTGGGCCCTGGCCTGGGGTGATGTCCCGTTGCACGCGTGGGCTGGCAGGCGGCCTGGCCGGCTGGCGACACGTGGCGTGCAGCTGACAGGCGACAAGACTGGCGCCAGGCTGGCGCACCACCGAGCTCCCGCAAAGACATTTCAAAAACCACTAGACGGCCTGCCTGGACATATCCGACTCCTAGCAGTTGGTACGCCGGAAGACGGACGGAGCAAGATCAAATGAAGCACTCGGAGTAGGAAGCTGCCGAGGCTCCTTCCTTTCACCAGCCGCGGAGCCTCATCAGCTTCGGGCACTACTGTCGGAGTAATTGGCCACGGGTAGCCTCATCAGCCCCCCATGGCGCTTCAAGACATCGGGGCCCGCTACTCCCTCAAGATTCAAAGAGCCAAGCGCCGCCTCCTCGCGGCTGGCTGGTCCAAGCGGTCGGCTGCCAGGAGACGACAAAGCCCAGCAGGCGGCCACGAGGTGGGCCGGCTCCTAGCAGGCGGCCCTAGGCGTCCTCAAAGTTTGCATCCACATAAATACGAGGAGACAGGGCGTGGCTACAGCACGCCCTGCCACCCTCAAATCTAGGATCAAGCATGGCCACAGTGCGCCATACCAGACGGAGATCTCCCGCCCGGCGCGGCACTGTTGCCACATTGCCCATGACATCACCCCTGTCAGAGGGAGCCATACTCCCACGACGGGATGTCGGTCGGCCCGCAGGCGGCGGGCCCTACCTGTCCTCAAGGAGCCAGAAGGCGGCGAGCCCAGACCAGTCGGCTCGTAGGGAGGCCGGCCCCTGACTAGGCGGCCCTTCCTCTCCTTGAAGTTTGTGCGCCATTAACCAGAAGAGACGGAGAGTGGGTACAATGAATGCCCGCCAGGCGGCGGTGCTGTAGCCACGCCTCCCCCGGCAAAGCATGCATCATTACCAGCACAACTATAGTGCTGAGCAGCCAGCAAGACCTGCGAGCGGCGGGCGCGGCCTGTCGGCCAAGTACGAGACAGCCGGCGGGGCCAACCAGGCGGCGGGCCCCAGCGGCCGGCGGAGAAGCCGGCGACCGTAGACACAGATAGCCGGGGCCTACCCGGCCAGATTACCTTTGTACCCCTGGGGGGTAGGCCTATATAAACCCCCCAGGGCACCCATGCAAAGGGTTCAGACTTTAGGTTGATCCACACACCCATATAGAGAGAGGAAGCTAGGGCTAGCCTTGTTCTTCTTCCCCCTCTAGAGAAACAGCTCAAGGAGCAAGCTTGTAACCATCGTTGTTGCTTGAGTGATCATGTGGAGACCCCACAGAGCAGGAGTAGGGGTGTTATCTCCTAGGAGAGCCCCGAACCTGGGTAAGATTCGCCGGCGTGCATGTCTACGCCTCATCCCGTTTCCTGGCACCGGCGACGTCTTATTAGCCCCCTCCAGGATAAGCCATCCTTTGGCATATGTCGCACGACACCCCCGACATTTGGTTTAGATTTTCTGGACCACATTTACGAAACTACAAGATGTCCTTGTTTTCCTACATAAGTAATTCATTTGGCATTTGTCAACAAAATATTCTAGTGCAGTATTAGCCACAACACAATTTGATCTTATGAACATGACTTACTTCACCGGCTTTTCTCCACCATTCATCATCAGCGATCACGGTGTTCGTTTCATCATTCCAACCAATTCTAGTAGATGTGTTCTTTAGGATCAGCCAATCCGTATACAAGGTCCTCAAACTGCCCCATTTGTTTCTGATCTGCAATCTATTGTCATGTTTTCCAGTCTGCTCAAAGAAACCAACTTCTATGTTCTTGTATCCAGTAGGGTTAAAAAATTGAGAGGCCTATTCCCCTTTTCCTTCTCAACTGCAGCGAGATTGCAAAAAATGATGGTCATTTCTGGACTCCAATTAGCTTTTGACATCTATAACATATGACATTAATAAGGGCAATTTGCATATATTCAGCCAATCATGTTAATAACTTGCTACACTGAAAAAGACCAATGCTACCGCAGCCAATAGATTAGCAGTTCGTACTTAAGAAAACAAGTCAAAACATCAAGCAAAAATATGTTTTTTGGGATTGAACATTTACCTTCTCCTCATAGGTAGGAGATGGGGAAGGGCTGGAGCAGTCCGGCGGGAGGAGGTGGAGTTGGGGGGGCAAGGGAGACCTCCGGCGTGGTGCAGTGAGAACGAAGGAGCCGCCGGCGCAGGTGGAGCACAGGGGCGCGTCTTCAGTTGAGAGCGGGGGAGGCAGGTGCTATGGACGACGGCGCGACGGATCTACGGTGGTCGGTGTATGGCTGGGGGCGGAGGGAACCGGATCCACACGCCTTGCCGGCGACAAGGCCGGCGACGGGGCAGACGACGGTGGCGGCGGTCGAACCCTAGAGAGCCATCCCTTCTCCGTTTCTTCTGCCTCTGTTCGCTACGGGTGGATGTGTGCGAGCGAAGGTGACCCCTGCCGATGGAGAAGTTGGGCTGGGCACGCGTTGGCATTCCGATCGTAATAACTGGTAGAAGTTAGCCCATATTTGAACGGGGGTAAGTGCCAGCTCAGGAATCAGCAAAATCGCGGATTCTAGCTTCTGGGCGTGTCCAGTGCAATTTTGAGAATCGATTCTAGGCAGCTGATGTAGAAATCTGACTGTTTGTTTGTGAATCCGATTTTGAATGGGCTAGAACCCGGGAATCACTATCTATAGCCCAAACAAAGGCCACCTTAGACTAGTGTCATATGCATGACACTAGTATATGTTACTCCCCACTATGACCAGCCTTAGGTTACGAGTGACGACCACGTCTGCAGAATAGCAAGCGGATTAGCGACCGTGATGGCGATGGCATGATAACACATTTTTCGGTGAACGAACCTGAGCTCATGATGCCAATGATAGAAATTTAGGGTTTGTGGTCTACCCCCTATTTCTCTGCGCTTATCCGTGGTGCCGCTCACAATTCACATATCTAAGGCTAGGGGGTAGGGACCTTCTTATACTGTCTTTCCAAAGAGTCCACCTCTTATATAGATATAAGATTCCTAGTCGTTATAACTAGTTTTCAGGATAGAATCCAGATCAAATTACCAACCACGATCATATTTGTATGTTAACGGATTCTACCCGTTATGTCCCCGGAGCACGAGCTTGTGAGCAACGCGCCACAATAGTGTAAATTCCTCTAATTACATAGATCAACATTAGAGCATCTACAATCGGACCCCTCGAACCCATCTCAAACGCCCAGGCAGGCCGCCCGGTCACTGCCCGGTCACGATTTTTGACCCAGATGGGCCTCTCAAAGGGCCCTCAAACGCCAGGGCTGACCGGCACCCCCCATATCCAGCCCAAATATGGGGCGGATATGGGGGCGCCTGCTACTTCTTGAGCTTGAGTTGATTTTTCCCTTGAAGAGGAAAGGGTGATGCAGCAAAGTAGAGATAAGTATTTCCCTCAGTTAAGAACCAAGGTATCAATCCAGTAGGGGGCACAAGCAAGTCTCAATATATGCACCTACACAAACTAACAAACACTTGCATACAACGAGAAAAAAGGGGTTGTCAATCCCTTCACGGTCACGAAAAAGAGTGAGATCTAATAGAGATAGGTATAAAAGACAAATAAAAGAGCAAACTAAAGTAAATATAAATAAATTGCACCAAGGTATTTTTGGATTTTTTGGTTTACAGATCTGAAAATATATGATGGAAAATAGACCTGGAGGCCATAGGTTTCACTAGAGGCTTCTCTCTTGAAAGAAAACATACGGTGGGTAAAAAAAATTACTGTTGAGAAATTGACAGAAAAGCGCATAGTTATGACGATATTTATGGCAATGATCATGAATGTAGGCATCACGCCCGTGACAAGTAGACCAAAATGATTCTGCATCTGCTACTATTACTCCACACATCGACCGACTCCTGCCTGCATCTAGAGTATTAAGTTCATAAGAACAGAGCAACGCTTTAAGTAAGATGACATGATGTAGAGGGATAAACTCAAGCAATATGACATAAACCCCATCTTTTTATCCTTCATGGCAACAATACAATACGTGCCTCGCTACCCCTTCTGTCACTGGATGAGGACACCGCAAGATTGAACCCAAAACTAAGCACCTCTCCCATTGCAAAAAACTAATCTAGTTGGCCAAACCAAACTGATAGTTCAAAGAGAAATACAAAGATATCTTAATCATGCATAAAAGAGTTGAGAGAAGACTCAAATAATATTCATAAATAATCTGATCGTAAATCCACATTTCATCAGATCTCTACAAACACACCGCAAAAGAAGATTACATCAGATAGAACTCCAAGAACATCGAGGAGAACATTGTATTGATGATCAAAGAGAGAGAAGGAGCCATCTAGCTACTAGCTATGGACCCGTAGGTCTGTGGTAAACTACTCAAGCATACTAGTAAAGCAATCATGTCTTCTCAAAATAGCATGGCCAAAGAAAGTTATCCCTACAAAATCATATAGTCTGGCTATGCTCCATCTTCATCACACAAAGTATTTCATCAGCACAACCCCGATGACAAGCCAAGCAATTGTTTCATACTTTTGGTGTTCTCAAACTTTTTCAACTTTCACGCAATAGATGAGCATGAGCCATGGATATAGCACTATAGGTGGAATAGAATATGGTGGTTGTGGAGAAGACAAAAAGGAAGGAGAAAGTCTCACATCAACTAGGCAAATAAATGGGCTATAGAGATGCCCATCAATTGATATCGATGCAAGTGAGTAGGGATTGCCATGCAACGGATGCACTAGAGTTATAAGTGTATGAAAGATCAAAAATAAACTAAGTGGGTGTGCATCCAACCCTCTTGCTCATGAAGACATAGGGAAATTTGAGGAAGCCCATCATTGGAATATACAAGCCAAGTTCTATAATGAAAAATTCCAACTAGTATATGAAAGTGATAAAATAGGAGACTCTCTATCATGAAGAACATGGTGCTACTTTGAAGCACAAGTGTTGAAAAATGATAGTAACATTGTCCCTTCTCTCTTTTTCTCTCATTTTTTTGCTTGGGCTTCTTTGGCCCCTTTTTTATTTGGGCTTATTTGGACTCTTTTATTATTTTTTAAAGTCCGAAGACTCATTCCAACTTGTGAGGGAATCATGGATTCCATCATCCTTTCCTCACATGGGACACTTCTCTAATAATGATGATCATCACACTTTTATTTACTTACAACTCAATAATTACAACTCGATACTAGAACAATATATGACTCTATATGAATGCCTCCAGCGGTATACCAGTGATCAACACATTTCATATACATCTCTTAGCCCTCAAATATACCGTTCATTGAGATATATTCATTCATTTCATGCTATGAATTACTAAATTTGCGAATGAAAATCATATAAAGGATCATTTACTAGTCTTTGGTCTATCTTGCAGAAATGTGCGCAAAGGCACTAATAATCGTCAAGATTCCATCTATGAGGCTATCGAGAAGAGTGAAGAAGAGAAGAGAAGGAAGAAGAGACTTGTGTGAGATGACAAGAAGTAACCAGGGGGCTAGATGAAGAAGTGGGAGGACCATCTTGTGCTGAAGGAAGAGAAGTATGAGTGGCATATTGCAAAAGGGGTAGATAAGAGGAGGGGAATCAAAATCCCTAGCAGCAGCCCGATCTCCTTTCGAGCCTGGCACACATCTCTCTCCCTCACCCCTCCTTCTCCACCTCCAGCTGCCGCCGCGGCCAGGACGGCGTGGCGGCGTGCCACCAGCACCACCGCGCCACCAGCACCACCCATACATCTCCATCCTTTTGCACCTCACTACTCCAGGATGCTGCTAACGCGACACTACGATCAGAGACCCTTTGAGGAAACTGTGTGCGATGCCATAATCGCAAACAATGGTGTAAAAAACCGTCAAAAAAGGTGCAAAACGTTTGCGATGGTGGAGCCATCAAACACGGTTCATATTTTAGTTGCGTGTGCGATGCAGGGCATACGGTTCAGTTCAATTAACTATTTGCGATGAGGAGGAACGAAAGAAATGGGCAGCCAGATGGAGGTGTGTGCGATATACAACATACGGTTCACTCGGATGAACTATTTGTGATTAGGCAACACAAAAGAAACGGTCAGCCAGATGAAGGTGTGTGCGATATATGGCATGCGGTTCATAAACCAGGACGGGGGGTATATGAGGTAATTAAACCGCAAATGTTTTTTTGTATTAACCGTATATGTATGTGTCCTTTCGTCCTCCTCTCGCACGTCTTGTCACCCCGCTGCCGCAGACGGCTTACAACGCAAGCTTGCGCAGCGCGCCGGGGCGTTCTTTTAGCCAAACAGTGGACCCAATTAATCGTCGGTGAGCCCGTTCCCGCGCAACCTCGCAGGTTCCCGCGCAAGCTTCCCGCCCGACACGGTGAAATCCCCCAAAATCCCAATGCTTACCGGCCTGCTATAAAAACCCTCACGGCCGGCGAGTCTTGCGTCGCATTTTCCCCTCCCTCCCTGTAGCTTATCTCGTCTGCTTCTCCCAGAATTGCCAATGGCACCGGTCCGTCGTTGTCGCTCAGCCACTCTGCCGTCATCAGAGGACGGCTCCTGTCGGGAGGCTACACCGCGGCGGCGGCGCAGTCCCCAGGGTAGTGTAGTGCGTGTGACGTCCCTGTTGGGTGTGCGCGGAACACCCAGCACACGTTCCGCTGCCGCTGCCCGTCGGCAGCCGTTGCCGCCACACCACCGTCGAAAGCCAGGGCCACCTCCCGCTCCGCCGCTGTGGCCCGAAGGAGGGAGGTGGCCGTCATGGCCTCCACCCTGATACGTCTCCATCGTATCTACTTTTCCAAACACTTTTGCCCTTGTTTTGGACTCTAACTTGCATGATTCGAATGGAACTAACCCGGACTGACACTGTTTTCAGCAGAATTGCCATGGTGTTATTTTTGTGCAGAAATAAAAGTTCTCGGAATGACCTGAAACTTCACGGAGAATATTTTTGGAATTAATAAAAAATACTGGCGAAAGAATCAAGGCCAGTGGGCCCACACCCTGTCCACGAGGGTGGGGGGCGCGCCCCTTGCCTCGTGGGCCCCCTGGTGCTCCACCGACCTCAACTCCAACTCTATATATTCACGTTCAGGGAGAAAAAAAATCAGAGAGAAGGATTCATCACGTTTTACGATAGGTAGCCGCCGCCAAGCCCTAATCTCTCCCGGGAGGGCTGATCTGGAGTCCGTTCGGGGCTCCGGAGAGGGGAATCCGTCGCCATCGTCATCATCAACCTTCCTCCATCACCCATTTCATGATGCTCACCGCCGTGCGTGAGTAATTCCATCGTAGGCTTGCTTGACGGTGATGGGTTGGATGAGATTTACCATGTAATCGAGTTAGTATTGTTAGGGTTTGATCCCTAGTATCCACTACGTTCTAGAATTGATGTTGCTATGACTTTGCTATGCTTAATGCTTGTCACTAGGGCCCGAGTGCCATGATTTCAGATCTGAACCTATTATGTTTTCATGAATATATGTGAGTTCTTGATCCTATCTTGCAAGTCTATAGTCACCTATTATGTGTTATGATCCGTTAACCCCGAAGTGACAATAATCGGGATACTTACCGGTGATGACCGTAGTTTGAGGAGTTCATGTATTCATTAAGTGTTAATGCTTTGGTCTGGTACTCTATTAAAAGGAGGCCTTAATATCCCTTAGTTTCCAATAGGACCCCGCTGCCACGGGAGGGTAGGACAAAAGATGTCATGCAAGTTCTTTTCCATAAGCACGTATGACTATATTCGGAATACATGCCTACATTACATTGATGAATTGGAGCTAGTTCTGTGTCACTCTATGCTATAACTATTGCATGAGGAATCGCATCCGACATAATTCTCCATCACCGATCCAATGCCTACGAGCTTTTCACATATTGCTCTTTGCTTAGTTACTTTACCGTTGCCACTGTTACGATTACTACAAAACTACTACTGTTAATTTTGCTACCGTTATCGTTACTTCCATACTACTTTGCTACTAAATACTTTGCTGCAGATACTAAGTTATCCAGGTGTGGTTGAATTGACAACTCAACTGCTAATACTTGAGAATATTCTTTGGCTCCCCTTGTGTCGAATCAATAAATTTTGGTTGAATACTCTACCCTCGAAAACTGTTGCGATCCCCTATACTTGTGGGTTATCAAGACTATTTTCTGGCGCCGTTGCCGGGGAGCATAGCTCTATTCTTTGAGTCACTTGGGATTTATATCTGTTGGTCACTATGAGGGACTTGAAAGACGAAAGAACTACGATTTTTCCCTCAACTACGAGGGGAGGTAAGGAACTGCCATCTAGCTCTGCACTTGATTCACCTTCAGTTTTGAGTAAGCTTGCGACACCTAAACCTACTTCTGCTATTAATTCTGATATGTCGCATGTTATTGATGATGCCACTTCTTCTATGCATGATACTTATGAAGCAACTACTTCTATGCTTGATACTACTTGCCATTAGGTGAATTTCTTGATGAACAACTTGCTAGGGCTAGAGAGAATGAAATTATTGAAACTAATAATATTGATGAAAGTGATGATGAAGATTCTCCCTCTAGATATGAATTGCCTGTTGTGCCTGAGGGTTATGTTATGGATGAAGAAACGGCTAGAGACTTTCTTGCTTGCAATGATAGGAATGATCTTAAGAAATTATTAGCTAAGCTGAAAGAAAAATCTTTGAATGCTAGAATGAGATATGACCCTACTTTTGCTACTTCACCTATCCGTATTTCCGATAAGGATTATGATTTCTCTGTTGATCCTGAGATAATTACTCTGGTTGAATCTGATCCTTTTTATGGCTATGAATCTGAAACTGTTGTGGCACATTTTACTAAATTAAATGATATAGCCACCCTGTTCACTAATGATGAGAAAACTCGCTACTACTATATCCTTAAATTATTTCCGTTCTCATTAAAGGGTGATGCTAAACACATGGTTTAATTCTCTTGATCCTGGTTGTGTGCGTAGTCCCCAGGATATGATTTATTACTTCTCTGCTAAATATTTCCCTGCTCATAAGAAACAAGCTGCTTTAAGGGAAATATATAATTTTCTGCAAATTGAAGAAGAGAGTCTCCCACAAGCTTGGGGAGGCTTCTCCAATTGCTTAATGCTTTGCCTGATCATCCTCTCAAGAAAAATGAAATACTTGATATCTTTTATAATGGACTAACCGATGCTTCTAGAGACCACCTGGATAGTTGTGCTGGTTGTGTTTTCAGGGAAAGAACAATTGATCAAGCTGAATTGCTATTGAATAATATGTTGACTAATGAAAATAATTGGACACTTCCTGAACTAACTCCTAAGCCAACTCCGAAGAAAAGGGGTATTCTATTTCTCAGTCCTGAAGATATGCAAGAGGCAAAGAAATCTATGAAAGAAAAGGGTATTAAAGCTAATGATGTTAAGAATTTACCTCCTATTGAAGAAATACATGGTCTTAATTTGCCGCCTGTTGAAGAAATACATGGTCTTGATAACCCGACACAGGTAGTAAAGGTAAATTCTCTGTATAGATTTGATGAAGGTGATATTCCTCGTTATAAGTCTGCTAGCCAATGCTTAGATGAGTTTGATAATTTTATTGTTAAACAAGAAAACTTCAATGCTTATGTTGGTAGACAATTGAAACGCAATGCTTATATGATTGAACACTTGAGTGATTATATGTCTAGATTTAAAGGTGAACTTAAACTCATTAGTAAACATGCTTCTATGGTTACCACTCAAGTAGAACAAGTGCTTAAGGCTCAAAATGATTTGCTCAATGAATTAAATAATAAGAAAAATGATAATGTTGTTAGAGTTATGACTAGAGGGGGTAAAATGACTCAGGAACCTTTGTATCCTGAGGGCCACCCTAAGAGAATTGAGCAAGATTCTCAGAGAAGAAATGTTGATGCACCTAGTCCTTCTAAAAGGAAGAAAAAGAAAAATGATAGGACTTTGCATGCTTCTAGTGAACCTGTTGTAGACACCTGAGAATCCCAATGATATTTCTATTTCTGATGCTGAAACACAATCTGGTAATGAACATGAACCTAGTGATAATGTTAATGATGATGTTCATGTTGATGCTCAACCTAGTAATAACAATGATGTAGAGATTGAACCTGGTGTTGATCTTGATAACCCACAATCAAAGAATGAATGTTATGATAAGAGAGACTTTGTTGCTAGGAAGCGCAGTAAAGAAAGAGAACCATGGGTTCAGAAACCCATGCCTTTTCCTCCCAAACCATCCAAGTAAAAGGATGATGAGGATTTTGAGCGCTTTGTTGAAATGATTAGACCTACTTGCGTATGCGCTTTACTGATATGCTTAAAATGAATCCTTATGCCAAGTATACGAAGGATTTGTTACAAATAAGAGAAAGATACCGGAAGCTGAAATTTCCACTATGCTTGCTAATTATACTTTTAAGGGTGGAATACCTAAGAAACTAGGAGATCCAGGAGTACCAACTATACCATGCTCCATTAAAAGAAACTATGTTAAAACTGCTTTATGTGATCTTGGAGCCGGTGTTAGTGTTATGCCTCTCTCTTTATATCGTAGAATTGATTTGAATAAGTTGACACCTACTGAAATATCTTTGCAAATGGCTGATAAATCAACTGCTATACCTGTCGATATTTGTGAGGATGTGCCTGTTGTGTTTGCAAACGTTACTATTTTAACGGACTTTGTTATTCTTGATATTCCCGAGGATGATAGTATGTCGATTATCCTTGGTAGACCCTTTTTGAATACTGCAGGGGCTGTTATTGATTGGAACAAAGGCAATGCCACTTTTTATGTTAATGGTAATGAGCATACGGTACACTTTTCGAGGAAACAACCTCAAGTCCACAGTATCAATTCTATTGGAAAAATTCCATTAATTACTATTGGAGGTTTTGAATTCCCTCTTCCTACTGTCAAGAAGAAATATGATATTCTTATTATTGGGGACATGCATATCCCCGTTGAGGTAACCTAGTGCTATTCGAAAATTCTCCGGTTTCATGCGATTCAGAATGAGTTTGTTAACAAGACTTGATCAACCTTGTTAGTGGATTCCTTTTGATGAGCATGAGATGGATGAAGTTAGAAAGCACAACCTTCTGTACCCTCCTTTTACTTTCTGTTATTTATATTAAATAAAGCAAAAATAGTATTTTCTGTCTGTTTTTTGAATTATCCTTGCAATAAAAAATACCCCGAAAATAAAAGTTCTCCAAATGCCCCGAAAATGAAATATGATTTTTTTCTAAAATATTTGAGAATATCTGGCACTGAGAACACATCAGGCGGAGCAAGCACCTGGCCACGAGGGTCCAGGGCGCGCCCACCCCCTAGGCGCGCCCCTGCCTCATGGGCCCTTGGTGGCCCCCTCCACTTATTCCAGCCACCACACACTCCTTCCTCCCAAAAAAATCACCAACCGGCTCAAGCACGAGTTCTAGCTCATCTTGCGGCCATTTTCGATCTCCTTGCTCAAAGCTCCACTCACGAAACTGCTTTGGGGGATTGTTCTTCGGTATGTGACTCCTCCAATGGTCCAATTAGTTTTTGTTCTAGTGCTTTATTCATTGCAATTTTTTGCTGCCTAGGTGACCCTGTTCTTGAGCTTGCATGTCAAATTTATATAGTCCCAAGTAGTTCTAATGCATGATATAGTCTCTAGGAACTTGTAGGAGTAGTTGCTATCAATTTTGTTGAGTTTGGTTCACTTTTATTTTAAGTTACTAAAAAGTTCAGAAATTTTTTAGAGGAAGAAATATGTTTAGGAAAATGTACCAAGGTGGTTCTTCAAGGAAGCAAGGACCCAGGCCTGCAATACGTGAGCCGGACCATGAACCACCAAGAGAAGCTCAAGTGCGGCCTTGTGAATGGCCGTCAGAAGATTTCATGGTTCGAGCAGGAATTAAGGAGGAATTTGACGCATATGTGCATAATGCTGAACTCAAGGGCTTCATGCTAGATAAGTGCCCTCAGTATTATCACCTAACTGATTCCTTTGTGAGAAGGTTCAAATTTTCATCTTCACGCAATTCTCACACTGTCCTATTTGATATCTATGGTAAATCTTATACTATGGACTTAGAAGATTTTAATACTGCTTGTAAACTTCCGCAATGGGGTAGTGCTAGTGAACCTCGCAAATCTGAATTTAAAGATTTTATTGCTAGTATCACTGTGGGGGAATCTAGAGAAATAACACAAGCTACCATAGGGAGCATTCATTTTCCTTCTATACATTATTTTGCTCTCTTTATAGGTAGATGCATAAACGGTAAGGATGAGGCATGTCACATGTGTGTTCCTGATCTTAGTGTTCTCAAGAGTGTTGTTTTAGGAGATAAACAATATAACTTGGGGGCCATTATTGCACGAAGGTTGATAATAATGGTTTAAGTGGAGACTTGTTTGGTGGGATTTATGCAACTCGTGTGGCTAATTTTCTTGAGATATCCATACATGAAAATGATATGGAATTGCCTCCCGATTATATAGATTATAATGCTATGGTTCGCCATCAGTTTATTGAGAGGAATGAATAGCCTCTCCAGTACCGACTAATGTTTGACAGGCGCTGCACTTTCCATGTTGCTCTCCCTGCTCCTACTTTCTTTGAATTTCAGGCAAAAGGGAGATATATTATAACCAGGGAGGAGGCGAACAAGTATACGGGGAGGACAGAGGCAGCTCGCCTCCAAGCTGCAGCTCATGAGGCAATAGCTGCTGCATCTCAGTACGACCCCAACTACAACTTTGGTCCGTGGCCCTAGACCAACTTAGGCCAAAAGCCTAAGCTTGGGGGAGTACGTATTTCTCACCGACATTACATTCATGTTCACACACTCATTCCACTTGTTGGTGCTCATACTTTTTCATTGTAATATCCATGCTAGTTTATTTTCTTTTCTTGCTTTCTTGTGTGTTTGAAAAACCTAAAGAAAAACCAAAATAATTAGTTGTAGCCTTTAGCTAGTTTACTTTCCATGCCTGTAGTAGTAATAATTAAAAGAAAACCCAAAAAGATTTCTTGTTCTTCTTTTGCTTGTTGGGAGCTTTCCCGTGTAAATAGTTTTATTTCTTTTCTTTGGGGGTCGAGAGGAGAAGACCATAATGAAAATATAGAAGTGGCTCTTATATGCATTATTGTTGAATTAACCAAGAGCCCATGTTTCCTTGTCTTCTCCCTTGAATTAAATGCTTGCAGATTCCAGCTTAGTCCAATGCATGTGCACTATTATTATTATACACACCGTTCGGTCGTGCAAGTGAAAGGCAATAATGGCGATATATGATGGACTGATTGAGATGAGAGAAGCTGGTATGAACTTGACCTCTCTTGTTTTTGTAAATATGATTAGTTCATCGTTCCTGATTCAGCTTATTATGAATGAAACATGTTTGCAATGAAAATTAGAGATTATAGTTGCTTATGCCATGCTTAATCCGCTAGGAGTTTATAATGGTTTACCTTGCGTGCCAACATACTATTAAAATGGTTATGATGTGGTATGATAGGGTGGTATCCTCCTTTGAATGATTCGAGTGACTTGACTTGGCACATGTTCACTCATGTAGTTGAAACGAAATCAACATAGCCTCCACGGTATTTATGTTCATGGTGGATTATATCCTACTCATGCTTGCACTCAATGTTTATTAATTTTAATGCATGTTCATGACTGTTGTCGCTCTCTAGTTGGTCGCTTCCCAGTCTTTTTCTAGCCTTCACTTGTACTAAGTGGGAATACTGCTTGTGCATCCACTTCCATAAACCCCAAAGTTATTCCATATGAGTCAACAATACCTTCCTATATGCGGTATCTACCTGCCGTTCCAAGTAAATTTGTATGTGCCAAACTCTAAACATTCAAATGAAATTCTGTTTTGTATGCTCGAATAGCTCATGTATCAACTAGGTTTGTCTGTATCTTCCACGCTAGGCGGGTTATTCTCAAGAGGAGTGGACTCTGCTCCTCACTCACGAGAAAATGGCTGGTCACCGGGATGCCCAGTCCCATGCTCAAATCAAAATAATTGCAAACAAAACTCCCCCAGGGCTGTTGTTAGTTGGAGGCACCCATTGTTTCGGACAAGCCATGGACAGATGTTTGTTGGTGGAGGGGGAGTATAAACTTTACCATTCTGTTTGGGAACCGCCTATAATGTGTGTAGCATGGAAGATATCGAGATCTCTCGGTTGTTATGTTGACAATGAAAGTATGCCGCTCAAAATATTATTTATCTCTATTTCAAAATCGAGCTCTGGCACCTCTACAAATCCCTGCTTCCCTCTGCGAAGGGCCTATCTATTTACCTTTATGTTGAGTCATCACCCTCTTATTAAAAATCACCAGCTGGAGAGCACCGCTGTCATTTGCATCCATTACTATTAATTCATATTGAGTATGACTGGATCTCTTTTACCATGAATTCCAATGTCTAGTCAGTCCTTGAGCTTCAGAGGTGCTCTACATTTATGTTTTGCGGTCTCAGAAAGGGCTAGCGAGATACCATCTTGTTATATCATATTATGATTGTTTTGAGAAAGTGTTGTCATCCGAGATATATTATTATTGCTCGCTAGTTGATTATGCCATTGATATGAGTAAACATGAGACCTAAGTGTTATTTTGAATATGGTTAGTTCATAATCTTTGCTGAAATTTGAATGCTGGCTTTACATATTTACAACAACAAGAGCAAACAGAGTTTGTAAAAGTTTTTCTTTATCACTTTCAGTTTATCAACTAAATTGCTTGAGGACAAGCAAAGGTTTAAGCTTGGGGGAGTTGATACGTCTCCATCGTATCTACTTTTCCAAACACTTTTGCCCTTGTTTTGGACTCTAACTTGCATGATTTGAATGGAACTAACTCGGACTGACGCTGTTTTCAGCAGAATTGCCATGGCGTTATTTTTGTGCAGAAATAGAAGTTCTCGGAATGACCTGAAACTTCACGGAGAATATTTTTGGAATTAATAAAAAATACTGGCGAAATAATCAAGGCCAGGGGGCCCACACCCTGTCCACGAGGGTGGGGGCGCACCTACCCTCTGGGCGCGCCCCCTGCCTCGTGGGCCCCCTGGTGCTCCACCGACCTCAACTCCAACTCTATATATTCACGTTCAGGGAGAAAAAAATCAGAGAGAAGGATTCATCGCGTTTTACGATACGGAGCCACCGCCAAGCCCTAATCTCTCTCGGGAGGGCTGATCTGGAGTCCGTTCGGGGCTCCGGAGAGGGGAATCCGTCGCCATCGTCATCATCAACCTTCCTCCATCACCAATTTCATGATGCTCACCGCCGTGCGTGAGTAATTCCATCGTAGGCTTGCTGGACGGTGATGGGTTGGAAGAGATTTACCATGTAATCGAGTTAGTTTTGTTAGGGTTTGATCCCTAGTATCCACTATGTTCTAAAATTGATGTTGCTATGACTTTGCTATGCTTAATGCTTGTCACTAGGGCCCGAGTGCCATGATTTTAGATCTGAACCTATTATGTTTTCAAGAATATATGTGAGTTCTTGATCCTATCTTGCAAGTCTATAGTCACCTATTATGTGTTATGATCCGTTAACCCCGAAGTGACAATAATCGGGATACTTACCGATGATGACCGTAGTTTGAGGGGTTCATGTATTCACTAAGTGTTAATGCTTTGGTCCGGTACTCTATTAAAAGGAGGCCTTAATATCCCGTAGTTTCCAATAGGACCCCGCTGCCACGGGAGAGTAGGACAAAAGATGTCATGCAAGTTCTTTTCCATAAGCACGTATGACTATGTTCGGAATACATGCCTACATTACATTAATGAATTGGAGCTAGTTCTGTGTCACTCTAAGTTATAACTATTGCATGAGGAATCGCATCTGACATAATTCTCCATCACTGATCCAATGCCTACGAGCTTTTCACATATTGCTCTTTGCTTAGTTACTTTACCGTTGCCACTGTTACAATTACTACAAAACTACTACTGTTACTTTTGCTACCATTACCGTTACTTCCATACTACTTTGCTACTAAATACTTTGCTGCAGATACTAAGTTATCCAGGTGTGGTTGAATTGACAACTCAACTGCTAATACTTGAGAATATTCTTTGGCTCCCCTTGTGTCGAATCATTAAATTTGGGTTGAATACTCTACCCTCAAAAACTGTTGCGATCCCCTATACTTGTGGGTTATCACACCCCACTGCCGGCCACACTACAAAAAAAAGACACATCCGTGACATTTTGGGCCGGACGAATTTTTTTTCTGTCATACTTATGACACTTCTATGACAATAATTGTGACAAAACACGGTATCATCATAGATGTGGTGGGGTCCTACTTCTATGACAAAAAATCATGACAAAAAATGGGCTTTTCATCCTGGGAGGGCTGGAGACGCAGTTGCATGACATTCTTTGGGTCGTCCATGATGGAAAAAAGCATGGTAGAAGCGAGGGCGAGGAAAATATTGGGGTGTTCCCGGTTACGGTGGGTGGTCGGGGTCGAGCAATGCGCGTTTCTCTCGTACACGCACGCGCGTGGGTGCGAGGCGTTGGGCTCTAACTGAACCCGAGCGATTATACTGCAGGCTACGCGTTACTGAACCCGAGCGATCGATCGATGGCTGTTAACTGAACCCGATCGAGCGATTCCTTCGCTACTGCTGCTAACTGAAGCCGATCAATGCTGCCTCTGGATGAACAGTGAGCGTTGCTGGGGGGTTTGGATGAACAATTCCCGGTGGGGGTGGATGAACAGGACCCCGAGGTGTTACCTCTGGATGAACAGGACCCCGATCGATGGAGCCGATTGGGGCTGGATGAACAGGACCCCGTGGAGGGCTGGATGAACAAGACAACCCCGTGGAGAGTAGGATGAACAGTAGACGGTGGAGGGCTGGATGAACAGTAGCCCGTGGAGGGGTGGTTGAACAGGAGCCCGTGGAGAGGGCTGGTTGAACAGTAGCCGGTGGAGTAGCGCGCGGTGGAGGCTGGATGAACAGGAGCCCGTGGATGAACAGTCGCAGGTGGAGGCTGGAGGAGGTCGACAGTGGATGAACAGTAGCCCGTGGAGGCTGGAGGGGGTCGACGGTGGAGATGAACAGTATCCCGTGGAGTTCCGTTTTGCGGTACGCCACACCCCTCCCGATCAACAGGACCCCCGTTTCGACCGTAGCGCTCCAACACAAGTCCGTTTCCTCCGTTTTGCGGTATGCCACACCCCTCCCGATCAACAGGACCCCTGTTTCGACCATAGGAGGTCCGTTTCCTCCATTTTGTGGTACGCCAGACCCCTCCTGATGAACAGGATCCCGTTTCGAACGTGGCCGGTCGAACACAAGGCCGTTTCCTCCGTTCTGCGGTACGCCAGGCCTCATTTCCATCGGCTGTTCCGTCCAAGCCCTCCCGATGAACACGACGACGCATTCCGTTCCGACCCTGCCGGTTGGCTCCCCATGAACACGACGACGACATTGTTTCTCCGTTCCGACCCAGCCATGTACACGAGTCCTGGCCGTATGTACGCGCGAGTAGGCCTTCGAGACCCCGCCCGTATGTACGTACATGGTCGTATTTACTTTCTTGCACCCTGGCCGCTGTACGTACGTGTACATGCTACGTGTGCGCCTCTGCTACGACACGTGCGTGCCTCTACATCGACCAGTATGTACGTACACGTTCGCGACCAGAATGACAACGCTGCGTACGCTTCGACCAGGTGGGTCCCGACTGTCAGGCACTTCCTTGCGTGCGAAGATGTAGCTGGTGGGTCCCAGCAGTCAGGGGTGAATCATTTTTTTTGCCCGGACGCACTTCCTTGCGTGCGAAGATGTAGCTGGTGGGTCCCAGCAGTCAGGGGTAAACGTTTTTTTTCCGCAAAATACGGTGGCCCGTCCAGTGGGTCCCCGCTGTCAGGTGGAGGAATAATTATTTTGCGCGTAATAAGGAGGCACTTCCTTACTGCGGCCGTGGACCCAGCTGTCAGCCTCTCCACGTACAGTCCACGTCCGATGGAAGCCGTTCCTTGACCACGTTGACCACGCCACACCGAGAGCACCAGGGCGGTGGACGACGGCGAGGCCTAGGAAGGGGACTACGCGGAGCCAGGGAAGACGCGACAGTGGATGCCCACGCGTAGAGGAGTATGAGGGTTCACTGGTTCGCTGCGGTGTGAGGCTGCCGTCGCCACAGAATAACAGGGGGTGTGGGTGAGTAGAGGGATGGCCTGGCCAACGGTGGTATTAGTAGGGGGCAGTGAGGCCTCCGCGGCAGCCAGCCGGCCACGGGAGGCAGGAGCATGCGGCACGACCGGCACTGCTTTGGGCGGCTGGAGCAGCAAGACCAGAGGTTGAAGAAGTACTATGGCCGTTCGATGGACATCGTACGGTCACTGGAGCTAGAATCGTTCATATTGACTAAGTTGACAAAGCACTCCGTCCCCGTCAACTTAGTAGGCCCACAAGTCAGCCTCCCACCAAGGTGGGTCCCAACCAGCAAGGGGAGTATTAATTTTTTTGTGCGTAATAAGGAGGCACTTCCGGTGGGTCCGAGCTGACAGCGGGGGGAAAGATTTTTTCACGAAATACGGTGGCCCGTCCGGTGGGTCCCAGCAGTCAGGGGGAAACGTTTTATTCGCCAAATACGGTGGCCCGTCCGGTGGGTCCCTGCTGTCAGGTGGAGGAATAATTATTTTCCGCGTAATAAGGAAGCACTTCCTTGCGGCTACCGTGGACCCAGCTGTCAGCCTGCCCACGACAGTACTCTTCTGATGGAAGTCATTCCTTGACCATGTTGACCATGCCGTGCCGAGAGCACCAGGGCGGTGGACGACGGCGAGGCCTAGGAAGGGGACGACGCGGAGCCGGGGAAGACGCGGCAGTGGATGCCCACGCGGAGAGGAGTACGAGGGTTCACTGGTTCGGCTGTGGTGTGAGGCTGCCGTCGCCGCAGAATAACAGGGGGTGTGGGTGAGTAGAGGGATGCCTTGGCCAGCGGTGGGAGTAGTAGGGGCGGTGAGGCCTCCACGGGAGGCGGGAGCAGGCGGTCCCGCCGGCGCTGGATTTGGCGGCTGGAGCAAGAAGATCAGAGATTGAAGAAACACGACGGCCGTTGGATTGACATCCAACGGTTACGTCTGCTAGAATCGTTTGTTGACGTATATAATAACTAAAAAAATCTTGCATACGCGTCACCTTAATAGGCCCATAAGTCAGACCATTCCCTCTTTTTTTTTAATTTATATATAGCCCATTGCGACTTCTTATGCAATTTATTGCAGTCCGTTTTTTTGGTTGGCCAGGGCCAATTTCGCATATTTTTGTGGGTTCCAAACTATTTTTAATACTGAAATGTCGAGCCAGATTTAAAGTACTTTGAAGATATATTTAAATTAGGTTAATGCCCGGTGAAATAGGAATCTGAAAATGTGAAAAAATTCAGAAATTATAAAGTAATTGCCAATTTGTCATCTGTTTTTATATTTACAACCAATTTCATATTACTTTCAAGATTTGCAGGCGTCTTGAAAGAGTTGCAGCCCATCAGGGCGTAGAAAAATAAATAGGCCTAGATTGGGTATTCTTCAGAAAAAAATAAACTGGGCTCATTTTGACAAAGAAAAAATAGCTGGGCTGGTCACATGGTGAACATAAAATATAAGCCTCGGCTAGACAGGCCACAGCCCAGTTCAAACCCTGCTCCGTCTCAACAATAACAAAAAAATACTGCTCGAGCAGCTACGTCCCAGGTGTCAGCCGATCTTGTGTTGTTCTCTTGTCTATTGACTATATACGCTCACAATGTCGTGGGTCCCAGATGTCAGGAAATCATTAGGAGGAAGCATTTTATTTTTCCATACGCTGACATGGTGGGCCCGTACTGTCATACTCTCCACGTACTTCTGCCGATTCCTGTTGTTTGTTGACCATGTTGACAACACGAGAGGGCGGCTCCGCGGCGAGCGCACCAAAGCGCGCGGAGGACGATGGCGAGGCCTCGGACGTCGGCGTTAACGATTTAGGAGACGGTGGGGTGGTGATGTGTGCGCTGAGGCGCAGCCAGCCGTGGGAGGCGGAAGCAGGTGGTCCCGCCGTCGCTCGTTTGGTTTTGGCGGCTGGAGGAAGACAAGATTGAAGAAACACGACAGACTGTAAAAGCAGCAGGAGTACTTAACAACCTTAACTGAAACCAGCAGGGGCACTTAACAACCATAGCTGAAAGCAGTATGAGTACTTATACAGGTTCAACCGTACAAAGCACGTCTCGAACAGTGCTACTTTGCCTACAGTTAACCAAGGGTGAGGCCGCCAAGCTCCAGGACAAGGCCCAGGAGCCACCCCACGCATCCACAACCTTCTGAAAGCGGCTTCATCTCGCAATGTGGTCAATAAACAGGATATTCGCTTTAGAGCCGTGGAAAAGCAGGAACATAATCTTCTGTCCTATTCTCCAAGATGGATGGGCCTTCATTATTTGAGACCACCCATGAATAAGTATTTTTTCACCTCCAAGGGGAATGGAGTAGGTCGACATAAACATCATGTTGTGACCAAGCGCAAGTCTGACCCGACCATGGTCAGGCATCTGTATAGGAACAATAGAACTGGGCAGTTTCTGTTTCAAGAAGATCACATCTGTAAAACTATGTATAAGCAATAGTTTATGAACAACATATATAACAGAAAACAACTCGTACCATAAGTTTCTCGACACAGTTGGACTTGTTCAACGAGTGCAGCAGTGGCACACATATCCCACGTGGCCTTCCACCATTGAAACGCCCCACAAGGACCTCAAGACGATCAATAAAGTGTAGGAACTTGTGGATGTCGTCCCAGTCAACTTCAGTGCCATCAGTAACGGCCGAGTTGTTACAGAATAACAAATGAGCAGCCAGCTTAACTCTGAAAAAACCTACACGTGCCACCAATTATAAGAAAATATTAGTTAGAAGTAGCATCTTCGTGAGAGATTCATTGCCACTTCTAAAGTTAAATTGTGATTAGTTAGACAAAATAGGTGGATTAAGAAGTAATCGAGGCAACAAGCAAGAACCAGATACAAAACTAACATGGTGAACAATTGGAACGACGTCGGGGTGGAAGATCGCAGTGAAGATGAGACCAGGTTCTGCTATTTCCATCAACATTCGTGCGCCAACTTTCAGTCCGTAACACTTGAGAAAGTTTATCCAAGTTCGGCCATAAAAAAAGCAGCGATCTTCTTGGTTCATGAACCCAACTCAGAACTTATATCCATGGCTGGTCTTCACTGTGACCATTAAACTGGTGTATTCACTTATGGCAAGGCCGAGCATCTTGAGTACATGTGTTCTGGCACAGCAAATAATGCACAACAGGAAAAATAATATGAGAACACAATGTATTCCCTATCCAAATCTAGAAATAACTTCCTCCTTCACGTCAGTGTTGACCATCGTACTGGTAGTACCTTTTATCCAAATATAGCAATCCAAATTTCCAAATTAGTCGACAGCATGTTCAAAAAAACCGCACTCTCCCGGATAGAAAAGAGGATTCTAGGAACATACTGTGCGCGTTTTAAAATCCTGTGTTAGGATGAGAAGGAACAAGTGTGGCGTCTCGCCGAGGGCGCAGAAACCTGTAGGGTCCTCGCACTTTGGGCACTACAAATGAAACACACTAGATTCAGTAGGAAGAAAAATGCATCAACAGCGGCGGCTGCCATCCTAGGATTACCCGCGACCAAGGGACTTGGATTTATCGGGGATGGATGAAGAATTCATACCTGGTTCTCCATGAGAAAACCCTATGCAATCGCCGAGAGGGGGTTTTCTCTGAACAAGCAGACGAGGGAGAAGGGGATTCAGGCCCAGTGAAATATTGCCGCTTCGTCCGTCCAGCTTACTGCTAAAGCTGGAAGGGGGGGTTGTGATTTGACGGCTCATTGGGCATTACTGCGGCGCTACGACCGGTTGTGCACTCTAATTTGTGCATATGGCACGCGGACCCTGTTGCCGGATGCCCCACATATCAGCGAAAGGAAATAGAAAGACAGGAGTAACTAGTTACACAAAAATATATTTTTGACAGAGAGATACTCCCTCTGTAAAGAAATATATAAATCTTTTATATCACAACTATATACATAAGAAAAATCAAGGGGAATATATATAACATATATAATTATAAAAAACAGAGTTGTTTTTAACACAGTATAGACTAGTTGGTGATGATGGTGTGCCTGCCATCCTACAATATAGGCCGTTCGATTTATATCTGACGGATAGGAAGGAAACTATGGCAATTTTGCAAAAAGGTACCCACACACCTCTCCACATTTGCAAATAAGGCCTTCCCTCATTCATCCTTTTCTCTCACAAGATAAAATACTCATACAAATGCATCTTGATGTTACGTGCAATGCACGGGCATTATGGGGGTTCAGCTAAGAATATAATACTCAGACAGGCTCACGGTTCTGGACTTTGGGCCGCAGGCCCACCCTGCATGTTTGGGGGCCCATGTGTTCTACCTCAGCGCTTTTCATATTGCAAGCGATCGGTACGGCGCTGGTTTTAGATGCTGTCGCAAGGCGAATACACAAAATTGAATAAAGCACGGCAGCTGTTGGAATGAAATGAAACAACAGTTCCTAACCAGCAATGAGAGTTGCAATTCTATCAACGATATACCATGTGATAAATAATACTGTCGTATTACTTATACACATAGGACACTTGTTTCACCATGCTAGATTATTACATCAAAATCTCTTGTAGGATAGATCAGTTCGGCAGTTGCGTGCTGCTACTGAAGAATTTCAAAGTTGATTTGGACTAGCTCTCCTTGCCGAGAAAGTTCGTGTTTGAGATCATCCCCTACCGCAAGATATGATTTATATTTGAACCTTGACATCCTTTAGCATCAATCATCATGCGACCATCCTTTGTACTTACGGTATATTGAGCAGGTTCATTCACACCAAGGTTGCGCATGGTAAGAGAAACTTGGCCGCTGTCGCCCGGATTGTTGAATGACTCCCTCGTTGCTCTAGGAATTCTCTGTTTGCAAACAAGAAGACATACCCAAATAGTTAGATCAACACAGTGAATCATGCGAAACAACTTGGAAAGAAAAAAGAACGAAACACTTGGGCGGCCAATGCTTACCAAGAAGGTGGACATGTCGGTTTTTGTAAGGACTTTGGTATATGAAGTGCGAACTGCAGCCCAGTCTGTTGCCGGTGCAACTGCTCGTTCGGTTGCCGCTGCACGGGGCAGATGCAAGTGCAAGTGTTGGTGCAGGTGCCGAAGCCGCCGCCGCTGCCGGAGATGGTGCTCCTTGTAGAGCTGGTGCCGGTGTCGGAGCAGGTGCCAGTGTCGATGCCCGATCCTCCGATAGATCAGCCTGATCCGCTGACGCGGTCGGTGCCCAATCCTCAGCTGGATCAGACTGAGCTGCTGCCGCTGTCAGTGCTAGAGCAACTGCCAGTGCTTGATCCATTGCTGAAGGTGGTACCGATGTGCGAGACAGCGGCGATCGTGTCTGGTCTGCTATGATCAGCTTTCTAATTTGACTAGGCTTCGTGACCATGATCATTTCTCTTAAACGCGAGAAGGACTAATTGTGGCGTTTTTGTTATACCAAACTGCAGTTCATCATAGGGATTCAACTTGTACTCAGACAACAGACTAATCCAATTTTTTCCAGTAATATATGTGATGGACAGTGCATTTGTTACTGACACGACATAAGAAGTGAAACCTGAAAAAATAGCCATCGTAGAGCAAACCAAACGGTTTATTCTGTGATGAATGTCACATGGCAAAACCTGCATCGTAAAATTGCAGGAAAAGAAAGAAAACATGACATTAAATCAATATGATTTAGACAGTAAATCAATAAGATTTACTTGATGTGACATGAGTGAATCCTTACCAGGAAATCACTACGTTGAAGTACTAAACAGAAGATTGATCGTCCAACTACGGGTGGCATGCAAGGGCCCCGCCTACTCCCACAAGCAGGACAGTCCAAAGGTCGTGAGAGATGTCTACATGCACCATCACCATCTCGTCAACCTTGGAGAACCTAACAGGGTGGTCTTTCCACTCATAAACAGGAAGCTTTACAAGAACCACACCCTTCGTAATCGAAGGCACAACCAGGAAATTGTTGTGGCCAAGTACAACCTCGAGAACACGCCTGACAACAATGCTACAGGAAAACACTAGTTCAGGACACGTGGCGACAAGGACACAGCAGCTGGATAGTTTAGCAGTAGAACTCATCCTTAGGTCTTCCAGTTCACACGGCATGACTTTGAGAACTTCATCTCCACCGCGGACCTAGTTCTAATTCAAACAGAAACCATATTTTATTACTACCTCCATTCAGATATATAAGATGATTTTCGATATTATACTCCATATATGACTACATATACGCACAGAAATGAGTGAACAAAGACACTAGAACATGTCTTCAAAGGCATGAGAGCAGAGGGATTACTTGCAATATCCATAACACAAGTTACTGAGGCAAATATACCCTCTTCAAAGGTAGCATTGATGTTCATAAAGTACTCCCTCCGTCCCAAAATTCTTGTCTTAGATTTGTCTAGATACGGATGTACCAAGTCACATTTTAGTATTAGATACATCCGTATCTAGACAAATCTAAGACAAGAAATTTGGGACAGAGGGAGTAGTTGAAAGTAATCTATAAGAAATCAGTGTCAACCTCTCGCATGTTTTGGTCAAAAGAGGAATTTAGAACCGTCATTTGGCACACAAAAATCACATGCAAGATCACCCAGAAAGTTGTACTACTAGTACTAGTACTGCGTGTTAGATGAAAAAACACGATCAAGATCGAGAAAAAGATCGTCAAGAAGAGATATTACCTAGACTTGCTTAATGAGGGATCCCGGAGAGGGGGGCTTGGACAGGGCGATGGCTTTGAGCTTGTCTGCGATAGTCTCGGCGGGGTGGTTGCGCTTCTTCGTACCATGAGCCTCAACGGTTTTGGCCAGAGCCATAGACATCACTTCGGCCGGTGCTTCAGCATCCATCAAGAAACTATCAAATAGAAATAAAAGAAAAGAAACCATAATCACAAACCCAAAAGAAGAAAAGAGAGGGAGTTATAGCATCAGTCTTGGGGTTGCAAGACCGGGCCTTGGCCAGAATCAACACCATTGATGCGCTCACCTTTCCTTCTTTGGGAGAGAAGAACAATGGCAGAAGCAGGTCGGGGGTTTCTTGAAGAAATGAGGAACAAGATGAGGGAGAAGCGAGTTGGGTACAGAGAAAGCTGAGAGAGAAGATTGAAATGATGGTTGCTTCGTCCGCCCAACTTACTGCTGGAAAGGAGGGGGTTTTGTGATTTGACGGCTCATTGGGCATTACTGCGGCACTTCGATCGGGGTAGTCTACCGTCACTCTACTACGGAGTAATTTAGTGCATGGCTGGTGGACCCCGATGCTGGCTGTCCCACACGTCGGCGAAATTGAGTAATTTAGTGCATGGCTAGAGGAGGATCCGCACGGTAGAGCGTGTCCATTGTTTTTCTGAAGAAAAAAATGATTACAGCAAGCGTTTCCACTCTTAGGATGGAGGAGTGCGAAACACGGTAGCCACTTGAACATACACAGTGCTCCTACTATTAGGCATGTGCAGTGGTTCATACGTCGGTACTACATAATCTTGTGGCTAGTGTAGTAAGATATGACGACAACAAATGATGTTGTGCGCATGTCAACTATATGAACAGTAATGTAGTAGCATAGTACCGCTTTCTCGACTGTCCGGTCGAGAATGAACGGTGAGATCAATGTTAACAGAACTAGGTCTACAGCGCACAGAAAGTACGGTGCTACAGTACTCCACGAAACATGAACCATATGAAGCACGAATAGTGTAGGGTGTATGAAGGGTGCACGGGATGGGAGCAAAAGTTCCCTTCTTGACCCACTTTTGGGTGTTTGGCAGAGTGCATGAAGGGTGCATGAGTCCACACTAGTAGGTTAACACAAATACACGAAGAGGAAACAACTACTCACTTTTCGACTTATAAGTTGGTGACTTATTTGGAACCAAACAGGCCCTAAGTCATCTTACGTTGTGCACTGCGACCAAGGCGGAGAGGAAAACAAGAAAACTTAATGTGTTTCTGCTAATTAATAACATTGCATGCAATGAACTAACCACTGCATGTCATGTTTATTAGTCTCAAGTCATTGAAAGCATGCACAGCCCACGTCTCTTATTGGTTGATATGTCACAAAACAAGAAACGGGGAGGGAGTTAATGTACCGTGCCTAAGTGTTTTGGGATTATTTGGTTTTCGTAAGGTGACTTACACACCTATACAGAGGAGTATATTGAGATGAGAATGCAACCAAACACACCCACACGCTTTGTGCTACAGTGACTGATCTGCACCGTCTGAGTTTGATCCAATGGTCATGTTGCACCGAGACATGGACATGCCCATGCAGAAGGCGCCTAAACACCACCGAAGTCCCTCTGCTTCTCGAGGCGCACGACGTTGGTGATGCAGGGGGCGAAATGGCTGAAAGGCAATGCAATCTACGGGAAGGCGGAGGGAGCCAGCCGAGGAGCGGGGAATCTTTTGGTTTTCACCATGGTAAAACACCAGTCGACGACTTCTCACATCACGGAGCAGTGGGTTTTACAGGCGGAGTCATCGTGACTAATTGCTACCGTGCCTGCTCCCGTCAATCAAAAACTTAAAAATCCTGCCGCGCCTACTCCCGTCAATCAAAAAATTAAAAATCCTGCCGCACTCAAACACCAGAGGAACGCCGCGGTGGATATTTAAATTTACCTGCCGGCAAGTAGATAAAAAAGGGGTGAAAAAAAAATGTGGCAGCGGCCTAGCTAATCGGTCGAACTAGCCCAACTAGCTAGCCACCGCGCTTCACTGATGTACTCAGCGGGAAAAGTGGTCTTTCGTGATTTGACGACTCATTTACTTGCTTCGGCGAAAACGCGTGGTAGGGCGTCCCACGTCAGGAAGAATATATGCATGTACCACCCGGGAGGATCCCGAAACCGCGCAGTAGGGTGTGCCATGTCTCGGCACGGAGGCAAAATGTGCGTGTAAAAAATTACTGTATCAGACGTAGTACCTATGGTTCGACCTCGGGACCCAGCCAGTCGGTCAAAAACACCCCACTAGCCACACAGCTTCATCATGCTAACATGGCACGGAGGATAGGTGTGGTTAGCTCCATCTCGACCAGCCACAACGTCTCTTGTTCTAGGCAATTCTTCTATTTTCCAAGCTTTTTTAGTTGTAATAACACCACGGCAAGCTAGCGCCGCTCTTCGTGTGTGCCCGTGCAAAGGTTAGACGATGGAGAGAAGAGAGAGATCGCAGACCTGGGATCCACCAGTAAGTGAGTCAATGGCCATGCACGTGTTGACGAGGCACTCCCTCTACTCTACTCAAAGTAATACTGTATAAAATCAAGTTATGGGACAAAGCCAACAACCCTTGTTGTTTCAGGCTATCGACTTACGCTTTGTAGTCCAGGTTGCCAGTTCGAATCTCGTCTGTTAGATTTGTTAGTTTTAGGTCCAAATTTGATTAATGACAAGTGGGACCCCCGTGTGTTGTTCTGATATTTCAGTGTAGGATGGTTTTTTTGAACAAACACTTTGCGCGGTTAGACAAGTAATGACACAAGTTACACGTATTTTGCAAGTTTACGAACAAAAATGACAGTGGCATGGAATATCACATCCACTCCGCAGCTTAGATGCTATGGTGATACGAGTTTTTACACCGTTGGAAGTGAGATCCAATGGCTTGGGAGTAGTCTTTGTAATTATGCGCAATTTCCAAACTCTCCAAAGGTTTTTTGCAAATAAAACATTCAGGCCTCGTGTGTGCCGCTGCATCTTGGATCCAACGGCTCCCCGTTGCTCATATTAGGTGCTCCCCGTAGCTTAATTACCCGCTACTGTGATATGAGCATCTAGTTCATATGATCAGTGATCAGATGGCACATGCGTAGTACTTGTACTTTCCGCGCAATTCCCAAACTCTCTCAGCCGTCTATTGCAAAAACATTCAAACCTCCTACTGTGGGCCGTTAGATCTCCGTGAACTCGTATCACCATAGAATCTACGGTGCGGGAGCACCTCATATTCTCCTGTGCGAGAAAACATAAGGTGCTCTCGCAGCTTGGATGCTACAGTGATACGAGCTTCGAGGTCATTCGATCTGAGATCCAATGGCATCTGAGAAGTCTTTGTGCTTGTAAGCAATGGCCGAACTCTTTGGGGGCTTTTCTGCAAAAAACCATTCAAGCCACCGAGGAGGTGTTGGGTCACAAATCCAACGGCTCCGAAGAGCTTGTATCACCAAAGCATCTAAGGTGTGGTAGCACATGATATTCTTACATACAGGAGAATATGATGTCCTCCTTCATCTTAGATGCTACGGTGATATGAGCTTCGAGGTCGTTGGATATGGGATCCAAGGGCATCTGAGTAGTTTTTGTACAAATTGTGTGCAATTCTCAAACTCATCAAGGTTTCCTGTAAAAATATTAAGACATCATGTGAGCTGCTATATCTCAGATCTACAAGCTCCAAGCAACTCGTATCGGCATATAGCATCTAAGGTATGGGGGCACATGATATTCTCCCGGGGAGGAGGGGTGGGGGTGCACAACCAATCAGTGGTTGGGAGGGTGGGGACAAATATAATCCAAACAACCCTAAACAGAGCTTCACAATTTTAACTAAGGTCGAGGGGGTGACCCCCGACAATCATAGCTCCACCTAATTAAACACAACATTTGCATGTACTGTAGTACTAGACTTAATATTCATGTTTCAGTATCATGTTCGTTTTAAATATTGGATTGAGGACCATGCATGTCTTACATTTTACTCCCTTCGTTCCTAAATATTAGTCTTTTTAGAGATTTCAAGTGGACTGGCACATACGGATGTATATAGACATATTTTCGAGTGTAGATTCACTCATTTTGCGCCGTATGTAGTCGCTTGTTGAAATCTCTAAAAGACTAATATTTAGGAACAGAAGGAGTATTTTTGAATTCGTGTCATACATGCATGGTTTAGAAAAATAGATGCACTATACTTATTGGATTGTTGTTGTGTTCGTGTGTGGGTGTCTCTCTGTGTGTGTGTGTATGTGTGTGTGGTCATATGCTTGATACATACAAAGTTTTCTCACCTCCATATTGTTCATATTTTAAATTTGAATTTTCATTGAAAAACTTACCAGGGATACCATGAAATGTGAAATCCACGTTGAGATCACTATATCACAAACTCACTCTAATTCAACAACTCGTCATAAATCAATTACCATGTTGAGATTAGTATTTGCAAGGAAAATACGGGCATTGTAATACACATAGATTCGTTCGGCAATTTAAAAGGTTTCTTTCGTATCTCGAATGGTAGGACCCAACGGCGTACCAGCCAGACCTTGGCTCGTGTTGATCCTAAAAAAATAAAAAATAAAAAAACCGGGCTCGTGTCCTTCTGGTGGCGTGCGTGCTACGCACATTAGGCAACCCCAACCAGTCGAGCCTCCGCATTTCGAGTCGAAATATCTGGCGGCCAGAATTCCAGCCCTAGGAAATTCCCCTCATGTCCCCGGTCCATAATGACTACCGATGAACAATGGAGGGATGCTTTAGTAACTAGACAACGTTACCTACCATGCCGAGCAGGGTTCAATTCCCTCGGTCGCCGCTCGCCAAGGTCACCCGTCAACTGCATTGCCTAGTACTACTACTACTACACCAGGATGAGCATAGAATTGAGCCCGTTTGTTCGTGCCTAGTACTTGAGTTAATATATTAGGCAATGCACTAGTACGGAGGGATTATCCTTTTGCTCTGCATATATAACTTGTCTGAAGTCTAACTAAGCAAAATGTTTGACCAAATCCTTTCTTAAGAAATACAACAGGACAGATGTATGGCTTGAAAATTTATTCCATGATGCAGGTTATGATATTGTTTCGAATCCTGGATCTTAAATTTCAGAAAATCCAAAAGTGACCATAAATTCTTAAACTGAGCATGGTCACGTGATATGGCACAAATATTACTTCGTAATTTTTTTCTTCAATTTGAGACAAGCTGCTTATGACAAGTTGCACAAATGAAGAGTCAAGGTATTTTGGAACAAAGACCTGTCACATTAAGGCGAACGCTTTCACTATTGAAACCGTGGGCGTTTACGTGCCGCCACGAGTCCCGCTTCTCATCGGCAGGTGCCGTCCGAGCAATTGTCTGAGTCGACGGGAGGCGTGCGAGCAGACCGCTGTGCCGGCTGACAGGGAGGCGTGCGAGCAGACCGCTGTGCAGGCTCACCGGGAGGCGAGCCCTTTGACCAGGCTCCGCTGCCCACCTTCGTCCCAACTGCTCCCACTTTTAATGTCGCCGGCGCCGCAGTTTAAAATCAACCCCGCACTACCCGGTGTCGCTACAATCTTCTCCTCTTCCTCTCCGATTCTCCTGTCGTCTACCTCCAACCAGCCTGACCTAAACGTACGCCATGCCGCATCATGATGGTTTTCCCTTAGTCTTCCAGTTTCCTGAGGAAGACACCCAGCCGGAGTCTCAAGAACATAAGGTGCTTTGCGACGAGCTTGAACTGGCCTTGCGGGAAGACGCCGCGCCTGTCCCCGCTCCCGTTCTGGCTCCTGTCGCCCCGACTGCGCCAGCGCCCATCCCCATGGCATTGATGGGCTTGGAGCCGCACATTGTCGCCGAGCTTGATGCCACGGGGTTCCACGAGGTTCCCGCCGACTTTCACATGCCCGTGCACCTGCCAGCGCAAGCGCCTGCGCGTGCACTGACGCGCACGCCCGTGCCGGTGCCCATGCACCTAGCAGCGCATGCGCCTGCGCGTGCACTGACGTGCACGCCCGTGCCGGTGCCCGTGCAGACGAATGTCTCCACCGCGCCGTTGACAGCGCCAGTCCCCGCGTGGGTGCCAGTGCCACCCTCAGCGGCATGGATGGCCGCCGTCGACCGCTTCCTTGCACCAACGCCAGTCGCCTCCTCCCGCCAGTTGACTCGCTCCAAAGTCCAGAACATTTTGGCCTTCCTTGAAGCTAGGCCAACGTCCAGGAGTACGCCAACAACGGCGCAAGGCACCACCGTCGCCGTCGGTCAGTGGCCCGACGACACACAGAACACAGCAGAGGAGCCGCTTCCCACCGCAAGACGCCGCCGCCGCGTAATCTAAATTTGCCATGAAAAACGTTCAGATTGCCATGCTTAAAATCCGAACGTTTATCATTTCCGTTTATTTTGGATCGATCGTCGTATAATTTAAAGTCAGAGTCAGACTGAACGAAATCTATGGTTTGATCGATTGAATGTTCTGCTAGAGCCGTATCAAATTATATATAAAACGTCATCAAGCCACATGTATTTCTTGTCATCCAACGACCTAGACTGCTTTAATGTCGAGCGCTCAACACGTTTAGCGTGCAGTTAATTTCATGCCAAAATAGTGCTAATCACATAATAACACGCAAATAATATCCTACTTAATATCCGCATGCACTTAATATACTTCCAAATTAACGTGCATTGCACGTACACACTGACTAGTGCTACTAGCACGTGAAACTGGTGCCGTAACTTGTGAACGCGTCCAGATTTGGTCAACGGCAACAACGCCCGCGAGTTCTTCGTGTTTGCCCGTGCGTCTAAACGCAGAAGGGGAGGAGAGAGAGAGCACACATGGAACCCACTAGTAAGTGAAGGCGAATAGTGCTAAAAATAATATTACATGTTATCAATTAAATAGGCTGTGGTAATATAAAAACATTATGTGAACAAAGGGAGGTACAACAAACATTGCTGTTCTATGTATGTTGCCTATTGACGTGCGGCTTGAAGGCCCTGGTCGCATGTTCGATCCTCGTCCTTTATTTTTTAATTTGTATATGGGTCCAAATTTGTTTCATGACATGTGGGCCCCTCGGTGTGTAGTTTGTAGCACTTTAATTTGTGGGTCAAAATTTGTTCCATTCCAAGTGGACTATTGGTGTGTAGTTTTGTAGCTTATTTATAATAGTTAAAGAGAACAATAGAGTTTTTTGCAATAATACCATGGTGCAACGTTGAAGGCGAGAAAGGACGTGCGAGAGAGCGATGACCGAGCCAGAGGGAAATAAACTAGGGGAGTTGCGGGGGTTGCAATGGTGTTTCGAGTAGTTGTGGGCCGAATGCTACGAAAATATAATCTAAACCAACCGGAATAAATGCCTACACAGATTAATCCAAGGTTGGAGTGCCCCTTGCAATGTAAATAGCTCCGGCTTTGCGAGGGATGGAGAGGTAGCTTCAATGTGTGGAAGATACGGCGTGAAGAAGCGAGGTCAATCGAGAGACATATAGATAGAGAGACAAAGTGAGTGTGGTCCGACATTCATTGAACAAATATATGTGCTCTGGAGAGATATTGTCCGATTGAGCTTTTGGCAAGGGTGAGGGCTGTAAGATAGAGCTTGAGAGATGATCCAGTCACAGACGTGTAGATATATTTTGTGCGTGGGAGGAAGCAAGGTCAATCGATCACATAGGGTCGTCGTGCGATTGAAAGAGTGAGACGGGTTGGAGAGAGTGACCTAGATAGACAATGTGCATGAGAGAGTATACAATGTGAATAAGTCGAATTGGGCTCAAACATGGTGATATATCGTTTTTGTCCGAGAAAGAGCGAGGTCAATCGAGACATACAAAGAGAGAGAGAGAGGGAGAGAGAGGGGGAGAGAGAGAGAGCGTGGCCCGCCATGAGGTCGAAAGAGTGGGGGCGGCTTCGATGGACTGACCTAGATAGACAATCTGCGTGAGAGAGTATAGAGTGTGTCGATCAAGGCCCGAACAGGGAGATATATCATTTGTGTGAAAGAAAACGAGGTTAAACGAGAATCAGATAAAGAGAGCGAGATTGAGCGAGTGTGGCCCGCCGTGCGGAAGAAAGAGAGACAGTCTCGAGGGAATGACCTAGATAGACAACGTGCGTGCGTGCGCACGAGAGGTTGGGGGGCTAGATAGGCAATGCATGTATTTAGCGCGAGAGGGTGAGGGGGAGAGGGAGAGAGAGAGAGCTCGGCATGGGGTGCAATGGCGGGTGTGTGTGAGGTAAATACATTTTGTAACAGAGTGGAAAATGGGGTTGTGTAGTTGAGAGAGTTAGAGATCGAAACATGGAGAGAAAGAATGGATGTGTGTTGGAAACCGATAGCTTCCTAAGGTGGTTAGGAGAGGAAGATTGACCGATACAGGAAGTATGTAGGGTGTGTGCGGGGGGGGGGGGGGGCTAAAAACAACATTTGAATGTAGATAGTACAAGACTTAATATCAATGTTTCAATTCGGTGTACATTGTAAGATTTGAACTAAGGACCATGCATATGGGTAATTATTTCGAATTCGTGTCGTACTAGGTTTCGAAAAGTTGACATTGACTCGATTTGTTGTGCTATTTTGTAGGTCATATGTTTGAATCCATCCAAAAGTTTTCTCACTACCATGGTGTTCATCATATACATATGAATTTGTATTAAAAAAGTAGCGTGGATACAGTGAAATGCGAAATCCACGTTAGAATTGGAGATCGCTATGTGACACACACTCTAATTCAAATAACTAATTATGTGACACACACTCTAATCCACGTTAGCGTGGATACCGTTTCGAATTTTTTCAAATAACTCCTCATTAATTAATTTATAGTATCTCGTTTCGAATGACTAATTATTGCAAGGAAAACACGGGAATGGTAATACATACAGATTCGTTTGCAAATGAAAGAAGATTCGTTTGCATTCTCAAATGTAGGCGCACCAGGCAGACCACGGTCGTGTCGTGGTGGTCGCGTGTGTCGGACGGACGCATAGCACCCAGCCACCCACCCCCCTCCCTCCCCCCCCCCCCCAAAAAGGACGACGACAAAATAAGTTCGCGCTTCCATGTTTCGGATTGAAATATCTGGCGGCCCCAATTCCAACCCTGCAAAATCTCCCTTCTCCACCGTCCCCTTCCGCGCCTAAGCAAAGTTCGAATCGCGCCTCGTCTCGTCTCTTTCCCCACCTCTGTGCCGGACGACGACGAGAAAGACGACGGTCGCCCTTCACCACCGCACCGGAGCTACCTCATCTACGCCCTCGTCCACCGCACCGGGTGGTCCACCGACAACGTCGGCCGCCGCAACCGACGTGCCTCATAGACACCGACTTCCACCGCATTAGCTGCGCTTCACCGACGCCATCTCCCAGCTCACCGGGGCTACTTCACCGAGCACATCGTCGCGCCTCCGCCCCCCGAGGCCGCTGGGGCTTCACCAACGGTCTCGGCCACTGTATCATAGCGCTCTGCTTCCACTCAAGAGCTGCATCCGTGCGCGGCCAGCCAACGCCAGCGCATCACCCTCAACGGCTCTGAAGTGACCGCACTCTAGCTAGGTGAGCATTCCAAACGCCGGCCCGAACTAGGTATCCACACATCACTCCCTTGTGCACTGTTCCGACGATGTTTGGATATCCTTTCACTGCTCTCTTAGCTTACACGCCTATCCAACTCTGACTTTAACTCTTATTTCTTCTAAAGATATCATCTGAAACAAGCAAATCCATTTTTTAGCAAAGCATGACGGAGCTATGGGATCTGGTACACATCCTGCACACCCGTATAACCTTGTAAGTATCTGTCCTCCGGTACAACAGCAAGGTCGATTCCTCTTATTTGATCAGCCATTCGCCGTGTCAAAAATGTAGAGGGGGATGCAAGGAGCACAAGTCCTGCACATCCAAGCAAGTGGTAACATGGACTTGTACATGGAACATCCCAAGCACAAGCAGAGCTGGAGTGAGCCTGTACAACGAGCTAGCGTAAGTCCCTGCATTTCATTTAATTCGTACTGGCATTCGTGTATGATTTGTGTGCAGTGGCGGATCCACGAATTCAAGTTACCAGGGGCGAACATTTAACTTGAAAAATACGAAGGCATTTGCACTCCGGAAATCAACATAACTTGAGAAATGTGAAGCTACATGCACTTTGAAAACCAGCTAATGATCCAAAGTAGTTCAGATTATAAACACTAAATGATGCAAGCACCAAAAAACACAAAATGCAACATGGTGTACAAGGACTACAAACATGGTCTGTACCTGCTTGAATTATTCGTTCTCTGGCTGAAAATATCGAAGTGTAATTGCACCTATAACCAGTGCACAAACTGCATATTAGTATATCTATCCTGCACAGGTATGCCAATAGTTTCAAACAACAGATTAGAAAAGTATTTATGCTACATTGTCATGATACGGGGACTTTCTGGTAGATGGCCTCGACATTTCCTCAAGCCATGAAAATGCACTATAATTTGCTTGTCATCAATGCCTGCAAATCTCTATGTCCCTCTCAACATAGCAGATCATCATTAGACACTAAATCCTTCAATGGGTGCTTGCATTAGATACCTCATTAGACACTATATGTTCATCACCAGGAGCATGTAAAATGTTTGCATCAAATCCTTCATTAGCAGTCTGTTCATTAGACACTTCAGGCTCAAGAACAACATGAGCTTCGATGTTTGCACCGGAAACTTGATTAGATTCATCAGATTCAGTCAGTTCAGTATTGATTGGGGGAGTTATAAAATAAGTAGAAATTGGTTTCATTTTGTCATAGATTCCCTACATACAAGCAGTTTTACAACACCGTCAGGTTTAACTATTGGCCAGAAATTGAAGAGTTGAATTAGATATAATCAGGGGTGTGATGTACCTGCTCGTTGCGCATGCTACTCTTGCAAGCTGCGACTGTCCATTTGCGCAAGCTCGATGCCATGCCCGTGCTGCCACCGCTGCCTCCCACGCAGCCTACACCCAGGGTTGGATCTTCATCTTCTTGTCCTTCCATTCGCTTGAAGCCTGGCGACTGCCCTCCAACGAGGGTGCGAGGAAGTGCTGTGTCGGTCTGTCCAGCGGCGGCTAGGTTAGGAGCGAACCAGACTGGAGGCTAGAGCAGATGAATTGGGATTTTTCCTGTTGTCGATCGATATGGGAGGCACTCGTTTGGGCCGGGAGCCTGCTATAGGGCCTGGGTTGCACTTATGTTATTGGCCTATCCAAATCGAAACATTTTTCTTCATTTTTACATTGCCTGCTCATGCGTTGGGACGAACAAAACTAGCCTGGGCCAACCTGGATGACTCAAACTAGGCGCACACTTTCGAGCCACCTGAGGCGGCCGCCCATACCAGCCCCTATGGTGGCGTCGCCCCTTTTTGCGTGTATGATAGGGGTAGTGAAAAATATTCCAGTGGCGCTTTTGATTTACCCACAGAATGGTTGAATTGCTTGTTTCTATGAACTGAGTTCGCCAATACTGTGAAGGATGCCAGTCTTTTCATCCTATTGTAGATTGCTTAGATCTCGATATGCCAAAAGTAATCGCATGAAATATACAGTAAAAGCTAGTGTGATGTGTGTGGCTATAACTAGTCTGACTACACGTCCTCATATAACATATCAAGGACGCACCATCTGACCAGATTAACCATTCGACTTACCAATGCAGTGTGGGAAGAAAGAAGTATTGGGACTGCGTATCCAAGCAATTGATGCCATGGAATCCTTCGTACAGCCTTGTAAGCGAAAAAGAAGTTGCAGTGTGCCTGTACAAAGAACTACCGTAAGTTCAGTTACCTGCTTCTCGGAATTTTTGTTAGCCACATATTGCAAAATTGTTCAATTACATTGCATGGCTTAATTTAGTTTGCTACTGATTACATAATGCCACAGCCTGTTAATCCTATTATAGACTGCGTCTATCTATGTTTTTGATACTTACTGTTAAGAATTACAAGTTTACGTGAACTTAAATAGCTACTTGTTTGTTTACCTGCTTTGCTGCTGCAACAACGGGTTACAATGATGTTAATAACTACATTTTAGCATCGAATTGAAACTCTTTAATTCCTTGTTTGTTTAACTGGTTTGCTGTTATAACTCCCAGTTGAGATGTTTTGCTAACTTCAACTTTTCTGAATCCAACCAGAACTTTAATGGCAAAATAGGTTAGCCCAAGATCAAAGAGCGAGGTCCCCATGGACATTGTATCATCCCACAGCAGTGGCACCGGCCCAATCGTGCATTATGAATTGCCAACTGCTGATGCTCTAGAGGCTAAACTAGTGGTAGAAAGAGATTCTGCTTCTGCACTTAGATATGAAGTTGACATGTTGAGGAAGCAAACAGCACAATCAGTAGCAGTACTCAAGACAACAATTAAATATTTGGTGGATTTCAAAACGAAACAAGCTGAGACTGACCACATTGTTAAGGTGCTGAAGGAAAAAAGGAAATTAAATTCCCACTTGGTAAATCATAGGTGAAATGTTCTTTCCATCGTTGAATAACCTTTGTGTTGTTTGTTCATGTAATCAATCAAACCATTTGTTTTAGAGATCATGTAATAATTGTTTTTTGTTTTTTGTTTTTTGGTTTGTAATTTTATTTGAGCACAAGTCTGTATTAATTGATAAGACTCGGAGACATTTCATTTTGATTGCTGTGTCAGACCGACAAATATGCCAATCGGGCTGAATGTGCATTCAACAATAATTGTAGTATAGATGGACCATAAGTGGCACGCATCAGAAAGGGCCAAGATGTTGTAGTAGCTTGGCTAAAAAAAGGATGTTGTTGTAGCAAAGAAAAGTACAACGGCCTGGCTTATGTATGTTAGTTGATATTATTGATCCATATACTCTATAAGTGTTTATATGTCTGTTAGTTCTGTACATACTTGGTTGATTGACTCGGTATTTGAATCTTGATACATCGCTTGTGTACATATCTAAATGGGAGTACACATTATGCTGCATGTGACATTTGAGTTGGACATGAAGTGTTCCAAGTATTCGAATTCACCTTAAACTGGATTCTAGCTTCTGAATTTGAGTATCGGCATTTATAAACCATATTCATATATGACAGTGGAATACATCTTTGTCGTCCTTTTGAAGATATATAAAAACACATAGAATGATTTATAAAGATTCGTATAGGAATACAAAATGGATTCGAATTTAGTTGCCAGGGTAAACCTGGATGCTTATTGTCCCAAAATTTATAAAATGTCCACTCCCACGTCGGCTGCCCGAAGCCAAGTGTTTGGGAGATGGAAATTACTGTCTACCCATTACACGGACAATCCATCGGCCCGATTTCCACTGCTCTAAATAGGGGTAGGATAGTAACTTCAATTAGACGTGACACGACCGCCTCTGAGCCCATTTCGACACGGTGGGCGCCAAACATGGGCGGCAAAACACATTTGATTCAAGCTCGTCCAAAAGACCTCTGTTTCTCCCTCCATTTCCCCATTCATACACGGTGGGCAGAAAAACAAACTCGACTCGGCCGAAATCAATGTAGGCAAATATTTTCAATAGGGGCAGGTTTGTAACTTCACTCAGACGTGCCACAATCGCCCTACCTGTCAGCCCCGTTCATACACCGTGGGCGCCAACCATGGGCGCCAACCACCCTCTCCTCGCCCGAAATCGCTCTGGGCAAATATTGGCGAGATGCGAGATTACCGTCGTATCCCCAACCGACGAGACGTCCAAATTTTAAACGGGGGCTAAGTTCGTAACTTTCCCATATTTCAGACACGCGCGTTCCACAAACATGGTCCCCATAACTCTCCCTCCATTTTCCCATTCATACACCATCCGCGCTAGAACACCATCCCCACACCAGCCTCCGTCTGCCACCCCATCCATCGCCGCCGTCCTCCACCACATCCATCGCCACCGTCCTCCACCACATCCATCACCATCGTCCTCCACCATGTTGGAGCCCCTACCAAGACCGCGTCGTCCACTGCTAGAGATGGACGCTTCTCATCCACGGCGATGGACCAAGAGCCTTGCATCACGTCCTCTCGCTTCATCGGCGTCGTCATCCTCTTTGCCGGGCCGCTCACACGACCTTCTCTTCCACCGCAACGGGACTTATCCCCCGATGCACCCGTCTACCATCGCAGATCTGCTTTAATGCCACCGATAGCCATCGCACCCCCGATGCCTCCACGGCGCCGCAAGAGAGGTGGTACTTCATATCTCCTCAACTTTTTGATCTCAACCAAAAAATAGATCTTAACTTGGTTACTCTACTTTCTTTTCAGCTCTTAGAATTTAGTTCTTAGTTCGAAGCAAACAATGGCTGCTAAATATCATTTCTCTGGTTTCCCCCTTTTATGATCACTATACGATCAGAATACGTGCTTCGTGTCATAATAGCACTGCTCGACACATCAAGCTAAACAAGCTTAGTTGTTCAAATACGAATCTGATATTATTAAAACAGATTCGTTTAATTGGTCAGCTAAATGTTCCTAAATTAGTTTCGAAAATGCATGTTCGCCGCTCGGGTGTGTATCTCTACAGGGTGCCCATGATGGGCCGGACCACCCTGGGATTTTGGGTCGTCCCAGGCCCTGATTCCCCTATGTTCTACTGCGAGCTTCCGATCTCTACTCGCCCCCAGCCACCTGCCTCGCCGGCGACTTGCCGTCCCCGGACGGCATGACTCTAGGAGGAGACGCCGGACTAACAAGATGTCAGGAGCCGCTCGCCCAACAGCATCACCGCTGCCCGGGCGTGCCGCCGTGCCTACCTTCCCAGTCCGTTCAGGGCTCAGGCGTGCAGCACCCACTAAGCCAACCCGATTTATCCTGAGATAAGTCCTCAACACTCAGCAGCCACTCCTCACCACCCATTTTCTAATTGATTCATTACTCATTAGGCAGGACTGTAATTAGGGTTTGTTGTGTGCTCAGTGCTACCTACACTTAATGGTTTAGATGTATTTCGGTAATCTTTAGTACCTGTAAAGTTCATAGGGTTTTCAAAATTCCAGCCCTAGGAACAGACACTAGTCATTTTGGATTGTTGGTCGTAGTGACATTGACCCAGATTACTACTGCAAGCCAGGTTTGTTGACAATTTTGTATTTCTTACTCATTCGATATAATATCCAATTATTCACGTTGATTAGTTGCAAACAATAAGTGCTAGACAAACTTCTTGATTCAGATTCTGGACGGTCTCTTACTACAGTTACAATTCTGCATACTTGTCCTAGTAAGCTCACAAGTAAATGATTGATTCACTACATCTATGCTTGCCTTGTCATATTTGTTGTCAATATTCTTTTAGGGTGGACCACCCTGTTTCTAAATACTGCAACCGTAGACATGAGTGAATAGTATTTCTCTATGTGATCTCTTCCATCATGTGTGGGCAACGAACACTGCATTGTATAGAAAGAAAGTGTCATTTCCAGCTTTTACATAGGCTTCGATCTTTTACATGGAATACAATCTGCCTACTTGCTTTGTGTCGCACTACCAACACTCCACCCTTGAAGCTAAACATTATGCCACTCATAATTCCTTAGTTTATTTGTTCAAATATGAATTTCATATGATTCTAATGTTCCTATTTCAGTTTTGAAATGTGTGTCTACCTGTTATAGAGACATAAGGGGTTTGTATTTCTGTGTGTGGTCTGGTCAACACGGTTGGGGGTGAACTTTGCATATGCAGGAGTTTATAGGGAGACACTCTCCGAGTTGAATCTGCAATGCATTCCATAGATAATCTGACTACTTTTTATGTTTTCATGAATCTCAGATTCCGAACAGCATCATAATGATTATGAGCTTGCGTGCATGAAAAGAATAAAGCAGAACAATGCCATGGCTGTCAAACTTGGCATTAAGGTACTGAAATCAAGTCTGGATGCAATGCAATGCAAACGCTCTCCACCTACAGATTCATGCTCAGAATATGACCCTAACATTGATTCTGAGCTAGAGGGAGACCTAAGTCAATGTAGCTCCCTAGTGGAGGAGTCAGAGGAAGATGCCCTATCTTATTCACCCATCAAGGTGCTTGCTCTAACTTTCCAAGGTTATATTTGTCGCACATATCTTGCAACTGATGCTTTGCATTGCTTCTACTTTGTTGAACTGCCATTAGCTTAGTTTACACATCGTGTATGTGAATACGCCCCGCCTATCCATTTTCAGTACATATTCCATCTGTCATCATACCATATATATCCATTCAAATGATGTTCTTGTATCAGACGTTCAAAAGGAAGAGGGCGATTGCTGATCGTGGTGGAGCACAAGAAAAGTATTTGGAAAAGGTAGTGGCACCTGATAAATCAAATAGCCCATTAGGTGTAGTTGCAATATCACCTGACCCACAAAACACCCCAACTCTAGCAGACTCTAGCCCTACTACACTGGTCATTTCTGATGCCCCAACTCAGCAGACCCCAACTGCAGGAAACATTATGATTATGCTAGTTGACATAGCACCAGCTCTACGACGCAAAACCCCCATTCCAGCAAAGAGTACACCAAATCCAGTTGCCAAATCCCTTTCCGAACCAGAGAGAGCCCCAATTGCAGCAAATAGGACCCCTGTTCAATTTCTTCCCAGTTTAGAAGACAAAGCTTATATTGTTGTCAGGAACTTTGTGCGCATCTTTCCTTCATGGGAAGATTATACCGCAGACACAGAACAATTTCCAATCTTCCTCCGCAACTTACGCGTAAGTAATGTGCTAATGTTATTCATGGTCATTGTTGCATATGTTGTGCTGACAGAAGACACAAGATTTACCGCGATACCATGGAGAAGTTGAACATCAAAGAGAAGCAGCTGCTGCCCAGTCGGACTGTATTTCATTGCATTGTGTCTGGCCTTTCCTGCTCACCAATTGGCAAGACCAAGATAGATGTCATCTTTGGGGACAAGAATCACTTCCACCGTGAGGCAATTTGGTTTGAGGTGGTGAACCTGGAGAGCCCTTACCACGCACTCTTAGGCCGGCCAGCTCTAGCCAAGTTCATGGCAGTGCCACATTACGCCTACCTCAAGATGAAGATGCCAGGAACCAAGGGCATTATGACGATCAGTGGAGACTATGAGAAGTCGTCCGCCTGTGTTGCAGCCAGCAGCCGGCTGGCTGAGTCCCTTGTGATTGCTGCTGAGAAGAAGCTCCTGGACCAGGTGGTTGCCATGGGCAGCAAACAGTCGGACATGTCACCAGAACCCAAAGAGTCAGAGACCCAGGGCTCCTTCCAGCCGGCCAAAGAAACAAAGAAGATTCCCTTGGACCCTGAGCACCCGGAGAGGCACACTGTCATAGGTGCCAACCTTGATAGCAAATAGGAAAGCGAGCTCGTCGATTTCCTCCGTAAGAATCGGGACATCTTTGCATGGTCTCCCAAAGACATGCCGGGTGTTCCGACGGATTTCGCCGAGCACAAGCTACATGTCAGAGCAGATGCCAAACCAGTCAAACAACCCCTCCTCCGACTGTCGGAGGAGAAGAGAAGAATTGTCGGAGAAGAGATCTCCCGCCTATTGGCAGCCCGCTTCATTATGGAAGTTTTCTTCCCAGAATGGCTTGCCAATCCAGTGCTTGTACTGAAGAAGAATAACAAGTGGCGCATGTGCATTGATTACACCAGTCTCAACAAAGCCTGCCCCAAGGATTCGTTCGCATTGCCCCAGATTGACCAAGTGATAGACTCCACACCCGGATGCGAGCTGTTGAGCTTTTTGGATGCCTACTCAGGATACCACCAGATCAAGTTGAACCCGGCAGACCGCCTTCATCACACCATTCAGAGCCTTCTGCTACGTGACCATGACATTCGGCTTGAGAAATGCCGGTGCCACCTTTCAGCGCATGCAGAAGTGCCTCCTCAAGCAGCTCGACAGAAATGCCACGTCTATGTAGACGACATTGTGGTGAAGATGGAGAAGCGTGGTACCCTCTTGGAAGTTCTCAAGGAAACTTTTGAAAATCTGCGCCGTTTTCAAATCAAGCTCAACCTAGAAAAATGTGTCCTTGGAGTACCAGCCGGCCAGCTCCTTGGCTTCCTGGTCTCAGAATGCGGCATTGAGTGCAACCCCATCAAGATCAAGGCCATCGAGAGGATGGAGAGGCCCACCCGACTGCGAGACGTCCAGAAGTTTACCGGCTGCTTGGCCTCAGTCGGTTCATCAGTCGGCTCGGTGAGAAGGCTCTTCCTTTGTACCACCTCATGAAGAAAACCACTCATTTTGAGTGGAACGACAAGGCAGACGAAGCATTTCTCCAACTCAAGAAAATGTTGACCACACCGCCTGTTCTGGCCGCCCCGGCTGCTAAGGAGCCCATGCTCCTCTACATCACCGCCACCAGCCGAGTGGTCAGCACAGTCGTGGTAGTAGAGCACAAAGAGGATGACAGAGCACAACCGGTCCAGAGGCCTGTGTACTATTTGAGCGAGGTGCTTTCAACCTCAAAGCAGAACTATCCTCATTACCGGAAGATGTGTTACGGCCTGCACTTTGCCGCCAAGAAGCTGAAGCCATACTTCCAAGAACAACCAATCACGGTTGTCTGCACTGCCCCGCTTGCTGAGATCATTGGCAGCCGAGATGCATCTGGCCGAGTGGCCAAATGGGCCATCGAGTTGGCCCCCTACACCATCTTCTACCAGCCACGCACCGCCATCAAGTCCCAAGCAGTGGCCGACTTCCTCGTCGACTGGGCCGAGACCCAGTACCTGCCGCCAGCTCCGGACTCCACTCATTGGCGGATGCATTTCGATGGCTCAAAGATGCGCACCGGTTTGGGAGCCGACATCGTCCTTACCTCTCCCAAAGGCGACAAGCTCAGATATGCATTGCAAATCCACTTCGCCGCCTCCAACAATGTGGCCAAGTATGAGGCGCTCGTGCACGGGCTCCGGCTGGCCAAAGAACTCGGCATCCACCGGATCCTGTGCTACGGCGACTCAGACTTGGTGGTCCAACAGTCGTCTGGTGACTGGGATGCCAAGGATGCGAACATGGCGAGCTACCGTTTCCTCGTCCAGCAGCTCAGCGGATATTTTGAGGGGTGCGAGTTCCTTCACGTGCCACGAAATGAAAACGAGCCAGCTGATGCTCTGGCACGCATCGGCTCCACCCGTCAAGCAATACCAGCCGGCGTCTCCCTTCAGTGCCTCCGCAAGCTGTCAATCAAGCATTCCCTAGAATCTGAATCCATCTTCGTGTCGGCTCCTCCTGAAGCAGTCGGATCTGACTCGGGGGTTGTAGCAGCTGGCCCTAGGACTTCGGCAGGCGGCACAGGGACTGCAATAGTCGCACCCGGCCCGGGGACTTCACAACCCGTGTTGGGAAACGTAGTAATTTCAAAAAAAATCCTACGCACACGCAAGATCATGGTGATGCATAGCAACGAGAGGGGAGAATCTTGTCCACGTACCCTCGTAGACCGAAAGCGGAAGCGTTAGCACAACGCGGTTGATGTAGTCGTACGTCTTGACGATCCGACAGATCAAGTACCGAACGCACGGCACCTCCGAGTTCAGCACACGTTCAGCCCGATGACGTACCTCGAACTCCGATCCAGCCGAGTGTTGAGGGAGAGTTTTGTCAGCACGACGGCATGGTGACGATGATGATGTTCTACCGACACAGGGCTTCGCCTAAGCACCGCTACAGTATTATCGAGGTGGACTATGGTGGAGGGGAGCACCACACACGGCTAAAATATCAAACGATCAATTGTTGTGTCTGTAGGGTGCCCCCTGCCCCCGTATATAAAGGAGCAAGGGGGAGGTGCGGCCGTCCAGGAGGGGTCGCGCCAGGAGGAGTCCTACTCCCACCGGGAATAGGACTCCCTCCCTTTTCCTTGTTGGATTAGGAGTGGAGGGGGAAAGAGGAGGGAGAGACGAAGGAAAGGGGGGGGGCGCCGCCCCCTCTCCTTGTCCTATTCGGACTAGGGGGGAGGGGCGCGCGGCCCTGCCCTGACCGCCTCTCCGCTTCTCCACAAAGGCCCACAAAGGCCCACAATGGCCCATTATGCCCCCGGGGGTTCCGGTAACCCCTCGGTACTCCGGTAAAATCCCGATTTCACCCGGAACACTTCCGATATCCAAATATAGGCTTCCAATATATCAATCTTCATGTCTCGACCATTTCGAGACTCCTCGTCATGTCCGTGATCACATCCAGGACTCCGAACAACCTTCGGTACATCAAAACTCATAAACTCATAATATAACCGTCATCAAAACTTTAAGCGTGCGGACCCTACGGGTTCGAGAACTATGTAGACATGACCGAGACACGTCCCCGGTCAATAACCAATAGCGGAACCTGGATGCTCATATTGGCTCCCACAAATTCTACGAAGATCTTTATCAGTCAGACTGCATAACAACATACGTTGTTCCCTTTGTCATCGGTATGTTACTTGCCCAAGATTCGATCGTCGGTATCTCAATACCTAGTTCAATCTTGTTACCGGCAAGTCTCTTTACTCGTTCTGTAATACATCATCCGCAACTAACTCATTAGTTGCAATGCTTGCAAGGCTTAAGTGATGTGCATTACCGAGAGGGCCCAGAGATACCTCTCCGACAATCGGAGTGACAAATCCTAATCTCGAAATACGCCAACCCAACAAGTACCTTCGGAGACACCTGTAGAGCACCTTTATAATCACCCAGTTACGTTGTGACATTTGGTAGCACACAAAGCGTTCCTCCGGTAAACGGGAGTTGCATAATCTCATAGTCATAGGAACATGTATAAGTCATGAAGAAAGCAATAGCAACATACTAAACGATCGAGTGCTAAGCTAACGGAATGGGTCAAGTCAATCACATCATTTCCTAATGATGTGATCCCGTTAATCAAATGACAACTCATGTCAATGGCTAGGAAACATAACCAACTTTGATCAACGAGCTAGTCAAGTAGAGGCATACTAGTGACACTCTATTTGTCTATGTATTCACACAAGTATTATGTTTTCAGTTAATACAATTCTAGCATGAATAATAAACATTTATCATGATATAAGGAAATAAATAATAACTTTATTATTGCCTCTAGGGCATATTTCCTTTAGTCTCCCACTTGCACTAGAGTCAATAATCTAGATTACACAGTAATGATTCTAACACCCATGGAGCCTTGGTGCTGATCATGTTTTGCTCGTGGAAGAGGCTTAGTCAACGAGTCTGCAACATTCAGATCCGTATGTATCTTGCAAATTTCTATGTCTCCCACCTGGACTAGATCCCGGATGGAATTGAAGCGTCTCTTGATGTGCTTGGTTCTCTTGTGAAATATGGATTCCTTCGCCAAGGCAATTGCACCAGTATTGTCACAAAAGATTTTCATTGGACCCGATGCACTCGGTATGACACCTAGATCGGATATGAACTCCTTCATCCAAACTCCTTCATTTGCTGCTTCCGAAGCAGCTATGTACTCCGCTTCACACGTAGATCCCGCCACGACGCTTTGTTTAGAACTGCACCAACTGACAGCTCCACCGTTCAATGTAAACACGTATCCGGTTTGCGATTTAGAATCATCTGGATCAGTGTCAAAGCTTGCATCGACGTAACCATTTACGTAGTTCTTTGTCATCTCCATAAATGAGAAACATATCCTTAGTCCTTTTCAGGTATTTCAGGATGTTCTTGACCGCTGTCCAGTGATCCACTCCTGGATTACTTTGGTACCTCCCTGCTAAACTTATAGCAAGGCACACATCAGGTCTGATACACAGCATTACATACATGATAGAGCCTATGGCTGAAGCATAAGGAACATCTTTCATCTTCTCTCTATCTTCTGCAGTGGTCGGGCATTGAGTCTTACTCAACTTCACACCTTGTAACACAGGCAAGAACCCTTTCTTTGCTTGATCCATTTTGAACTTCTTCAAAACTTTGTCAAGGTATGTGCTTTGTTAAAGTCCAGTTAAGCGTCTTGATCTATCTCTATAGATCCTGATGCCCAATATATAAGCAGCTTCACCGAGGTCTTTCATTGAAAAACTCTTATTCAAGTATCCCTTTATGCTATCCAGAAATTCTATATCATTTCCAATCATTAATATTTCATCCACATATAATATTAGAAATGCTACAGAGCTCCCACTCACTTTCTTGTAAATACAGGCTTCTCCAAAAGTCTGTATAAAACCAAATGCTTTGATCACACTATCAAAATGTTTATTCCAACTCCGAGAGGCTTGCACCAGTCCATAAATGGATCGCTGGAGCTTGCACACTTTGTTAGCTCCCTTTGGATCGACAAAACCTTCTGGTTGCATCATATACAACTCTTCTTCCAGAAATCAATTCAGGAATGCAGTTTTGACATCCATTTGCCAAATTTCATAATCATAAAATGCGGCAATTGCTAACATGATTCGAACAGACTTAAGCATCGCTACGGGTGAGAAAGTCTCATCGTAGTCAATCCCTTGAACTTGTCGAAAACCTTTCGCAACAAGTCGAGCTTTATAGACAGTAACATTACCGTCAGCGTCAGTCTTCTTCTTGAAGATCCATTTTTTTCAATGGCTTGTCGATCATCGGGCAAGCCAACCAAAGTCCATACTTTGTTCTCATACATGGATCCCATCTCAGATTTCATGGCCTCAAGCCATTTTGCGGAATCAGGGCTCACCATCGCTTCTTCATAGTTCGTAGGTTCGTCATGGTCTAGTAACATAACCTCCAGAACAGGATTACCGTACCACTCTGGTGCGGATCTTACTCTGGTTGACCTACGAGGTTCAGTAACAACTTGATCTGAAGTTCCATGATCATCATCATTAACTTCCTCACTAATTGGTGTAGGCATCACAGGAACCGGTTTCTGTGATGAACTACTTTCCAATAAGGGAGCAGGTACAGTTACCTCATCAAGTTCTACTTTCCTCCCACTCACTTCTTTCGAGAGAAACTCCTTCTCTAGAAAGGATCCATTCTTAGCAACGAATGTCTTGCCTTCGGATCTGTGATAGAAGGTGTACCCAACAGTCTCCTTTGGGTATCCTATGAAGACACATTTCTCCGATTTGGGTTCGAGCTTATCAGGTTGAAGCTTTTTCACATAAGCATCGCAGCCTCAAACTTTAAGAAACAACAACTTTGGTTTCTTGCCAAACCACAGTTCATAAGGCGTCGTCTCAACGGATTTCGATGGTGCCCTATTTAACGTGAATGCAGCCGTCTCTAAAGCATAACCCCAAAACGTTTTTGCGGTAAATCAGTAAGAGACATCATAGATCGCACCATATCTAGTAAAGTACTATTACGACGTTCGGACACACCATTACGCTGTGGTGTTCCGGGTGGCGTGAGTTGCGAAACTATTCATCATTGTTTCAAATGTAGACCAAACTCGTAACTCAAATATTCTCCTCCACGATCAGATCGTAGAAACTTTATTTTCTTGTTACGATGATTTTCAACTTCACTCTGAAATTCTTTGAACTTTTCAAATATTTCAGACTTATGTTTCATTAAGTAGATATACCCATATCTGCTTAAATCATCTGTGAAGGTGAGAAAATAACGATATCCGCCACGAGCCTCAACATTCATCGGACCACATACATCTGTATGTATGATTTCCAACAGATCTGTTGCTCTCTCCATAGTACCGGAGAACGGCATTTTAGTCATCTTGCCCATGAGGCACGGTTCGCAAGTACCAAGTGATTCATAATCAAGTGATTCCAAAAGTCCATCAGTATGGAGTTTCTTCATGCGCTTTACACCGATATGACCCAAACGGCAGTGCCACAAATAAGTTGCACTATCATTATCAACTCTGCATCTTTTGGCTTCAACATTATGAATATGTGTATCACTACTATCGAGATTCATCAAAAATAGACCACTCTTCAAGGGTGCATGACCATAAAAGATATTACTCATATAAATAGAACAACCATTATTCTCTGATTTAAATGAATAACCGTCTCGCATCAAACAAGATCCAGATATAATGTTCATGCTCAACGCTGGCACCAAATAACAATTATTTAGGTCTAATACTAATCCCGAAGGTAGATGTAGAGGTAGCGTGCCGACGGCGATCACATCGACTTTGGAACCGTTTCCCACGCGCATCGTCACCTCGTCCTTGGCCAGTGTTCGCTTAATCCGTAGTCCCTGTTTCGAGTTGCAAATATTAGCAACAGAACCAGTATCAAATACCCAGGTGCTACTGCGAGCTCTAGTAAGGTACACAACAATAACATGTAGATCACATATACCTTTCTTCACCTTGCCATCCTTCTTATCCGCCAAATACTTGGGGCAGTTCCGCTTCTAGTGACCAGTCTGCTTGCAGTAGAAGCACTCAGACTCAAGCTTAGGTCCAGACTTGGGTTTCTTCTCTTGAGCAGCAACTTGCTTGCTGTTCTTCTTGAAGTTCCCCTTCTTCTTCCCTTTGCCCTTTTTCTTGAAACTGGTGGTCTTATTGACCATCAACACTTGATGCTCCTTCTTGATTTCGACCTCCGCAGCCTTTAGAATTGCGAAGAGCTCGGGAATCGTCTTATCCATCCCTTGCATGTTATAGTTCATCACGAAGGTCTTGTAGCTTGGTGGCAGTGATTGAAGAATTATGTCAATGACGCTATCATCCGGAAGATTAACTCCCAGTTGAATCAAGTGATTGTCATACCCAGACATTTTGAGTATATGCTCACTGACAGAACTATTCTCCTCCATCTTGCAGATGTAGAACTTATTGGAGACTTCATATCTCTCAATCCGGCCATTTGCTTGAAATATTAACTTCAACTCCTGGAACATCTCATATGCTACATGACGTTCAAAACGTTGTTGAAGTCCCGGTTCTAAGCCGTAAAGCATGGCACACTGAACTATCGAGTAGTCATCAGCTTTGCTTTGCCAGGCGTTCTTAACGTCGTCAGTTGCATCTGCAGCAGGCCTGGCACCTAGCGGTGCTTCCAGGACGTAATTCTTCTGTGCAGCAATGAGGATAATCCTCAAGTTACGGACCCATTCCGTGTAATTGCTACCATCATCTTTCAACTTTGCTTTCTCAAGGAACACATTAAAATTCAACGGAACAACAGCACGGGCCATCTATCTACAATCAACATAGACAAGCAAGATACTATCAGGTACTAAGTTCATGATAAATTTAAGTTCAATTAATCATATTACTTAAGAACTCCCACTTAGATAGACATCCCTCTAATCCTCTAAGTGATCACGTGATCCAAATCAACTAAACCATAACCGATCATCACGTGAAATGGAGTAGCTTTCAATGGTGAACATCACTATGTTGATCATATCTACTATATGATTCACGCTCGACCTTTCGGTCTCAGTGTTCCGAGGCCATATCTGCATATGCTAGGCTCGTCAAGTTTAACCTGAGTATTCTGCGTGTGCAAAATCGCTTGCACCCGTTGTAGATGGACGTAGAGCTTATCACACCCGATCATCACGTGGTGTCTGGGCAGGACGAACTTTGGCAACGGTGCATACTCAGGGAGAACACTTTTATCTTGAAATTTAGTGAGAGATCATCTTATAATGCTATCGTCAATCAAAGCAAGATAAGATGCATAAAAGATAAACATCACATGCAATCAATATAAGTGATATGATATGGCCATCATCATCTTGTGCTTTGTGATATCCATCTCCGAAGCACGGTTATGATCACCATCGTCACCGGCGCGACACCTTGATCTTCATCGTAGCATCGTTGTCGTCTCGCCAATCTTATGCTTCTACGACTATCGCTACCGCTTATTGACAAACTAAAGCATTACAGGGCGATTGCATTGCATACAATAAAGCGACAACCATATGGCTCCTGCCAGTTGCCGATAACTCGGTTACAAAACATGATCATCTCATACAATAAAATTTAGCATCATGTCTTGACCATATCACATCACAACATGCCCTGCAAAAACTAGTTAGACGTCCTCTACATTGTTGTTGCAAGTTTTACGTGGCTGCTACTGGGCTTAGCAAGAACCGTTCTTACCTACGCATCAAAACCACAACGATAGTTTGTCAAGTTGGTGATGTTTTAACCTTCGCAAGGACCGGGCATAGCCACACTCGGTTCAACTAAAGTTGGAGAAACTGACACCCGCCAGCCACCTGTGTGCAAAGCACGTCGGTAGAACCAGTCTCGTGTAAGCGTACGCGTAATGTCAGTCCGGGCCGCTTCATCCAACAATACCGCCGAACCAAAGTATGACATGCTGGTAAGCAGTATGACTTATATCGCCCATAACTCACTTGTGTTCCACTCGTGCATATGACATCTACGCATAAAATCTGGCTCGGATGCCACTGTTGGGAAACGTAGTAATTTCAAAAAAAATTCCTACGCACACGCAAGATCATGGTGATGCATAGCAACGAGAGGGGAGAGTGTTGTCCACGTACCCTCGTAGACCGAAAGCGAAAGCGTTAGCACAACGCGGTTGATGTAGTCGTACGTCTTCACGATCCGACCGATCAAGTACCGAACGCACGGCACCTCCGAGTTCAACACACGTTCAGCCCGATGACGTCCCTCGAACTCCGATCCAGCCGAGTGTTTAGGGAGAGTTTTGTCAGCACGACGGCGTGGTGATGATGATGATGTTCTACCGATGCAGGGCTTCGCCTAAGCACCGCTACAGTATTATCGAGGTGGACTATGGTGGAGGGGAGCACCGCACACGGCTAAAAGATCAAACAATCAATTGTTGTGTCTCTAGGGTGCCCCTGCCCCCGTATATAAAGGATCAAGGGGGAAGGTGCGGCCGGCCAGGAGGGGGTGCGCCAGGAGGAGTCCTACTCCCACCCGGAGTAGGACTCCCTCCCTTTTCCTTGTTGGATTAGGAGTGGAGGGGGAAAGACGAGGGAGAGAGGAAGGAAAGGGGGGGCGCCGCCCCCCTCTTCTTGTCCTATTCGGACTAGGAGGGAGGGGTGAGTGGCCCTACCCTGGCCGCCTCTCCTATTCTCCACAAAGGCCCACTATGGCCCATTAAGCCCTCGGGGGTTCCGGTAACCCCTCGGTATTCCGGTAAAATCCCGATTTTACCCGGAACACTTCCGATATCCAAATATAGGCTTCCAATATATCAATCTTCATGTCTCGACCATTTCGAGACTCCTCGTCATGTCCGTGATCACATCCGGGACTCCGAACAACCTTCGGTACATCAAAACTCATAAATTCATAATATAACCGTCATCGAAATTTTAAGCGTGCGGACCCTACGGGTTTGAGAACTATGTAGACATGACCGAGACACGTCTCCGGTCAATAACCAATAGCTGAACCTGGATGCTCATATTGGCTCCCACATATTCTACGAAGATCTTTATCGGTCAGACCGCATAACAACATACGTTGTTCCCTTTGTCATCGGTATGTTACTTGCCCGAGATTCGATCGTCGGTATCTCAATACCTAGTTCAATCTCATTACAGGCAAGTCTCTTTACTCGTTCTGTAATACATCATCCCGCAACTAACTCATTAGTTGCAATTCTTGCAAGGCTTAAGTGATGTGCATTGCCGAGAGGGCCCAGAGATACCTCTCCGACAATCGGAGTGACAAATCCTAATCTCGAAATACGCCAACCCAACAAGTACCTTCGGAGACACCTCTAGAGCACCTTTATAATCACCCAGTTACGTTGTGACGTTTGGTAGCACACAAAGCGTTCCTCCGGTAAACGGGAGTTGCATAATCTCATAGTCATAGGAACATGTATAAGTCATGAAGAAAGCAATAACAACATACTAAACGATCGAGTGCTAAGCTAACGGAATGGGTCAAGTCAATCACATCATTCTCCTAATGATGTGATCCCGTTAATCAAATGACAACTCATGTCAATGGCTAGGAAACATAACCATCTTTGATCAACGAGCTAGTCAAGTAGAGGCATACTAGTGACACTCTGTTTGTCTATGTATTCACACAAGTATTATGTTTCCGGTTAATACAATTCTAGCATGAATAATAAACATTTATCATGATATAAGGAAATAAATAATAACTTTATTATTGCCTCTAGGGCATATTTCCTTCAACCCGCCCGGGGACTACACCAAGCGGCTCGGGGACTGCAACAGTCGCACCCATCCCGGGGACTTCACAACCCGGCACGGGGGCTGCAGCAGTCGTCCCGAGGACTTCAACGATGCAGCAAGTGGCAGCCAACTCCGACCCGCCGCCTCCCAACCGAACCTCCCTAGTACAAGTGGCCGTAGTGGTAGTAGAAGAAATCCAAGCACCATCATGGGCATAGCCCATCCTCAAGTTTCTGGTGAACAGAGAGCTGTCGGCCGATGAGATCTCGGGCGGCAAGTGCAGCGCCGAGCAGGAGCCTACACGACAGTAAACAGAGAGCTTGTCAGACGCGGCGTGACTGGGGTCTTCCAGCGCTGCGTAGAACCAGAGAAGGGCCAAGCATTCCTCAAAGATATCCACCAAGGCGAGTGTGGCCACCACGTGGCCTCCAGATCCCTTGTCGCCAAAGCTTTCCGCCATGGTTTCTTCTGGCCGACTGCTTTGGAGGACGCCAAGGATCGGGTCAAACACTGCAAGGGATGCCTGGAATTCAGCTCCAAGCAACATCTGCTGGCTTCTGCCCTCAAGACCATCCCCCTCACCTGGCCTTTTGCCGTGTGGGGGCTGGACATGGTGGGACCATTCAAGACAGCACGCGGCGGCATGACCCATCTCCTCGTCGCCGTGGACAAATTCACCAAGTTGATTGAAGCGAAGCCAATCAAGAAATTGAAAGGTCCAACTACTGTGACCTTCATTGCAGATATCACCGTATGATACGGTGTGCCACACAGCATCATCACCGACAACGGCACGGACTTCGCCAAAGGAGCCTTGGCTCGTTTCTGCGCGACGCAGGGAATCCGACTGGACTTAGCGTCCGTTGCCCATCTGCAGTCAAACGACCAAGTCGAGCGAGCAAACGGCCTCATCCTCTCCGGCATCAATCCCCGACTGGTCGAGCCAATGGAGCGGTCGGCCGGCTGCTGGATCGACGAGCTGCCGGCCATCCTCTGGAGCCTCCGCACCACTCCGAACAAGTCAATTGGCTTCACTCCATTCTTTCTCATGTACGGTTCCGAGGCCGTCATCCCAACTGACATTGAGTTTGACTCACCTCGCGTCACCATGTACACGGAGGCGGAGGCAAAGGAAGCACGAGAAGACGACGTCGATCTACTGGAAGAGGGCCGGCTGTTGGCACTCAGCCGGTCCGCCATCTACCAGCAGAGTCTGCGCCGCTACCATAGCCGGAAGGTCAAGCCAAGATCCTTCCAAGAGGGAGACCTTGTGCTCCGGCTGATCCAGCGAACAGCCGGCCATCACAAGCTCTCGGCCCCTTGGGAAGGCCCATTCATCATCAGCAAAGCACTGGACAATGACTCCTACTACCTCATCGATGCGCAGAAGCCCAGAGCACACAAGAGAGACGACTCCGGCAAGGAATCGGAGCGCCCATGGAATGCAAATCTCCTCCGAAGATTTTACAGTTGATTCAGTATGTACCACGCTACCTTTTGTATTAAGCACTAAGACATCGGGTCCCTCGAGGAGCACTCGGGGGCTACCCTTTTTATCTATATGATAAGTTCTATGCCTATGAATGTGTCATTTCATTATTCTGCCTGGCACTGGGTTCGACCAGTCGGCCCGGGGGCTTGCCGCCTTGTACTATGTCAATGCTAGCTGCAGTCGGACAAGTAGTGTGCCGGCACCTAAGCCCTCTCTTGCCATAAGCCGCAGCTCGCAGAGCGACTATCCGGCGGCAAGAATTAAAGGCAGGAAATGGTGCCCACATGAAAAAGGCTAAGGACCAAAGCATTCGCAAAGGTTAAGCCGGCTCCTCGCTTCGCCGACCGACTGTTGAGAAGCCGGCCGGCCGGTTTCTAACTTAACTTGCTACGCTGTACCTGCGGCTAAAGTACTTGCCTTCCGAAAAACGGCCAAGTACTTGACCCAGCCACAGACCGTAGAGCGGCTGTCCGGTTGGCAAGACGGCAGCCAAGGAAGGCGGCAAAGGGAAAAGCCAAAGGAGCAGAAAAGCAAGACAAGTCAGAAATTGGCAAAGACAATTTACATAGCAAAAGGCCATCGGCCAGCATTCAACAGAGTTTGAATACACCCCAGTGGGTGGAATTGCGCAGACTTAACAATTTTTGTTCAAGAGATTACAAAACAGGAAGAGAAAAAGATAACTTGGCCACCTAGGCCAGAGGAGCAGCAGTCGGATAGGAGGGCTCGACGGAGGTCGAGGCTCCGGGTGGTGGAGCGGCCGCCTGGTCTGTCTCGGCCTGGTCAGCACCAGCAGCAGTCGGCTCATCGGCGCGCCGCCCGTTGGTCGAGACTTGGTCGGGCTGAGGCCGGCTGTCGTCTCCACCATCCGGCGCATCGTCTTCGTCGTCCTCTTCCTCCTCTTCCTCACCTTCATCGCCGGAGGCGATCACCTCCACCGACTCCTCGCCGTCTTCTGGGTTCAGCCGGAACCAGTTGGGCGGTGCCTCGGCGCCCTCCTCAGTTAGCTCGGGGAGGAAAACACTGGTGTCCGTGTACTCGGTTATAGCCGCGGCGTGACGATAGAGGTCGGGCGCCACCACCGCCAGCTCTTCGGCAGCTTCAGCACGGAGAGTGGCCAACTGGTTTAGGTTTAGTCCAGGGTACCACCCCTTGACGAACTCCAGGGCCCGCCTGCGCCTGCTCGGGCTGCGGAGCCCTTCCACGCCTCAATGCGGCCGATGGCCACCTCTAACTAGTTGGAGGTATGACTGGCGGTGCGCAGAGTTGGAGCATCCGGCCAGAGGGCGGAGACCACCTGGGCTCCGGCGTGGTGCAGACGACGGAGGGCCGGATGCACCGGCTGGAGACGAGCTTGGACGGCGAGGAGCTGCTCGACAAGAGTTCGAGGGGCGTTGGGCGTGATTTCCACACCAGCCAGCCTCCACTCGTCACGGCGAGCCTCGACGGCTTGGCTGGCGGTGACGGCGTAACCAGGGAAATACTCTGCACAAGAAGGAAAAAGAAGTATGAAGCCGGAAGCCGGCTCATAGGACAAGTCGGCAGGCAGAAGAAAGAGAAGGACAACTCACCATCGAGCATGTCTTTGATCTCGCCATAGCCGTCCGACAAGGCCTTCTCCCTCTCGACCCAGTTCGAGCGCTGAGTCTCGTACTCGGCCTGGAGGGCCTCCTCTGCATCCTTAAGCATCTGTAGCTCCGCCTGGTCAGCCAACTGCTTGGCCAGGCGGTCGCGCTCTTGCTCTATCTTGCTGCGCTCCTCCTCCTTGGCGTGCAGCGCGGTTTGAGCCTCGCCTAGTTGCTTCCGTAAGATGGCGTTGGCTTCTGCAGAAGACAAGAAAGAAAAGACGATCAGCAAATCAACAAATAAAGAAGTAGTTGCCGGAAGATCCGACCCGACTGCTCAGCAGTCAGCCCGAATCTCGGGGGCTACACCCCGCGGGTGCGCTGGCGCGCCCCTGCAAGACTAAGGATTGAACGATTCAAAGAAAAAAACGAAAAGTGGTCGCCGGAAGATCCAACCCGACTACTCAGCAGTCGGACCGAATCTCGGGGCTACACCCCGCGGGTGCGCTGGCGCGCCCCGCGAGAACAAAGCGCGGAGTGCTTACTCCGGCTATCAGCCAAAGCAGTGGTCCGCTTGGCCAGCTCCTGGACCTGGGAGTTAAAGGCGGCCACACAGATGTTGTGGTAATCCTGCAACAAAGACAACAGAAGAAAAGAAAGGGTTAGCACTCGGAACTTACCTTTAAGTTCCTTGCCGCCTGCTCAGCAGCCGGCATGGAACTCGGGGGCTAAACCCAGTGGGTGCGCTGGCGCGCCCCCATAGAAGAATTCAAGAAAATTACAAGAATGAGGAACGAGCGGTCAAGGAACATACCCGGACGGCGGCTCGCGATGCCAGGAACGCCTGCATGTAGTTCTAGAGGGCGGTGCCTTGGGCCTAAAGCAGAGACTGGACTTCATGTGTAGCCTTGTTCAGGACGCTCGTCCCACCCCCAGATGTCCACTCTCGCGGGACGGCACTAGGGGCCGACGAGCTCGAGGCCCCGATCTCCCGAGGCTGCAGCGCCGAAGTCGCCTTCGCCGCACGCCGGCGCGCCGGAGTGCGAACAACCGGGGGTCGCCCCCACCACCAGCTCGCCGCCGACTTGAGGTGTTGGCGGCACGACAGGCCGAGTGCCCTCGACCTCGGCAGTCGGCGCTTCCTGGAGCACCTCCGTCCTCAAGATGACGGCGTCACCCCCTTCCCTCTCCATGACCGGCTGCTCATCGCCGGTTCCCCCAGTCAGCGTCGGGATCTCTGGTGCGGGCGGCGCAGAGCGCAGGGGGACGACAAGCTGCGGCGTCTGGTCGCACGTGGCCTTCTCCGCCCGCGCCCTGGCGACCGCGTTCGCCCGCTCCTTAGCCGCGGCGTCGGCCTGGGCCATGGCGACCGCATCGACTTCTTCCTGCACCGCCTTGGCCGCCGCCGCCTTCTGCCGCTCCGCCTCCTCCCACTCCTCACGCGCCTCCCGCGCGTTCCGCTCTGTTGCCGCCTGGAGCTCGGTGTCGTGGTTCTAAGTCTGACAGTAGAATGGGGGTAGGGATGTAGAGGCAAGATCCTAGCTATGGAGAAGTTGTACGCACGAGTTTTATGAGTTCAGGCCCTTCTCGGAGGAAGTAACAGCCCTACGTCTCGGAGCCCGGAGGCGGTCGACTGGATTATATGCGTGTGTGTTACAGGGGGTGCGAACCCTTGTGCCAGTGGAGGAGGGTGGCTTATATAGCTTGCGCCAGAACCCCAGCCAGCCCACGTTACAAGGAGTTCAATGTTCATCAAGAAGGAGCATTACAGGTAACGTCCATAATAAAGTGTTATAAATGGCTATTAAGTCTAGGAGTTAATGCCCGACCGTTGCTGTGTAGAGTGACTTTAGGTCTTCTGTCCATCGAGTGTTTCTTGTTACGGTCGAGTGACCTTGATTCCTCCGAGTGGAAATGTTTCTGGTCGAGTGGATGATGGTACCCCTCGAATGCTTCTGGCTTTAGAGTGATGTCCTTGGGGAGGTATTTAGGTCAGGCCTATGACCCTACCCTAGGTACATGTCCTCGTCATTAGCCCCCGAATGGATCGGGGTTCGAGTGGAGAAGGAGTTGAAAATACTTCTGACTCATTTTTCGCGCTTCAGGTGTGTCTTGTTTTGGATCAACGAACCGAGGTGATGACACCAACTTCTTTTTCAGTCACCTTGATCCATTCCTGGTTTTGTCGAGTGAACTTTTGCTAGAAGAGGTCCGAGTGCTAATGTGGAGGAGATCTTCCGTCTGACAAGTTGTTCTGCTGCCCGCAGATCTCGTGGGATTCGAATTTCGGGAAGCGCGCGGGGCGGAGGAGGCCGCAGTAATCGGGTTGGATAAGGCAAGGCTGTTGCGGGATTTTGCCACGTTTGCCGTGCCGCCTTTTTTGCCACGTATCGCGCGCGCGACTGTTGCGGGATTTGATAAGATCGCCCGGGCCTACAGGTCAGTCACTCGGAAGCAACCCCATATAAGGCGCCGGACCGGGGTTTTTGAACAGTGTGTCCTCATTCTTCTTCTCCATTCTCAGTTTTCCCCACTACGCCTGCTCCCGCTCCAGCACTGCCGCTCCATTCGAGCTCCGTCCGCGGCGATGGGGAAAGAAAAGACGGTGGCTCTGGAGCGCGCGAAGAAGGCGACAGCGAAGGCGAAGGGGAAAAAGTCCAGCCGGGGCGGATCCTCGTCGCGGTCCGGTTTGCCGCGCGGCTGGATCCAGGGCGACTGGATCCGGTCGACGATCCGCCAGGACGACCTCAACGATCTAGCGGAGGAGGGGCTGATTCCTCACGGATCGGCGCGGCTCCCGGAGGATGAGACCGAACCCCGACCGCGGGAGGGTGAGTGCGTCCTCCTCGCCACTCACATCGACCGTGGATTTTCTTTGCCTCCGCATCCTTTTTTTCGAGCTTTCTTGAATTTCTTTGGAGCACAACTTCATCACTTTTCCCCCAACACCATCGTGTATCTTGCTGCTTTCGTGTCTCTGTGCGAAAAGTTCTTGGGTTGTCGACCACACTGGAGTCTCTTCAAGCACATTTTCACGTGTCGCTCCCAGTCGGTCAAAAAGGCCAACCCGAGTGACGAGAGGACCCAAGTGATCCAGATGTGTGGGGGTCTTGGGATTCAGATGAGGGGTAAAAGCTCTTTCCCAGCCATAATTCTTCCTGATTCGGTACGAGGGTGGCAGTCGACCTGGTTTTACTGCAAAGACCAGCCGACTCCAGGTCAGTCGACTGGACTTCCTCCTTTTTCTATGGCTCGCGTAGAGAAGCCCTCTGCCTTGAAAGTGACTCCAGGAGAGAAAGCGGAGGTGAAAGTGCTGGTTGAGCGAGTGGTCCATCTCATCCGTGAGGGTGTAACTAGAATGGATCTGCTGGAAGTCTTTCTCAGATGACGCATTCAGCCACTTCAAGCCCGGGACCATCCGATGAGGATGTACTTGGGCATTGAAGATTCCACTCGGGTGCACCCCAGAAGAAGTCGACGAGGATACGGTGGAGAAGTGGTTGAGGAGTATCACTGGCAACAAGGATAACCCCAGAGGAGCCAGGAGAATCCCTCCACTTGACCAATCCTATGAACCAGACAAGGTCCGATTCTGAATTACCGAGTGCCATCTTGATTTAACATGCAACTGTTTATGCTTCACCGACTGAATTTGTCTTGCTTGTTTTCTTCTAGGCCCTTACTAAAATGTATTCGATGCCCAACGGAGAGCAAGAGCAGGACCCGGAGGGGGAGGCAAGCAGAGGTGAAAGCGGCGAGTGGCATTCAGACGGAGAGGGGGACGAGGAGAGAGATGACCCGAGTGACGAAGAAGAGGTCGACTCTCCTCCCCGCAGGGAAAGGCGATCCAAACTTACTCACGACCCGGCGAGCGCCCGTGACAAGGCGACCGTTCAGACCGGGTAGTCGTCACAGCGTCCTCGGACGTCCTCTCTGGCACCAACTGAAAAGGCTCCAAAGCAGTCCAAGGTTGTAGTGCAGAAGACTCGGAAGGCGCTGCCGAGAATCAAAATTGACGTTCCTGTTGCTTCTGCGTGAGTGTCCTTCTTTCGCTTTTACTTGACGCTCTGTGCTGTTTATTTTCCCCTTGGTTTGACCGAATGAATCTTGAAACTGGCAGTGCCGCTACCTCCGGGGCCTCTGCTTATAAAAACGAGGACCAGGAAATGGAAGATGCGGTCACCTCCAATCCGGGTAGAATCTTCGTGATTTTGTCTTCGCTTTGTCGATTGAACTGTGATATATCCAATCGGGTGTTGAAATTTTGGCGACTGATCTTTTTATAGCTCTCAACGTCATTGACCTCCGCGACGACGACGAGGACGAACCACAGAGGCCCTTGGGGAGAAGAAACAGAAAAACGTCCGCTGGCAAGACGCTTCAGTCGACGCCAGTGGCGGAACCGGTAGTTCAGGACGCTGGCGATGCCAATCGGACTTTCGTCTCCTTCGCCATACCGCTGTCGAGTGCTCGGCCTTCCGCGTCAGCTGCACAGGCTCCCGCCGATCCACCTTCAATTTTTGCTACACATCACGTCCCAGAGGACCAAGTGGGTGCTGCGAAAGAGCCTATACGCCAGGCGGGTATTATGATGGAGAAGGTGAAGATGGTGCGGGAAGCCAGCCAAGCTGCTTATGATGCCAGCTCCGCTCTCCAGAGCAACGTCCAGGTTAGCAGATTGCCTACCAACTCTTTTGGCTTGTTCTGTTAGGATATGGTACCTGAAAACTTTCTTTCAAAGAATCTTTTCATTTGTCTGTGCTTCGCATCTGTACACCCACTAGATGTTTCGATTTGTCACTGAGCAAATCCGTACTCTGAGCTGAATCCGATGTTGTCATCGATTGAATTTTTGAACTAGTGGGGGCACGCTGAGTGCACCACTGGGTGTAGTCCCTGAGACTATGGTGGACTGCGGGCAGTCGATTGTAGTCCTGGAATTTGAATTTCTTCACTCGGTCTGGTCGGGCCATGTCGAGTGGAACTTTGAACCAGTGGGGGCACGCTGAGTGCACCCACTGGGTGTAGTCCCCGAGACCGTGGTCGACTGCGGGCAGTCGACTATGGTCTGAAGACTCTGTTTGTTGCTTTCTCTCTTTTTTTTGCACTCGTGCTGGACAGGCCTTGTCGAGTGTAAACTGAACCGGTGGGGGCACGCTAAGTGCACCCACTGGGTGTAGTCCCCGAGACTACTGTTGGATGTGTGATTTGGTAGTAGTCTTAGAATTTGTTGGCTTACCCTTTTATCTCTCCGAAATAACCAATCTTTTCACCTGTCGACTGACATGTTCTTTGGTTGCAGAAATCTTGTGATCTTGGAGCTCGTTTTGCTGACCTGGAGAAGCAGTAGATTCAAATCAACCTCGATCTGGAGCTAGCCAAGACAGAACTGCAGAAAGCCAAGGATGACGCCGCTGGTAAGGAAGACCTGTGGACTGAGTTATCCCTAAACCGGATTTCATTCTGCTTTTTCTGAATCAAGCATTATTTCTTTCAGAGAAACTGAACCAAGCTCTGGCGAAAAAGGATCAAGATCTGGCGGCCGCGCAGAAAAAAGCTGATGAGAAAACCGCGCTCGCTGAACAGAAGTTGGCTTCAGTCGGCAAATTGGAGGAAGAGAACTCCAAGCTGAAAACTGCCCTTGACGAAGCCAATAAGGAAGCGACTCGCCTGAAGAAGGACAAGGAAAACCTGAATGAGAAGATGGAAGGTATTGCCCGCAGGAGGAACGATCTGGAGAGTTATCTGGGAAGCCTTGCTAAGAAGTTGTTCGTCATGCTTGAAGGTGTTTTCTTTGATCCGACTGGTTTGTTCTTGTCGACTCGACATATGATCATTGACTCACCCTTGAATTGTGCATGCAGAGTTTTGCCGGGACTTCAAAGAAGAGACCGGGCGAATTGAACCAAGCTTGGACCCCATCAACTCTCCAGTGAAGGATGAAGCTGCCATGAATGTGCTCCGACTGGAATCCCACATCACTGGTGTTGTTGATTATCTCGCCCGACTGAAAGTCGTGATGTCGCGGATTGATACAGCTCTCTGGCCCATGGCAACACTTCAGAATGACCTCGAGTCTATAATGGCTCGGCTCAATGAAGTTCCCAGTCGAATTCAAGAATGGAAGAAGTCTTCTGCCCGGTGCGGCGCTGATGTGGCTCTATCTCTGGTTCGCGTCCATTGTCGAGAAGCTCGGGAAGAGAAGCTGACGGCAATTAAAGTTGCTAACACCAAGAGGCACAACTTCCAGTCCTTCATGGAGACTTTCATTGCTGCTGACGGGATCGACCTGGAGGAATTCGTCGAGCCTGCCAGCCCCCCTCCTGCGGAGTGAACCAACTTTTATGCCTGTCTTAAATTTGCCTCGGAATGTCGAGTGATTTTGTAATCGTTAAACTCCTTTGGGCTGAATGTCTGAGTACTTTGATCCGTGGTCTTGAACTTTAGGATTTATCTGAACTTGATTTATCTCTGAATATGCTTGCATTTGCCTTTGAGTGGAATTTGTTCTCCACACGGAATAATCTTTGTGCTTGAGATGCAGCTCTGAGGTGGATACTCCAGTCGACTTGCACCTCGTCGTCCTTGCAGATAAGGGTGGAGCGCGCGTTGTACTTGTGACGCGGCTCCGAAGGAGAAGGTTGCAGTCGACCTGCACCTCGTCGTCCTTGCGGATAGGGATGGAGTGCACATTGCACTTGTGATGCAGTCCCTAAGGAGAAGGTTGTAGTCGACCTGCACCTCGTCGTCCTTGCGGATAGGGATGGAGCATATGTTGTACTTGTGACGCAGCTCCGAAGTAGAAGGTTGCAGTCGACCTGCACCTCGTCGTCCTTGCGGATAGGCATGGAGCGTCCGTCGTACTTGTGACGCAGCTCCGAAGGAGAAGGTTTCAGTCGACCTGCACCTCGTCGTCCTTGCAGATAGGGATGGGTTTCGAACTTAGGCGAGCACTGGACTACAGCTAAGCCCCCGAGTGGGAGGGTTTCTCATCACTCGGTAAGATTTTTCAAACTTATGTGAGTATTGGACTGCAGCTAAGCCCCCGAGTGGGAGGGTTGCTCACCACTCGGTAGGATTTTTCAAACTTAGGCGAGTACTGGACTCCAGCTAAGCCCCCGAGTGGGAGGGTTGCTCACCACTCGATACGATTTTTCAAACTTAGGCGAGTACTGGACTGCAGCTAAGCCCCCGAGTGGGAGGGTTGCTCACCACTCGGTAGGATTTTTCAAACTTAGGCGAGCACTGGACTGCAGCTAAGCCCCTGAGTGGGAGGGTTGCTCACCACTCGGTAGGATTTTTCAAACTTAGGCGAGCACTGGACTGCAGCTAAGCCCCCGAGTGAGAGGCTTGCTCATCACTCGGTAGGATTTTTCAAACTTAGGCGAGTACTGGGCTGCAGCTAAGACCCCGAGTGAGAGGCTTGCTCATCACTAGGTAGGATTTTTCAAACTTAGGCGAGTACTGGACTGCAGCTAAGCCCCCGAGTGAGAGGCTTGCTCATCACTCGGTAGGATTTTTCAAACTTAGGCGAGCACTGGACTGCAGCTAAGCCCCCGAGTGAGAGGCTTGCTCATCACTCGGTAGGATTTTTCAAACTTAGGCGAGCACTGGACTGCAGCTAAGCCCCCGAGTGAGAGGCTTGCTCATCACTCGGTAGGATTTTTCAAACTTAGGCAAGTACTGGACTGCAGCTAAGCCCCCGAGTGAGAGGCTTGCTCATCACTCGGTAAGATTTTTCAAACTTAGGCGAGTACTGGACTGCAGCTAAGCCCCCGAGTGAGAGGCTTGCTCATCACTCGGTAGGATTTTTCAAACTTAGGCGAAACGGATTCGCGGCTAAGCCCCCGAGTGAGAAGCTTGCTCACCACTCGGTAGGATTTTTCAAACTTAGGCGAAACGGATTCGTGGCAAAGTCACCCACTGGGGGATTTCAGATGCAAACAAAAGCAACAACAATCATTTAAGAAGACTGTAAAGCTCTTGTCTTTGATAAACAAACTACAAAGATATTTCTTATTACATCTCATCCGAATGAGTACTTAAGTATAGAAGGGGCGGAGCAGCTCCGCATTCCAAGCCCGTGGCTCGTCTTTCTGATGCTCGACATTGTAAAGATGGTATGCTCCATTGTGGAGAACTCTGGTGACAATGAAGGGACCTTCCCAAGCAGGGGCGAGCTTGTGTGGTTTCTGCTGATCCACTCGAAGAACCAAGTCTCCCTCTTGAAAGGCTCGGCCCCTCACGTTTTTGGCGTGGAATCGACGCAAGTCTTGCTGATAAATGGTCGACCGGATTAAGGCCATCTCTTGTTCCTCCTCTAGGAGATCGACTGTGTCCTGCCGGGCCTGTTCTGCTTCATCTTCAGAGAAGAGCTCGACTCGGGGTGCATTGTGAAGCAAGTCACTCGGTAGAACAGCTTCAGCTCCATAGACCAAGAAGAATGGAGTTCGGCCAGTCGACCGATTGGGAGTTGTCCTCAATCCCCAAAGAAGTGATGGAAGTTCATCGAACCAGGCACCTGCTGCGTGCTTGAGATCACGCATCAGTCGGGGTTTCAGTCCTTTGAGAATCAAGCCATTTGCTCTTTCTGCTTGTCCATTCGACTGGGGGTGGGCGACTGAAGCATCGTCGACTCGTGTGCCTTGGGAAGCGCAGAAGGCTCTGAACTCATCAGAATCAAAGTTCGACCCGTTGTCAGTGATGATGCTATTAGGAATCCCATATCTGAATGTCAACTCTCTGATGAAGCTGACGGCAGTACTGGCTTCAAGATTCTTGGTAGGCTTGGCTTCAATCCATTTGGTAAACTTGTCGACTACTACAAGCACATGAGTGAAGCCGCTCCTACCAGTCCTCAGTGGTCCAAGCATATCCAATCCCCAAACAGCAAAGGGCCAGACGAGTGGAATGGTCTTCAGGGATAACGCAGGCTTGTGGGACATATTGGAGTAAAACTGGCAGCCCTCACATTTGTCAACTATATCTTTCGCCATTTCATTTGCTCGTGGCCAATAAAATCCAGCTCGGTATGCTTTGGCCACAATGGTCCGAGAGGACGCATGATGGCCACAGGTCCCCGAGTGGATATCGTTGAGGATCACTCGACCTTCTTCTGGCGTTATGCATTTCTGGCTGACTCCAGTCACACTTTCTCTGAACAGCTGTCCTCTTATCACAGTAAAGGCTTTGGACCGACGGACGATCTGTCAAGCCTCCTCTTCATCCTCTGGGAGTTCCTTCCTAAGGATATACGCAATATATGGCTCTATCCAGTTGGGAGTGATGACTAAAACCTCCATGATCAGGTCCACCACGGCTGGGACCTCGACTTCAGTCGGATCTGTAGCACTCTTAGGCTGCGGGGGCTCTTCAGTGAAAGGATCTTCTTGAACTGAAGGTGTATGAATGTGTTCCAAAAACACATTGCTGGGAATGGCTTCTCTCTTGGAACCTATCTTTGCCAAATCATCGGCTGCTTGATTTTTCAGTCGGGGTATATGATGGAGCTCTAACCTCTCAAACTTCTTTTCCAACTTCCTCACCGCATTGCAGTAACCAGTCATAGATGGGCTTCTGACGTCCCACTCGTTCATCACTTGATTGACTACCAAATCTGAGTCACCGTAGACCATGAGGCGACGGACACCGAGTGAGATGGCCATACGTAACCCATATAAGAGTGCTTCATATTCCGCTTCGTTATTGGAGGAATCAAAGTGAATCTGGAGAACAAATCTGAGCTTGTCTCCTCGGGGGGATACCTGTACCACCCCAGCACCGGAACCATTCAGCATCTTGGAGCCATCAAAGAACATGGTCCAGTGCTCTGAGTGGACTTGAGTCGGCAGTTGCTGTTCGATCCACTCGGCGAGGAAATCTGCTATTGCTTGGGACTTGATAGCTTTCTTTGCCTCAAACTTGATATCTAAGGGAAGGAGTTCAATCGCCCACTTTGCCACTCGACCAGTTGCATCTCTGTTGTTCAGAATCTCTGATAATGGAGCGTCGCTGACGACTGTAATGGAGTGGTCAGAGAAATAGTGTGCAACCTTCTTCGTGGTCATATAAATCCCATAAACAAGCTTCTGATAATGTGGATATCTTTGCTTTGATGGAGTCAAAACTTTAGAAACATAATATACTGGGCGCTGAACTTTATAGGCTTTTCCTTCTTCTTCCCGCTCGACCGTAAGTACTGTACTGACGACTTGTCCAGTGGCTGCAATGTAAAGCAATAAAGGCTCTTTGCTGATTGGGGCAGCAAGCACCGGCTGGGTGGAAAGCAGGGCTTTGAGCTCTGCAAATGCTGCATCAGCTTCAGGAGTCCACTCGAACTTATCAGACTTCCTCATTAGTCGGTAATGAGGCAATGCCTTTTCACCAAGGCGAGAAATGAATCGACTTAAGGCGGCCAAACAACCTGTAAGCTTCTGTATATCGTGCACACGCACAGGGCGTTTCATTCGGAGAATGGCACCAACTTTCTCTGGGTTAGCGTCGATCCCCCGCTCGGAAACGAGGAAGCCGAGTAATTTTCCGCCCGGAACTCCGAATGTGCACTTTGATGGATTAAGCTTGATATCATACCTTCTGAGGTTGGCAAAAGTTTCAGCAAGGTCAGCGAGCAGGTCGGAACCTTTACGTGACTTGACCACAATGTCATCCATGTATGCTTCCACATTAACTATGGGAAACAGTTAATTTGCCATCAGCTTTTCGTCGGGCAGATGGCAAAGAAAGGGTTTGCCGTCATCGACAGACGGCAAAGAAAAACTGACAGCAAAAAAAACTTTGCCGTCTGCAAAAAAAACACAGACGGCAAAGAGCTCACTTTGCCGTCTGCAACAAAAATCACAGACGGCAAAGCATCTATGCCGTCTGTGTTTGCTTTGGTAGACAGCAAAGAATCTTTGCCGTATGTGTTTTTTTGGCAGACGGCAAATTGAGCTCTTTGCCGTCTGTATTTGTTTTCGCAGACGGCAAAGAAGAAGCACACCACGCGGATCCATCACACGGATTAATGACTTGGCAGCATCTGAGACGCACATCCCACCCACTCAGGACCAACGCACGAACGCCCCAACCCACCCAACGACGCACGCGCCCCAACCCACGACCCCACCCATGACCCCACGCCCGTACCTTCCCCACCCACGATTCCCATCTCCTTCTCCCTCGTGCCGCCTCGTCTCTCCATCTGCAAGAGCATTAGCACGCCGCTAGCCAGTGCCCTCCTCCCTCCTTCTCCCCTTAGAGCAGCCACACACCGCCGGCCAACGCCACCCGCCCGTCCGGCACACCCGTCCAGCGCCCGCCCATCCCCGAGCAACCGTGTGCCGTGGCCAGCACCCGCGAGCCCGTACGTCCGCCGCCACGCCCAGCGCCCTTCCGCACATCCGTCCGCCACCTCGTCGGCGCCGCATGAAGCTCCACCCCTCGCGAGCTCGTCCTCACTGGCCGGCCATGCGCACAGCTCCTCCGGGAGCACACCCGAGCCCGTCAACACCCGCCGGTCCTGCACTCCGCCTCGCGAGCTCCGCCGCTTGAGAAGCCGGGTGCTCCACCGGTCGAGCACCGGCCATCCCCTACCTCCCTCGTGTGCCTCCCCGCGGCGCCAGAGCGAGTCAGCTACCGAGCGCGGCTGAGCAGGGCCATCCCGACCTCCCTCGCGTGCCTCCCCGCGGCGCCGGTGCGAGTCAGCCCCCAAGCGCGGCTGGGCCGGAGTTGCGCGGGTGAGCAGGGTCGGGCAGCGGCACAGCAAGCTGAACGGCAGAGCGGCGAGGCGAGCGTCGGACTGCACGGCAGGGCGGGCAGAGCAATGGAGTGGAGAAGGACCCGATTTCTTTTCGGTCTTACTTGTTAGGGTCCTTTGTATTAATTTCCAGGACTACTCTGTAACACTTTAGTTTTTTTCAGGGTCATGTATGCATATTGTACTTCACTAACGTTGAATGAAAGGCACTACACGCGGATGGGCTTTTCCCTGTTAAAAAAGAAGAAGAAAGATAGGCAGTGCACTAGCATGAGTTGACCGCATCGCTCGGGAGCAACACTGCTGTTTTTTTAATTTGACCCCTCTCTTTGTCGTCTGTGATATACGAGGCTGACAGCAAAGACGCGAATAGCAGACGGCAAACTTGTAGTCTAGCTGACGGCAAAACTTCATTTCTTTGCCGTCTATGATTTACAAGGCTGACGGCGAAGAAGATTTGGCTGACGGCAAAGTCTTTGCCGTCTGGCTGATGAAAAGCTTGCGGCAAAGTATTCTTTGCCGACTTATCTTTGCCGTCTGACTTTGCCGTCTGCTTCCTGACGGCAAACTCTTTGCCGTCTAGATTTAGCTCTTTGCTGTCTGTGATCCACAGACGGCAAATTACCTGTTTCCTGTAGTGATTCCGACTGATTTGAGTGAGTAAACACTTCTGAATCATCCTCATGAATGTGGCTCCAGCATTCTTCAGGCCGAATGGCATGGTGACATAACAGAAGCACCCAAATGGAGTGATGAAAGCTGTTTTTATCTCATCGGGTCCATACAGTCGGATCTGATGATACCCGGAATAGGCGTCCAAAAAGGACAAGCGCTCACACCCTGCAGTCGAGTCGACTATTTGGTCGATGCGGGGGAGAGGAAAGTGATCTTTCGAGTAGGACCGATTGATATGCTTGAAGTCAATGCACATACGAAGTGAGTCGTCCTTGTTGGGGACCATGACAACATTGGCTAGCCACTCGGAGTGGTAAATCTCTCGGATAAACTCAGCTGCTAGGAGCCGAGCCACTTCTTCACCAATTGCTTTTCTCTTCTGTACGGCGGACCGTCGAAGATGTTCTTTGACTGGTTTGACTTTTGGGTCGACTCGCAAACGGTGCTCAGCCAGCCCCCTGGGAACACCCGGCATGTCAGAAGGTTTCCATGCAAAGATGTCCCAGTTCTCACGGAGGAACTGGATGAGCGCTTCTTCCTATTTGGAGTCGCGTGTTGTTGAAATGTGTGTCGGAGCAGCATTGGGGTCGGTCGGGTGAATCTGAATCGGCTTCGTTTCACCAGACGACTAGAATGCAGAATCTGTGGCAGGCTTCTTAGCTCGCAACAAATCACTCGGATCTGCATTCTTTTGATACTCCTGCAATTCTACTACTGCCATTTGTGCATCGGCGATCTTTGAGCCCTTCTGGAAGCACTCTTCTGCCTTCTTCCGATTGCCAGAGATAGTGATCACTCCTCCAGGACCAGGCATCTTCAATTTGAGGTACACGTAACATGGTCGAGCCATAAAACATGCATAAGCTGGCCTGCCCAGTATAGCATGATAAGCACTCTGGAAACCCACGACTTCAAACGTCAACTTTTCTTTGCGGTAATTCTTGGAATCACCGAAAACCACATCAAGGGCGATCTGGCCGAGTGACTCAGCCTTCTTGCCAGGAATAACCCCATGGAAACTCATATTTCTTTCACTGAGTCTGGACATCAGAATGCCCATTCATTTCAAGGTCTCTGCATACAATATATTCAAGCCACTGCCACCATCCATCAGAACCTTAGTCAAACGAGTGCCTCCAACAACTGGGTCGACCACCAACGCTTGCCTCCTAGGGGTGGCTATGTGCGCTGGGTGATCGGACTGGTCGAACGTAATGGTAGTCTGAGACCACTTCAAATTACTGGGTGTCGCCGGAGCGACCATGTTTACTTCTCTGTTGATGAGTTTCAGTCGACTTTTGCTCTCAACATCAGCAAAAATCATCAGAGTGGAATTGACGTGGGGGTAACCATCATCATCTTCCTCTTTATCCTCAACTTTGTCCGACTTTTTTTCCTTTTCTTTGGGTTGTTTCTCTCGGAACTGCTGGATTAGGAGCCGACACCGTCGAGTGGTATGCTTCGGGTAAATGAGATTACCCTCTTCATCTTTTTTGGTGTGAATGTGGCATGGCAAATCCAACACATCATTTCCGTCTTGATCTTTTATTTTCTTGGGGTTCCACGGTCCTTTGGGCTTCCCCTTGAACTTTCCTTGAGTCACGGCTAAGGCTTCTCCAGGAGCAGCTGGCTCGGCTTTGCGCTTCTGCTTCCGACTGGAGTTCCCTCCTCCGGTTTCGTGGGCGACTGTTTTGTGCTTGCCACTCTGGAGCCGATCCTCCTCTTCACCATTGGCATACTTGGTGGCAATCTCCATCATTCGACTCAGAGACATATCTCCGGTCCGACCGAACTTCAGATTCAACTCTCGATACTTGACACCTTCCTTGAAGGCACAAACTGCTTGGTGATCTGACACATTTTCCACCGTGTGGTGCAACGTGATCCATCTCTGGATATAATCCTTCAAGGTTTCATTCGGCTTCTGCACACAAGATTGTAGCTCTGTTAGCCCTGCTGGTCGTTTGCATGTACCTTCAAATGTTCTAACAAACACTCGGGCAAGTTCTTCCCAACTATAAATACTGCCAGGTGCTAACTGATTCAACCACGCTCTGGCCGAGCCCTCCAACATCAAAGGAAGGTGCTTCATGGCCACTTCATCATTGCCACCACCAATCTGCACAGCCACTCGGTAGTCCTCTAACCAAGTGTCAGGCTTGGACTCACCAGTGAACTTGTTGTCTCAAGTCGCCAACCTGAAGTTGGGAGGAATCACTGCTGCTCTGATGGCTCTGCTGAAACACTCGGGATCTGAAACATGCACTCTGCTATCCGTCGGATAATCTCTATCGTGGCCATCTCTGTGTGCCCTGTTCCTGTCAACCAGAACTTGAACGAGAATGGATCTCGCGTCAAAGCCCGGCTCCCGGGGGTCGACTGGAATCCTTCGCCCACCACTGTGAGGGCGTCTGTCATAGTGTTGCCGAGGTGCGTCTGACCCACTCCTTGGGGGAGGTGTGGGTACTCGACGTCGATCATACTGCTCACGGTTTTTGTACTGATCCTGTTGGTCTCCACGTCCCTCACGCCTTGGAGGCGATCTTGGGCTGTGAGCCGACTGAACTGTGTCTGCCATTACAGATCTACTATGAATCCTGTTTCGAGACCATGACACTGCTGTGTTCTGCTCCTCCGCCGCCCGGAGCAAAGCTCGGATCTACATCAAACCTCTGCCAGCCTCCGACTCGGAAGGCTGAATCGACTCTTCTATTCGGGCGGCAGCTGTGAGATTCTGGATCGGAGTTCGATATACCTGAGTCAGAGGCGGAAAAAGCTGTCGTCGACTAGACTCAGGAACCCGCTGCTGAGCACGCTCATCGAGTGCGTGCTGGAGGTTCTCCAGTCGAGTGCGTTCAGCCAAGTTGGCCAAGCGCGCCTTCTCCAAGTCCCGGGCCTCGGGGGTTTCTCCAACGATTGGAGTGTGAAGTGCATCCATATTACGGCGGCGAAGCTCTTCCCTCTGTTGCGAAGAGAGGGTCTCGAGGCGGTACTCCTCGTGGACACGCGACGGATCGTCTCCGCCGTCACCACCGTCGTCGCCAGGGAAGCCAGGTGGACTACGTGGTCCATTGACCATCAAGACTTCCGCCTCGGGGTCACTGTTGTCGCACTCAGATGCAGTCTCGACGGAGCCAGTCGACAGGTCGAACAGGCCGTAGAGAGTTTCGTCGGGCTCGATTGCCGCGACTTGGGGGGTGACCGACTGGCGAGCCACCGCGTGCCTCACCCACCGCTGGAGCCTCGACCGACCGGAACGCTTGTGCCGGCGGGCAGCAGGGAGTGAAGATGCCACAGGAGCCGACCGATACTGGGTCGACGGCTGCCGCAGGAGGACGCCGCGGACGCACGCGCGAAAGTGCGTTGCCCTGCGGACGGGGAGCGCCTCGACGTCGAGTGGAGCCTCTTGGAGCCAAGCGGAGTCATCGGCGACGAACACGAGCGTGCTGAGACGGATCTCACGGCCCTCGGCCAATCCTCCGCCTGAAACCATGCTGATGGGGATCGGAAAAATTGCAACTTCTCCAACAAGTCGCTAAGACACCCGCCCCACTGTGGGCGCCAACTATCGTGGTTCTAAGTCTGACAGTAAAATGGGGAGTAGGGATGTAGAGGCAAGATCCTAGCTATGGAGAAGTTGTACGCACGAGTTTTACGAGTTCAGGCCCTTCTCGGAGGAAGTAACAGCCCTACGTCTCGGAGCCCGGAGGCGGTCGACTGGATTATATGCGTGTGTGTTACAGGGGGTGCGAACCCTTGTGCCAGTGGAGGAGGGTGGCTTATATAGCGTGCGCCAGAACCCCAGCCAGCCCACGTTACAAGGAGTTCAATGTTCATCAAGAAGGAGCGTTGCAGGTAACGTCCGTAATAAAGTGTTATAAATGGCTATTAAGTCTAGGAGTTAATGCCCGACCGTTGCTGTGTAGAGTGACTTTAGGTCTTCTGTCCGTCGAGTGTTTCTTGTTACGGTCGAGTGACCTTGATTCCTCTGAGTGGAAATGTTTCTGGTCGAGTGGATGATGGTACCCCTCGAATGCTTCTGGCTTTAGAGTGATGTCCTTGGGGAGGGTATTTAGGTCAGGCCCGTGACCCTACCCTAGGTACATGTCCTCATCACTCGGCGCGCAGGTCCATGTGGTGGGTGTTGGCGGAGCCCTCCGTCCCCCCGATGATGGACGCAGAGGTCGACCGCTCAAGGGAGGGCGGGGCCCTGTTCAAACAAGACAAGAAGAACTCAAAGGGAGTTTGCAAAAAAAAGACAAAGGAAAATACAAGAAAGGACCAGCTTTGTACGCGGACACCGTTGCCGGTTGCTTCGGGGCCCTCTGGAACTGGGCCGCCTTCGCGGCTGCCTCCTCCCGCCTGGTCGCTGCGGCCGAGCCCTTGGGTTTCTTCGGCCGGCCGCCTTGCAGCTGCGAGCCGGCTCGGCGCTTTGATGCACCGCCTGGCGCAGTCGGCGCCGCCGAGGAGCTCGCCCCCGCCCTGTTGGCGACCGGCGGGCAATGCAGCGTGTGCTCCTCCCCGTTGTCGTCTGGCCAGTCCTCGAGGCTGCCTCCTCCCCCGGAGCCACCTGCTCCGTCACCATCGCCTGTGGCGTCGTCTTCCTCCATGGCGGCCGCCCCCAAGTCGGGGTCGTCCGCATCACTCACAGATCGGTCCAGCAGGTACTCCTGGACCTACTCCAGGGCGTCGGCTGCCGACTGGGTCGTGAGGAGCTGCATCATGACCGACTAGTCAGGCGGCAAAAAAGAGCCTGACAGGCAAAAGAGAAAAAGAGTTAAGAGCTTACCGCAGGCGGCGGGTGTGCGCGGGAATACGACCGCTTGCCGAACTGCCACTCCGACTCCGAGAGTTTGAAGTTCGAGATCTCGTTCACCAGACGGGCTACTTCTGCGGCTGGCATCTCCCTGGTGGACAGCCAGCACGGGTCTCGATGCCCGCTCATCCGGCTGATCAGATGAGGCCGGCCTTGAAGAGGGAGAACCCGGCGCTCCATGAAGTCAGTTAGCAAGTCCAAGGCTTTGAGGCCCTCCGACTCCATCATCACCCTGAGTCGGGCGATGGCGGCGGTGGAGGCGGCCGACAGCGTCTTCGGCTTGAAGGTCCAGTTGGTGCGGGGCTCAGCCGGCAGGCCGGCTTCGTAAGTCGGCAGGTTGACGAAGTCGATCGCCGGGTTGACGTTCTTGACGTAGAAGTATGATTCAGCTTGACCGACTACATCAAGCTGATGGCCGGGAAGCAATTCCCAGCACCCGGGTGCCGCACCGCGATGAAGGCTCCGTACTGAGCCGCCTCGTTCTTGGCGGCGGTGCCGAGCTTGGTGTAGAAGAGTTCCCCTAGAGCTCGAGAGTGGGGAGAATGCCGAGATAGCCTTCGCAGAGCGTGACTAAGGCCGACAGCAGCACCACCGTGTTTGGTGTGAGGTGGTGCGGCTGGAGACGGAAGAACTGAAGAAAGGAACGGAGAAAGTCGCTCGCCGGCAAGGCGAAGCCGCAAAGGAAGTGCGACCGAAAGATGACGCGTTCGCCTTTCTCCGGCGCCGGTGGGATCTCCTTCACGGGCGCAACGCGCGCCTGGACATAGCCCTCGCCGGGTAGCCGCCGCGTGTTGCGAAGGAAGGTGATGTGGTCTTCCAGGACGTTCGAGCCGTCCCAGTCACCGGCCCGCTCGCGTGCCATGGAAGCTCAAGTTCGACGAGGCGACGGCGCGGCGGAGAGGACGGGCCGCGGCAGCACTTCGGCATGGCACGGGAGTACGGCGGTAGCGGAGAGGAAGAAGAGGAAGAAAATGGCGAAGGGAGAGGAGGGCCCGCGTGCTAGTGCTGCTGCCCTCCTCCCCCTACTTATAGCCCCGGGCTGCGAAACCGAGGGGATGGGGCGTGGGGATCGTGGGATTAACTGTGCCCACGACCCTGCATTTACCGTGCGGTAACAGCGCGAAGTAATTGCGCCACGGAATCCAAATCGCTTGCCTCGGTCGCACTGGATCTGCACGCGCGCCGAGGCCCAGTAGTGGCGGGCCCCAGCCTGCGGCGACGTCCCGTCGCGCGCGTGGGCTGGCAGGCCGGCCCGGTTAGCTGGCACCGCGTGGCACGCAGGCATCAGGCGGCGAGCCTGGCGCCTGGCTGGCATGCCACCAGGCTCCCGCCGTGACGTTTCGAAATCATCAGGCGGCCTGTCTGGCCACTGCCGGCTCCTAGAAGTCGGCGCTTCAAAAGACAGACAAAGCAAGATCAATCAAACCACTCGGAGTAGGAAGCTACTTAAGCTCCTCGCCTTTTCAGCCGCGGCGCCCCACCAGCTTCGGAGACCACTGTCGGAGTAAATAACCACGGGTAGCCTCATCTGCTCCCCATGGCAATTCAAGACATCGGGCTGGCTGCGCCCCTCAAGCCTCAAAGATGAAGATCCGCCTTCTCAAGGCCGGCTGGTCCAAGCGGCCGGCTGCTAGAGGGCGGCAGTTCCCAAAAGACCGCCTTGAGGTGGGCCGACTCCTACTAGGCGGCCTCTAGAGAGGCCGGCTCCCAGGAGGTGGCCCCCTCCGCCCCCTTGAAGTTTGCACCACATTAAGACGACGAGACGGGGCGTGGCTACAGTGCAGTCTGCCACCCCCGAATCTAGGGCGGAGCGTGGCCACAGTGCGGCGTACTGTGCGGACATCCCCCGCCCGGCACGGCACTGTTGCCACGCAGCGAATGACATCACCCATAACGGGAGAGGCCATGCCTCCACTATGGGCTGTCGGTACGGCCTGCGGATGGCACGCCCTGCCTATCACCGAGAAGCCAGAAGGCGGCGAGCCCCAACCAGTCGGTGTGGGGGAGGCCGACTCCTAGCAGCCGACCCTCCCCCTCTCTCAAAGTCTGCGCGCCATTAATCAGAAGAGACGGGGAGTGGCTACAGTGAACGCCCGCGAGGCGGTGGTACTGTAGCCACGCCTCCCCCGATAAAGCATACATTATCAGTGGCATTGCCACAGTACTCCGCAGCCGACAGGACCCACCAGCGGCGGGCGCGGCCTATCGGCTAAGTACGAGACAGCCGGCGGGCGCCAGCGGCCGGCGGAGAAGCCGGCGACCACAGTCACTGACAGCCAGGTCCTACACCCGGCCAGATTACCTTTGTACCCCTGGGCGGTAGGCCTATATAAACCCCCCAGGGCACCCATGCAAAGGGTTCAGACCTCAGTCCGCCCACACCCACGTATAGAGAGAGGAAGTTAGGGCTAGCCTTGTTCTTCTTCCCCCTCTAGAGAAACAGCTCAAGGACCAAGCTTGTAGCCACCATTGTTGCTTGAGTGACCATGCGGAGGCCCCGTAGAGCAGGAGTAGGGGTGTTATCTTCTAGGAGAGCCCCGAACCTGGGTAAGATTCGCCGACGGGCATGTTTGCGCCTTATCCCGTTTCCTGGCACCGGCGACGTATTATTATCCCCCTCCATGAAAAGCCATCCCTTGGCATATGTCGCACGACACCCCCGACAGCACCTGTCCGCATGGCACCTCCTAGCCATTAAAAGAGTGAGGCGTGGCCTCACGTGAATGGTTAACAGAACGCACACAATTTAAATTATACAAAATGTTTGAGATGTTACAGTGGCAGCTATTTGTTTCAAAATGCCTTTGTTGGTTGTTATTCAAGTGCGCCTTCTCTCAAAATGGACACGGAAAATACCACAGCATGTCGGGTGCCATTCCATGATAGCATGGCAAGTTTCATGAATTTCAAACGAGTTTTGGATTTACTAGAATTTAAAAACAAAGTATCTCAATGTTTTGCCGGCAATCAACAGTGCCCTGGTGTTTGAAATTCATTCCCATTTCTTGCATGGGACCTAAGCATGCAACCAAGGACACAGATTTGATTTTTTAACCAGTTTATATGCAATGGAGAATGTGCATGTAGTTCAAATTCGAATTATGCACATAAAATGCCTGGAAAGCCTAGTTAATGTATAAAAATGTCCAAACAAACCCCGAAAAATTCCAAAATTGAATACAACACTCCTGTTGTTCTATGTTGACACTCGAAATTTTTTGAAAGCAATAAGAGGCAACGGATATTGTTTCGTCCTCAAAGGTGGCACGTTCCCTACCGAAACCATCACGTTTGTTGTGAGAAGCTCTGGTTTGTGAGAAGCTTATACCCAAACCTGCCCTAAATGGGACAAAATCTTTACCACGGCATGTTGATGCCGCTCCATCATAGCATCCTAGTTTCATGAATTTCAAACGAGTTTTGGATTTACTAGAATTTAAAAACTAGTTATCGCAAAGTTTGCGGACGAGTGACGGTGGCAAGGTGTTTGAAATTCATTCCCATTTCTTGCATGGGACCTAAGCATGCAACCAAGGACGCATATTTGATTTTTCAACCATTTTATATGCACTGGAGAATGTGCATGTAGTTCAAGTTTGAATTATGCGCATAAAATGCCTAGGAAACCCAGTTAATGTATAAAAATGTCCAAACGAACCGCGAAAAATTCCCAAATTGAACACAACACTCCTGGTGTTCTATGTTGACACTCGAAATTTTCTGAAAGCAATCAGAGGCAATGGATATCATTTCGTCCCCAAAGGTGGCACGTTTCCTACCGAAACCATCACGCTTGTTGTGAGAAGCTCTGGTTTGTGAGAAACTTATACCCAAACCTGCCCCAAATGGGACAAAACTTTTACCACGGCATGTTGATGCCGCTCCATGATAGCATGCCAAGTTTCATGAATTTCAGACGAGTTTTGGATTTACTAGAATTTAAAAACCAGGTCTCTCAATGTTTGCGGCCGAGTGACGGTGACAAGGTGTTTGAAATTCATTCCCATTTCTTGCATGGGACCTAAGCATGCAACCAAGGACACATATTTGATTTTTCAACCAGTTTAAATGCACAGGAGAATGTGCATGTAGTTCAAATTTGAATTATGCGCATAAAATGCCTAGGAAACCCAGTTAATGTATAAAAATGTCCAAACGAACCGTGAAAAATTCCAAAATTGAACACAACGCTCCTGTTGTTCTATGTTGACACTCGAATTTTTTTGAAAGTAATCAGAGGCAACGGATATCGTTTCATCCCCAAAGATGGCACGTTCCCTACCGAAATCATCACGCTTGTTGTGAGAAGCTCTGGCTTGTGAGAAGCTTATGCCCAAACCTGCCCCAAATGGGACAAAAAATTTAGCACGGCATGTTGATGCCGCTCCATGATAGCATGCCAAGTTTCATGAATTTTGACGATTTTGGATTTACTAGAATTTAAAAACCAGGTATCTCAATGTTTGCGGCCGAGTGACGGTGGCAAGGTCTTTGAAATTCATTCCCATTTCTTGCATGGGACCTAAGCATGCAACCAAGGACACATATTTTTGATTTTTCAACAAGTTTATATGCACTGGAGAATGTGCATGTAGTTCAAATTTGAATTATGCGCATAAAATGCCTGGGAAACCCAGTTAATGTATAAAAATGTCCAAACGAACCCCGAAAAATTCCAAAATTAACACAACACTCCTGTTGTTCTATGTTGACACTTGAAATTTTTTGAAAGCAATCAGAGGCAACAGATATCGTTTCGTCCCCAAAGGTGGCACGTTCCCTACCAAAAGCATCACGCTTGTTGTGAGAAGCTTATACCCAAACCTGCCCCAAATGGGACAAAAAATTACCCCGGCAGGTTCATGCCGCTCCATGATAGCATGCCAAGTTTCATGAATTTCAGACGAGTTTTGGATTTACTAGAATTTAACAGACATGTATCTCAATGTTTGCGGCCGAGTGACGGTGGCAGGGTGTTTGAAATTCATTCCCATTTCTTGCATGGGACCTATGCATGCACCGAAGGACACGGATTTGATTTTTCAACCAATTTATATGCACTGGAGCATGTGCATGTAGTTCAAATTTGAATTATGAACATAAATGCATTGAAAATTCAGTTAATGCATAAAAATGTCCAAACGAACCCCGAAAAATCACAAAAAATAACACAACACTCCTGTTGTTCTATGTTGACACGAGAATTTTTTTGGAAACAATAAGAGGGAACAGATATTGTTTCGTCCCCAAAGGTGGGGCGTTCCTTACCGAAACCATCATGCTTGCTGTGAGAAGCTCTGGTTTGTGAGAAGCTTATACCCAAACCTGCCCCAAATGGACAAAAAATTTACCACGGCATGTTGATGCCGCTCCATGATAGCATGCCAAGTTTCATGAATTTCAGATGAGTTTTGGATTTACTAGAATTTAAAAACCAAGTATCTCAATGTTTGTGGCCGAGTGACGGTGGCTGGGTGATTGACATTCATTCCCATTTCTTGCATGGGACCTAAGCATGCAACTAAGGACACAGATTTGATTTTTCAACCAATTTTTATGCACTGGAGCATGTGCATGTAGTTCAAATTTGAATTATGCACCTGAAATGCCTACAAAACCAAGTTAATGTATAAAAGCGTCCAAACGAACCCTGAATAATTCCAATTTCTTTGACGACACACCTATAGTTGCATGTTCACTGCAGATAAAAGTTCTGGTAATTCAAACACCATCCTTTGGAGCTGTGACCCCATTACGTAATTCAAATCAAGACGAAAAATCAAGTAGATAGCACACAGTTTATTATCACCAACCGTGTGAGATGCAGCACAAAATATCTTGGAGCACTGTCGGCGTATAGTACGCCTATGGCTTACGCGAGAAGGTTCGTCAGCTACAGTCCACAGCCGGTGTGTCAAGCACACTAGCTCACTCCCCAAATATCATTTCACTGTTCAATCGTCGCCGGTGAAAGATGGGGACGTGGACCCGTGTCGTGAGGGCAACTTCGGCGGCCCACTCCGGCAAGAGCGCGGCCGCAGCCGCCAGGTGCGTGCTAGCAAGTTTCATGAGGGCGACCGCAATCTGCGTCCGGGCGGCCAAGGCAGGCCAAACGGCCGTTGTTGCTTCTGAGGCAGCGGCGGCAGCATCTGCCTCGGGGATAGCAACTGGCGAGAGCAGCACAGCAGTTGTCCGTTCCGCAGCGGCGGCCTTAGCCCTGATGGAGTCCACCCACCACCATGTCGAGGCCGTCCACGCCCAGCTTGTGGCGCTCACCGCACAAATCGAAGGAAGCTTCTCCGACAACGGTCGGCAACCCACGGCCGAAGAGGTGGCAATCGCCGAGAGAGTTCCTGCAGCCATCCGTTCCTGCGCGGCATACCTTGCCACGACGGAGCCCACCAAAGCCCAGATCATGGCCGCCCACGCCCTGCTTGTGGCGGCCTATTCCAAAGGTATGGCGGACGCGGATGGCGAGATGCTTGCCGAGAATGGTGCGATTGATGCCATGGAGCCCCTTCCCCAGGAGACCGTCGGGCGTGAGCTGGACATGGAGGCGGCGGCGGAGATCGACGAGCACCACCCGTAGTAGTGCTCTTTGTTTTGTTTCATTAAGAGCGCCGTAGCCGTAATGTTTAGGTCAGCTAGCTCTGTTTAATTGCTGAACTTGCTCGATTAAGAAGTGTGGGTGTGCTGTAGTCTCCTTTGTGTACCCAAATTATGCAATGACGTGGATGACCACTGTAATCATGGAAATTCGCACCAAAATTTTTGACGTTCAAACTCATCACACACGGGTTAAGCTATCTGAATCGTTTGTGATGTTCACATATCGTACACGGTTCTGAATAAGGGACCGTGTCTGATGACACTTTGCGCGCCAGTTTTTTGGTTGAAGCGATTCCAAATTTTTGGCTTCCGCGGAAATATCTACCTCCCCTCCCCCTTACCAAAAGCCACATTTCCCCCCTTTCCGCCTTCCTTTCCAAGTTGAAACCTTCACTCCTTTCTTGCAGCGCCGCCTCCTCGCCGGCGACCCTCCTTCACGCTGCTCGGCCTCGCCTATCCAGGCAGGTAATCCACACCCGACCCCCATCCTCCTCCTCCTTCCACATCCCACATGCCCCGACTGCTGGCGCGAACGCGACACCTTCCACCCAAATCACCGACACCCCTCCACCAAATAAGCGCCGACCTAAGCCATGGTGCACGCACTATAGCCAGGATCTCAAGAAGCATTTGGCAGCGGAGAAGCAAATCGCGGCCGCACGCGCGGATGAGGTCGCGATGGCTGCCATTCGTGCCGACCCCCAGATCTTGGAGGAGCACCACGTCGTCGAGGCCACCGATGACGCCTCGCGCGCTGATGCCGCGACGCGGTTGGCTTCTTTAAACGACAGTTCATGGCGTTTTCTCGAGGCCATCGTTTGCTAGCTACTGCCTTTCCTGAACAAATTCTAGTGAATTGTGCTATCTACTTTTACCATGCAATCTTCTACTATAGTGTATATGTTATATATGTCGTGCAATGTGGTGTTCAGTTAACTGCTTGGTTCAATTCTTCAGGGTGCAATATTTCCAAGTTGTTAAGCATGCTTGGTTTGGTTAACTGTCTGATCTTCTATTACAAGTATGTTATATTGTGCAATGTGGTGCTCAGCTAATGTTTGGTTCATTTGTTGTGGTGTTTAGTTAACTGCTTGGTTCAATTCTGCAATGCGATGTTCAATTGTTGTGGCTGCATTCTATTATTGTATACCATGTGAGAAATAAATCGAATTTGGTTGTACTAAATACATGAGAAACACATACAATTGCTATATTTCCAAGTTGTTAAGCATGCTTGGTTTGGTTACTGTCTGATCTTCTATTAGGAGTATGTTATATTATGCAATGTGGTGCTCAGTTAATGTTTGGTTCATTTGTTGTGGTGTTTAGCTAACTGCTTGGTTCAATTCTACACTGTGATGTCCAATTGTCGTGGGTAGAATTTTGTATTGTTGTGTATGTGAGGAATAGATCGAATTTGGCTACACTTAATACATGAGAAACATATACAAGTGCTATATTTCCTAGTTCTTAATTATGCTTGGTTTGGATAAATGGGTTTTCCATGTGGCTTGAATTAATCTAATGAATCTGCAATGTGCTTATTTTTCATCAACATATTTTACTGATAGCATGCAAACCCTTACTTAACCTGATGACTAACTACCTTATATGTGTTGCAGGGAAACAATGGGAAGCACCGAGGTTTACAATCGAGGTTAGCACGTACATGGTCCATTGTCCAATAGCACATTATTATGCAATTGCAGGAACCATTCTAATATTTAGGTTTTTAACAATTTCGTCTTGCACATGTAGGTCCTGCTGTCATAGGTTTTGACCCACTGTTCAACCCTTTTTGCATATGGGGAAATGAGTTGTCCATGAATATCAGTCAAGTCAAGAAACTCAGAAAGATTGTTAGGATAAAGAAATTAGCGACAAAAAACAACAAGATCTTTGTCTGCACGATGAACAAGACATCAGTTCACTACAGGATGGTACTAACTACTATACCTTGCCTTTTTTATTCCTTTACCCCATTTCCAATATAGAGAAGATATTTATGCACATCCTTGTTTTCAGGCCTTTCCAAAGCAGTTCACTGCCGATTACCTCTCAAACCACCTATATGGTCCGGAGGCGAGGAAGTTATTCATACAACACCCACGGTTCAATATTGAAGTGTTCTTGAAGAGGACGAAGGATGGACGGTCAATCATCCACAGGCACTGGCTTAAAGTTACAAAGACCTTCAACATCAATGAAGGCTCAATATCCGCCTTCTGCTTCAGCAGTTTTCCAGATGAGATACATCTGTCTATGTACCGTCTATGATGCTAATTTCGAAAGGTTATAGATGTTGCATGTGAAACTTGGTCCTGGTGTAGTTATGTAATGGGTTAGCTAAGTGCTGAAGCTATATGATGTTGTACTCTGATGTATTTCAATTATGAAAATGGAATATATTGTGTGCTTAATATGAAATGTCAATTAGATTAATAAATGGATTATGAATAATCGGATAATTAGCCTGCTAATTGGGTTTTTCCTATTGCAAACGGTTATTGAGAAAACACCGTGTGCGATGCATTCAATAATGCACACAGTTTCTAGGAGTAAACCATGTTAGATTAATGAACAATCACACACGACGTCCTATTGAAAACTGTTTGCGTTAGGCCACCTGGCGCAAACGTTTACCACATAAAAACTGTGTGTGATGGACAGCCTTTGCCACACAGTTTCTTCTACGCACCGTGTGTGATGTATTCAATAACGCAAACGATAAAATTGTTAATATCGTGTGCAACGGCAACGCTATCACAAATTATTTAACAGGAAAAATTGTGTGTGATGTACCTGTGAACGGAAACGTTTTCCTTGGAGCGACTGTGTGGGATGTACATACGAACGGAAATGTTTAGCGGGGACTAACTGTGTGGGATGTACTTGCGACCGAAATAATTTCGCCTGTATAATTGTCTTTTTTTAGCACTACTGTACGTATTTCTGTATTTGAGTGCTCGCCAGTCGCACATGACCTCATTTTGCCAAGCGTGTGGGCCAAGAGGGCATATCCCCGACGGTTTCTGGGTTGTGTGGGAAGGACTCCCCCTATCACCCACACGCACTTGGTGACGGTTCCAAAGGCCGTCGCGGAAAGGGGTTAAAACCGTTTGTTTATGAGCTCGCTGTACTAGTGCCTCCCAGCCACCTATCCTCCCCTCCATCTACAGTGCCGCCAGAACCCATCCACCATCACCTCCAGCCGGCGCGCCCGACCGGACACACAGCCGACGGTGTCTGGACTTCTGCGTGGCTCTCACCTCTCTCTGATTCCCGTGCTGTTGCCCTCTGAATCTTTTCCCTGATGCTCCTTCTTCTTGCGCCTCCCTGTTGAAACTCTCCTCTGCTCGAAACTGCCGCTGCTCCGCTGCTTCTCTGAACCTGTTGCTGATCCCCACGCCGCTGCTACTCTTCTTCTCTTCCCTTACCTCTGCTGATGCCCTTGCTTCTTCTCCTTCTCCTTACCTTGCTGCTGCACTTCTCCTTCTCCTGACCTTGCTGCTCTTCTTCTCTGAACCTCCTTCTGTAGCTGCTCCTCCCTCAAAATTGATGTTGTTCTCTCCTCACGCCCCCCTGCTGCTGTTCCTTTGTAAATCTTGCCACTCTCTCTTTCTCTTAGCAATTTCTGAAAACTGTAATGTGAACTTTGCATACTATTCTGTATACATAATTCGTGCCTCCTCTATGTTTAGTTACTACAGTATATGTGAAATTGTGAGTGCTTGAGCTGCTCATTTCGAGTTAGACTTGTACTGTCATATATATGTTTTCAGTCATATGTATATTTGTGATTGTGGTTAATTCTAGTAACTGTGGTTTTGACTATTTGTGAGTCCCCTGTACTAGTTGAATTCGATAATTACCATTCGTTGTGTTAGGTTTATTTTTTGTTTTCATCACCCATAATCGTGCCACCTAGCTTTAGCCGAGTGTAGTTGCCATCGCCTAGTCCCTGTGGAGAACACGACACTCGCAGTTTGGGCGTAAAACCCCACTGTACTTACACTTGATCAACCGGGATGTGCAATGATCGAGAGTGACATGTATAAAAAATATGAACGGTGGCCAAGCCACAAATACTATGCCAACTACATGATCATGCAAATCAATATGACAATGGTGGTATCTGTCATAATAAAACGGAACGGTAGAAGTTGCATGGCAATATATCTCGGAATGGCTATAGAAATGCCATAATAGGTAGGTATGGTGGCTGTTTTGAGGAAGGGTATATGGTGGGTTTAATGCACCGGCGAAAGTTGCACGGTACTAGAGAGGCTAGCAATGGTGGAAGGGTGAGAGTGCATATAATCCATGGACTCAACATTAGTCATAAAGAACTCACATACTTACTGCAAAAGTTTATTAGCCATCGAAACAAAGTACTACACGCATGCTTCTAGGGGGATAGATTGGTAGGAAAAGACCATCGCACGTCCCTGACCGCCACTCATAAGGAAGACAATCAAAGAATAAATCATGCTCCGATTTCATCACATAATGATTCACCAAACATGCACACGCATGCTTCTAGGGGGATAGATTGGTAGGAAAAGACCATCGCACGTCCCTGACCGCCACTCATAAGGAAGACAATCAAAGAATAAATCATGCTCCGATTTCATCACATAATGATTCACCAAACATGCATGCTACGGGAATCACAAACTTTAACACAAGTATTTCTACCAATCCACAATTACTCACTAGCATCGCTGTAATATCACCATCTTTATATCTCAAAACAAATGTAAGGAATCAAACTTCTCATATATTCAATGCTCTTCATATGAAAGTTTTTATTATATCCCTCTTGGATGACCATCATATTAGGACTAAATTCATAACCTAAGCAAATTACCATGCTGTTTAAGACTCTCAAAATAATATAATTGAAGCATGAGAGTTCAACAATTTCTATAAAATAAAGCCACAGCCATGCGCTAAAAAGATATAAGTGAAGCACTAGAGCAAACTGCCTAGCTCAAAAGATATAAGTGAAGCACATAGAGTATTCTAATAAATTCATGATTAAAGCGTGTCCATCTAAAAATGTGTTTACATCAAGGATGATTGTGGCAAACTAAAAAGCAAAGACTCATATCATACAAGACGCTCCAAGCAAAACACATATCATGTGATGAATAAAAATATAGCCTCAACTAAATTTACCAATGGATTGAAGACGAAAGAGGGGATGCCATCCGGGGCATCCCCAAGCTCAGATGCTTGATTGTCCTTGAATATTACCTTGGGGTGCCTTGGTCATCCCCAAGATTAGGCTGTTGCCACTCCTTATTCCATAGTCCATCAAATCTTTACCCAAAACTTGAAAACTTCACAACACAAAACTCAATAGAAAACTCGTAAGATTTGTTAGTATAATAAAAAAAAATCACCACTTTAGGTACTATTGTGAACTCATTCTAAATTTATATTGGTGTTATATCTACTGTATTCCAACTTCTCCATGGTTCATACCCCCCGATACTACCCATAGATTCATCAAAATAAGCAAACAACACATAGAAAACAGAATCTGTCAAAAACAGAACAGTCTGTAGTAATCTGGAAATTTCATATAGTTTTGTAACTCCAAAAATTCTGAAAAATTAGGAAAAATTAGGAAATTTTTATATCAATCTTGTGTAAAAAAATTAAGACCAAAAGCACGTTTCTGTGATTTTTTAAATTTTTGGCAATGGGCACAAAAGTTTCTGTTTTTCAGCAAAATCAAATCAACTATCACGATAGACCATCCCAAAGTTCTTATTTGGCTCAAACACTAATTAAAACACCAAAACACAATCACTACAGAGGTAATAATGTGTATTTATTGAAAAACAGAACCAAAAACAATAAACATAAAAATAAAAATTGGGTTGCCTCCCAACAAGCGCTATTGTTTAACGCCCCTAGCTAGGCATAAAACATAGATCTTAATCATTGAAATAGAAGTGAGGGAGATCATCAATGCTCATCTCATACTCCCTCCTCTCGGCAGCAAGATTTCTTTGTGGCAAGCAAAAATAATCGAAGGGGCTAAATTTAATAGTGTAATGATCTATAAGATCAAGTTTGGGAGGAATAGGGCACTCCTTCGGCCATTTGTACTTGATAATTATTTCTTCATTATAAATATTCCTTTGAGTGAATTCTCTAAGTTTATGTCTTAGCACAAACCCAAATCCGTTATTTTGAATAGCAAAAGGGTCATTGTGTTCATAAATCTTACCAACCAAAACATCGTGAGGAACTTCCTTTCTTAAGTTTTCATTATAAGCAGCATAATCCGGAGATTGCAATCCCATTATTTCTTCTTGATTAAAAAGGATCTCCTCTATGGGAGGACAACCACTATTGATATTATAATGAGCAAATATTTCACCCGCTTCTTTTAAAATAAACCTAAATTCATGAGCTAGGAATATGTTGGCAATACGTTTAACGGAAGGGTGGTGAAAATTAGAGAATTCTAGGAAAACCCTTTGTATACACGGATGCATGTGAACAAATTGTCTTTCAAGTTCAATTACAAGCAAAGATATTGCATCCGCAAGGCTATTAGTTTTATTAAGGATTGACCCTCCTAGCATGGGTATCGTACCAGCAAAAGTAAAGAAATCTTGGATAACACCTTTTCCAATAATATTATCGCTACCCACGCAGAGCTTTTTAGTATGCATGATAGTAGGTTCTTCATGAGGATCATTATTAGCAAATTCATCAAAGTTTCCCTCAAGATTATTACTCTCTTTTTCAATGATAATCTCCCCAAATTCATACATGATGGCAAGAAACCAATCTAGCACACGAGCAAACTAAAAGCAAACGAAAAGACGAACGAAAGAAGGCGAATAAAAGGCAAATATTTTTTTATTTTTCTGAAAACATTTTAGAAGTGGGGGAGAGGAAAACGAGAGGCAAATGGCAAATAATGTAAGTGCAACAAATGAGAGTTTATGATGGGTACTTGGTAGGCTTGATGTAGAACCTCCCCGGCAATGGCGCCAGAAATTCTTCCTGCTACTTCTTGAGTGTCACACCCAATATGCGATCCTATCCGAGAGGAACTCGAAGGTCCCATCAAGGATAGAGCCGCATATTGAAGACGCTTTTGCAAGGTGGATATCATTACATCGTACCATATACAACTCAAATGGGGATACATACAAAGGCATACACTTGCCTCACAAATACATCAAACATCACACAAAAGAGCAACATCCGACTATGGATGAAACACAAACGAAAAGCTCAAACGGCATCCACCCTGCTAGCCCAGGCTGCCGACCAGGAACCTATCCCTCGATCGAAGAAGAAGAAGCAGAACAAGAACACCAAAACAAGCAAGCATCACTTTCACATCATATCATCACATTACCTGTACGAGCACCTATTGTTGTAGTAATCTGTGAGCCACGAGGACTCAGCAATCCCATTACCATGGGTATCAAGACTACCAAAGCTTAATGGGTATGGAATGCATAAGTGGTGAGGTTGTAGCAGCACTAAGTATCTGTATGGTGGCTAACTTACAAGTACAATAATAAGAAGAGAATATACGCATAACGGTCGCAACTAGTAATGATCAAGAAGTGATCCGGAACTACTTACGAATCAAACATAACCCCACCGTGTTCTCTTCTCGAACTTGCTCGAAAAGAGACAGTCACGGTTACGCACGCAGTTGGTGTATTTTATTACGGATCTGGTGTCAAGTTCTCTACAACCGAATATTAAAAAATCCCATCTGCCACATAACCGCGGGCACGACTATCAAAAAGATTAAACCCGGCAGGGGTGTCCAACTTAGTCCATCACAAACTCTCACGATCTGCAGAGGAAAATCCTCCATTCCGGAACAACCCGATCAAGCTTGGAATCCCGGTTCACAAGACATTTCGACAATGGTAAAACAAAACCAGCAAGACCACCGAGTGTGTCGTCACCCCGATAAGAGCCACGCATATCTCGTTCTCAGGACAACACCGTCTATGCAAAGTGGACGATAGCCAAAATACCATCGAGTTTCCCCGAGGCGGCACCGCCGACTGCTAGGTAGGTGGACCAACACTCATGAGGAGCACTGGCCCGGTTTGTTGATTAATTATCCTCGGGTACCGGTAAATCCCTATGCAAGTTTTAGTTGTTATTAGGCAAATGGTAAAATCAATGTTGGGCCTTGCTGGAAGAGTTTTATTCAAAGCGAACTGTCGAGGGGGCCCATAAACCCCGAGCGCGTTAGGAACGCAAAATCAAGGAATATAACACCGGTATGATGGAAACTAGGGTGGCAAGAGTGGAACAAAACACCAGGCAAAAGGCCGAGCCTTCCACCCTTTACCAAGTATATAGATGCATTAATTAAATAAGAGATATTGTGATATCCCATGATATCCATGTCCCAACATGGAACAACCTGCACTACACCTGCAGCTAGCAACGCTATAAGAGGGGATGAGCAAAGCGGTAACATAGCCAAACAATGGTTTGTTGGGATGGTGGAAAAGGTTAGAGGCTTATCATGGCAATTTGGGAGGCTTGATAAACAAGTGGTAGGTAGCGCGACATAGCGATAGCATCGAGATAACTAGCAAAGCAAAGATAGTAGTGGTATCCAGGGTAATGGTCATCTTGCCTGAAATCCCTCGAAGAAGATTGAGTCCATGAAGAAGACGAACCAACGTAGTCGAACGCATCCTCACAATTGCAAAGAAACCATAACTATCGAGAAGAAGCAGAACCGGAAAGAAGCAAACAACACGGTAAACAAACAACACATGAACAAGGCATGATGCACAACCAAGTATGATGTATGTCCATTTTAATGAAGCATGGCATGCCAAAGAACATGTTCTACATACAATTCTATCATGAATGGGTATGAAGAAAGTTACGAAAGGGGCTACGGTTCTACCGGAACGAGGGATACGCCAACGGGAAGGAATCGGTGGAGGTAAGATGGATATGGGAAAATCTTGGTAAACCAAGCATGCCACTAGAAATATTGGAGGATTCTAGTCGAAAACGATATAAAGATCATCGGAAACGGATGCACAGTTTGCAAATGATGAACAAAACAAAATGCAATGCAAAGCTGTATAAAACAGCAACAAGCCAACTTGGATGCAACATTTAAATATGCAACAGAACCTAAACATGTAAAAAAGGCATGGCATTGAAGTACATAACATCCACTACAAAACATGATTACTGACCTATTTCTAAAACTCAGTAGATCATCATGAAAACAACATGGCAAAAAGACAAATGATAACAGTTTTATAGACTTGGTGAAAAAAATATTGGACATGGCAGAAACAGTTCCAGATTGCAATGTTTAGGGCTAGTAAGCTATATGCTACAGGAACTTATCATGGCAAGCAAGAACATGGCATTCATGTAGTAAATGCACTTAACAAAACTCCCTCACTGAACATGTGCCAGAAACACATAGTTAAGATGATAGCATCAATGCAAAATGGCAAGTCATATAAGCAGTTTCAGACAGTGAAATAACAAGGCATGGCATTAACAGATATGAGTAGGCATGTTTGCAAGCTTGTTTCACTCACTACAAAACATATCATGGCATGGAATAAAAATTAGCAACAAGTAGACATGATGTTGAACCTAACCATGTGCAAAACTACCACATAACATACATGGAAATAAATACACAAAAATGACAAAATGGCATATGCTGCATAAATAACATGTTTACAAACTTGCCCAAATGATGAAATGGATGCCACAGATGGATTGGTGGGATTTTCTACCCCAAAAACATATATAACATGTATATCTTGTTGTCTGTAAATGCCCACAATGCATGAAGTAAAAACCTACCAAATATGGTAAAAGGCAGAAGTGGAATACTGCCCGATCTGGAATGTCCAGAATTGGACTTTCCCAAAAGGGAAAAGATGCCCTCATCCAGAAAAGGAATATTCGCTGGGCTAATTAGATAAAAAAAAAGGAAGGAGGGTTAGAGGATGACAGCTGGGCCCTGGCTGGAAGTGGGTATGACAGGTGGGGCCTGCCTGTCATAGACTAGCTAATTGGAAAAATGGGGGGGATTATACTGCGCCTACGGGGGGGTCGAACCCCGGTCGCTGGGTTAGGAGGGCAGGGGCTCTGCCGCTGGGATAGGGCGGGGAGTACTGATAAGAAAGGGGTTCGACGGATTTTGACTGAATCGAAGAGGATCTGGCCGGCGACGAGCGAGGAGCAGTGGAGGGCTTGCCTGAGCATCTCCAGTGACCTATTAGCACGGTGGAGGGTGCGTATGGGACCGCATGAGGAACCCGCACGCGCGTGTGCATCTCGCCGCACCAGACGCCGACGAGGGACAGACGCGGCGGTGACAGACTCGAACACGGCGACATGAGGGAGTAAACTACGGAGACAAGACGATGATGGGGCGAACCTAGGAGACGGCAGGAACACTATGGACATGCGCTCCTACGGGGATCAGGGTGCTCGCCGGAGACGAGGCCCGAAGGCGGTGACGATGGACGCACATGGCGGCCATGCTTAGAACATGCAAAAGAGGGGAAGAAGGGCATATGGAGGATCTTGAGCTCACCACGAACACGCTCACGCGTTCGGATCGACGAGAGAAGGACGGAGTCGACCACGACAGTGACCGAACACGTGCGGCGACAGGAGTCGAGGACGAGGAAGAAGACATGAGGACTTGGTGTTCCAGGCACCGTAGTCGACGTAGTGGACGAAGACGGTGTCGTGGAAGAAGGAGGACACGGTCGTGGCGCCTGGATTCTACGTAGAGCACGCCGGCAACGAGGACGCGCTCCCAGATGCGCTCGGGAAGAGCTTCGGGCGGTGGCTATGGTCGCTGGACTCACCTGGTGGCGGCGGCAGACGTGAGAGGGAAACCCTAGCGAGGCATGGGACGCAGAGAGGGGTTTAAAAGGGGGCTAGGGCGATGGGTGGAGCACGGCATGCGCTCAGCCGTGGCCATGTGCGGCGAGGCGAGGGGGGACCGAGGAGGAAGAAAAGGTGGGTGAGAGAGAGAGAGAGAGAGAGCGGGGTCACTGACAGGTGGGGCTGAAGCGCCCACGTGTTAGGTAGCTCGCGGGGGTAGATGGGTGCGCGGGGAAGAATAGGAGCGAGGGAGAGGCGTGGGGCAGGCTGAGCTGGGTTGCGGCGGAGGGGTTGCTGGGTCCGTTGCTGAGCCGGCCTGGAGGACGAGGCCCAGGCAGGCTGCTGCTGCTGTTGGCTGGGCTGTACTACTGCTCCTCTCTATTCTTTTCTTGATCAATTTCTTCAGATAGAAATGCAAGAAAAAGTGCAGAGAGTTTGGCAAAGAATTAGGATGAGATAAGGATATATATGATATCCTGGTTTTATGAAGCATTTGAATAAATTGCTTTGGGCATTTTTAGAGAAAGAAAATTATGACAAGTTTGAATTTTTCAAACTTGAGGCAATTTTGATTCCAACCAAATCAAGTCCAAAAGAGCTGAAAATTGGCAGAGAGGGTGTAGGCATGGTTCAAGATTAATAGGGAAAGAATGAACATTTATGAAGGAGGGGAAAAGGTCACTTGCAAAACAAGAAAGAGAGAAGAAGAAAGGAGGTGATGATGTATGGGCAATGGCAAGAAATGATGCTCACACACATCATAACAACAACACACCACATAAGGATGAATGAAATGCACATGGCAACAACATGATGATTACCACAAGGTATATTATTAGCATGCAAAATGACAAGAGGCAATGCAATATGACAATGATGGGCATGACAATGCAATATAACCAAATGATGAGCCTGATGCAAGAAGCAAAATATGACAATGGCACCCATCAAGATCATGGCAACAAACAATTGAAACACACAACGTTGATGAAATAAGTGGAAGGTAACTAGAACATCGGTCTCGGGGCGTCACATTGAGCTTGCGTTGATTTTTTCCTTGAAGAGGAAAGGGTGATGCAACAAAGTAGAGATAAGTATTTACTCAGTTAAGAACCAAGGTAGCAACCCAGTAGGAGGCACAAGCAAGTCTCAATATATGCACCTGCACAAACTAACAAACACTTGCACACAACCGAAAAAGGTGTTGTCAATCCCTTCACGGTCACGAACAAGAGTGAGATCTAATAGAGATAAAATATAAATAAAAGAGCAAACTAAAGTAAATATAAATAAATTGCAGCAAGGTATTTTTGTGTTTTTTGGTTTATAGATATGAAAATATATGATGGAAAATAGACCCGGGGGCCATAAGTTTCACTAGAGGCTTCTCTCTTGAAAGAAAACATACGGTGGGTAAACAAATTACTGTTGAGCAATTGATAGAAAAGCGCATAGTTATGACGATATCTAAGGCAATGATCATGAATATAGGCATCACGTTCATGACAAGTAGACCGAAACGATTCCGCATCTACTACTATTACTACACACATCAACCGACTCCTGCCTGCATCTAGAATATTAAGTTCATAAGAATAGAGCAACGCTTTAAGTAAGATGACATGACGTAGAGGGATAAACTCAAGCAATATGACATAAACCCCATCTTTTTATCCTTGATGGCAACAATACAATACGTGCCTCTCTATCCCTTCTGTCACTAGGTGAGGACACGACAAGATTGAACCCAAAACTAAGAACCTCTCCCATTGCAAGAACCAATCTAGTTGGCCAAACCAAACCGATAGTTCGAAGAGAAATACAAAGATATCTTAATCATGCATAAAAGAGTTCAGAGAAGACTCAAATAATATTCATAAATAATCTGATCATATTCATCGGACCTCAACAAAGGCACCGCAAAAAAATATTACATCAGATATAACTCCAAGAACATCGAGGAGAACATTGTATTGAAGATCAAAGAGAGAGAAGAAGCCATCTAGCTACTAGCTATGGACCCGTAGGTCTGTGGTAAACTAATCACACTTCATCGGAAGGGCAACAAGGTTGATGTAGAGGCCCTCCGTGATCGAATCCCCCTCCGGCAGAGTACCGGAAAACGCCCCAAGATGGGATCTCACGGGAACAGAGGCTTGCGGCGGCGGAAAAGTATTTTCGTGGACGCTTCTTATGTTCAGGGAATATTTGAGAATATATAGAGCTGGAATTAGGGTTAGAGGACCTCCAAGGGACCCACAAGCCTTGGGGGCGCGTCCCCCCTAGGGTGCGCCCTCAGGGCTTGTGGCCTCCTTGGGACTCCGCTGCCCTCTCCCCAAGTCTTCTAGGTGTCTTCTGGTCCAAGAAAAATCATCGTAAAGTTTTATTACGTTTGGACTCCGTTTGGTATTCCTTTTCTGTAGAAGTCAAAAACTAGAAAAAAAACAGAAACTGGCACTGGGCTCTAGGTTAATAAGTTAGTCCAAAAATAATATAAAATAACATACTAATGTATATAAAACATCCAAAACAGATAATATAATAGCATGGAACAATCAAAATTTATAGATACGTTGGAGACGTATCAGCGCCTAGGCGCGCCCTGGCACGCCCGCCACGTCGGACCCGACAACCCGACCCCACCCCAAATTGCACCGAATCCCCCCCCCCCCCCCGCCCCGAGCTGCCGGATCCATTTGCTCTCTCCTCTATTCTTCCTCCTCCGCGCCGTCCGTCTCGCAGCTCCGCCGCTGCGCCCGCTCCATAGCCGTTCCCAGGCTCACTGCCGCCAGGTCCGGAAGAGCGCTCCCGTCCTCGCCGCAGGGGACATTGTCGTCGGCCCAGACACCACCGTGGTACGTCCGGCAACTCCCCGGCTTCGCCTTGCGCTTGATGTGTTCGACACATTGACCGACCAGAATTATTGTGATTTTTTTACGTAAATGATGGATTCCGATGCTTCGTCGGACGAGGAGTATGGACCGACGGAGCTTGACCAAATGATTCAAGATGAGTTGTTCGATTCGTCGAATTCAGACGAAGAAGTGGACACGATCATGCTCATGAGCATGCAAGGGGAAATGGACTGGCAAGTGGAGTGTATTCTCAACTTCAAGGGCTCAATCAAAGGGAGAAGAGTGATCAACCGGGACAGGGTGTCCGGAGCAAAACTACTGCACAATGACTACTTTGCTCCCACACCTGCTTTCCCGGATGATCCATGGTTTCATTGCCGTTTTCGCATGCGAAAACTATTGTTTTTGCGCATTGTGGAGGGATTGGAGGCACACGACGACTACTTCAAGCTGAGAAGGGATTGCTGCGGCCAACTCTCTTTCTCAGCCAAGCAGAAGTGCATGGCTTCTCTGAGGATGCTTGCACTTGGTACTGCTGCAGACGCCGTTGGTGAGATGGTTAGGATGGGGGAGAGCACGTGCCTCAAGACTACTGTCAATTTTGCTCGCGCCGTGGTTGAGTTATTTGGGCCGGAGTATCTCAGAGAACCAAATGCGCAGGACACAGAGAAGTTGTTGGCTATTGGAGAGGCAAGGGGGTTTCTAGGAATGCTGGGATCAATTGATTGCATGCATTGGCAATGGAAAAACTGCCCCAAAGGTCTGCGGGGAATGTATCAAGGTCACACCAGAAAGGCCACCATCATACTATAAGCGGTGGCATCACATGACTTATGGATTTGGCATGCTTTCGTTGGAATGCCCGGTTCTCACAACGACATCAACGTGCTTCAACGATCTCTGGTGTTCAGGAGGCTTTGCAATGGGGAATCACCACCGTGCAACTACAACGTCAACGTCCGGGACTACAACATGGGGTCCTATCTTGCCATTTGTATCTATCCTCAGTGGGCGGCGTTTGTGAAGATCATATTCGAGTTGCGTGGCAATAAACAAAGCCACTTTGCAACAATGCAGGAAGCGGCTAGGAAGGATGTGGAGAGGGCATTTGGTGTGCTTCAAGCTCATTGGGGAATTGTGAGGAGCGCTGCAATGATGTGGGAATCGGAAACTTTGTGGCAGCTGATGACATATTGTGTTATTCTGCACAATATGATTGTCGAGAATGAGGGTGATGGTGTAGACCAAACCCATGATTTCGAAGCACTCGGAGAACAAGTTGAAGTTCCGAAAGATAAAGATGCGGCTCAGCTTATGAACTTTTTGCAGATGCATCAGAATCTTCGAAATTAGCAGATGCACACGTAGCTACTCAATGATTTTGTGGAGCACATGTGGACCGATAATGGCAACCAACGAGGAAATGCTTGAGTTTGGCACTTCAAATAAATTTTATGTAAACGCTATGTATGCTTGATACCAACAATTGCTATTTACGTGCCATATTGTGTTGCATGATCGACGTGCATATATTTGCATGGATATGAGAGTCCGGATTTGAGATATGTGGATGCACGGAAGGAAATATGAGGGCCCGTCCGGATGCGCCCGCGGGCGTGCCCGGACGCGTCCCTGGGCGTGTGAGGGGCCAGATTTGCCAAGTCCGGTTGTAGATGCTCTTAGGGCCGCAATCTAACTATATGATCTAACTCCTTTCAATCATCAGTGTACCCGGGTAGTCTTTTCAATATAAATAATATTGTATTTCACTGATAGTCGACCAGCTTCCTTAAGCGTATATTACTTAAATACATTTCAACAAGTAACAATTTCATGCTTAACATGTAAAGCAATGCCATGTATAAATACATGTATAATTCTATAATGAGATATTTTGAATTGTAGAAGGACAAGATGTGGGCTGTGCAATCGCGATGTATTGATCGGTGCACCAGGCACGTATATATAAGTACAGAGGTGGGCCACAACCTCAACTATACAAAGGAAACAGGAGGTGGGCCCTACACACAAATATACACGTACACAATATACTCAACACCCCCCCCCCCGCGCAGTCGAAGCGGCGCCAGTGACGCAAAGACTGGAACGAAACTCCTCGAAGGTGGAAGTCGGCAGACCCTTCGTCATCACATCGGCGAACTGTTGTGCAGTCGGCACATGGAGAACCCGAATGCGTCCGAGAGCCACCTGCTCGCGCACAAAATGAATGTCCAGCTCAATGTGTTTAGTCCATCGATGATGAACGGGGTTGGCGGAGAGGTACACCGCGGAAACGTTATCGCAGTAGACAACTGTAGCCTAGGTGTAGCGACCAGACCTCAAATGGTTTGTGCTGCTGTGCACCAGTGTCATCCCTGGATCAGTAATGCTGACACGCACAGTACAAATGGAGGATTTATAACAGAGTAGCAATCACACACTTATTACATCGAATATCTCCGAAGAGATTAAGTATGATAAACATGGCTTAAGGCCATCTAAAAACGATAACAGCGGAAGACTTGGAAGATAAGTGAGTCCATCAACTCCAGCGGCATCACTGAGTATAAGACCACGACCTAAGGCACCTTACTCGTCGTCTGAAAAGTCTGCAACATGAAACGTTGCAGCCCGAAAACGGGTCAGCACATAGGATATGCTGGCAAAGTAACACATAGAGAATAAAGAACAGTAATAATGCTATACTACATGCATATATGGCTGGTGGAAAGCTCTATGGTTACAGTTTTGCGAAAAGCCAATTTTACCCTACTGCAAAGGAATAAATTTTATTTAACTATCATGGTGGTTGTGAAACATTGAGAAGGTACCTCCAACTCAATCCCAATTAAGTGTCATCATTAACCCAACAAAATTAATTAAAAGTAACATGGTGATGAGATTCAAATGATAATCCAGGTACTAGATACTCAAGTTGTCCATAACCGGGGACACGGCTAACCATGATTAGTTTGTACACTCTGCAGAGGTTTGCGCACTTTTCCCCACAAGACTCGATCGCCTCCGTTTGATTCTCGCACTACATGATGTTTGAGAAACGGATGACCGAGACACAGTCTTTCAGGAACAATCACTCTTTACTCCGGATGGACGGGTACACCTACTTTCCCCTACATCTGCTAGCCCACCTCTTCAAGAGATCCTGTAACCTACTCAACTATGCTAGAGCCCATAATAGCTTGTGGCTGCACACGGAAGTTTCTAGCATGAATAATCTTATGATCCCTTTGAGCCTGGGTGGCGGTCCTTATACAAACAGACAACACTGGGTTCTCCAGGTGCCTCAATCCACCCAGATGTGAGTTTTAGTTGCCACCTTAAGTTGAACCATTAATAAACATCTCACATCTGTCATGAATATCACTCAAACCCATCCACGTCTACGAGCATAGCATGGCAATAATACAAGCAACGTAGAAGTAACTCCCAAGGGTTTGAATGGAAAACAGGTAATAGGTACTACCTCAACTACTTCCCAATACCCACAATTTAATTAGATCCTAATCATGCAATTGTTTGAGGAAAAGATCTAATGCAATAAAACTGGGTATGAAAAGTATGATCAAAGTGTTACTTGCCTTGCTGATGATCCGCAAAACCTAGCGAGTCGAAGTAACAAGCGGCACACTCCGGGTACTCTATCGCAAACAAACAAGCATACAATCAGTACTCATCTAATGCACAGGTAAAACTCAAATGAAAGATCCAACCAGAAAGTTCAACTTAAGAACTCCGGTTTGCAAAAAGAATCAACTCGAACGAAGCAACGAAAGTCAAACGGTGAAAGAAAGAAGCTTCGTTTACTAATCTGGATCTAGGTCAAATTTTACTGTAGCAAAAACTTGTTTGAGTAGGTTAAACGGAAAGAGAATTTCGATACGAAACTCTAGGCGCTTGAATCGCCTGATTCCGATAAACGAGCGAGAAGTTAAACAGAAACGAAGATTCGATCAGAAATCGAATCTGAGATAATCGCAGAAAAATCCGATGAAAAAGAAAAACGGGCGAACGGTTAAAGAACGGACGTTCGTTAACAGAGAAAAATCGACGAACGCGTTCGTTAAAATGAACGGTTCGGTGAACGCTCGCAAAATAACAAAACCGAAAAAAAACCGATTTAGGGTTTTTTTAAAACGAACGGTTTTTTTTAAAGAAAACCGGCAAACCGAAAGGCATCGGGTATACCTCGTCGGGGCGGCTCCGGCGAGGATCCGGCGGGGCGCGGGGGTGCGGCGGGGGTGCGGGGCTCGGGGAAAGGGCGAGGGCGGCAAGGGGCGGCGGCACACGGCGGCGGCGGCTCCCGAGCTCACACCGGCGGCGGCGGGGCGGCAAGTGCGGCGGCGGCGGCGGGCGAGATGAGAGGACAGAGAGAGGGGGGTATATATAGGAGGGAGGGGGCTCCGGTGGCTTGGGGGAGGGGGCAAGCCGAGCGGGAGGCGGCTCCCGTGGCCATGGCGGACTCCGGCGGCGGCGGGCGCGTGCTGGAGAAGGAGAGGGGCGCGGGCGGGCCGGCGCTCGGCTGGGCTGCGGCCCGGTCGGACGTCGCGCGTTTTTTTTTAATTTCCGCGGAAAATAATTCGTAGAAAAATAAATAAAAGTCCAAAAAATATAAAATAAATTTTCCCCGTCTAGTTAGAAAATCTAGAATAGGGTGAACATTGTTTTAACACAAAATAAATATTTTGAAAACATGCAATATTTTTAATGCAATAAAAATTGCAAATAAAATCCAAATAAATCCAATAAATGATTTTAACATTTTTCCTCCAGTATTTCAATTGTTTTGGAGAAGTCATATTTTCTCCTCTCATTTATTTTTAAAATGAAATATTTTTCCGGAGAGAAAATAATTAAAACCAAAATCCTCGTCTTATTATTTGATGAAAATCAAATATGAAAATTCGAAAAAAAATCCCCAACTCTCTCCGAGGGTCCTTGAGTTGCTTAGGATTTATCGAGGATTTGTCAAAATGCAATAAAACATGATATGCAAAGATGATCTATGTATAACATACCAAATTGAAAATTTGGGATGTTACAAACCTACCCCCTTAAGATGAATCTCGCCCTCGAGATTCGGGTTGGCTAGAAAACAGGTGGGAGTGGTCCTTCCGTAGATCTTCCTCTCGCTCCCAGGTGGCTTCATCTTCCGTGTGGTGACTCCACTAAACTTTGCAAAACTTGATAACCTTGCTGCGGGTAACTCGGCTGGCATACTCGAGAATCTTAACTGGTTTCTCCTCATAGGTAAAATCACTTTCCAGCTGAATCGCTTCCAGCGGTACAGTATCTTTCAGTGGTATCTCAGCCATCTCTGCATGGCACTTCTTCAACTCAGAAACATGAAATACATCATGAACTTCAGACAATCCTTCGGGCAATTCCAGCTTGTAGACAACCTCTCCCATACGTTCCACAACTCTGTATGGTCCGATAAAATGGGGCGCTAACTTTCCCTTAACTCCAAAGCGCTTCACTCCTCGAAGTGGTGATACTCGAAGATACACTCTGTCTCCAACTTCGTGAACTGTCTCCTTTCGCTTAGAATCAGCGTAACTCTTCTGCCTGGACTGGGCTACCTTGAGCCTGTCGCGAATCAACCTCACTTTCTGTTCAGACTCCTTAATCAAATCTGGTCCAAACAACTGATGGTCTCCAACTTCGTCCCATAACAACGGTGTTCTACACCTCCTTCCGTACAAAGCTTCGAAAGGGGCCATCTTCAAACTGGTTTGATAACTGTTGTTATACGAAAACTCCGCATATGGCAAATTGTCGTCCCAACTAGATCCATAATCTAGTGCACAAGCTCTCAACATGTCCTCCAAAATCTGGTTGACTCTCTCGGTCTGTCCATCTGTCTGCGGGTGAAAAGCTGTACTAAATTCCAGCCTGGTTCCCAATGTTTCATGCAACTGCTTCCAAAACTTCGAGGTAAATTGGGTTCCTCTGTCTGATACAATGGTCCTCGGAACTCCATGCAAACATACGATCCTGGTCATGTATATCTTTGCCAACTTAGCACTGGTGTAAGTGGTCTTCACTGGAATGAAATGAGCCACTTTCGTCAATCGGTCGACTACAACCCATATTGAGTCATAGCCTGAACGAGTCCTGGGTAATCCTGTGATAAAATCCATGCCTATTTTATCCCACTTCCATTCGGGTATCGGCAATGGTTGTAGCAATCCTGCTGGCTTCTGATGCTCTGCCTTCACTCTCTGACATACATCACAAACTGCTACATATTCTGCAATATCCTTCTTCATTCCGGTCCACCAGAAAGTATTCTTCAAATCCAAATACATCTTGGTATTCCCTGGTGAATCGAGTACGGTGAATCATGGGCTTCTTGCAAAATCAACTTCCTGATCTCCGGATCATTTGGCACATATACGCGGTCCTCAAACCATAAGGTATCGTGCTCATCCTCACGAAATCCCTTGGCTTTTCCTTTGCTCATCTTCTCCTTTATCTCTTCAATCTCCTTGTCTGTCTTCTGAGCTTCTCTGATCCTTTCCATCAAGGTAGACTGAATCTCCAATGCCGTTAAATAGCCTCTTGGGACTATCTCCAAACATAACTCGCGAAGGTCCTCGGCTAACTCCTGAGGTAACTCTCCTGTCATGAAGGTGTTGACATGACTCTTGCGGCTCAACGCGTCTACTACTACGTTAGCCTTTCCTGGGTGGTAATGCAATCTCATATCATAGTCTTTAATGAGCTCCATCCATCTCCTCTGTCTGAGATTGAACTCCTTCTGCGTGGAAATATACTTCAAACTCTTGTGATCCGTATACACCTCACAATGGTTTCCGATGAGAAAATGTCTCCATGTCTTCAATGCATGCACCACGGCTGCTAATTCCAAATCATGCGTAGCATAATTCTTTTCATGAGGCTTAAGTTGTCGTGAAGCATATGACACAACTCTTCCTTCCTGCATAAGCATTGCTCCAAGTCCTCGACGAGAAGCGTCGCAATAAACTTCATAGTCTTTGCGTTGATCGGGCAGAATCAACACTGGTGATGTAACCAATCGTTTCTTCAACTCTTGGAAACTAGCTTCACATTCCTCAGTCCAATTGAATTTGGTGTCTTTCTTTAATAGCTCAGTCATGGGCTTAGCAATCCTTGAGAAATTCTCAATAAATCTCCGGTAGTATCCTGCGAGTCCAAGAAAACTCCGGATTTCTCCCACTGTCGTGGGTGATTCCCAACTTGTCACTGTGTCAACCTTGGCAGGGTCTACTGCTATTCCTTCTCCAGAAATAACATGTCCAAGGAATCCAACTTCCTTCAGCCAAAATTCACACTTGCTGAACTTGGCGTATAACTGATGTTCTCTGAGCTTCTCAAGTACCAATCGTAAATGCTCCTCATGCTCTTCTTCATCCTTGGAAAAGATTAAAATATCATCAATGAACACCACGACGAACTTATCCAGAAACTCCATAAACACTTTGTTCATCAGGTTCATGAAATAGGCAGGTGCGTTAGTCAGTCCAAATGACATAACGGTATACTCATACAATCCATATCTGGTGGTAAAAGTCGTCTTTGGTATATCCTGCTCTCGAATCTTTAACTGATGGTATCCTGATCGTAGATCGATTCTTGGAAAATACTTTAGCTCCTTGTAGGCGGTCAAACAAATCATTGATCATCGGCAGTGGGTACTTGTTTTTGATGGTCACTTCATTCAATCCTCGGTAATCAACAACCATCCTCAGCGATCCATCTTTCTTCTCCACTAGGAGTACTGGTGATCCCCAAGGTGACGAACTTGGGTGAATATAGCCTTTATCCAGTAACTCCTTGGTCTGCTTCTTAATTTCTTTCAAATCCTTTGCGGGCATCCTGTACGGTCTCTTAGATATTGGCCCTGTGCCTGGCAAAAGTTCAATCAAGAACTCAATGTCTCTATCTGGTGGCATGCCTGGCAACTCTTCTGGAAATACATCCGGATAGTCCTTCACCACTGGTACTTCCTCCTATACAACTCCTGATAAGGAATTCACTTGAGTCCTTTTTGGCATATGCCGGGATACATACTTGATCCTTTTTCCTTCGGGGGTGGTAAGCAAAATCGTCTTGCTGGCACAATCGATGTTTCCTCCATACAACGATAGCCAATCCATTCCCAAAATCACATCCAAACCTTGCGATTCCAAAACAATGAGGTCTGAGGGGAAAACATGCCTTCCAATGGCCAATGGTATCTGAAAACATCCTTGGGTTGCCATATACTCTGCTCCTGGCGAGGCTACTAACATAGGGGTTTTGAGAACTTGGGTGGACATCTTAAACTTATTCACGAATCCCCTTGATATGTATGAATGCGATGCACCAGTATCGAAAAGAACGGTTGCAGTAAATGACTTAACCAAAAACTTACCTATTACTGCATCAGGCTGAGCTTCAACTTCCTCCACGCTCACGTGGTTCACATGCCCTTTGTTGAACGGGTTCGGCTTCTTCCCAGAGCTTCCATTGCCATTTCCATTTTGGGCTTCAGGACAATCAGTTGCATAATGTCCAGTCTTCTGGCACTTGAAGCAAGTAATGTGACTTAGATCCCTCTTGGTTGGGGTAGATGGGTTGGTGCGGTTCTGTCCGTTTCCTCCTCCATTTCCATTACCATTCTTGGAGCCATTATGGTTGTGCGAACTACCTCCTCCATGGGTATGCTGAAACTGTCCTCCCGGCTTCGGGGTAAATCGTGGCTTCTGCTGGGCTCCAGAATTGTACTTCCCTTGTCCATACTTCCTCTTGCGCTTCTCAATCTGCTGTTGCTTCCCTTCAATCATGAGAGCTCTATCTACCAGCTCCTGGTAGTTGTTGAAGGTTGCTACCATCAACTGCATACTCAGTTCATCATTCAGCCCTTCCAAAAATTTCTCCTGCTTGGCAGCATCTCTAGCAACGTCATCTGGTGCATAACGTGCTAGCTTACTGAAATCCTCCACATACTGGCCTACGATGCGTCCTCCTTGGCGTAGGTTGCGAAACTCACGCTTCTTCATAGCCATAGCTCCTGCTGAAACATGAGCTGTACGGAAAGCTTGCTGAAACTGGTCCCATGTGACAGTGTCAATAGGGTGCGTGGCTGTATAATTCTCCCACCATGATGTTGTGGGTCCATCAAGCTGATGTGCGGCAAAACGCACTCTTTCCGCATCTATGCATCCTGCAGTGGTCAACTCCCTTCCAACTTTGCGGAGCCAATCATCTGCTACAATCGGCTCGGTGCTACTGGAAAACACCGGCGGGTTTAGCCTTAAGAAACGGGCTAAGTGATCAACAGGTGGTGGTGGAGGTGGGTTGTTGTTGTTGTTGTTGCCTTGGTTCTGCACTAACACTTGCATCAGGGCATTCTGTTGCTGAATCAACTGGGTGATCTCTGGCGGGAAAACAAATCCGGTGTCGCGTCTCGGAGGCATCTGATGGGTTTAGAAAAGATGAGAGTTAAGAATAGAATGAGGTCTAGAGGGAAAACACTACCCATATGCTCATGAGACAAATACAATCAATATCACTCAATCAATTCAAACAAGGCAAAACAATCAATCTAACTAGCGTTACAAAGTGCTTGAACTATACTATTAAATGGGGGAAAACTACTACCGATATGGTGGTCTACTAGAAATTATGATCTGTTGAAGACTCCATGATGTCTGCTCCAGCTTCATCAACCCAATCGTCTTCACTTGGTTCTGAGTCGGTGTCGTCGATGATGATGTAGTTATCCGGACAAGTGCATTCATCGACTTCTGCTTTTGGCACTGGATTTCCCATGAATACTCCAATCTTCTTCTCCAGGTCGTCATTCTTCCCTACTAGTGCGTTGATTTCCTCCAAATAATCTTCGCGTGTAGCCTTGAGTTCTTCTTGGAGCTCTTTGATCTTGGTTAATGCCTTCTTCAGTTCTTCCTTGTCCGTGCACATCTGGTTCTCCTGGTGACGAATATGTTGGTTCTGCTCCTGGATGAAAGCTGTAATTGATCCATCCTTCTTGGTTCTGATCATCTCCCATTGCGCGTCTCGGCGTCCACAAATTTGGTAAATTGTATCCTTAAGCTCCTGGTGATAGACTTCTCCAATGCGTCCCAGGGCGATGTGTGCGGCCATGCTCTTCCCTAAACTCCAGGTTGGTGCTTCGAAAACCAATCTTATGGCACTAAACATCCTTCCTGGAATGATAACTTGAATCTTCCAGCTCTCCTCTTCAGGTAATGTGGCGTTGTAGGTTCCGGTGATGCTTGGTATTCCTATGTTCAAGTACTTGGTGACTTCCTTCAAGTGTCGTCCAAACGGCGTGCCTTCATCTGGTTGCATGAACTTGCTCCTTGCATCCGCCATTCCTAAAAGAGTAGAAAGTGGAGAGGGGTCAGAAATGAGAAGAGAGAAGCTTTCTAGGGCTTAAGCTCAGTGGCCGTGTCCTACAGTCAGCGTGTGCTCTGATACCAACTTTGTAGCGACCAGACCTCAAATGGTCTGTGCTGCTGTGCACCAGTGTCATCCCTGGATCAGTAATGCTGACACGCACAGTACAAATGGAGGATTTATAACAGAGTAGCAATCACACACTTATTACATCGAATATCTCCGAAGAGATTAAGTATGATAAACATGGCTTAAGGCCATCTAAAAACGATAACAGCGGAAGACTTGGAAGATAAGTGAGTCCATCAACTCCAGCGGCATCACTGAGTATAAGACCACGACCTAAGGCACCTTACTCGTCATCTGAAAAGTCTGCAACATGAAACGTTGCAGCCCGAAAACGGGTCAGCACATAGGATATGCTGGCAAAGTAACACATAGAGAATAAAGAACAGTAATAATGCTATACTACATGCATATATGGCTGGTGGAAAGCTCTATGGTTACAGTTTTGCGAAAAGCCAATTTTATCCTACTGCAAAGGAATAAATTTTATTTAACTATCATGGTGGTTGTGAAACATTGAGAAGGTACCTCCAACTCAATCCCAATTAAGTGTCATCATTAACCCAACAAAATTAATTAAAAGTAACATGGTGATGAGATTCAAATGATAATCCAGGTACTAGATACTCAAGTTGTCCATAACCGGGGACACGGCTAACCATGATTAGTTTGTACACTCTGCAGAGGTTTGCGCACTTTTCCCCACAAGACTCGATCGCCTCCGTTTGATTCTCGCACTACATGATGTTTGAGAAACGGATGACCGAGACACAGTCTTTCAGGAACAATCACTCTTTACTCCGGATGGACCGGTACACCTACTTTCCCCTACATCTGCTAGCCCACCTCTTCAAGAGATCCTGTAACCTACTCAACTATGCTAGAGCCCATAATAGCTTGTGGCTGCACATGGAAGTTTCTAGCATGAATAATCTTATGATCCCTTTGAGCCTGGGTGGCGGTCCTTACACAAACAGACAACACTGGGTTCTCCAGGTGCCTCAATCCACCCAGATGTGAGTTTTAGTTGCCACCTTAAGTTGAACCATTAATAAACATCTCACATCTGTCATGAATATCACTCAAACCCATCCACGTCTACGAGCATAGCATGGCAATAATAAAAGCAACGTAGAAGTAACTCCCAAGGGTTTGAATAGAAAACAGGTAATAGGTACTACCTCAACTACTTCCCAATACCCACAATTTAATTAGATCCTAATCATGCAATTGTTTGAGGAAAAGATCTAATGCAATAAAACTGGGTATGAAAAGTATGATCAAAGTGTTACTTGCCTTGCTGATGATCCGCAAAACCTAGCGAGTCGAAGTAACAAGCGGCACACTCCGGGTACTCTATCGCAAACACACAAGCATACAATCAGTACTCATCTAATGCACAGGTAAAACTCGAATGAAAGATCCAACCAGAAAGTTCAACTTAAGAACTCCGGTTTGCAAAAAGAATCAACTCGAACGAAGCAACGAAAGTCAAACGGTGAAAGAAAGAAGCTTCGTTTACTAATCTGGATCTAGGTCAAATTTTACTGTAGCAAAAACTTGTTTGAGTAGGTTAAACGGAAAGAGAATTTCGAGACAAAACTCTAGGGGCTTGAATCGCCTGATTCCGATAAACGAGCGAGAAGTTAAACAGAAACGAAGATTCGATCAGAAATCGAATCTGAGATAATCGCAGAAAAATCCGATGAAAAAGAAAAACGGACGAACGGTTAAAGAACGGACGTTCGTTAACAGAGAAAAATCGACGAACGCGTTCGTAAAAACGAACGGTTCGGTGAACGCTCGCAAAATAACAAAACCGAAAAAAAACCGATCTAGGGTTTTTTTTAAAACGAATGGTTTTTTTAAAGAAAACCGGCAAACCGAAAGGCATCGGGTATACCTCGTCGGGGCGGCTCCGGCGAGGATCCGGCGGGGCTCCGGCGGGGCGCGGGGGTGCGGCGGGGGTGCGGGGCTCGGGGAAAGGGCGAGGGCGGCGAGGGGCGGCGGCAAATGGCGGCGGCGGCTCCCGAGCTCACACCGGCGGCGGCGGGGCGGCAAGTGCGGAGGCGGCGGCGGGCGAGATGAGAGGAGAGAGAGAGGGGGTATATATAGGAGGGAGGGGGGCTCCGGTGGCTTGAGGGAGGGGGCAAGCCGAGCGGGAGGCGGCTCCCGTGGCCATGGCGGACTCCGGCGGCGGCGGGCGCGTGCTGGAGAAGGAGAGGGGCGCGGGCGGGCCGGCGCGCGGCTGGGCTGCGGCCCGGTCGGGCGTCGCGCGTTTTTTTTTAAGTTCCGCGGAAAATAATTCGTAGAAAAATAAATAAAAGTCCAAAAAATATAAAATAAATTTTCCCCGTCTAGTTAGAAAATCTAGAATAGGGTGAACATTTTTTTAACACAAAATAAATATTTTGAAAACATGCAATATTTTTAATGCAATAAAAATTGCAAATAAAATCCAAATAAATCCAATAAATGATTTTAACATTTTTCCTCCAGTATTTCAATTGTTTTGGAGAAGTCATATTTTCTCCTCTCATTTATTTTTAAAATGAAATATTTTTCCGGAGAGAAAATAATTAAAACCAAAATCCTCGTCTTATTATTTGATGAAAATCAAATATGAAAATTCGAAAAAAAATCCCCAACTCTCTCCGAGGGTCCTTGAGTTGCTTAGGATTTATCGAGGATTTGTCAAAATGCAATAAAACATGATATGCAAAGATGATCTATGTATAACATACCAAATTGAAAATTTGGGATGTTACACTGGGAGACGTTGTGATGCAGCTCCTGAAGTAACTGTCGTAGCCAGGTGCACTCAGCAACAGCGTTGGCCACAGCTCGGTACTCAGCCTCGGCGCTGGAGCGCGAAACCGTGGGTTGTCGCTTGGACGACCACGAGACGAGGGAAGGACCGAGGTAGACGCAGTAGCCAAAGGTGGACCGACGAGTATCTGGGCAGCCAGCCCAGTCCGCGTCAGAGTAGGCCATCATCTCCAGAGAAGTGGACGCCGTGAGTGTCAGCCTGAGGGTCATCGTGCCGCGGATGTAACGGAGGATCCGCTTCACGAGAGTCCAATGGGAGTCACGAGGGGCGTGCATGTGGAGACACACCTGCTGAACAACATACTGAAGATCCGGTCTGGTGAGAGTCAAATACTGAAGAGCACCGACGATAGACCGGTAGAAAGGAGCATCCGACGCTGGCGAGCCCTCGAGAGCAGAAACCTTGGCCTTCGTGTCAACAGGACTAGCAACAGGGTGACAGTTGAGCATGCCAGCATGCTCAAGAAGCTCATGCGCATACTTCTGCTGATGAAGAAAGAAACCGTCCGGGAGCCGAACAACCTCAATGCCAAGGAAATAATGTAGAGCACCCAAGTCCTTGATGGAAAACTCGTCACACAGCCGAAGAGTAATCTGTTGAAGAAGAGCTGCGGAGGAGGCCGTCGGGATGATGTCGTCGACGTAGAGGAGCAAATATGCAGTTGTGTCACCGTCGCGATAGAACAACAATGAGGCGTCTGAACGAGTGACGCTGAAACCCAGTGTCTGAAGAAACCCGGCGATCCGCTGGTACCAGGCGTGGGGTGCTTGCTTGAGCCCGTAGAGAGATCGGGACAGCAGACACACATGGCCAGGAAGTGAGGTGTCGAAAAAACCGGTGGGCTGCTCACAATATACCTGCTCCTCAAGATGGCCGTGGAGCAAGGCGTTGGAGACATCCATCTGATGAACAGGCCAGCCTCGGGACACCGCGAGCTGGAGGACGGTGCGGATCGTGCCCGGTTTGACAACCGGGGCAAACGTCTCAGTGAAGTCCACTCCAGCACGCTGGCGGAAACCACGAACCACCCAGCGAGCCTTGTAGCGCTCAAGAGTACCATCCGAGCGGGTCTTATGGCGAAAGACCCACTTGCCGGTGATGACGTTGGCGCGAGGAGGCCGGGGAACCATTGTCCAGGTACGGTTCCGCTGAAGAGCGTCAAACTCTTCCTGCATCGCCGCAAGCCAGTGTGGATCACGAAGGGCTGCGCGAGCGGACGCGGGAAGAGGAGACGGCTCCGCGGTGGAGGCGGCGAGGACATACTCATCGCGCGAGTACTGGAGGCTCGGACGATGAACACCGGTGCGGGCCCGTGTAATAGGGCCAGTCGGCGCCATCGGAGACACCGGCGAGGCGGCCGGCGACACGGGCGGCGAAGCCACTGGCGAGGCGGCCGGCGTCGGGGCCGGTGAGGCGGCCGGCGTCGTAGCCAGCGAGGGGGCCGGCGTCAGGGCCGGCGAGGCGGCTGGCGTCGGGCCCAGCGAGGCGGCCAGCGTCGAGGCAGCCGAAGTAGCGGCCGAGCCAGCAGCGCCCGATCCCGCGGCGCCCGAGTCGGGGGCGGCGAGTGAAGGATGCGCGCCAGCCACACCGTCGGGGTCGGCCGAGGAGGCCGAGGATGCAGGCGCCGGCGTGGGAGCGCGAGGACCGCCAAAGCCCGGAGGCGGTCCACGGGTCGAACGGGGCCGTCCAACTGACGGAGTCGCCGGAGGGCCGCCGGTGGCCGGCGGTGACGAGGCGACAAGAGGTACCAGCTGCTGAAACGGAAACACCATCTCATCAAAGTAAACGTGTCGGGAGGTGAAAACACGATGAGAGACGGGATCATAGCAGCGGTAGCCCTTAGTGTTAGGTGGGTAGCCGAGAAAGATGCAGGCGACCGAGCGGGGTGCAAGCTTATGAGGCACAGTAGCGGCGATGCTAGGGTAGCAAAGGCAGCCGAAGATGCGAAGCTCATCATAAGAACGACTGCTTCGTCCACGGCTGCTTTGTCCAGGGCTGCGACGCCTCGCTGCTGCTGGACGACGCGCCGGGCCTGCGCGGCAAGAAGAACGCCACGCCCAACAAGAACTCCGCCAGGGGGTTCGAGGTCATCGACGCCGTCAAGGCGGCCGTCGAGGGGTGTTGTCCCGGCGTCGTCTCTTGCGCCGACATCCTGGCCATCGCGGCCGAGGAGAGCGTCGCTTTCGTAAGTATCCATACATTCATAGTCATGCTTAGGTAGCTACTACTGTACTACGTACCCTTCAACAAAGTCGAACACTACTGTGACATGCTGTAGCTGGGTGGGCCGAGCTGGGAGGTGAAGATGGGGCGGAGGGACTCGACGACGGCGAGCTTCAACGGCGCCGAGAACAACATCCCTCCCCCGACATCGGGGCTCGCGAACCTTACGTCCCTCTTCGCGGCGCAGGGGCTCTCCCAGAAAGACATGGTCGCACTCTCAGGTAGTACAATTTTGCGGTTGCACTCTAAACCAACATAATTTGTCATGGCCAAGTAGTACCTCGGTCCTAGTTTATTGGTCTTCATAGTATTTTGTGACAAATTTTGACCATGAATTTAACTAATAAAATGTTAACGCATATGATAAAAATTATACCATTGGATTCATATTTAAACATTGTTTTCAATGGTATAATTTTTTCCTAAAATCTAAAAAGTGCATATGCACTATTTGGACACATCGAGCGGCCGGCTCGCGATCGCACGATCCGGCCATCACAACCGCTATCTGACAAGTTCCCGGCCCACCGACAGCCTCTCTCTGTCTTCCCCGCAGCACCCGCTTCTCTCTCTCACTCTCCCCACGGATCTGGATCAGACGGGGCTCACCGGCCTCTCCCCTCAACGCCGACCACCAGGAGCCTCCCACTAACCGGCCACCACGCTCCACCGGCGGATCGAGGGAGGGGAGGACCACCCCCGCGTGGCTCTGCCCCGAGGTCGTCGTCGCACCACCACGACGGCGGTTGGCTTGGCCGCACCACCACCAGCCCACTCCACCATGGCGTCCTCTCCAACTGCCCCGCTCCTCCCTGCGCAACCAGATCCAGCCCCATCGCCGCCGTGCCCCGCCGTCGTCGACGGGATGCGGCCGTCGTCTCCTTCGTCTGCCCGAGGTTGGTTGAGATTCCTTCCCCTCCCGCTCTGACTGAGCCCACTCCCCCATCTGCTTGCTCTTTGATGATCTCCTCTACGTGCCTGGACACCGTGATGGCGGAGGTGGAGGATTCTATGGTCACGGTGGCGTTTGATGGCCGTGTCACGCGATGGCGAAGATGGAGCAGCCTCCGGTGGTGGTGGTGTCTGATGTGGTCTTTCCGGTCATGATCTGTCAAGCGGAGGTGCAGCAGTGTCAGGTCCCAGCGCCGGCAGCGATTCTGGCCTGATTCAGGCAGAAGGGTCCCGTGGGAGAGCACTGACACCTTCTCGTCTGAAATTCGTTGACTGGACCATCATAGCCTAGCGATTCTGGGTGCCTGCATGTCAATACAGTGTAGTAGTATTTGCTAGTAGTTCTAGCACCCAAGTCTAGTTTATATTTACATTTTTAATGTTTGTTTTCCTTTTTCTAATTGAGTGCTAGTCTGCTACTCAGTACATGACTGAAGCAAAATAGTCCAATTATATGTGTGTTCCATCGTCCTTGCAGAAACTGAATGATTGGGTGGTGAAATAAGTGTTTTGTTTAGTCAGCTAACACTATAACGTTTGTATGTTTTGATTTTTGGGCGGCGATTTGAGTTGGAATAGAAGAAGGGAAGTACATAAGAGTACCGAGAGGATAGTTCTAATGTTATTGCTCAACCCTCTCAAAATGTATTTGTGTGGTTTCTCTGTTTTCTAATAAGTTGCATGCATATAAATAACCAGTTGGCTATTTTGTTGTCATAGTTGCACAGAAACGTAAATGTAGTTGGATCATGCATATACAAATCTCAGTTGGCTAGCCAACTTATGAAGTTGCACCGTGAGAGCTAACCAGTTGCACAAACGATAGTATTCAGATGGATGCATTGTGTAAACCATGTTCAAGCAGTATATGTGTTCATTTGGTTGCACACTCATGTGTGCTCTGTTGTCACAAGGGTATGCATTCATACATGAGTTTGCAAATATAAGCAATACATATCCGAACTAGCTTAGTCACACTTATGCAGTTGTACAGGGAAGGGCTATATAGTTGCATGGTTGACAACTAGTTTAGTTTTGGTTTCAATGCCTAAATCATGACCATGCAGTGTGTATGCTGATTTTTTGGTTGCACACTCATGTGTGACCTGTTGGCCATACAGTGCATCAAGTTGCACACATTTTTGTTTTGTTTTGTAGGTGTGCTTTGAAAAATCAACATTACTTGCTTACCTCATGGCATTTTTTTGATATCAATTGTTTTTGCTCATTTTTTCTCTTTAATACATTTGGTTGCTTCGACTAATTTGTTTGTTCACTTTTCTTTTCACAGACCAAAAATGGTTGTAGAAGGATATGCGGCTCCTAGTGAATGAGAGGTATGTTTGCTTTTTTCATCATTTTTCATTTATCCTTGTGGCAGTTTTGTTTTGCAATTATAATAACTATTTTGGGGGGGGGGGGTGTTCCTGACCATGTTATGTGTTTTGTTTGTTCTATCCAGTGGCCTGTAAACAATTCTTCTCGGTGGAACTCGAAACAGCCCGCCAAGCGGCAGCCGCGTCGTGCTGATATCGATGGGGAGGCAGAGGATGACGAGATAAGTATCGTTCAAGGTTTTCGACTCGACAGGTCATTCTGGGGTAGCGACTCTTGACGAGTCATGACATGCCGATCTAGTCGAGGTGTCTGAGTCGACTTCTAGTTACGACTCATCGACTAGTCGTGACTATTCGTTCAACTCAAAAACAGGGGTACCGAGAAAGCAGTGAGGGTGCATTTCCCTTTTTTGCACACACACAACTTACTTTTTCCATGCATCCTTTAGGTTGGTAACCCATTCCTCTTCGTGAAACGGCGGAAACGGAAGGCGACCACGCAGGTTGGAGTTGTAGCTGGAGTTGGAACATCGTCTGCAGCAGCTGCCGAGGTAACATAAAATGGCATTAGGATTTTTTTCCTACACAAAGAAACCTGGGATATTATTTTTTACGCGGTTGCATAAGAACCAGCTAGGTGTTGGCATCCTGAAACTTTTATAGTTGTACAAAAATCAATTAAGAGTTGGTATCCTCAACTTTTCAAATAGTTGCACAATAGTATCACACGAGTTGGTATCCTCGACTTTCATAGTTGCACCAGAACCATTTGGGAGTTGGCAGTCTCAACTTTTTGAATAGTCACATAACAATATCACATGAGTTGGCATCCGCAACTATTTAAGTTGCACAAGAACCAATCAGGAGTTGGCATCACCAATTTTTTAATATTTACCAACAGTGCCACATGAGTTGGCATCTTCAACTTCTTTAGTTGCACAAGAACCATTCAGTAGTTGGCATCCTCATGTGTTCACATGCATATGATTTTCTAGGTTTGCAAATGCACTTGACTATAGTTGCACTACTTATTTGGAAGATTATAATCTGTTAAATTCACTATTTTATCTATTTTCTTGTGTTTAGATAGGCTAAATTCATCATGTTCCTCAGTTCAAAATTCATTACATAGCTGCATAAACACGCGACATGATTTGCATGCAGGAGTACTTGCAGTTGCACAAAATAGATGATGTAGTTGCACAACAGCCAACATAAAGTTTAGTTTTGGAATTCTGCATACAGATTTTTAGCTAAAACCAAAATGAATCTGAAATTATCTGAGTTGGCATCTTTTACTTTTATATGAGTTGAAGATGCCAACTAATGAAATTCAAACCCCACAAGTGGATGGATATGAGAGTGTTGTCGGTTGCACACTTGTACCCGTTAAGTTTTACAAATACAAGCTAGCGTTGGTTCATTTTTTTCTCAAGCTTCTTTTTTTGCATCATGTGCAGGTTTTACAGGCTATGGGGGTGCATGAACTGATATAGATTTTTGCACACAATTCTAAGCTACAAAGTGACATATACTACTGTGTGGAAAGATCAAAGGAAAAAAACACATATACTTCTTGTCTAGTTGGTAGTTATATTTTCATTGTACCTACAATATGCTTTTTTCTTTTTCTTTTTTTGCTATAGTGACACTGGTTCTTCTGCATTATGTGTGAAATAAGACTCTATATGTGCTCTCTTATATATATTTGCATATTTTCTGTGTTTTGTTGCACACATTGCTGCAAAAGTTGACTTGTCTTATGATCTAGTTGCACAATAATTAGTTAAAATTGCACAGGTACCGGATCTCCCCATTTTTTTTACCTTGTTTGTGTTGTCCTTTAAGTATGGAGAAGCTATTTTTCACAGAGAAATTTGGTGTGGGGGTGAAAGGGAAAGTCAAGGAGTGAGGATCTGGACATGAGGAGAAAGGATCAACCTCTTTTTTCACCCTTGTTGGTGCTGCCTGGTACTTTCTAATCTGTCCTCCCTCTTTTTCTTCTTTTTTTCGCAGCAAATTGTTCCATAGCATTGTTATTTCACCTTGATTCATCTGCCATGGTAGCTCTGGTGATGGAGATCCAGAACTGGGAACCCCTTGTTTCGTGGAGAAGAAGCTAGGTGGGGGCAGGTAGGGGCATATGGGGAGAAGGTTCGTGGCCAAGAGGGCGTGAGAGCTTTGAGTGCTTCAGGAGGGGAGGGAAGGGCATGTGATGGCCTGGGGACCGCGTCCTGTGTGTGGTTTGTTGGGTTGGCGTGGGTCTGTAGCTGGATTTCCTTTTCTGGAGCCAGGGGACCGAATCTTTTCTTTTCTGGTGGTGGCCGCTCGGGAACGCTAGGGAGCAGCTGGCCGCTCCCTAGACGCGTCCTAATTTTTTGTCGTGTGTATTGACGTTTTGTTAGTTAAATCTGTGGTTAAAATTTGATACTAAATATGAAAGGGACCAATAAACCAGGACGGAGATAGCAATATTTTCCTTTAATTTGCTGAAGAAGCAAGTTATAGCTTTCTAGCAGTAGAACAGCTGGTATCAACCAACGGAACTAATAGCAACGTTTTGACTCCAAAGCTCAAAATTTCTACATAAGATAATTTCTCTGGATTAAACAAATATACTACTTTACAGGTGATGAGTTACAAAGTTGATTGATGACTACTTACCACTGACCTAACCTTTGGTCTGTCCGCTTAATTTGTAAGACTGGACAACGTCAAAAAACATTGTTCCTTGGTCACTTAAACACGTAGTGCTAATTAGGAAAGTTGGTGAATGATTCCTACCGATCAATGGATTGACAAAAGAGTAACTGCAAAACAGGTAATAACTTGAGCTGACGGTATAACTTGTGTTCCACGAGCCCACACAATCGGCCTAGCACGCTGCACAAACTTCCGGGACCACATCTACAACGACACAAACATCGACGCCGGCTTCGCCAGGAGCCGCCAGTCAGGCTGCCCTCGCGCCACCGGCTCCAGCGACAACAACCTGGCGCCGCTGGACCTGCAAACCCCGACTGTCTTCGAGAACGACTACTACAAGAACCTCGTCTAGAAGAGGGGCCTACTGCACTCGGACCAGGAGCTCTTCAATGGCGGTGCTGCCGACGCGCTGGTCCGGGAGTACGTCGGTAGCCAGAGCGCCTTCTTCAAGGACTTTGTGGAGGGAATGATCAAGATGGGGGACATAACGCTGCTGACAGGATCCAACGGACATATTAGAATGAACTGCAGGAGGATGAACTAAGATTCTTCTCCCCTTCCCACACCGACAATTCCGATGTTCTTCCCATGCTTGAATTCATGATAATTTTCCCTTTTTCACTTAAACTCATTTGTTTCCTTTTCTTTTAAGGATAAAAGGTTAAAAGATATTATAATACTGCTCCTTTGTGCCATGTTCACAGAAGAACTGAACATGGATGCACTAGCAGAAGAACAAAGTGCAAAGTGAGATGTGGCAAATCAATTTATATTTTCAACGTATGCATTGGCAAATCCTGAAATTGTAAAGTAAAGAGGAGCTAAAGATCAAATGCCACAGTCTTTACCTTCCCGAGGAGTTGATAAAGTCCCACCAGATACTACTGACTATGAGCCCACAGGTCCCTCCGCCCTCCGCTCGAGAATTATAATGATTTCACTTGGAAAATAAGAACACATGGCGCAGACATGCAGAACATGACACCAACAAAAACAAGTATGATAGATGACATCACACAAAAGAAAGAGTTTACAAGACATACAAGAGAATATAAATGATCTATAAATAAAGGCGCGCACACACACAATACACACATTTTCTCTCTCCTTCGTTGGCATCAAAGACACCAAAATGTGAGAAAAGGAAACTAATCAGTCCACTAAGCTATGCACTGGCTAAAGGAGCAGAACTCTCTTCATCCTATGACCCCCAGCAGTAACTTCCAAGCCTTCATTTACATAGGAAGCTGGGCATGTCCATTTATCTTCTATATTTAATATCTAACTTTCACTAACCTATTTTTCTTAGCACGCAAGCATGGCATCTCAGCAAGCAACATGCATGGGGAAGTGCCCATCTCAACATTACAATCATGTATAGGGGAAAGCTCACCTCAACATGCAAACATGCATTTTTTTTCATTATGCTATTTATATTTAATAAATATTTTGGAACTATACAATAATCATAAAAGTATGTATTTTTAGTTTTAGCTCTCATATTATTACTGAATCATGCATAGGAAAAGGTCCATATCAACATGCAAACATGCATGGCGACAATTCGATTTCATTATGCTATTTATATTTTATAAATATGTTACAACTATACAATAATCAAAAAATAGAATATATGTATTTTAGTTTTGGTTCTCATATTATTACTCCCAATATTTATGTTTCATACAATCAAATATCATTAAAAAATATGCAAAATATTCCCACAACAACATGCAAGGTACCATATACTTTTAAGAAGTGGACAGGAGCTCAATTGACAGAAGTGACTAATTCATTCCCAATCTTTTAAGAAAGTTACGCATCAACCGAATTGGAACTCGGGTTATAATCATCTGATACACTGTACCAGCATACGTGTTTCTCAATGCGGATCCCCAAATATATAGAAGATTTACTTTTGAAAATTAGCACCAGATAAGACTACTATAGTTTCTCTCCTTTTTTTAAGGAGTCGGGTCCATTATAAAGGTTCAATAGAAGTACAAAGCACCCGAAATTCTAAGATTAACACCGAGGCCCCTAGACCACTAAACGACCACGGTCACCGCAAGAACTAGTCACGGAAGTGTCATTGTAGCCCTAGGAATTCCGATGACAGTGGGAAAGTCTTTGTGCATGTGCCCCTAAGAATGAACGCTCCAGAGTTGCAATCGTTGCCAGTGAACCCATAAGTCATGAAGAAAGCAATAGCAACATACTAAACGATCGAGTGCTAAGCTAACGGAATGGGTCAAGTCAATCACGTCATTCTCTTAATGAGGTGATCCCGTTAATCAAATGACAACTCATGTCTATGGCTAGGAAACATAACCATCTTTGATTAACGAGCTAGTGAAGTAGAGGCATACTAGTGACACTCTGTTTGTCTGTGTATTCACACATGTATTATGTTTCCGGTTAATACAATTCTAGCATGAATAATAAACATTTATCATGATATAAGGAAATAAATAATAACTTTATTATTGCCTCTAGGGCATATTTCCTTCACCAAGCCCCACATGCTACTAGCAAGCTAGGTGTACAATCAAGTAAATAAAACAAATTAATGCAAATTCTCCCAACACGCATTTACTACAACACGGTGTTGGTGGACGTGATTTTTTCAAGCACAAATAGTATGTGTACATGCACTTGTGGAGCAAGAAAGTAACTGTTGGGTGGACTAGAACAGAGCCCACAAATATTGCCCTCAATCGTCGAGTCTTGCTAGTTAAGATAATTGTTGATGTGGAGAGCAGGGACATAGCAGGATTTAACATTGAGGGGGGTAAGTAAGACTGTGTAACACCCCGAGAATCCTGCTACAGTAACTCTCTGTGATTAAGCTAATCATGTTGCTAAACAGGGCTTGATCACATTGGCATCACATTTCTTTTCAAACTCCTAATTCAAACTTCAATTAAAATTAAAGTGGAAAATAAAAGTTTTCAAAAATTTAAACAAAAATGTTCCGTGGGTGCCAAATAATACACTGGTAATTATGGTGGAGAAAACACATTTTTATAAAATACCTAAATACTTTTAAATGAAATAAAACAGAAAATAAAATAAATAAATAAAAAGATAATACAACAGAAAACAGAACAGACAAAGAAAAAGAAAGAGGAGAAGGCCCCCCCCACTGGACCCCTGGCCCAACTGGGCCGACCCCCCCGGCCCAGCCGGCCTAGCCCATCTCCCACTCGCCCCCCCCTTCCCTGTTCCCCCGACCGGGGTCGGAACAGGGCCGGTCCCCGCCGCACCACCTCGCCGGCGACGGGGAGGATAAGGATGCCAGCTCCCCCCGCCTCCTCGGGCCCCTCTCCCACTCACCCCCGCTCACCTCTGTGCCTCTCTCTTCCCCCCCAGATCCACGCCGCTCCTCCCTTCCCCACGCCCGACGCGGTCGCCGCCGTTCACCGTCGTTCCCACGGCCACCGTGCCCGCCTCGCCGCCCCACGGTGTCTCCAAGGACCGCCGTCGCCCGCTGCATCGTCTGGTGCAGCCCGTTGGAGACCGGAGCCCCTGCAACGACCTCCCCGAGCTCTTCTTCCCCGCACGGCCGCCGTCGATCGCCGCCCCGTTTCGCCTCCCCGAGCACGCTGCCGTCCCCCTACAGCCTCGCCGTGAGCTTCTCCCCCCTCCTCCCCTGTCCCTTCGCTCTCGCGCGCCCCCTAGCTACTTCCCCACGCGCGCCCGAACGCCGCGCCGCGGAGCTCGTCGCCGGCGGGTCTCCGGTGACCTTTTGGTCACGGGCTCAAGCCCGCTGCACTCCCCACAGCGCGTAGATGCCCCCCAGCCCCTCCGCTTGCTCGATAGCCCGCCGTAGCCTCGTTTCCGTCGGGCACCCGTGCGCGCCGCCGCCTCCGCCGCTCGCCGGCGCCAATTCTGGCCAAGTCCGGCGAAGCCCCGGCCACCACTGGATGCGGCGCTGCGAGCTCCTTCGAATGGGCCTAGCCCCGCTCCTCCCCGAGCCCCGTAGCGCGATTCCGGCCAACTCCGGCGAGGGGCCGCCGCTGTTTTGGTCGCCGGAGTCGCTCCGGCGCCGGCCGCCGACGTGGCTGGCCTGGGGCCACCCCAGTGCCACTGCCAGTGGGCCCCGTGGGCCCCGTTGACTGGGTCAACCCAGTCAACGTGCTGACTGGGCAGGCCCAGCCACTGACATGCGGGCCCTGCCGCAAAATTAAAAAAAAGAAAAGAAAAATGTTTTTGTAATTAAAACTAATTAATTAATCTAATCACTCACTGACAGGTGGGCCCAGTAGCTAATTAACTAAAAATTAATTAGTTTAATCTTCTGTTAGCCCACTGTCTATGACAGGTGGGGCCCACTGGTCAGTTTGACCTGGTCAGCCGCTCTGTTGACCTGCTGACGTCAGCATTGCCTCATGCTGACATCATAATTCATTTTTTTGCTTAATTCAAATAATTCCAGAAATTCAAATAAACTTTGAAAATTCATATCTTTTAAACCGTAACTCGGATGAAAATGTTTTCTATATGAAAGTCGCTCAGAACGACGAGACGAATCCGAATACGCAGTCCGTTCGTCCACCACACCTCCCTAACCTATCGAACTAGCAACTTTCCCCCTCTGGTCCGTTTGTCCGAAAACGCGAAACATCGGGAATACTTCCCGGATGTTCCCCCCCTTCGCCGGTACCACCTACTGTCGCGTTAGGGCACACCTAGCACCGCTCATTGTCATGTCACGCATCGTCATGCTTATGTTTGCATTGTATTTACTGTTTCTTCCCCCTCTTCTCTCCGGTAGACTACGAGACCGACACTGCTGCTGCCCAGTTCGACTATGGAGTTGACGATCCCTCCTACTTGCCAGAGCAACCAGGCAAGCCCCCCCCTTGATCACCAGATATCGCCCATTCTTCTCTATACTGCTTGCATTAGAGTAGTGTAGCATGTTACTGCTTTTCGATATCCTATCCTGATGCATAGCCTATCCTTGCTACTACTGTTGATACCTTTACCTGCAATCCTACATGCTTAGTATAGGATGCTAGATTTCCATCAGTGGCCCTACATTCTTGTCCGTCTGCTGTGCTATACTATCGGGCCGTGATCACCTGGGCGGTGATCGCGGGTTTATACTTATATACTACATACATGACACCTGTGATGACTAAAGTCGGGTCGGCTCGTAGGAGTACCCGCAAGTGGATCTTTGTGGCGGAGCGACAGGGCAGGTTGAGACCACCCAGGTGAGAGGTGGGCCTGGCCCTGGTCGGCGTTCGCGGTTACTTAACACGCTTAACGAGATCTTCGTATTTGATCTGAGTCTGGCCATTTGGTCTATACGCACTAACCATCTACGCGGGAGTAGTTATGGGTATCCCGGCGTCCTGGTATCAGCCGAAGCCTTCTTGACGTCAGCGACTGAGTGGCGCGCGCCGGATTGGACTGGAACGCCACTAGGCTAGGTCTGCTTCCGGCCGCGTACGCAACGTGCAGGTGTGCATAGGGCGATGGGCCCAGACCCCTGCGCGCTTAGGATTAGACCGGCGTGCTGACCGCTCTGTTGTGCTTAGGTGGGGCTGCGACGCGTTGATCTTACGAGGCCGGGCATGACCCAGAAAAGTGTGTCCGGCCAAATGGGATCGAGCGTGTTGGGTTATGTGGTGCACCCCTGCAAGGAAGTTTATCTATTCGAATAGCCGTGTCCCTCGGTAAAAGGACGACTCGGAGTTGTACCTTGACCTTATGACAACTAGAACTGGATACTGAATAAAATACACCCTTCCAAGTGCCAGATACAACCCGGTGATCGCTCTCTAACAGGGCGACGAGGAGGGGATCGCCGGGTAGGATTATGCTATGCGATGCTACTTGGAGGACTTCAATCTACTCTCTCCTACATGCTGCAAGATGGAGATGGCCAGAAGCGTAGTCTTCGACAGGACTAGCTATCCCCCTCTTATTCTGGCATTCTGCAGTTCAGTCCATTGATATGCCCCTTTACACATATACCCATGCATATGTAGTGTAGCTCCTTGCTTGCGAGTACTTTGGATGAGTACTCACGGTTTCTTTTCTCCCTCTTTTCCCCTTTCTATACCTGATTGTCGCAACCAGATGCTGGAGTCCAGGATCTAGAGATCCCGAGGATGATGCTACTGTCGGGAATCGTAGCATAATTTGAAATTTTCCTACGCTCACCAAGATGCATCTATGGAGTCTACTAGCAACGAGGGGAAAGGAGTGCATCTACATACCCTTGTAGATCGCCAGCGGAAGCGTTCCAATGAACGTGGATGACGGAGTCGTACTCGCCGTGATCCAAATCACCGATGACCGAGTGCCGAACGGACGGCACCTCCGCGTTCAACACACGTACGGTGCAGCGACGTCTCCTCCTTCTTGATCCAGCAAGGGGGAAGGAGAGGTTGATGGAGATCCAGCAGCACGACGGTGTGGTGGTGGATGTAGCGGGTCTCCGCAGGGCTACGCCGAGCTTCTACGAGAGAGAGAGGTGTTGCAGGGGAGGAGGGAGGCGCCCAAGGCTGTTGTATGTTGCCCTCCCTCCCCCCCTTTATATAGGCCCCTGGGGGGGTGCGCCAGCACCAAGAGATGGGATCTCAAGGGGGGCGGCGGCCACAAGGGGGGGAAGGGGTTGCCTTGCCCCCCAAGGCAAGGGGGAACTCCCCCTAGGGTTCCCAACCCTAGGCGCATGGGGGGAGGCCCAAGGGGGGCGCCCCAGCCCACTAGGGGCTGGTTCCCTTCCACTTTCAGCCCACGGGGCCCTCCGGGACAGGTGGCCCCACCCGGTGGACCCCCGGGACCCTTCCGGTGGTCCCGGTACAATACCGATAACCCCCGAAACTTTCCCGGTGGCCGAAACTGGACTTCCTATATATAATTCTTCACCTCCAGACCATTCCGGAACCTCTCGTGATGTCCGGGATCTCATCCGGGACTCCGAACAACTTTCAGGTTCCGCATACATATATCTCTACAACCCTAGCGTCACCGGACCTTAAGTGTGTAGACCCTACGGGTTCGGGAGGCATGCAGACATGACCGAGACGCCTCTCCGGTCAATAACCAACAGCGGGATCTGGATACCCATGTTGGCTCCCACATGTTCCACGATGATCTCATTGGATGAACCACGGTGTCGAGGATTCAATCAATCCTGTATACAATTCCCTTTGTCAATCGGTATGTTACTTGCCCGAGATTCGATCGTCGGTATCCCAATACCTTGTTCAATCTCGTTACCGGCAAGTCTCTTTACTCGTACCGCAATGCATGATCCCGTGACTAACGCCTTAGTCACATTGAGCTCATTATGATGATGCATTACCGAGTGGGCCCAGAGATACCTCTCCGTTACACGGAGCGACAAATCCCAGTCTCGATCCGTGCCAACCCAACAGACACTTGTGGAGATACTCGTAATGCACCTTTATAGTCACCCAGTTACGTTGTGACGTTTGGCACACCCAAAGCACTCCTACGGTATCCGGGAGTTGCACGATCTCATGGTCTAAGGAAAAGATACTTGACATTGGAAAAGCTCTAGCAAACGAAACTACATGATCTTTTATGCTATGCTTAAGTTGGGTCTTGTCCATCACATCATTCTCCTAATGATGTGATCCCGTTATCAATGACATCCAATGTCCATAGTCAGGAAACCATGACTATCTGTTGATCAACGAGCTAGTCAACTAGAGGCTTACTAGGGACAGGTTGTGGTCTATGTATTCACACATGTATCACGATTTCCGGACAATACAATTATAGCATGAATAATAGACAATTACCATGAACAAAGAAATATAATAATAACCATTTATTATTGCCTCTAGGGCATATTTCCAACAGTCTCCCACTTGCACTAGAGTCAATAATCTAGTTACATTGTGATGAATCGAACACCCATTGCATCCTGGTGTTGATCATGTTTTGCCCTAGGGAGAGGTTTAGTCAACGGATCTGCTACATTCAGGTCCGTGTGTACTTTACAAATATCTATGTCTCCATTTTGAACACTTTCACGAATGGAGTTGAAGCGACGCTTGATATGCCTGGCCTTCCTGTGAAACCTGGGCTCCTTCGCAAGGGCAATAGCTCCAGTGTTGTCACAGAAGAGAGTCATTGGGCCCGACGCATTGGGAATCACCCCTAGGTCGGTAATGAACTCCTTCATCCAGACTGCTTCCTGTGCTGCCTCCGAGGCTGCCATGTATTCCGCTTCACATGTAGATCCCGCCACGACGCTTTGCTTGCAACTGCACCAGCTTACTGCTCCTCTATTCAAAATATACACGTATCCGGTTTGTGACTTCGAGTCATCCAGATCTGTGTCGAAGCTAGCGTCGACGTAACCCTTTACGACGAGCTCTTCGTCACCTCCATAAACGAGAAACATATCCTTAGTCCTCTTAAGGTACTTCAGGATATTCTTGACCGCTGTCCAGTGTGCCTTGCCGGGATTACTTTGGTACCTTCCTACCAAACTTACGGCAAGGTTTACATCAGGTCTGGTACACAGCATGGCATACATAATAGACCCTATGGCCGAGGCATAGGGGATGACACTCATCTCTTCTATATCTTGTGCCGTGGTCGGGCATTGAGCTGTGCTCAATTGCACACCTTGCAATACAGGCAAGAACCCCTTCTTGGACTGATCCATATTGAACCTCTTCAATATCTTGTCAAGGTATGTACTTTGTGAAAGACCAATGAGGCGTCTTGATCTATCTCTATAGATCTTGATGCCTAATATATAAGCAGCTTCTCCAAGGTCCTTCATTGAAAAACACTTATTCAAATAGGCCTTTATACTTTCCAAGAATTCTATATCATTTCCCATCAATAGTATGTCATCCACATATAATATGAGAAATGCTACAGAGCTCCCACTCACTTTCTTGTAAACACAGGCTTCTCCATAAGTCTGTGCAAACCCAAACGCTTTGATCATCTCATCAAAGCGAATGTTCCAACTCCGAGATGCTTGCACCAGCCCATAGATTGAGCGTTGGAGCTTGCATACTTTGTTAGCATTCTTAGGATTGACAAAACCTTCCAGCTGCATCATATACAACTCTTCCTTAAGGAAGCCGTTAAGGAATGCCGTTTTGACGTCCATCTGCCATATCTCATAATCATAGTATGCGGCAATTGCTAACATGATTCGGACGGACTTCAGCTTCGCTACGGGTGAGAAAGTCTCATCGTAGTCAACCCCTTGAACTTGTCGATAACCCTTAGCGACAAGTCAAGCTTTGTAGATGGTCACATTACCATCTGCATCCGTCTTCTTCTTAAAGATCCATTTGTTTTCTATGGCTCGCCGCTCATCGGGCAAGTCAGTCAAAGTCCATACTTTGTTTTCATACATGGATTCTATCTCGGATTTCATGGCTTCTAGCCATTTGTCGGAATCCGGGCCCGCCATCGCTTCTTCATAGTTCGAAGGTTCACCGTTGTCTAACAACATGATTTCCAGGACAGGGTTGCCGTACCACTCTGGTGCGGAACGTGTCCTTGTGGACCTACGAAGTTCAGCAACTTGATCTGAAGCTTCATGATCATCATCATTAACTTCCTCCCCAGTCAGTGTAGGCACCACAGGAACATTTTCCCGTGCTACTTTCCGGTTCGGAAGGGGTGACTATCACCTCATCAAGTTCCACTTTCCTCCCACTCAATTCTTTCGAGAGAAACTCCTTCTCTAGAAAGGACCCGTTCTTGGCAACAAAGATCTTGCCTTCGGATCTGAGGTAGAAGGTATACCCAATAGTTTCCTTAGGGTATCCTATGAAGACGCATTTTTCCGATTTGGGTTCGAGCTTTTCAGGTTGAAGTTTCTTGACATAAGCATCGCATCCCCAAACTTTTAGAAACGACAGCTTAGGTTTCTTCCCAAACCATAATTCATACGGTGTCGTCTCAACGGATTTAGACGGTGCCCTATTTAAAGTGAATGCGGCAGTCTCTAAAGCATAACCCCAAAATGAGAGCGGTAAATCGGTAAGAGACATCATAGATCGTACCATATCCAATAGAGTGCGATTACGACGTTCGGACACACCATTTCTCTGAGGTGTTCCAGGCGGCGTGAGTTGTGAAACTATTCCACATTTCCTTAAGTGTGTACCAAATTCGTGACTTAAATATTCTCCACCACGATCTGATCGTAAGAATTTTATTTTCCTGTCACGTTGATTCTCAACCTCACTCTGAAATTCCTTGAACTTTTCAAAGGTTTCAGACTTGTGTTTCATTAGGTAGACATACCCATATCTACTTAAATCATCAGTGAGAGTGAGAACATAACGATATCCTCCGCGAGCCTCAACACTCATTGGACCGCACACATCGGTATGTATGATTTCCAATAAGTTGGTTGCTCGCTCCATTGTTCCGGAGAACGGAGTCTTGGTCATCTTACCCATGAGGCATGGTTCGCACGTGTCAAATGATTCGTAATCAAGAGACTCCAAAAGTCCATCTGCATGGAGCTTCTTCATGCGCTTGACACCAATGTGACCAAGGCGGCAGTGCCACAAGTATGTGGGACTATCGTTATCAACTTTACATCTTTTGGTATTCACACTATGAACATGTGTAACATCACGTTCGAGATTCATCAAAAATAAACCATTGACCAGCGGGGCATGACCATAAAACATATCTCTCAAATAAATAGAACAACCATTATTCTCAGATTTAAATGAGTAGCCATCTCGAATTAAACGAGATCCAGATACAATGTTCATGCTCAAAGCTGGCACTAAATAACAATTATTGAGGTTTAAAACTAATCCCGTGGGTAGATGCAGAGGTAGCGTGCCAACGGCGATCACATCGACCTTGGAACCATTCCCGACGCGCATCGTCACCTCGTCCTTTGCCAGTCTCCGTTTATTCCGTAGTTCCTTCTTTGAGTTACAAATATGAGCAACCGCACCGGTATCAAATACCCAGGAGCTACTACGAGTACTGGTAAGGTACACATCAATTACTTGTATATCACATATACCTTGGGTGTTGCCGGCCTTCTTCTTGTCCGCTAAGTATTTGGGGCAGTTCCGCTTCCAGTGACCACTTCCCTTGCAATAAAAGCACTCAGTCTCGGGCTTGGGTCCATTCTTTGACTTCTTCCCGGTAACTGGCTTACCGGGCGCGGCAACTCCCTTGCCGTCCTTCTTGAAGTTCTTCTTACCCTTGCCCTTCTTGAACTTAGTGGTTTTATTCACCATCAACACTTGATGTTCTTTTCTGATCTCTACCTCAGCTGATTTCAGCATTGAATATACCTCGGGAATGGTCTTTTCCATCCCCTGCATATTGTAGTTCATCACAGAGCTCTTGTAGCTTGGTGGAAGCGACTGGAGGATTCTTTCAATGACCGCGTCATCCGGGAGATTAACTCCCAGCTGAGACAAGCGGTTGTGCAACCCAGACATTCTGAGTATGTGCTCACTAACAGAACTGTTCTCCTCCATTTTACAGCTGAAGAACTTGTCGGAGACATCATATCTCTCGACCCGGGCATGAGCTTGAAAAACCAGTTTCAGCTCCTCGAACATCTCATATGCTCCATGTTTCTCAAAACGCTTTTGGAGACCCGGTTCTAAGCTGTAAAGCATGCCGCACTGAACGAGGGAGTAATCATCAGCACGCTGCTGCCAAGCGTTCATAACGTCTTGGTTCTCAGGGATTGGTGCTTCACCTAGCGGTGCTTCTAAGACATAATCTTTCTTGGCTGCTATGAGGATGATCCTCAGGTTCCGGACCCAGTCCGTATAGTTGCTGCCATCATCTTTCAGCTTGGTTTTCTCTAGGAACGTGTTGAAATTGAGGACAACGTGGGCCATTTGATCTACAATACATAGTGTAAAGATTTAGACTAAGTTCATGATAATTAAGTTCATATAATCAAATTATTTAATGAACTCCCACTCAGATAGACATCCCTCTAGTCATCTAAGTGAAATATGATCCGAATTCGACTAGGTCGTGTCCGATCATCACGTGAGACGGACTAGTCAAGATCGGTGAACATCTCCATGTTGATCGTATCTTCTATACGACTCATGCTCGACCTTTCGGTCCTCCGTGTTCCGAGGCCATGTCTGTACATGCTAGGCTCGTCAAGTTAACCTAAGTGTATTGCGTGTGTTCCGAGGCCATGTCTGTACATGCTAGGCTCGTCAACACCCGTTGTATTCGAACGTTAGAATCTATCACACCCGATCATCACGTGGTGCTTCGAAACAACGAACCTTCGCAACGGTGCACAGTTAGGGTGAACACTTTCTTGAAATTATTATAAGGGATCATCCTACTTGCTACCGTCGTTCTAAGCAAATAAGATGCAAAAACATGATAAACATCACATGCAATCAAATAGTGACATGATATGGCCAATATCATCATGCTCCTTTGATCTCCATCTTCGGGGCACCATGATCATCTTTGTCACCGGCATGACACCATGATCTCCATCATCATGATCTCCATCATTGTGTCTTCATGAAGTCGTCACGCCAACGATTACTTCTACTTCTATGGCTAACGCGTTTAGCAATAAAGTAAAGTAATTTATATGGCGTTTATTTAATGACACGCAGGTCATGCAAAATAATAAAGACAACTCCTATGGCTCCTGCCGGTTGTCATACTCATCGACATGCAAGTCGTGATTCCTATTACAAGAATATGATCAATCTCATACATCACATATATCATTCATCACATCTTCTGGCCATATCACATCACATAGCACTTGCTGCAAAAACAAGTTAGACGTCCTCTAATTGTTGTTGCAAGTTTTTACGTGGTTTGTAGGTTTCTAGCAAGAACGTTTCTTACCTACGTATGACCACAACGTGATTTGCCAATTTCTATTTACCCTTCATAAGGACCCTTTTCATCGAATCCGTTCCGACTAAAGTAGGAGAGACAGACACCCGCTAGCCACCTTATGCAACTTGTGCATGTCAGTCGGTGGAACCAGTCTCACGTAAGCGTACGTGTAAGGTCGGTCCGGGCCGCTTCATCCTACAATGCCGCCGAAACAAGAAACGACTAGTAGCGGCAAGAAGAATTGGCAAACTCAACGCCCACAACTGCTTTGTGTTCTACTCGTGCATAGTAACTACGCATAGGCCTGGCTCTGATACCACTGTCGGGAATCGTAGCATAATTTGAAATTTTCCTACGCTCACCAAGATGCATCTATGGAGTCTACTAGCAACGAGGGGAAAGGAGTGCATCTACATACCCTTGTAGATTGCCAGCGGAAGCGTTCCAATGAACGTGGATGACGGAGTCGTACTCGCCGTGATCCAAATCACCGATGACCGTGTGCCGAACGGACGGCACCTCCGCGTTCAACACACGTACGGTGCAGCGACGTCTCCTCCTTCTTGATCCAGCAAGGGGGAAGGAGAGGTTGATGGAGATCCAGCAGCACGACGGTGTGGTGGTGGATGTAGCGGGTCTCCGCAGGGCTACGCCGAGCTTCTACGAGAGAGAGAGAGGTGTTGCAGGGGAGGAGGGAGGCGCCCAAGGCTGTTGTATGTTGCCCTCCCTCCCCCCCTTTATATAGGCCCCTGGGGGGGTGCGCCAGCCCCAAGAGATGGGATCTCAAGGGGGGCGCGCGGCCACAAGGGGGGAAGGGGTTGCCTTGCCCCCCAAGGCAAGGGGGAACTCCCCCCCTAGGGTTCTCAACCCTAGGCGCATGGGGGGAGGCCCAAGGGGGGCGCCCCAGCCCACTAGGGGCTGGTTCCCTTCCACTTTCAGCCCACGGGGCCCTCCGGGACAGGTGGCCCCACCCGATGGACCCCCGGGACCCTTCCGGTGGTCCCGGTACAATACCGATAACCCCCAAAACTTTCCCGGTGGCCGAAACTGGACTTCCTATATATAATTCTTCACCTCCGGACCATTCCGGAACCTCTCGTGACGTCCGGGATCTCATCCGGGACTCCGAACAACTTTCGGGTTTCCGCATACATATATCTCTACAACCCTAGCGTCACCGGACCTTAAGTGTGTAGACCCTACGGGTTCGGGAGGCATGCAGACATGACCGAGACGCCTCTCCGGTCAATAACCAACAGCGGGATCTGGATACCCATGTTGGTTCCCACATGTTCCACGATGATCTCATCGGATGAACCACGGTGTCGAGGATTCAATCAATCCCGTATACAATTCCCTTTGTCAATCGGTATGTTACTTGCCCGAGATTCGATCGTCGGTATCCCAATACCTTGTTCAATCTCGTTACCGGCAAGTCTCTTTACTCGTACCGCAATGCATGATCCCGTGACTAACGCCTTAGTCACATTGAGCTCATTATGATGATGCATTACCGAGTGGGCCCAGAGACACCTCTCCGTTACACGGAGCGACAAATCCCAGTCTCGATCCGTGCCAACCCAACAGACACTTTTGGAGATACCCGTAATGCACCTTTATAGTCACCCAGTTACGTTGTGACGTTTGGCACACCCAAAGCACTCCTACGGTATCCGGGAGTTGCACGATCTCATGGTCTAAGGAAAAGATACTTGACATTGGAAAAGCTCTAGCAAACGAAACTACACGATCTTTTATGCTATGCTTAAGTTGGGTCTTGTCCATCACATCATTCTCCTAATGATGTGATCCCGTTATCAATGACATCCAATGTCCATAGTCAGGAAACCATGACTATCTGTTGATCAACGAGCTAGTCAACTAGAGGCTTACTAGGGACAGGTTGTGGTCTATGTATTCACACATGTATCACGATTTCCGGACAATACAATTATAGCATGAATAATAGACAATTACCATGAACAAAGAAATATAATAATAACCATTTATTATTGCCTCTAGGGCATATTTCCAACAGCTACAAGGAGTTCGGCTTCGAGGAGTAGTTAGGAGGTCCCAGGCAGGAGGCCTTGCCTTTTCGATCGTTGCTACTTTGTGCTAGCCTTCTTAAGGCAAACTTGTTTAACTTATGTTTGTACTCAGATATTGTTGCTTCCGCTGACTCGTCTGTGATCGAGCACTTGTATTCGAGCCCTCGAGGCCCCTGGCTTGTATTATAATGCTTGTATGACTTATTTTTGTTTTAGAGTTGTGTTGTGATATCTACCCGTGAGTCCCTGATCTTGATCGTACACATTTGCGTGCATGATTAGTGTACGGTCAAATCGGGGGTGTCACAGACTGTTTTTGTATTATGAGCTTAATGAAGGGGGCTGGAAGTGCTTAAATATCATGAACATGTTTTCTAGTGAGTAGTAACATCAACTCAAAAAATGAGTAGTAATATGAAGAAAATCTGAACCTTGGGCATCGCTTAGCCCCTGCTCTCCACCCCCCCCCCCCCGATCCTTGGTAGAGAGACAATTAAGAGCTGGAAGTTATGAATAATATGATCTAAAGAGTCGAGACACCCAACCTACTCTATGAGTTCATTTGTTGGTTCGGCTCAAGATGATAGTGGACGAGCAGTCCACAACCAATTCTATCATTATGGATGTTCAAGAGGGTTTTTCATTTTTAGGGTGTGTTTGGTTGAAGGAATACCACGGATGGTTCGGGGTTATCCTTGGTTTTTCGGCTCATCAGGTTGTTTGGTGCACACTTGTCACACATAGACTCAACAATTTTATTAAAAAATAAAAGAGATAGAGTCTTTTTATGGATCTCATTAAGAGAGAAAGATAATTTGATTACAAGATTGTTACAACGACGGCACCAACACCACATCCACCTAAATGAACATGATGACTACTCCCTATCACCCACAATTCTAAGGAAGAAGAGGATACAAGGTCGGTTTGTGTGAAAATTGCCCCTGCATCTTCCGGAGGAGTGGCACACGAGCCGATCACGGTCCAAGTTTTATGGTCTTCGCTGACTGATCTTCCTCTTCTCGACACTACCAGATGCTTCCGCCGGGAAAATCCTAAGAAACCCATGGTGGCGATGGGCCCCGGGGTGGTTCCACTGCGTTCATCCTCGGCGACGACTCGAAGACAACAATAGTATAGCGGCAAGAATAGCACTGGCATGGCAATGTTTCGGGAGCAGCGTCAGCGGCGCGTTGCGCTTAGCATCGGTCGTACAAATCGTGCAACAACTGCAGGAAACGCAGCGACATGGGGACAATCTGGGATCACTGGTAGCGACACGTTACACTCAGTTGTGATTTACAAATTGGGCGGCAGTAATAACAAGGCACCTGGCTAGGTGTGCTCATGGTGTAGCTGTGGCTAAGCGTGCCCGATAGGCAATACGCAGTCACGACTTGTCCATGGCCATCGATTTCGGGTGGCATGACAGTCCGGAAGGCGGTGCTCACCCAGCATGTGGCTTGCTAACTCCTCTTGTGCGTTGTCATGATGTCACAATTCTGTCTCACTGATAGTGTGTGTAGCCATGGTGGGTGGCCGGCGTGGCCTCCCAACAGTCGGTTTGTCCTCCTCCCCCTCCCCTCCCCCTCCCCTAGTCAGCCGATGCGACTCCAAGCTGCTTGATGGTGGATCTTGGTAGTACGGCAACATCCAGCGACAGGTCCAGATGACTGATTTACGTCCAGTGAGGTGGTGTTCCGCTCGGTAACGCGGATGTCATGTGGTCTTGGGTTGCTGGCAAGGGTGGCGACATGTGGTGATTTTGTCTCCTACAGATCCACCATTGGCTACGACTAGTGAGGTTGATGCAGTGCTACCGGATCATCCTTATTTGGTATTTTGGCGGTGGCGATGACCTTCCTTCCTCACTAATGATTTATTCGCATCTCACGTGAGGACCGTGCATGCATGTAACTGCTGATATTGTGGAAAATGAAAGCGACAACACAAGATGACTGTATTGATCATGTGGATAGTCGTTGCCTTAGTTCGCCCATCACTGTATTGATCACCTGAGAGTTTTCTTTTCATTCGCCTAGTCAGGGCTTCAGTCTTGGATGACTTTGCTCTTTGCCAACATGATTTTTTGTGTGTGTGCGCGCGCGCATTGACATTAATTGTGAGCATTCTAGTCATGCAGAAGTTTGATGCGTGCTCATTGTGTTTGTATCATCTACACAGTTCTACCGGCTGACTCGGTCACTTCATATAGAGTCAACCCAATGTGTTTCTTATCCCTCAACAAAACTCACACAGAGAAACATTCGTCCCTTGCACCAAGCTCATCCCACTCAGTCAAACAAGGAATTTGCTTGGTCCATCCATAAAAAATAGTAGATCACTGGATGGCCGCCCCGACCTACCAACCCCTTGTTCTCTGACCAAAACGGACCCTAGATACGTTTCACATCCTGATTTAATAAGAAAACGTGTACCAAGATTTATATTTTACTGGCGCTGTCATCTGCTTGATCTTTAGCAGCAATTATTACCGGCTCCGCGGAGTAAGTTCCCTCTTCCACAAAATATATCATTACCTAGCTATCTTATGTGTTCAAATAATGCTCCTCAGAAACTACAAGCACGTACGTACAACCAAAACAAACAACACATGGCGATCGACAGTCAACAGACGAATTGTTGCAGCGAGCTAACCCAGATGTTGTCGTTGAATTTTCTTAATGGCAAGTTGTGGTCAGAGAAGTGCAGCTGCTGCCCCGTCATTTTGATACTCTACTCCTAGCTGATGAGCGCAGAGTTTCTACTGGATAGGCGTTGGAATTCTATTGCGAAAGCTAGTCTTCGATCGTGGACTCGTTCTGCTACATATGCACGAGCAAACAATGTGTAGTAATCAGATGCGTCTGATGATGTACTACATGCCTTTTCTTGAGGGGGCATGCGCATCTGCAGAATTTTGATCTGCCAAACCTCCGACGATTGCGGTGCGGTTGGATCCAAAAGTCGTTATTTGCTTCCGGCAACCAGCATTGAATTTCTTGAACGCGTCTAGGGAGCGGCTAGCTGCTCCCTAGCGTTCCCGAGCGGCCACCACCAGAAAAGGAAAGATTCTGTGACGCCCGGATAATTAAGCTACAGTGAACCTCCGCTAATGATGCCACGTCACCTCGGTTACTATCGATAAACTCGCATTAGTTCGAAACCTAGTCCGAATTTCAAATTTAAAACAAAGGCAAACAATAAAAGTTTTCAAGCGTTAAAACTAAAATGTTCGGAGTGAACCAAATATTGCATAGGTAATTATGGTGGAGAAACCACACATTTATAAAATGTTTAAGTATTATAAGATGAATAAAACAGCAGTAAAAACAATTTTTAAAATACCTTTTCTAATTAATAAAATGTCAAACTAATTTATTTGAGGACTAGACTTTTTGTGACTATGGACTAAGTTGAAATACTAATTTAGATGCTACGTATATATTTTACTAAAACTAAAATAATAGGAAACAAAGAGAAAACAGAAAAGAAGAAATAAAAGAAAATAGAAAATAGAAAAACAGTAACTAAACTAAAACAAGAGAAAGAAAACCCCCTCCCCTACTGGGCCATGGCTCAGCTGGCCCCTGCCAGGCAGGCCGGCCCACGTACTTCCGTCTCCCCTTTCCTCTGTTCACAGAACAGAGGCGTGGCAGACATCCATGGCGCCCTGGCCATGGATGGCCTCCACGTCGCCCCTCTGGTCCTATAAGCACGCCCCCGCGAAAACCCTAGACCGCTCTCGTCCATTCCCCCCAGGATCCGCCATCGGCCCCCTCCTCCTCCGCTCGATTTCGAGCTCGATTTGCTCCGCGGTCACCACTGCCTCGTCCTCTTGCCGCGGCCACCAGGGGCGAATCCACGTACAGCACAGTGGGGCCGAATGCCCCCACTCGATTTTTTGGCCCATTTATACTAGGCCCATATCATACAAAGTTGCCCCCACTCAGCCCGCAGTGTTTGCCCCCGCTCAGCTTACTTTTTTCTGCTTATTTTCCTTTAGCCCATGTATGAGAAACAAGGACTCAGCCCATCAAGCCTGCTAAGCAGCCTAGCAGAACATACGTAACTAGGAAACGTGAGATCTGTTCCTAGAAAAGAGAGGAAATGTGAGATCTTCTCGAAAACAAAATTAGGAAATGTTTAGACGAAGATGCGACCCAGCCGCCATGCTGCCTGCAGCCTTGCCTAGCCATGCCCTCGCCAGATCACCTCCGGCGACCGGCCTGGCCGCCCGCCATGCACGCCGGCCAGCCGGCCGGCTTGCGACTAATTCTTTTAGTCCTTTCAACTTTAAAGATCGCTGCCTCTGCGGGGATCTCCGTGCTATTGATGCAACACCAATGAGGTAAGTATTAGGGTTCTTCATCAGTTCCTCTTTCTTATTTTCTGTTATAATTTCTAAATTCTTGTTCCTTTCCTATTTCTTTGTTAAGAACAAAGTGGGCGAACATTTTGTGAGCCATAGCCTTGTTTGCTTGATAGACAAGAAATCTTAATGAGTGATAGTTCTTTCAGGGATAATGATGTGATAGTTAAAACATGAAAGATCGTTATCGGAGGAAAGAAAAAGGTAATGTGGTAAAACATTTTCTTATTTGTCAATGTTTTTTATGTTGCATTCCGTCTTAATTTTAGCTTCATTTTTGTATAACTTTTGGGCTAGAAAAATTATCCAGGAAGATAGGTGATTTCTTTTGCAATTTAGGAACACAAATATCAATATATCTCAGGTCATTTTGTCTAAAGTGATTAGTTTACCTTGACTTTTGCTATGAAATAGACTTTGTTTTTTGTGATGGAATTATCTTAATAAAACATATTATTTTTCGGTGTTGCTTCTTATTCACTATATACAATATGGTTGTGTGGTCAATCTTTGTAAATGTTCTGGCTATAAGCTTCTATACATCTTTGCCCCCTCTCAATTTTAATCCTGGCTCCGCCCCTGGCGGCCACCATCATCGCCGTCGCTCGGGAACACGTCCTGGAGGATCTCCGCGCTCGGCTTCATCCGTTCAGGGGACCATCTTGAGCAGAGGAGCTGCGTAGCCGACGCCATCACCGTCTTCTTCAACTGGCCGCCACCAACTCGCAGTCGATGTCGTCGCTCCGGTCCACCCCAACCCTCCCCGAGCACGCCGACGAACCCACAGTGAGCTCCTCCCTCGGATCCCCCTTCCCCCCTTTCGTTTTGGACACCGTAGGCCGCCTTCACCATCGTACCCGATCTCGCGTGTACGCGTACGTATGTGCGTGTGTGCTCTGCGCTGCTGCTATGCCTTGCACTGCTGCTGCTTTGGGCTGCTGCTTCGTTGCTAATCTGGTTGCTGGCCGCTGCGTGCCGCTGCTCCTAGGCGCCGCCGCCGCTGTCCTATCTCCTGTTGCTGCTTGTTTCGTTGCTGCTCGCGCGCCGCTCGCCTTGCCTGCTATTCCGCCCGGCCGCGCCTGGCCACCGCAGCCGTCGCCCACACGCGCGCTCGCCTTCCCCTGGCCGCGCACCGCGCGTGCACGCGCGCCCGCGTGCTTGCCTCCGCTCCTGGCTGCCGATGCTTCTTGCTCTGCTACGCGACGCTGCTCATGCCGCTTACTGCTGCTACTTACTGCTCATCGGCTAACTGCTGCTGATGCTTGGCCACGGCCACTTTTGCTATGCCCCCGTGCATGCTGTGTTGGCCATGGGAACACATCCACTTGATGTGAGGCTACCCCCCGTTCAATCAGTATTGGGTTAATTAGTAGTTAGGTTAAGGTACTAGCAGATGACATGTGGACCCCATTAATTAGGTTAGCGTTTATTTATTTGTTTAGGTATAGCCTATGACATGCGGGTTTCACTTTTACTATTCACATTTTGACAAGTCAATGTTGACTGGGTCAACCCAGCTCCCTGGCCCCCACATGTCCTTGACTGTGGTTAGCCCATCACTATGTAATAATTGCATTTCTGTCAAAATTCGAATAAATAAATAAATTCAGAATATTATTAAATCTTTGGAAAATCATAGAAAATAAACCATAACTCCGATTAAAATAATTTATATTTGGAAGTTGCTCAAAACGACAAGACGAATCCGAATACGCAGCCCATTCGTCCGCCACACATCCCTAGCATAGCGAACACGCAACTTTTCCCCTCCGGTTCATTTGTCCGCAAACACCAAACACCGGGGATACTTTCCCGGATGTTTTCCCCCTTCGCCGGTATTACCTATCCCTGCGTTAGATCACCTTTAGCACCGCGTATTGCCATGTTACGCTTTGTGATGCTTTGATTACTCTGTTATTTATTGTGTTCCCCCTCCGTTACTTCTTTCCGGTAGACCCTGAGACCGCTGTCGGTACCCCTGTGATCGACTACATCAACGACGAACCCTTCTTGCCAGAGCAACCAGGCAAGCCCCCATTTGATCACCAGATATCGCCTATTCTTCTCTATACTGCTTGCATTAGAGTAGTGTAGCATGTTACTGCTTTCCGTTAATCCTATCCTGATGCATAGCCTGTCATTGTTGCTACAGTTGTTACCCTTGCCTGCTATCCTACTGCTTAGTATAGGATGCTAGTGTTCCATCAGTGGCCCTACACTCTTGTCCGTCTGCCATGCTATACTACTGGGCCGTGGTCACTTCGGGAGGTGATCACGGGAGTATATTGTATACTTTATATACACGACACATGTGGTGACTAAAGTCGGGTCGGCTCCTTGAGTACCCGCAAGTGATTCTGATGAGGGGGCTGAAAGGACAGGTGGCTCCACCCCGGTAGAGGTGGGCCTGGGTTCCTGACGGCCCCCGACTGTTACTTTATGGCGGAGCGACAGGGCAGGTTGAGACAACCTAGGAGAGAGGTGGGCCTGGCCCTGGTCGGCGTTCGCGGATAAATAACACGCTTAACGAGTTCTGGGTATTTGATCTGAGTCTGGCCATTTGGTCTATACGCACTAACCATCTACGCGGGAGTAGTTATGGGTATCCCGACATCGTGGTATCAGCCGAAGCCTTCGTGACGTCAGCGACTGAGTGGCGCGCGCCGGATTGGACTCGAACGCCACTAGGCTAGGTCTGCTTCTGGCCGCGTACGCAACGTGCAGGTGTGCATAGGGCGATGGGCCCAGACCCCTGTGCGCATAGGGTTAGACCGGCGTGCTGACCTCTCTGTTGTGCTTAGGTGGGGTTGCGACGTGTTGATCTTACGAGGCCGGGCATGACCCAGGAAAGTGTGTCCGTCCAAATGGGATCGAGCGTGTTGGGTTATGTGGTGCACCCCTGCAGGGAAGTTTATCTATTCAAATAGCCGTGTCCCTCGGTAAAAGGACGACCCGGAGTTGTACCTCGACCTTATGACAACTAGAACTGGATATTTATAAAACACACCCTTCCAAGTACCAGATACAACCCGGTGATTGCTCTCTAACAGGGCGACGAGGAGGGGATCGTCGGGTAGGATTATGCTATGCAATGCTACTTGGAGGACTTCAATCTACTCTCTTCTACATGCTGCAAGATGGAGGTTGCCAGAAGCGTAGTCTTCGACAGGATTAGCTATCCCCCTCTTATTCTGACATTCTGCAGTTCAGTCCACTGATATGGCCCTGTACACATATACCCATGCATATGTAGTGTAGCTCCTTGCTTGCGAGTACTTTGGATGAGTACTCACGGTTGCCTTTCTCCCCCTTTTCCCCCTTTCCATTCTACCTGGTTGTCGCAACCAGATGCTGGAGCCCAGGAGCGAGACGCCACCGTCGACGACGACTCCTACTACACCGGAGGTGCCTACTACTACGTGCAGGCCGCTGACGACGACCAGGAGTAGTATAGGAGGATCCCAGGCAGGAGGCCTGCGCCTCTTTCGATCTATATCCCAGTTTGTGCTAGCCTTCTTAAGGCAAATTTGTTTAACTTATGTCTGTACTCAGATATTGTTGCTTCCGCTGACTTGTCTATGATCGAGCACTTGTATTCGAGCCCTCGAGGCCCCTGGCTTGTATTATGATGCTTGTATGATTTATTTATGTTTTAGAGTTGTGTTGTGATATCCTCCCGTGAGACCCTGATCTTGATCGTACACATTTGCGTGCATGATTAGTGTGCGGTCAAATCGGGGGCGTCACAAGTTGGTATCAGAGCCGACTGCCTGTAGGAATCCCCCTTTCCAACTCCTTGGCCGAAGTCGAGTCTAGTCGTTGAAAAACTTTTACTAACATGGCTGTGTGGCTTACGGGCCCACGTCGCCATTGGGTGGTATTAGGATCTTTTACTCCTTGTCTATACTCTGGGACTCTGATCTCTCTTCTATTCGGGTTAAGTGAATTTTACTAAATCTAACATTAGGATCTCGTTATCACTTTCACCCGGAGAGCCCCTTATTACTGATGATCGTCTGCTGCACGTGAAGACCCTGAAAATACTCTCCGCTGATAACCCGAGAACTTGTGTTCATCGCTTTTGCAATTCCCTTTCATCGATAAACTCCTATGGATAACCACGTATACTCGCCATTCATACAATGTTTCCCAGTTGATCGTGTTATTACAAGATACCCCGAAATTCTCTCTGTTGTTCCGAGAATCCTTTGAGCTTACTGCCTTGCTGTTCTTTGTCACCTGAATACCCCTACGGATAATTCTCGCACTTACCGAGTATCCGGGCATCCCCAGTTGATTCAAGTATTCCACAATAGTCTTCAGAATACTATTCGATCTTCCGAAAATCCTCAGGAGCCTATTGCTCTTGAAATTCTTGTTTGCTTGCATTATGGTTAATCCCACAAGTCTCGTAATCTTATTGGCATCTCTTGTCATTATCATTTTGAGTCTGTTGATTCAATTTGTTGCAAATGCTCGCAATCCTCAATCAGATCCTAGGATTCTTCCTTCTGGCTCAAACGTCATTTTAAACATGAGCTGGTATCGACCAATCAAATTGCCATCAATTGTACCCCTAAGGCTATTCAACTTATCCATCCTTAATCAGAGCGTTTGCTTCTGATCCCTTGATTTGGAAATCATAATTCCTTTGCATTTGAGCTTTGAGTTAGCCAGTTGTTTCTATAATCTGATCCCCTTGCATCCTTTCTTCCTCTAGTTGAGTACCGATGCTCACATCTGATCCCTTGTGGACCACCAAATCCTTTGTTAGATTATTATCCGACAGTGTCCTTCATATTGAATAACCTTGTGAGCCTTTCCACGGGTATATAATGCCTTTGGTAAATTGTATCATCTGTTTTTGAACAATGCTCTTCTTGCGAGCTTGTAATATTTACTCCGAAGTTTGTGGTATATGTTCCTAAGATGCCTTGATGGGTTGAACCTATGCCTTTCATAATATGTGTGAACTCGAAAGTTTTCATGAGTCATACTCTTCTGGTATTTTGCCAGATAAATTTTTTCAACACTGCAACTTCATCAAACGCGAGAAGTGAATGAAAGGTTATGCATTGAAGAAGTGGGAGTCGACCTTGAACTTTGCGTTCATGCCCATGGACACGATGTAGATCTTATCATTAAAGCTTTTCTTAAATTAATTATTCCCTTGGTATAAGTTCATCTTATATCTGGGATCTGGCCTTTTGCAATCGTGGTTCCGACCATGTTCTCTTTTAAATACCATTTCTCGTACAAGTTAAGCACTTGTCTTCTGTAAGAGCAATACCCCAGTCCAACCTCTACTTTGGTTTGTCGTCGAGTATTACCCCCCCTGGTATCTCGAGATTATCACGGAACTGCATAACTTATTATGAGTTCTCCATCAAGTGCTACATTCTCATTGATTCCAAATTTTCACGGGCTTCGAGTTTTTAAACACTCAAAACCACCGATAACTGAATCGAGTCCGCACTGCGATTAAACAACTCTTAGTAATCTTCTTTACTTATGAGTTTGTACCCGATCACGTCATTCCTAGCCTGATTGGCTACATCATTATCGTGCCGATTTTAACTGTGCTACCTGGTCTTTATTCCCGGAGCACCACTTTCGACGATGAGCTAAGCTTACGTCGATTTTCCTCGTCATATCATTTCGCCTTGAACAGCAAGCTTGATTTCGAGTTTGTGTCGTACCCCTGGTTCCAATAACTTTTTGCTTCATCATTCCTTTGACTTGATGTCATCGCCGATCGATTACCTCTTCATAAATTCTCGCTACAAATGTGTCGTGAACATCATCAACATTCTGAGCTCTTCCAAGATATCTATCGAATTCTGGATGAGAAATACCATCCTTGCCCTCGATGATTTGTTTTATCATCGACCATTTTATTGCCTTCCATTCAACACAAACTTGTTTGTGTTTTGTGTTGTACCTTGATTTCCTTGCTATCTAGCTTATGATATGTTCTACCCTGGAGTATTACCATCTTTTATGTCAAGTATGTCGTAAGAATCTCACCACCTCGTATGACATCTTGGTACAGTGATACTTTTCCCCATCACCATTCTTTCTTGGTCCCCGTGTTGTTTCTAACAGGAATACCGACAAATGGTCTGTGATGTGTAAATTCTAAACTTCTAGCAACCCTATTGCTTTGAAGTTATTGGTCTATAGTTTCATTCTACGTCTATGGCATAATGAATCACCATTCGAACATTGATTGTGCTACCTAGCCCATATTTCGGGTGCACATTTCAACCAATGTTTAACTGTGTATGTTTTCCTCGAGCATACATCATTAAGTCATTCGATCTAGCTAATGTTATCTCCTTGTTCACATAGTGGTGGAAATCCATCTTTTGGAAATCTCAATGGATTGTCGCTGAGTCAATCAGTCACCTCCTCACCTCTCCTTGATGTAATGATGAACCCTTGTTCGGAACTCGCTTCCATAGTTCATCTCCCGAGAATCTTCGATGTCGTTTCGACAATTTGTGTTGCACCTTTCTTCTCAGGCACCCTGAGTCTGAGTTATCCTGACACCAATCAGATCCGAATCTCGGTCAGATATGATGGTTGGAACATATTTCCAAGAGTTATAACATTGGCCTATTTATGACCCGGTAAGGTGATGACATGCCAAACACACCTGGCCGGAGGACCTATTGTTATAAGCTTTCCTTTCAGCAAGGTTATCCATTCTTCCATGAGGAAATTGTAAGACTTATTCTATAAGTTGTTCCTGATGGATCCTTTTTGTTTCCAAAGTCTGATCTTCACCTGTTGACCATGTCAATGCTATCTCGAAGCATGTCTATGGTACTTCAATTTTCAACAAGAACATTTGAAGCCCAATGCTAAATGTTTCTTGCTCAATTATCCAAACACCGTTGTACGGGTAATGTCATGAAATTTCTCTCCCCTTTCCTAAAGGGTTTTCTACATTATATCCTCTCATGGATATCATGCTCTGCTTGCCTTTGGGAAGGTTATACCCTTGAAATATGTGTTTTAACACATTTTCCTTTCCATTGTTCTGTTTAATCTGATAATCACATTTTTCCTTTCCATTGTTTGGATTAACGTTTCTTGTAATCTGACTTAGCTGAGCAGTGATAATTCCCTGCTTAGGGAAGCACCTTGTTGCACCACTCTGTCAGTAAGGCCCTGTTACTATTGTTGATGACATTCCGGTAATCACCGATGGACGAGAACCTTGCCTATTGGTCCGCCTCGTTCCAACGAGCAGGAAAATGGTTCTCTTCGTCCCTCACCCTTGGTACCAACGTTGTTGCCAACAAAACTGACAGGCTACCCTCTGACATGCCTTGCTACCATGACCGTGCAAGATGTTACCATTCCTCCTACTTTTAATCCACAGGGTGGGCCCATAACCCACAGTTCCACAGGATCGAAACCTGACTCTCTTGTACACCCCCTGTTCCCAAGGTTATTCCTCACGATTGGCTTCATATGTAATTCACGTGCCACCTTTCGTGAGATCATCAATTTTGGTACCAGACACAATACTTATTTCCGTTGCTCTGAACCCTTCAGGCATCGAACGATTGCCTGCCCGCTCGAAACTTCCCCACGATACCTCCTTACTTTGCTCTCGATATTGTCTTAAATTTCCATTCGAGAGTTACTTTCCGCCACCTTCCCCGATGTTATCAACCAGATAGTCAATCGTTCAGAGGTCTGTTATTCCGAAGTTACCCCTTGTCCTTCGTAAGTACAATGGAGTTCCCGAAGAAAGGATGCCAGCTTCATCATGATTACCTTAAGCAGGAAAAATGAAGACATCAACGTAACGGATCAACTTCTTCGAGAAGAGAAACCAAGACCGAGAAGATTCGTTAGAATTCCGTAACCAGAACTTTTCCCCTTACTCTACCTCTTAAATCTCGGGACGAGATTTCTTGTAGTGGAGGAGAATTGTGACGCCCGGATAATTAAGCTACAGTGAACCTCCGCTAATGATGCCACGTCACCTCGGTTACTGTCGATAAACTCGCATTAGTTCGAAACCTAGTCCGAATTTCAAATTTAAAACAAAGGCAAACAATAAAAGTTTTCAAGCGTTAAAACTAAAATGTTCGGAGTGAACCAAATATTGCATAGGTAATTATGGTGGAGAAACCACACATTTATAAAATGTTTAAGTATTATAAGATGAATAAAACAGCAGTAAAAATAATTTTTAAAATACCTTTTCTAATTAATAAAATGTCAAACTAATTTATTTGAGGACTAGACTTTTTGTGACTATGGACTAAGTTGAAATACTAATTTAGATGCTACGTGTATATTTTACTAAAACTAAAATAATAGGAAACAAAGAGAAAACAGAAAAGAAGAAATAAAAGAAAATAGAAAATAGAAAAACAGTAACTAAACTAAAACAAGAGAAAGAAAACCCCCTCCCCTACTGGGCCATGGCTCAGCTGGCCCCTCCCAGGCAGGCCGGCCCACGTACTCCCGTCTCCCCTTTCCTCTGTTCACAGAACAGAGGCGTGGCAGACATCCATGGCGCCCTGGCCATGGATGGCCTCCACGTCGCCCCTCTGGTCCTATAAGCACGCCCCCGCGAAACCCTAGACCGCTCTCGTCCATTCCCCCCAGGATCCGCCATCGGCCCCCTCCTCCTCCGCTCGATTTCGAGCTCGATTTGCTCCGCGGTCACCACTGCCTCGTCCTCTTGCCACGGCCACCATCATCGCCGTCGCTCGGGAACACGTCCTGGAGGATCTCCGCGCTCGGCTTCATCCGTTCAGGGGACCATCTTGAGCAGAGGAGCTGCGTAGCCGACGCCATCACCGTCTTCTTCAACTGGCCGCCACCAACTCACAGTCGATGTCGTCGCTCCGGTCCACCCCAACCCTCCCCGAGCATGCCGACGAACCCACAGTGAGCTCCTCCCTCGGATCCCCCTTCCCCCCTTTCGTTTTGGACACCGTAGGCCGCCTTCACCATCGTACCCGATCTCGCGTGTACGCGTACGTATGTGCGTGTGTGCTCTGCGCTGCTGCTATGCCTTGCACTGCTGCTGCTTCGTTGCTAATCTAGTTGCTGGCCGCTGCGTGCCGCTGCTCCTAGGCGCCGCCGCCGCTGTTCTATCTGCTGTTGCTGCTTGTGTCGTTGCTGCTCGCGCGCCGCTCGCCTTGCCTGCTGTTCCGCCCGGCCGCGCCTGGCCACCGCAGCCGTCGCCCACACGCGCGCTCGCCTTCCCTTGGCCGCGCACCGCGCGTGCACGCGCGCCCGCGTGCTTGCCTCCGCTCATGGCTGTCGATGCTTCTTGCTCTGCTACGCGACGCTGCTCATGCCGCTTACTGCTGCTACTTACTGCTCATCGACTAACTGCTGCTGATGCTTGGCCACGGCCACTTTTGCTATGCCCCCGTGCGTGCTGTGTTGGCCATGGGAACACATCCACTTGATGTGAGGCCACCCCCCGTTCAATCAGTATTGGGTTAATTAGTAGTTAGGTTAAGGTACTAGCAGATGACATGTGGACCCCATTAATTAGGTTAGCATTTATTTATTTGTTTAGGTATAGCCTATGACATGCGGGTTCCACTTTTACTATTCACATTTTGACAAGTCAATGTTGACTGGGTCAACCCAGCTCCCTGGCCCCCACATGTCCTTGACTGTGGTTAGCCCATCACTATGTAATAATTGCATTTCTGTCAACATTCGAATAAATAAATAAATTCAGAATATTATTAAATCTTTGGAAAATCATAGAAAATAAACCATAACTCCGATTAAAATAATTTATATTTGGAAGTTGCTCAGAACGACGAGACGAATCCGAATACGCAGCCCATTCGTCCGCCACACATCCCTAGCATAGCGAACACGCAACTTTTCCCCTCCGGTTCATTTGTCCGCAAACACCAAACACCGGGGATACTTTCCCGGATGTTTTCCCCCTTCGCCGGTATTACCTATCCCTGCGTTAGATCACCTTTAGCACCGCGTATTGCCATGTTACGCTTTGTGATGCTTTGATTACTCTGTTATTTATTGTGTTCCCCCTCCGTTACTTCTTTCCGATAGACCGTGAGACCGCTGCCGGTACCCCTGTGATCGACTACATCAACGACGAACCCTTCTTGCCAGAGCAACCAGGCAAGCACCACCCCTTGATCACCAGATATCGCCTATTCTTCTCTATACTGCTTGCATTAGAGTAGTGTAGCATGTTACTGCTTTCCGTTAATCCTATCCTGATGCATAGCTTGTCATTGTTGCTACAGTTGTTACCCTTGCCTGCTATCCTACTGCTTAGTATAGGATGCTAGTGTTCCATCAGTGGCCCTACACTCTTGTCCGTCTGCCATGCTATACTACTGGGCCGTGATCACTTCGGGAGGTGATCACGGGAGTATATTGTATACTTTATATACACGACACATGTGGTGACTAAAGTCGGGTCGGCTCCTTGAGTACCCGCAAGTGATTCTGATGAGGGGGCTGAAAGGACAGGTGGCTCCACCCCGGTAGAGGTGGGCCTGGGTTCCTGACGGCCCCCGACTGTTACTTTATGGCGGAGCGACAGGGCAGGTTGAGACCACCTAGGAGAGAGGTGGGCCTGGCCCTGGTCGGCGTTCGCGGATAAATAACACGCTTAACAAGTTCTGGGTATTTGATCTGAGTCTGGCCATTTGGTCTATACGCACTAACCATCTACGCGGGAGTAGTTATGGGTATCCCGACGTCGTGGTATCAGCCGAAGCCTTCGTGACGTCGGCGACTGAGTGGCGCGCGCCGGATTGGACTGGAACTCCACTAGGCTAGGTCTGCTTCCGGCCGCGTACGCAACGTGCAGGTGTGCATAGGGCGATGGGCCCAGACCCCTGCGCGCATAGGGTGAGACCGGCGTGCTGACCTCTCTGTTGTGCTTAGGTGGGGCTGCGACGTGTTGATCTTACGAGGCCGGGCATGACCCAGGGAAGTGTGTCCGGCCAAATGGGATCGAGCGTGTTGGGTTATGTGGTGCACCCCTGCAGGGAAGTTTATGTATTCGAATAGCCGTGTCCCTCGGTAAAAGGACGACCCGGAGTTGTACCTCGACCTTATGACAACTAGAACTGGATACTTAATAAAACACACCCTTCCAAGTGCCAGATACAACCCGGTGATTGCTCTCTAACAGGGCGACGAGGAGGGGATCGCCGGGTAGGATTATGCTATGCGATGCTACTTGGAGGACATCAATCTACTCTCTTCTACATGCTGCAAGATGGAGGTTGCCAGAAGCGTAGTCTTCAACAGGATTAGCTATCCCCCTCTTATTCTGACATTCTGCAGTTCAATCCACTGATATGGCCCTTTACACATATACCCATGCATATGTAGTGTAGCTCCTTGCTTGCGAGTACTTTTGATGAGTACTCACGGTTGCCTTTCTCCCCCTTTTCCCCCTTTCCATTCTACCTGGTTGTCGCAACCAGATGCTGGAGCCCAGGAGCGAGACGCCACCGTCGACGACGACTCCTACTACACCGGAGGTGCCTACTACTACGTTCAGGCCGCTGACGACGACCAGGAGTAGTATAGGAGGATCCCAGGCAGGAGGCCTGCGCCTCTTTTGATCTATATCCCAGTTTGTGCTAGTCTTCTTAAGGCAAATTTGTTTAACTTATGTCTGTACTCAGATATTGTTGCTTCCGCTGACTCGTCTATGATCGAGCACTTGTATTTGAGCCCTCGAGGCCCCTGGCTTGTATTATGATGCTTGTATGATTTATTTATGTTTTAGAGTTGTGTTGTGATATCCTCCCGTGAGACCCTGATCTTGATCGTACACATTTGCGTGCATTTAGTGTATGGTCAAATCGGGGGCGTCACAGATTCGGTCCCCCTGGCCCCAGAAAAGGAAATCTAGCTACAAACCCACGCCAACCCAACAAACCACACACAGGACACGGTCCCCAGGCCATCACATGCCCTTCCCTCCCCTCCTGAAGCACTCGAAGCTCTCACGCCCTCTTGGCCATCAACCTTCTCCCCATATGCCCCTACCTGCCCCCACCTAGCTTCTTCTCCACGAAACAAGGGGTTCCCAGTTCTGGATCTCCATCACCAGAGCTGCCATGGCAGATGAATCAAGGTGAAATAACAATGCTATGGAACAATTTGCTGCGAAAAAAGAAGAAAAAGAGGGAGGACAGATAGAAAGTACCAGGCAGCACCAACAAGGGTGAAAAAAGAGGTTGATCCTTTCTCCTCATGTCCAGATCCTCACTCCTTGACTTTCCCTTTCACCCCCACACCAAATTTCTCTTTGAAAAATAGCTTCTCAATACTTAAAAGACAACACAAACAAGGATAAAAAAATGGGGAGATCCGGTACCTGTGCAATTTTAACTAATTATTGTGCAACTAGATCATAAGACAAGTCAACTTTTGCAGCAATGTGTGCAACAAAACACAGAAAATATGCAAATATGTATAAGAGAGCACATATAGAGTCTTATTTCACACATAATGCAGAAGAACCAGTGTCACTGTAGCAAAAAAAAGCACATTGTAGGTACAATGAAAATATAACTACCAACTAGACAAGAAGTATATGTTTTTTTTCCTTTGATCTTTCCACACAGTAGTATATGTCACTTTGTAGCTTAGAATTGTGTGCAAAAATCTACATCAGTTCATGCACCCCCATAGCCTGTAAAACCTGCACATGATGCAAAAAAAGAAGCTTGAGAAAAAAATGAACCAGCACTAGCTTGTATTTGTGCAACTTAACGGGTACAAATGTGCAACCGACAACACTCCCATATCCATCCACTTGTGGGGTTTGAATTTCATTAGTTGGCATCTTCAACTCATATAAAAGTAAAAGATGCCAACTCAGATAATTTCAGATTCATTTTGGTTTTAGCTAAAAATCTGTATGCAGAATTCCAAAACTAAACTTTATGTTGGCTGTTGTGCAACTACATCATCTATTTTGTGCAACTGCAAGTACTCCTGCATGCAAATCATGTTGCGTGTTTATGCAGCTATGTAATGAATTTTGAACCGAGGAACATGATGAATTTAGCCTATCTAAACACAAGAAAATAGATAAAATAGTGAATTTAACATATTATAAACTTCCAAATAAGTAGTGCAACTATAGTCAAGTGCATTTGCAAACCTAGAAAATCATATGCATGTGAACACATGAGGATGCCAACTACTGAATGATTCTTGTGCAACTAAAGAAGTTGAAGATGCCAACTCATGTGGCACTGTTGCGTAACTATTAAAAAATTGATGATGCCAACTCCTGATTGGTTCTTGTACAACTTAAATAGTTGCGGATGCCAACTCATGTGATATTGTTATGTGACTATTCAAAAAGTTGAGACTGCCAACTCCCAAATGGTTCTGGTGCAACTATGAAAGTCGAGGATGCCAACTCGTATGATACTGTTGTGCAACTATTTGAAAAGTTGAGAATACCAACTCTTAATTGATTTTTGTACAACTATAAAAGTTTCAGGATGCCAACACCTAGCTGGTTCTTGTGCAACCGCGTAAAAAATAATATCCCAGGTTTCTTTGTGTAGGAAAAAAAATCCTAATGCCGTTTTATGTTACCTCGGCAGCTGCTGCAGACGATGTGCCAACTCCAGCTACAACTCCAACCTGCGTGGTCGCCTTCCGTTTCCGCCGTTTCACGAAGAGGAATGGGTCACCAACCTAAAGGATGCATGGAAAAAGTAACTTGTGTGTGTGCAAAAAAGGGAAATGCACCCTCACTGCTTGCTCGGTACCCCTGTTTTTGAGTTGAACGAATAGTCACGACTAGTCGATGAGTCGTAACTAGAAGTCGACTCAGACACCTCGACTAGATCGGCATGGCATGACTCGTCAAGAGTCGCTACCCCAGAATGACTTGTCGAGTCGAAAACCTTGCACGATACTTACCTCGTCATCCTCTGCCTCCCCATCGATATCAGCATGACGCGGCTGCCGCTTGGCGGGCTGTTTCGAGTTCCACTGAGAAGAATTGTTTACAGGCCCCTGGATAGAACAAAAAAAACACATAACATGGTCAGGAACACCCCACCCCCCCCCAAAAATAGTTATTATAATTGCAAAACAAAACTGCCACAAGGATAAATGAAAAATGATGAAAAAAGCAAACATACCTCTCCTTCACTAGGAGCCGCATATCCTTCTACAACCATTTTTGGTCTGTGAAAAGAAAAGCGAACAAACAAATTAGTCGAAGCAACCAAATGTATTAAAGAGAAAAAATGAGCAAAAACAATTGATATCAAAAAAATGCCATGAGGTAAGCAAGTAATGTTGATTTTTCAAAGCACACCTACAAAAAAAAACAAAAATGTGTGCAACTTGATGCACTGTATGGCCAACAGGTCACACATGAGTGTGCAACCAAAAAATCAGCATACACACTGCATGGTCATGATTTAGGCATTGAAGCCAAAACTAAACTAGTTGTCAACCATGCAACTATATAGCCCTTCCCTATACAACTGCATAAGTGTGACTAAGCCAGCTAGGATATGTATTGCTTTGATTTGCAAACCCATGTATGAATGCATACCCTTGTGACAACAGAGCACACATGAGTGTGCAACCAAATGAACACATATACTGCTTGAACATGGTTTACACAATGCATCCATCTGAATACTATCGTTTGTGCAACTGGTTAGCTCTCACTGTGCAACTTCATAAGTTGGCTAGCCAACTGAGATTTGTATATGCATGATCCAACTACATTTACGTTTCTGTGCAACTATGACAACAAAATAGCCAACTGGTTATTTATATGCATGCAACTTATTAGAAAACAGAGAAACCACACAAATACATTTTGAGAGGGTTGAGCAATAACATTAGAACTATCCTCTCGGTACTCTTATGTACTTCCCTTCTTCTATTCCAACTCAAATCGCCGCCCAAAAATCAAAACATACAAACGTTACAGTGTTAGTTGACTAAACAAAACACTTATTTCACCACCCAATCATTCAGTTTCTGCAAGGACGATGGAACACACATATAATTGGACTATTTTGCTTTAGTCATGTACTGAGTAGCAGACTAGCACTCAATTAGAAAAAGGAAAACAAACATTAAAAATGTAAATATAAACTAGACTCGTGTGCCAGAACTACTAGCAAATACTACTACACTGTATTGACATGCAGGCACCCAGAATCGCTAGGCTATGATGGTCCAGTCAACGAATTTCAGACGAGAAGGTGTCAATGCTCTCCCACGGGACCCTTCTGCCTGAATCAGGCCAGAATCGCTGTCGGCGCTGGGACCTGACACTGCTGCACCTCCGCTTGACAGATCATGACCGGAAAGACCACATCAGACACCACCACCACCGGAGGCTGCTCCATCTTCGCCATCGCGTGACACAGCCATCAAACGCCACCGTGACCAGAGAATCCTCCACCTCCGCCATCACGGTGTCCAGGCACGTGGAGGAGATCATCAAAGAGCAAGCAGATGGGGGAGTGGGCTCAGTCGGAGCGGGAAGGGAAGGAATCTCAACCAACCTCGGGCAGACGAAGGAGACGACGGCCGCATCCCGTCGACGACGGCGGGGCACGGCGGCGATGGGGCTGGATCTGGTTGCGCAGGGAGGAGCGGGGCAGTTGGAGAGGACGCCATGGTGGAGTGGGCTGGTGGTGGTGCGGCCAAGCCAACCGCCGTCGTGGTGGTGCGACGACGACCTCGGGGCAGAGCCACGCGGGGGTGGTCCTCCCCTCCCTCGATCCGCCGGTGGAGCGTGATGGCCGATTAGTGGGAGGCTCCTGGTGGTCGGCGTTGAGGGGAGAGGCCGGTGTGCCCCGTCTGATCCAGATCCGTGGGGAGAGTGAGAGAGAGAGAAGCGGGTGCTGCGGGGAAGACAGAGAGAGGCTGTCGGTGGGCCGGGAACTTGTCAGATAGCGGTTGTGATGGCCGGATCGTGCGACCGCGAGCCGGCCGCTCGATGTGTCCAAATAGTGCGTATGCACTTTTTAGATTTTAGGAAAAAATTATACCATTGAAAACAATGTTTAAATATGAATCCAATGGTATAATTTTTTATCATATGCGTTAACATTTTATTAGTTAAATTCATGGTCAAAATTTGACACAAAATACTATGAAGACCAATAAACTAGGACCGAGGTACTACTTGCCCATGACAAATTATGTTGGTTTAGAGTGCAACCGCAAAATTGTACTACCTGAGAGTGCGACCATGTCTTTCTGGGAGAGCCCCTGCGCCGCGAAGAGGGACGTAAGGTTCGCGAGCCCCGATGTCGGGGGAGGGATGTTGTTCTCGGCGCCGTTGAAGCTCGCCGTCGTCGAGTCCCTCCGCCCCATCTTCACCTCCCAGCTCGGCCCACCCAGCTACAGCATGTCACAGTAGTGTTCGACTTTGTTGAAGGGTACGTAGTACAGTAGTAGCTACCTAAGCATGACTATGAATGTATGGATACTTACGAAAGCGACGCTCTCCTCGGCCGCGATGGCCAGGATGTCGGCGCAAGAGACGACGCCGGGACAACACCCCTCGACGGCCGCCTTGACGGCGTCGATGACCTCGAACCCCCTGGCGGAGTTCTTGTTGGGCGTGGCGTTCTTCTCGCCGCGCAGGCCCGGCGCGTCGTCCAGCAGCAGCGAGGCGTCGCAGCCCTGGACGAAGCAGTCGTGGAAGAAGAGGCGGACGATGGAGGCGCCCACGCGGCGCTCCCTGGCGATGGCCGGGTGCAGCGCCGAGCGCACGGCTTTGAGCATGCCCGGGCAGGAGCGGGAGTAGAAGCCCGACGACAGCTGCGCCGAGGCTCCTCCGCTGGCGATGGCGACCAGCGCGAGGATGAGCGAGAGGACAGCAATGGCGCGCGCTGCCATGATCGGTCTATTCTAGTCAGCTAGATAGTGCCTTGAGAGAGCTTGTTTGCTGGATGTGGTGGAGGAACGCGGGGCGGCCGGTATTTATAGGAAGAAAAGGCTAAGCTCACGCCGGTGGCCATGATTATTCTAGCTACTAGTCTGCCATCATATACTATTAGATTGCATCATCATGCCCCCATCGTCTTCACCAACTCCGGTGGACTTTGAGCGTTGATCCAAACGGGCGCGGCGCTTTGGAATTACGCGTTTCACACCAGATGCATATGTAACGTAGCTCGTGAAAAATGTACAGTTTTGGTAGAAAAAGCTGCATGCCGACACTGTGCCATCGACACGGTTAAGTAAGAGTCATGGCAATCATGCTTGCATACATGTGCAAGCATGTCTCCGTCTCCTCATGTTTCTTTCCTGTGCTACGGACGGTGTTTGCTAGCTTACTACTCTACATAGTTCTCTGGGTCAAATTTAATCAAGAAAATCATCAGCGTGCTAATGTAACACTCGCATGGACTTTAAGGCGACACTTTGGCACAGGAAGAGTACATTAACACGCTTATGATTTTCTTAATTATTTTTTGCATCACTGTTTCCGTATCCAACAAATGTCAAGGTTAGCCTACCTACTGCCTACCGGTACATGATCATGAACGAGATGATGATCCGACTATCTTGCCTGCTGATTTTTCTCATAATGGTTTTTTCAAGTTTCGGGGACATACAGACGTCTGACCGGGTCTCCGGCGGTACTATTTGGCCCATGCTCATCCTTAGAAACTGGAGGCATGCATGGTGGTCATGGTCAAAACATTTATATATCTATATCAAGCATGGACAATTCAACCTGAATTCCTCTCCTCAAGGTAGCATATACATACGTGCATCAGCAAATTCTATAGCATGGCCCTGTACGTAGAGTAGGTCCGTATGTGAAAAAGATCTATCCCCTGACCGTATAGTACCGCATATTACTCTTACCTTCTTCACTTTTTACTGAAGAATTAGGAGAAGTCTTATTCCTAGTACTACTCCTGCGCCTAACAGTATTACGTTTAGTCAAAGGGGAGTGTAATACCCTTTGGGCACCAATCATACGTCCACTTAGTTAATTAGCTTGAGCCTTAACCTTTTGATTTGAGTGTGCCGTGTTCACAGTTGTACCGTTTATTAACTCTATTTCTTAGTAGATGCTTGCTGTTCTGTTCTGGTGCTTTACGGGTTAGAACTTTCAAAGTACTCCACACTCTAGTCAAAAGAAATTCAGTGCTGATTGCCGGAAGCAAATAACGACTTGTGGATCCGACCGCACCGCAATCGCCGGAGGTTTGGCACACCAAAATGCTGCACATGCGCATGCCCCCTCAAGAAAAGCCATGGAGTACATCATCAGACTACTAGTCGTGCATATGTAGCAGAACGGGCCCACTGTCGAAGACCAGCTTTCGCAACAGAGTTCCAACGCCCATCCAGCAGAAACTCTGCTCTCATCAACGTACTACCAAAATGCTGCGGCAGCAGCTGCACTTCTCTGACCACAAACTTGCCATTATGAAAATTCAACGACAACATCTGGGTTAGCTCGCTGCAACAATTTGTCTGTTGACTGTCGATCCTTGTGTGTCGTTTGTTTTGGTTGTACGTACGTGCTTGTTGTTTCTGAGGAGCATTTCTAGGGTCCGTTTTGGTCAGAGAGCAAGGGATTGGTAGGTCGGGGTGGCCATCCAGTGATCTACTATTTTTTATGGATGGAACATACAAATTCCTTCTTTGACTAAGTGGGATGAGCTTGGTGCAAGGGACAAGTGTTTCTCTGGATGAGTACAATTTCTTTTTTGTTGGAGGGATAAGAAACACATTGGATTGTGATGACTCTACATGAAGTGATTGAGTCCGCCGGCAGAACTGTGTAGATGATTTTTTGTCGATAAAGGGTGGGCTTTATAGATTTAAAATAAAGTATTAAGGGGAATGAGTACACATCCAACTTTTGCATGACTAGAATGCACAGAATCAACATCAATTCACACACGCACACACACACACACACACACAACACATATCGAAGACCGAAGCCATGCCTAGGCAGATGAATAAAAGGAAAGAAAACTCTCAAGCGATCAAAAAACGATCGGTGAACTAGTGAAATGACCATCCACATCATCTATGGTCTCTTGACATCAAGGACGACGAGAAAGGTTCTTCGGTAGCAATGCTGCTCAAGCTCCGCTGTCGCAGGATCCAACCCGAAGGGCAGATCATGGGTTTTAACCCTGAAGATCAAGTCTGAGCAAACTCCAAACCATGCATACAAGAAGGTAATGACGTCAAAACACTGTCATTGCCAGGTGTGACCAACTAGGGTCAGACCTAGGGCTTTTACCCCAGAGCTTGAGACCATGTACTCGAGAAGTACCACCAAATCGAAGTCATCTTGCGTTGACCCCTCCACTTTCCACAATCTTAGCAGTTACATGCATGCACGGTCCTCACGTGTGATCAAAGAAATCATTTGTGAGCGGGGAATGTCACTGGCATTGCCATAATCCTAGTTTAGGATGACCTGGCAGCGCTGGATCGATCTCGCTAGTGGTAGCCGATGGTAGAGAAAACACTATCACGTGTCGCCACCCTTGCCAGCAACCCAAGACCACATAACACATGCATTTTCGAGCGGAAGAGTGCTTCATGGGGATGTAGATGGCAGTTGTCCGAGTTAATTGCATAAAACCACCACATTTGGGGCATCGTTTGCAGAAAACGACGAGGTCACTATTTTTTGCAAAAGGAAAAATCACCGCGCTTCTAGTAATCCTTTTGCAAAATCACTGATCGGAGTATTTGGACCGTTTGATCACTTTCTGACAAGTAGGCTCGGGTTGTAAGATGCTGATTTGGCAACAAATTGACATACAACCCCCTAGATCTTAAAAAAGAAAGGAATCAACCCCCTCCCCCAGGCATCAACTCGTTGTGCTCCTCCTCCTCTCTCTCATTCTGCCGACGGATATCCGGGCGTGCTCTCTGGCCTCGGACACCACGAAGAACTCCTCGCCGAGCAGCAGCAGCAGCTCCACTGCGCCTCTTCTGCGCCAGCCGAACCACGAGCAGCACCAGCTCCACCTGCTACTGCTGACGACGACACCACCCAACCGCTGCGCACACTGGTCGCCGCCGCCTCGCCAAGAGGGCTCGCCCTCGCGTGCGCCGACCTGCCGCACCGCACCTCGCCGGGAGGGCTCGTTCTCGCGTCCGCTCCTCCTACCGGTCATGGGAACTGCTAGACTGGCCGCCGTGGCGTCCGACGCTCCTCCTACAGCGAGTCCCCCTACTGCCCTCCTCCTACCGGTCGCAGGGCTGCCAGACCGGCGACTGCGGCGTCGTCCTGCCCCCCCTCCCCGCGACGCTGATGGCCGACGGCGGCCGTTGCAGGTAGCCAAGGGGCAGCCATGGCGGGCGCTGAAGGGCGCGCTCGCGCGCGAGGTCAGGGACATCGCCTTGCCGGAAGCCAGGGGCGCATGCTCGCGCGGGAGGAGGGAGAACGCCTCGCCGGGGCGCGTGCTCGCGCGGAAGAAGGGTGGCCGCCTCGCCGGCTCGCGTGCTCGCGCTGGAGAAGGGTGGCCGCCTCACCGGAGCTGTTAGGCAGTCATTCTCTTTGCCGGGGTGCGTGCTCGCGGGAGGAGGGTCCTCCTGCACCACGCACACGAGCGGCGACTGCTCGCCGGCCGACGGCTCCGCTCTCCCCGTCCCAGCCGACGACGTCGGGCCCTGCCCCTCCCAGTTCACGCACACAACGTGGTTGTTGTAATGTGTGTGAGAGTGGAAGAGAGGAGAAGGTAGAAGACTTGGTTAACACTCACACATGGCCTTTTTTTCCCAAGTTAGCACCTGACTAGCGGGCCCCACCTGTCGGAAACGCGATCAAACGCGGCAAAGCACGCGATCAGTGCTTTCTACAAAAAGTTTACCAAAAACGCGGTGGCTTTTGCAATAGTGACCTCGTGGTTTTCTGCAAATGATGCCCCAAATGTGGTGGTTTCTTGCAATTAACTCGCAGTTGTCCGGACCTGCCGCTCTATCTTGTCGCTAGATGTGTTGTCGTACCGCTAAGATCCAATGTTGAGCAACTTGGAGTCGCGCCGAACGACTGGGTGGAGGAGGGCAATGACGACAGTCGAGAGGCCACACCTGCCACCCACCATGGCTATGCACGTTGTCTCTGAGACCAAACCGCACCACTATGACATCACACAAGAGGAGCAACCCACGAGCTGGATGTGGGGACCGTCTACCGCCAGCCACCGCAGTGGCGCGAGCATGGCCTTCCGGACTTCATGCCGCCCGCAACCAGTGGCCACCAGCAAGCCATGACTGTGTACTGCCCCCGGGAGCCGCTTAGCCACAACTACTCCATGAGCACAAAACAAAAGGTGCCTTGATGTTGCTGACGCGCGATACATACAACCACAACTAAGTGCAATGCGTCTCTACCGGTGATCCCCGATTGTTGCCATGCTGCTGCATTTCATGCCACTAATGCGCGATTTGTAGGACCGATGCTGAGCGTTGATGCTGCTCCCGGATCATTGCCATGTCGGTGCTTTTCTTGTCGCTACTACTATTCTCTTCGAGTCACTGCTGAGGATCGATGACCGTCATGGAACCACCTACAGGACCGCCGCCACCATGCATGGGCTGCTCAGGCTTTGCCCGACGGCAGCATTTGGTAGCGGCGAGGAGAGGAAGGTCGGACGGGGAGGACCATAAAACTTGGAACATGATCGCGTCCCGTGTTGGCTGTCTGGACGAGGCAGGGGTAACTTTTACATAGACCGACCTTCTATCTTCTTCTTCTTCCTTAGAACTCCGGGTGATAGGGAATAGTCAACATGTTCATTTCGTATATGTGGATGTGGTTTTGTGTCGTTAGGGGCTTCAGAACTCTATTCCAACCCTCTTGTAATCAAATTACCTTTCTCTCTTAATGAAGTGACGTGCATTTTCAAAAAAATGAGTCTATCTCTTTTCCTTTTTTTGAATAAAACTGTTGAGTCTATGCGAGACAAGTGTTCACCAAACAACCCGATGAGCCAAAAAAACAAGGATAACCCCAAACCATCCGTGGTATTCCTCCAACCAAACACACCCTCAAAATAAAAAACCAGCTTGAACATCATAACGTTAGAATCGATTGTTGACTGTTTGTCCACTATCATCTTGAGTCAAACGAACAAACTAACTCATAGAGTAGGTTGGGTTTCTCGACTCTTATTGTATTACTCGTAAGTTCCATCTCTCATTGTCTCTCTCGTTCTCTCCACCAGGGACGGGGGGCATGGGGGGCGAGCAGGGGCTAACCCATGCCCAAGGTTCAAATTTCCTTCATATTACTACTCATTTTTTTTGTCACCACTCATTAGAACACCATGTTCATGATATTTTAGCACTTCTAGAACCCTCATTAAACTCATAATACCAAGCCAGTCTTACTTGCCCCCTCAATGTAAAATCCTAACTTTGTCCCTGCTCTCCACATCAACAATTATCTTATAGGACTTGACGATTGAGGGTAATATTTTGTGTTCTGTTCTTGTCCACCTAACAATTTCTCTATTGCTCCGGAGCTGCATGTACACATACTATTTTGTGTCGTGGTGGGCGCACGACAGATACCAAGGGATGGCTAAAGATAGGAGGAGGATCGAGGGCACTGGTGGGCTCCAGAGGCGAGGTCGTGATGAGCGAGCGCGGGACGCAAGACATACCCAGGTTCGAGGCTCTCCGGAGAGATAACACCCCTAGTCCTGCCGAGTGTAGTTGATGTGTATCAGTACAGAGTTGCTCCTAGAGCTGTATGGAGGAGCAAGGAAGGCAGGCCGAGGCTTAGGCTGCTCCCTCTCCTTGGGTGTTGCTTGCTATGTGTGTGTGAGTGAGTGATCCTCTGTGTTCGATCGCCCGTATGCCCGAGGGCTCCTGGGATCAAGCTTCGTCGTCGCGGGATCCAACCCGAAGGGCAGATCATGGGTTTTAACCCTGAAGATGAAGTCTGAGCAAACTCCAAACCATGCCTACAAGAAGGTAATGACGTCAAAACACTGCCATTGCCAGGTATGACCAACTAGGGTCAGACCTAGGGTTTTCACCCTAGAGCTTGAGACCGGATACTCGAGAAGTACCACCAAATCAAAGTCATCTTGCGTTGACCCCTCCACTTTCCACAATCTAAGAAGTTACATGCATGCATGGTCCTCACGTGAGATCAAAGAACTCATTTGTGAGCGGGGAACACTAGTAGAAAACGACCCATTTGTCCCGGTTCCAGAGGGACTTTAGTCCCGGTTCTGGAACCGGGACAAAAAGGTCGGGACTGTAAGTGCATCTAGTGCCACCCCTAGTTCGTTTTGGAGTATTGATGACAAACTTGGTTGAGGGACTAATGTGTTTGTGAGAATTGCAGGATAACACAGGTAGTAGTCCCACATTGATTTGGTTTAGCTACCGGAGATGACCCCTAAAAATGTGTGAAGACACTGAAGAAAATGATGGTCTGGGAAGATATTCACAACGAAGATTATGACTAGAGAAGACATTCACGTGAAGACTATGGAGTGCGAAGACATAGTTGTTTTGTAGCTTCCTTTTCTTCTTTGTTGAGTCATAGGAACCACCGTACTGTTAAGTGGGGTCCAAGTGAACAAAGTCAGAGTGACTGAAGTGATGCTCAACCAAATCCTATGTCTTCGAGCGAAGACAATGAGAGCAAATCTTATCCAGAGCTGGATGAGTCAGCTTTACTTGTAGCCCAAGTCAAGCAGTCACGTGTGTTTGAAATCTGACCATTGGACACATGTAAGTTCCTTAGTGACCCAGGGTCATTTCGGACAAATCAGGTCGGGTGCCTCCTGGCTATAAATAGCCCACCCCCTACACCATAAATTGGTGGCTACTCAGAGTTAGTGCACGGCTTTTGTAGTTTGAGAGCAACCCACCTCCGAAGCATTTGAGAGAGAGATCCTTGCGAGGACAAAGCCCAAAGCACCCAGAGCCAAAGAGTGTTAGGCATCACTGAAGTCTTTCTGTCCGCGTGATCTGAAGACTTATTACACTTGAGGACTGTGTATCCTCCAGCCGGTTAGGCGTCGCGTTCTGAGCATCAAAGAGTCATTGTGGATTGCCGGTGAACGAAGTCTGTGAAGGTTTGGAAGTCTACCTTGAAGACTTACCAGAGTGATTGGGCGAGGACTAAGTGTCCTTAGCTCAAGGGGAATAAGATGAAGATGCGGTCTTCTGAGTTGAATCTCACCCTCCCTAACCAGATGTACAGTTGTCACATCAACTAGAACTGGTCCAACAAATCCTTGTCCTCACCAAGCAACTGGTTCTATCTCCTCCCTCTCTTTACTTACAGTTTGTCTTCATGAAGTCATTGCCTGCCTGCATGAATTGATTGACTTCGGTGTGTGAAGACTGTTGTTGTTTGGCTTCATACTATCTTCCATCCTGATCCATACTACCTAGCTGCTAATAGTCTCCGTGCTTTCACTTCATTGCTTACTTGACTATGGCTTGTCTAGGGTAGTCTACTTTCCGCTGCATATCAATAGGTTCATTTCTATTGTTTGCTTCAAAGCCCCCGTGTTTTGAAGACTTTCATAAAAAATGCCTATTCACCCCCCTCTAGTCGATAACTAGCACTTTCAATTGGTATCAGAGCAAGGTGCTCCCTTGTTCTATGTGATTCAGTTTAACCACCTGGAGTTTTAGCTATGTCAACTGCAGGGATAATCAAAGTCTCCGCTGCGTGCCCTGTCTTCGATGGCACTGATTACCCCTACTGGAAGAATAAGATGCGTATGCATCTTGAAGCCATTGATGTCGACCTCTGGTATGTCGTCAAGAATGGCGTTCCCAAGTCCGGTGAAGTGGTCACCCCTGCTGATGTCAAGAGGTTCATTCAACTGGATTCTACTTCCAAGAACAACATCTGTGGTCATCTGACCAAAGGACAGTATGGTCGTGTGAATGCTCTGGAAATTGTGAAGCTCGTCTAGGACTGGCTCTCCAAGGTCAATGAAGGCATCTCAACCCAGAGAGACTCAAGGATCAGTGTTCTTCGCAACCTCTTCAACCGCTTCAAGAGAAATGACAATGAGAATGTCCAGCTCACATTTGACCGCCTCACCGATATCACAAATGAGCTTCATGCTCTCGGTGCTACTGAGATCACCAAGCATGAAATCATCAAGACACTCCCGAGATCACTTGATAGCTCGTTTGACACCCTTGCCCTGATGATTCAAGAACGCCCTGACTTCAAGACTCTCGATCCATCTGACATACTTGAGAGGCTCAACACACATGAGTTCCAGTTATCTGAGAAAAGAGATATCTATGGTCCCAGCTATGGCCGTACTCGCGCTTTGAAGGCAAAGGCTGTTTCCTCATCTGAAGAAGAATCTGACTGCAGTTCTGGGGATTGATACGTATCCAACGTATCTATAATTTTTGATTGCTCCATGCAATATTATATTCTGTTTTGGACATTAATGGGGTTTATTATACACTTCTATATTATTTTTGGAACTAACCTATTAACCGGAGGCCCAGCCCAGAATTGCTGTTTTTTGCCTATTTCAGAATTTCGCAGAAAAAGAATATCAAACGGAGTCCAAATGGAATGAAACCTTCGGGACCGTGATTTTTGGAACAAACGTGATCCAGAGGACTTGGACCCGACATAAAGAAAGCAACCAGGAGGGCACGAGGTAGGGGGCGCGCCTACCCCCCTGGGCGCGCTCTCCACCCTCGTGCGTCCCACGTTGCTCCACCGACGTACTTCTTCCTCCTATATATACCTACGCACCCCCAAACTACCAGATACTGAGCCAAAAACCTAATTCCACCGCCGCAACCTTATGTACCCGTGAGATCCCATCTTGGGGCCTTTTCGGAGCTCCGCCGGAGGGGGCATCGATCACGGAGGGCTTCTACATCAACACCATAGCCTCTCTGATGATGTGTGATTAGTTTACCTCAGACCTTCGGGTCCATAGTTATTAGCTAGATGGCTTCTTTCTTTTTGGATCTCAATACAATGTTCTCCCCCTCTCTTGTGGAGATCTATTCGATGTAATCTTCTTTTGCGGTGTGTTTGTTGAGACCGATGAATTGTGGGTTTATGATCAAGTTTATCTATGAAAAATATTTGAATCTTCTCTGAATTCTTTTATGTATGATTGGTTATCTTTGCAAGTCTCTTCGAATTATCAGTTTGGTTTGGCCTACTAGATTGATCTTTCTTGCAATGGGAGAAGTGCTTAGCTTTGGGTTCAATCTTGCGGTGTCCTTTCCCAGTGACAGTAGGGGCAACAAAGCACGTATTGTATTGTTGCCATCGAGGATAACAAGATGGGGTTTATGAAGGAAATATGCCCTAGAGGCAATAATAAAGTTATTATTTATTTCCTTATATCATGATAAATGTTTATTATTCATGCTAGAATTGTATTAACCGGAAACATAATACTTGTGTGAATACATAGACAAACAGAGTGTCACTAGTATGCCTCTACTTGACTAGCTCGTTGATCAAAGATGGTTATGTTTCCTAGCCATAGACATGAGTTGTCATTTGATTAACGGGATCACATCATTAGGAGAATGATGTGATTGACTTGACCCACTCCGTTAGCTTAGCACTCGATCGTTTAGTATGTTGCTATTGCTTTCTTCATGACTTATACATGTTCCTATGACTATGAGATTATGCAACTCCCGTTTACCGGAGGAACACTTTTTGTGCTACCAAACGTCACAATGTAACTGGGTGATTATAAAGGTGCTCTACAGGTGTCTCCAAAGGTACTTGTTGGGTTGGCGTATTTCGAGATTAGGATTTGCCACTCCTATTGTCGGAGAGCTATCTCTGGGCCCACTCAGTAATACACTTCACTATAAGCCTTGCAAGCATTGTAACTAATGAGTTAGTTGCGGGATGATGTATTACGGAACGAGTAAAGAGACTTGCCGGTAACGAGATTGAACTAGGTATCGAGATACTGACGATCGAATCTCGGGCAAGTAACATACCGATGACAAAGGGAACAACGTATGTTGTTATGCGGTCTGACCGATAAAGATCTTCATAGAATATGTGGGAGCCAATATGAGCATCCAGGTTCCGCTATTGGTTATTGACCGGAGAGGTGTCTCGGTCATGTCTACATAGTTCTCGAACCCGTAGGGTCCGCACGCTTAACGTTACGATGACAGTTATATTATGAGTTTTTATGTTTTGATGTACTGAAGGTTGTTCGGAGTCCCGGATGTGATCACGGACATAACAAGGAGTCTCGAAATGGTCGAGACATAAAGATTGATATATTGGAAGCCTATGTTTGGATATCGGAAGTGTTCCGGGTGAAATCGAAATTTTTCCGGAGTACCGGGAGGTTACCGGAACCCCCCGGTAACTTAATGGGCCTTAGTGGGCCTAGGTGGAAGAGAGGAGAGGAGGCCAGGGCAGGGCCGCACGCCCCTCCCCCCCAGTCCAAATAGGACAAGGAGAGGGGGGCGCCGCCCCCCTTTCCTTCCTCCCCTCCACCTCTTCCCCCTCTCTCTCCTAGTCCAACATGGAAAAGGGGGGAGTCCTACTCCCGGTAGGAGTAGGACTCCTCCTGGCGCGCCTCTCCCCTTTGGCCGGCCGAACCCCCTTGCTCCTTTATATACGGGGGCAGGGGGGCACCTCTATACACATAATTGATCATTGATCTCTTAGCCGTGTGCGGTGCCCCCCTCCACCATATTACACCTCGATATATCGTAGCGGTGCTTAGGCGAAGCCCTGCGTCGGTAGAACATCATCATTGTCACCACGCCGTCGTGCTGACGAAAATCTCCCTCAACACTCGGCTGGATCGGAGTTTGAGGGACGTCATCGAGCTGAACGTGTGCTGAACTCGGAGGTGCCGTGCGCTCGGTACTTGATCGGTCGGATCGTGAAGACGTATGACTACATCAACCGCGTTGTGTTAACGCTTCCGCTTTTGGTCTACGAGGGTACGTGGACAACACTCTCCCCTCTCGTTGCTATGCATCACCATGATCTTGCGTGTGCGTAGGAATTTTTTTGAAATTACTACGTTCCCCAACAGTGGCATCCGAGCCTGGTTTTATGCGTTGATGGTATATGCACGAGTAGAACACAAGTGAGTTGTGGGCGATATAAGTCATACTGCTTACCAGCATGTCATATTTTGGTTCGGCAGTATTGTGAGATGAAGCGGCCCGGACCGACATTACGCGTACGCTTAGGCGAGACTGGTTTCACCGTTGCAAGCACTTGTTGCTTAAAGGTGACTGGCGGGTGTCTGTCTCTCTCACTTTAGTTGAACCGAGTGTGGCTACGCCCGGTCCTTGCGAAGGTTAAAACAACACCAACTTGACAAACTATCGTTGTGGTTTTGATGCGTAGGTAAGAACGGTTCTTGCTAAGCCCGTAGCAGCCACGTAAAACTTGCAACAACAAAGTAGAGGACGTCTAACTTGTTTTTGCAGGGCATGTTGTGATGTGATATGGTCAAGACATGATGCTGAATTTTATTGTATGAGATGATCATGTTTTGTAACCGAGTTATCGGCAACTGGCAGGAGCCATATGGTTGTCGCTTTATTGTATGCAATGCAATCGCCATGTAATTGTTTTACTTTATCACTAAGCGGTGGCAATAGTCGTAGAAGCAATAGTTGGCGAGACGACAATGATGCTACGATGGAGATCAAGGTGTCGCGCCGGTGACGATGGTGATCATGACGGTGCTTCGGAGATGGAGATCACAAGCACAAGATGATGATGGCCATATCATATCACTTATATTGATTGCATGTGATGTTTATCTTTTATGCATCTTATCTTGCTTTGATTGACGGTAGCATTATAAGATGATCTCTCACTAAATTTCAAGATAAAAGTGTTCTCCCTGAGTATGCACCGTTGCCAAAGTTCGTCGTGCCCAGACACCACGTGATGATCGGGTGTGATAAGCTCTACGTCCATCTACAACGGGTGCAAGCCAGTTTTGCACACGCAGAATACTCAGGTTAAACTTGATGAGCCTAGCATATGCAGATATGGCCTCGGAACACTGAGACCGAAAGGTCGAGCGTGAATCATATAGTAGATATGATCAACATAGTGATGTTCACCATTGAAAACTACTCCATTTCACGTGATGATCGGTTATGGTTTAGTTGATTTGGATCACATAATCACTTAGATGATTAGAGGGATGTCTATCTAAGTGGGAGTTCTTAAGTAATATGATTAATAGAACTTAAATTTATCATGAACTTAGTACCTGATACTATCTTGCTTGTCTATGTTAATTGTAGATAGATGGCCCGTGCTGTTGTTCCATTGAATTTTAATGTGTTCCTTGAGAAAGCAAAGTTGAAAGATGATGGTAGCAATTACACGGACTGGGTCCGTAACTTGAGGATTATCCTCATTGCTGCACAGAAGAATTACGTCCTGGAAGCACCGCTGGGTGCCAGGCCTGCTGCAAGAGCAACACCAGAGGTTATGAACGTCTGGCAGAGCAAAGCTCATGACTACTCGATAGTTCAGTGTGCCATGCTTTACGGCTTAGAACCGGGTCTTCAACGATGTTTTGAACGTCATGGAGCATATGAGATGTTCCAGGAGTTGAAGTTAATATTTCAAGCAAATGCCCGGATTGAGAGATATGAAGTCTCCAATAAGTTCTACAGCTACAAGATGGAAGAGAATAGTTCTGTCAGTGAGCATATACTCAAAATGTCTGGGTATAACAATCACTTGATTCAACTGGGAGTTAATCTTCCGGATGATAGCGTCATTGACAGAATTCTTCAATCACTGCCACCAAGCTACAAGAGCTTCGTGATGAACTATAACATGCAAGGGATGAATAAGACAATTCCCGAGCTCTTCGCAATGCTAAAAGCAGCGGAGGTAGAAATCAAAAGGAGCATCAAGTGTTGATGGTCAGTAAGACCACTAGTTTCAAGAAAAAGGGCAAAGGGAAGAAGAAGGGGAACTTCAAGAAGAACAGCAAGCAAGTTGCTGTTCAGGAGAAGAAACCCAAGTCTGGACCTAAGCCTGAAACTAAGTGCTTCTACTGCAAGCAGACTGGTCACTAGAAGCGGAACTGCCCCAAGTATTTGGCGGATAAGAAGGATGACAAGGTTAACAAAGGTATATGTGATATACATGTTATTGATGTGTACCTTACTAATGCTCGCAGTAGCACCTGGGTATTTGATACTGGTTCTGTTGCTAATATTTGCAACTCGAAACAGGGACTATGGATTAAGCGAACAATGGCCAAGGACGAGGTGACGATGCGCGTGGGAAACGGTTTCAAAGTCGATGTGATCGCCGTCGGCACGCTACCTCTACATCTACCTTCGGGATTAGTATTAGACCTATATAATTGTTATTTGGTGCCAGCGTTGAGCATGAACATTATATCTGGATCTTGTTTGACGCGAGACGGTTATTCATTTAAATCAGAGAATAATGGTTGTTCTATTTATATGAGTAATATCTTTTATGGTCATGCACCCTTGAAGAGTGGTCTATTTTTAATGAATCTCGGTAGTAGTGACACACATATTCATAATGTTGAAGCCAAAAGATGCAGAGTTGATAATGATAGTGCAACTTATCTGTGGCACTGCCGTTTAGGTCATATCGGTGTAAAGCGCATGAAGAAACTCCATAATGATGGACTTTTGGAATCACTTGGTACTTGCGAACCGTGTCTCATGGGCAAGATGACTAAAACACCGTTCTCCGGAACTATGGAGAGAGCAACTAATTTATTGGAAATCATACATACAGATGTATGTGGTCCGATGAATATTGAGGCTCGTGGCGGATATCGTTATTTTCTCACCTTCACAGATGATTTGAGCAGATATGGGTATATCTACTTAATGAAACATAAGTCTGAAACATTTGAAAAGTTCAAAGAATTTCAGGGCGAAGTTGAAAATCATCGTAACAAGAAAATAAAGTTTCTACGATCAGATCGTGGAGGAGAATATTTGAGTTACGAGTTTGACCTACATTTGAAACAATGCGGAATAGTTTCGCAACTCATGCCACCCGGAACACCACAATGTAATGGTGTGTCCGAACGTCGTAATCGTACTTTACTAGATATGGTGTGATCCATGATGTCTCTTACTGATTTACTGCTATCGTTTTGGGGTTATGCTTTAGAGACGGCTGCATTCACTCTAAATAGGACACCATCGAAATCCGTTGAGACGACGCCTTTTGAACTATGGTTTGGCAAGAAACCAAAGTTGTCGTTTCTTAAAGTTTGGGGTTGCGATGCTTATGTGAAGAAACTTCAACCTGATAAGCTCGAACCTAAATCGGAGAAATGTGTCTTCATAGGATACCCTAAGTGGACTGTTGGGTACACCTTCTATCACAGATCCGAAGGCAAGACATTCGTTACTAAGAATGGATCCTTTCTGGAGAAGGAGTTTCTCTCGAAAGAAGTGAGTGGGAGGAAAGTAGAACTTGATGAGGTAACTGTACCTGCTCCCTTATTGGAAAGTAGATCATCACAGAAACCAGTTTCTGCGACACCTACACCAATTAGTGAGGAAGTTAATGATAATGATCATGAAACTTTAGATCAAGTTATTACTGAACCTCGTAGGTCAACCAGATCAAGATCCGCACCAGAGTGGTACGGTAATCCTGTTCTGGAGGTTATGTTACTAGACCATGACGAACCTACGAACTATGAAGAAGCGATGGTGAGCCCAGATTCCGCAAAATGGCTTGAGGCCATGAAATCCGAGATGGGATCCATGTATGAGAACAAAGTATGGACTTTGGTTGACTTTCCCGATGATCGGCAAGCCATTGAAAATAAATGGATCTTCAAGAAAAAGACTGACGCTGACGGTAATGTTACTGTCTATAAAGCTCGACTTGTTGCGAAAGGTTTTCGACAAGTTCAAGGGATTGACTACGATGAGACCTTCTCACCCGTAGCGATGCTCAAGTCTGTCCGAATCATGTTAGCAATTGCCGCATTTTATGATTATGAAATTTGGCAAATGGATGTCAAAACTGCATTCCTGAATGGATTTCTGGAAGAAGAGTTGTATATGATGCAACCGGAAGGTTTTGTCGATCCAAAGGGAGCTAACAAAGTGTGCAAGCTCCAGCGATCCATTTATGGACTGGTGCAAGCCTCTCGGAGTTGGATTAAACGCTTTGATAGTGTGATCAAAGCATTTGGTTTTATACAGACTCTTGGAGAAGCCAGTATTTACAAGAAAGTGAGTGGGAGCTCAGTAGCATTTCTGATATTATATGTGTATGACATATTACTAATTGGAAATGATATAGAATTTCTGGATAGCATAAAGGGATACTTGAATAAGAGTTTTTCAATGAAAGACCTCGGTGAAGCTGCATATATATTGGGCATCAAGATCTATAGAGATAGATCAAGATGCTTAATTGGACTTTCACAAAGCACATACCTTGACAAAGTTTTGAAGAAGTTCAAAATGGATCAAGCAAAGAAAGGGTTCTTGCCTGTATTACAAGGTGTGAGATTGAGTAAGACTCAATGCCCGACCACTGCAGAAGATAGAGAGAAGATGAAAGATGTTCCCTATGCTTCAGCCATAGGCTCTATCATGTATGCAATGCTGTGTACCAGACCTGATGTGTGCCTTGCTATAAGTTTAGCAGGGAGGTACCAAAGTAATCCAGGAGTGGATCACTGGACAGCGGTCAAGAACATCCTGAAATACCTAAAAAGGACTAAGGATATGTTTCTCGTTTATGGAGGTGACAAAGAGCTCATCGTAAATGGTTATGTTGATGCAAGCTTTGACACTGATCCGGACGATTCTAAATCGCAAACCGGATACGTGTTTACATTGAACGGTGGAGCTGTCAGTTGGTGCAGTTCTAAGCAAAGTGTCGTGGCGGGATCTACGTGTGAAGCGGAGTACATAGCTGCTTCAGAAGCAGCAAATGAAGGAGTCTGGATGAAGGAGTTCATATCCGATCTAGGTGTCATACCTAGTGCATCGGGTCCAATGAAAATCTTTTGTGACAATACTGGTGCAATTGCCTTAGCAAAGGAATCCAGATTTCACAAGAGAACCAAGCACATCAAAAGACGCTTCAATTCCATCCGGGATTTAGTCCAGGTGGGAGACATAGAAATTTGCAAGATACATACGGATCTGAATGTTGCAGACCCATTAACTAAGCCTCTTCCACGAGCAAAACATGATCAGCACCAAGACTCCATGGGTGTAAGAATCATTACTGTGTAATCTAGATTATTGACTCTAGTGCAAGTGGGAGACTGAAGGAAATATGCCCTAGAGGCAATAATAAAGTTATTATTTATTTCCTTATATCATGATAAATGTTTATTATTCATGCTAGAATTGTATTAACCGGAAACATAATACTTGTGTGAATACATAGACAAACAGAGTGTCACTAGTATGCCTCTACTTGACTAGCTCGTTGATTAAAGATGGTTATGTTTCCTAGCCATAGACATGAGTTGTCATTTGATTAACGGGATCACATCATTAGGAGAATGATGTGATTGACTTGACCCAGTCCGTTAGCTTAGCACTCGATCGTTTAGTATGTTGTTATTGCTTTCTTCATGACTTATACATGTTCCTATGACTATGAGATTATGCAACTCCCGTTTACCGGAGGAACACTTTGTGTGCTACCAAACGTCACAACGTAACTGGGTGATTATAAAGGTGCTCTACAGGTGTCTCCGAAGGTACTTGTTGGGTTGGCGTATTTCGAGATTAGGATTTGTCACTCCGATTGTCGGAGAGGTATCTCTGGGCCCACTCAGTAATACACATCACTATAAGCCTTGCAAGCATTGTAACTAATGAGTTAGTTGCGGGATGATGTATTACGGAACGAGTAAAGAGACTTGCCGGTAACGAGATTGAACTAGGTATCGAGATACTGATGATCGAATCTCGGGCAAGTAACATACCGATGACAAAGGGAACAACGTATGTTGTTATGCGGTCTGACCGATAAAGATCTTCGTAGAATATGTGGGAGCCAATATGAGCATCCAGGTTCCGCTATTGGTTATTGACCGGAGAGGTGTCTCGGTCATGTCTACATAGTTCTCGAACCCGTAGGGTCCGCACGCTTAACGTTACGATGACAGTTATATTATGAGTTTTTATGTTTTGATGTACCGAAGGTTGTTCGGAGTCCCGGATGTGATCACGGACATAACGAGGAGTCTCGAAATGGTCGAGACATAAAGATTGATATATTGGAAGCCTATGTTTGGATATCGGAAGTGTTCCGGGTGAAATCGGGATTTTTCCGGAGTACCGGGAGGTTACCGGAACCCCCGGTAACTTAATGGGCCTTAGTGGGCCTAGGTGGAAGAGAGGAGAGGAGGCCAGGGCAGGGCCGCACGCCCCTCCCCCCCAGTCCGAATAGGACAAGGAGAGGGGGGCGGCGCCCCCCCTTTCCTTCCTCCCATCCACCTCTTCCCCCTCTCTCTCCTAGTCCAACATGGCAAAGGGGGGAGTCCTACTCCCGGTAGGAGTAGGACTCCTCCTGGCGCGCCTATCCCCTTTGGCCGGCCGAACCCCCTTGCTCCTTTATATACGGGGGCAGGGGGCACCTCTATACACACAATTGATCATTGATCTCTTAGCCGAGTGCGGTGCCCCCCTCCACCATATTACACCTCGATAATATTGTAGCGGTGCTTAGGCGAAGCCCTGCGTCGGTAGAACATCATCATTGTCACCATGCCGTCGTGCTGACGAAACTCTCGCTCAACACTCGGCTGGATCAGAGTTCGAGGGACGCCATCGAGCTGAACGTGTGCTGAACTCGGAGGTGCCGTGCGTTCGGTACTTGATCGGTCAGATCGTGAAGACGTATGACTACATCAACCGCGTTGTGTTAACGCTTCCGCTTTTGGTCTACGAGGGTACGTGGACAACACTCTCCCCTCTCGTTGCTATGCATCACCATGATCTTGCGTGTGCGTAGGAAATTTTTTGAAATTACTACGTTCCCCAACAGTTTATATCATATTGCATGAGTTTATCCCTCTACATCATGTCATCTTACTTAAAGCGTTACTCTGTTCTTTTGAACTTAGTACTCTAGATGCATGCTGGATAGCGGTCGATGTGTGGAGTAATAGTAGTAGATGCAGGCAGGAGTCGGTCTACTTGTCGCGGACGTGATACCAATATACATGATCATACCTAGATATTCTCATAACTATGCTCAATTCTGTTAATTGCTCAACAGTAATTTGTTTACCCACCGTAATACTTATGCTCTTGAGAGAAGCCACTAGTGAAACCTATGGCCCCGAGGTCTATTTTCCATCATATTAATCTCCCGTCAACAAGTTATTTCTGGCGCTGTTTTTATTTTGCTTTCTTTACTTTGCATCTTTGTCATAAAAATACCAAAAATATCGTCTTATCATATCTATCAGATCTCACTTTCGTAAGTGACCGTGAAGGGATTGACAACCCCTTTATTGCGTTGGTTGCGAGGATTTTATTTGTTTGTTTAGGTGCGAGGGACTCGTGCGTGGCCTCCTACTAGATTGATACCTTGGTTCTCAAAAACTAAGGGAAATACTTACGCTGCTTTACTGCATCACCCTTTCCTCTTCAAGGGAAAACCAACGCAGTGCTCAAGAGGTAGCAGGGATCCTGAAGACATTGGAAAGGAGCTTGCTATGCTTGTGAAGAAGTTCCAGAAATTCACCAAGAAGAAAGGCTTCAGAAAGTCTTCAAGATTCAGCTCGAGAAATGATGAAGCTTCTTTTTTCGCGAATACACAAGCTGCGTATCTTTGTATTGATAGAAGGAGAAAGTAGCATGGGATTACAACACTTACAGGGCCATGTACACAGGAGGCATGGTGCACGAGCGTCGAAGCAAACTTGGAACCAGGGGTCTGCTCAGCCCTAATGTCTAACCTAGTAGCTACTCGCCAGGGATGATGTTAAGTAGCCCTTTGGCACTTGCCTTTGCCCATAGGCGCACCTCATCCTTCATGGTGTCGGAGACGAGGGTGAGCTAGGGAGTGGCTTGGTCGAAGATGCACGCGTTGCGGTGTTTCCAGAGCCACCACGCCGTGAGTATGATGAGGGAGGAGAGGCCTTGTCGCACGGGGGCCGGTGAGCGGTCGATGCAGGAAGACCACCATGTTTGGAAGGGGGTGTCCTCAGATGGAAGATCGACGACAATGCAAGCCTAGCTGAGGACCTCGTGCCAGACCTGACGCAAGAACGAACAGGCCGCGAGGAGGTGATGCATGGACTCGAGCTCTTGATCACATAGAGCGCACGTGTCCTCGTGTGGCAAGCCATGGCGGGCAAGCCGCTTCGCGGTCCAGCAGCGGTCTTGCATGGCAAGCCAAAGGAAGAACCTGACACGAAGAGGTGCCCATGGACGCCAGGTGAGCCGCCAGTGGGGATCTTCGCAAGCACCAAAGAAAAGCGCCTTGTAGCAGGAGCTCGCCAAGTATGTGGCGGAAGCAGTCCAATGCCAGGAGAGCACGTCCGGCATGGAGGAAAGCGGTGTGTGGCGCACCAGGCGCCAGAGGTCGACGTACTGCACCATGGCCGCCGGGCCAAGTGCGCCTCGAATGTCGTGGACCCAAGAACACAGGTGAAGGCCGTCGCGCACACTACGGTCTTTGCGGAGGCGACGCGGGACGAGAGTGTAGACGAGAGGGGCGATCTCAGCAACGGACTTGTCGTTGATCCAGTGGTCGGTCCAAAAGCGACAAGTGTCGCCAGAGCCAAGTTGCCAGCTTGTGGAGGCGCGGAAGATGGCGTTTGCGTCGGCCTCGTGAGGGATGGGGAGGTGGCTCCATGGCCGCGAGGGGTCTGTGCGCTGGAGCCACAACCAGCGAACGTGCAGGGACAGGCCCGTGCGGTAGATGTCACGGATGCCAAGGCCGCCGAGGGAGATGGGTGGCCTCCTTGTGGCCCGCCTAAAGGAATCCGCGGATGATCCGATTCACCTTCTTGATGGCCGCTTTGTTGAAGGCGATGGCCGTGAGGAAATGCGTGGGGATGGCGCAGAGGACGTGCCGCACCAGGGCAAGGCGATCACCTTGAGAAAGCATGGAGGCGCGCCAGGTGGATAGCTTGCGGCCGAGATTGTCGATGATTGGCTCCAGACTCATCGAGCAGGTCTTGCGGATGGCGAGAGGCAGCCCAAGGTAGGTGATGGGGAAGTGCACCACAGGGCACTGCATCTCGGAGGTGATCGTGGTGATGTGATTGTCAGTGCCCTGGATCGGGGTTGCTGAGCATTTGTTGAAGTTCGTGTGCGGCCCAGAAGCCCTTCCGAAGACTTGGAGGAGGGTGCGCACGGCAGCAATGTCATGGCTATCCGGATGAAAAAAAACTACGACGTCGTCCACGTAGAGAGATATGCTTGATGCCGCATGCCGGCTGGTGAGGCGGTGCAGGAGGCCAGTGTCCACAACGCGTAACAGCATAGTATTTAGGACGTCGATCACGATCGTGAAAAGCATGGGAGATACCGGATCACCCTGTCTTAGGCCATGGGCATGGTCAATCCGGGGGCCTGGGTGACCGTTGATGAGCACCCTCGTCGAGGCCGTGGAAAGAAGGATAGAAATCCACTCGCGCCAGCGTGGCCCGAAGCCAAGGTGCGTCAGGACCTGGAGGAGAAAAGGCCAGGACACGCTATCAAAAGCCCGCGCGTTTCAAGCTTGAGGAGCATTCGCGGCGCCTTGAGGTAGTGGAGGAGACGGGCCGTTTGCTGCACGAGCATGAAGTTGTCGTGGATGCACCGTCCTCCGATGAAAGCACTTTGGTTGGTAGAGACCATGGATCGTAGGTGAGGTGCCAGCCGAAGGGAGAGCAGCTTCGCGAGAAGCTTGGCAAAAATGTGGATAAGACTAATCGGCCGGTAGTCATAGAGTGATCTCGCGTCCGCACGCTTCGGGAGCAAAGTGAGCAAAGCCTCATTGAGTTTTTGAAAGCTTCGGCCGTTCATGGAGTATAGCTTGTCGAAAGCCTCACTGAAGTCGTGCTTGATCGTGTCCCAACAAGCAACTAGGAACTCGGAAGTGAAGCCATCGGGGCCGGGCGCCTTGCCGGCCGGCAGGCTTTTGACGGTGTCCCAGATCTCGTCATCGGTGAAGGGCGCGTCTAGCACAAGCAGGTCGAACTGCGGGACTTCGAGAGCATGGAGATCGAGCGTGATATCTCGCTCTATAGCGGTACCGAGCACCTCGGAGAAGTGGTCGAAGGCGGCGTCAATCATGGCGTCATGATTGGTGACAGTGTTGGGGCCCACCTGGAGGCTCGTCATGAGATTGCGTTGCTTGCGGTGGGCCGCATGGATTTTGTTGTAGGATAGCGCAACATCGTCACTTCGTAGCCAGGAAAGGCGCACCCGCTGTCGTGCGATCGATCTCTCAAGGGAGGCGGGACCCAGGTACGAGACCTTGAGTTTTCGTCGCAGCCAGGTCTCGAGGTGGGAGAGTGGTCTGGAGTCTTGCACCGCGTCGAGGCGCGTGATGAGCTCCCACGCAACCTTGAGCTGCAGGGAAACGTTACCAATCGTGCGCATACTCCATCGCTGTAGCTGTCTCGCCGTAGCCTTGAGACGTGTCACGATCCTTCTGAAAGGATCGGCGTCAGGCACAGCGGATGTCCATGCCTCAGAAACCACGTCGTGGAAGCCCTGAAGCCTCGGCCAGAATCTCTCGAAGTGGAAGCGTCTAGCCCCGGGTGGCCGTGCCACACAGTCGACCAGGAGCGGGCAGTGGTCCGATACTGCCGAAGAGAGGCAGTGCAGGAGGCAGTGTGGGTGAGCAGACTCCCATCCAGAGGTGCATAGGATGCGGTCGTTGCGGACTAGGGTCGGGTTATCGCGCTCGTTAGACCACGTATAACGGCGGCCGTGCATGTATAAGTCACGAAGCTCCTCATCGGCAATGAATCGTCGAAACCTGCTCATGATGCGGTGGTTGAGATTTGCATTGCTCTTCTCAGCCGCCGAGAGGATCATGTTGAAGTCACCACCAAGGAGCCACGGGCCTATGCGGGATTCACGCACATCATGCAGCTCGGCCAGGAACTCGAGCTTGGCCTCGTCGTCCTGTGGTTCGTAGACCCCGGTGATCCACCAATGGCCATCGCTAGCCTGTGGGGTAACGAGGGCCATGACATGATGCGTTCCAACGAGAGGATTCGAGAGGGAGAGGTCCGATCGTCGCCAGGCGAGCAAGATGCCCCCACGGGTGCCGGTGGCGGGGAGGAAGAAGTAATCCTCGAATAATGGACCAAGTGTGTCAAGCACAATGGAATCGGTGACAGTCGCGAGTTTAGTTTCTTGTAGACAAACGATGGACGGGGCGGCAGCGGTGATCACGCTGCGAACAGCCGTTCGCTTGGCGCCGGAGTTGAGGCCACGAACGTTCTAGAAGATGGCTTTAAAGTTGTAATCCATAAAAAGAAGATGCATGCGTTTGGGTTACAAGATCAAGGGCGCTAAGCCTCGATGAGCTGTGCGCTCGCCGCACGGGTGGTCTCGGGCGGCGAAGATGGGAGCTGCCAACCAAAGAAGTCCGCGAAGGCCTGTAGGACGTCCACGGCCAGGGGCTGCTCGAAGAGGAGGGCATACTTGTCGAGAACGTCGTTGGGGGTGGGTGAATCATCATCCGCAATGAGGCCAAGGCGCCGGAGGAGCACCCGTTTAGCTTTCATCTCCAAACTGAGGCCAAGATCGGCTCGGGTGATCCGAAAACTGCGCCTTGGCGTAAAGTTAGCTGGCAGTTCTTTCCTTCTACGCCGTGGCTTGGGAGCAGGCAAAAGGGAAGAGGCCCTGACGGAAATCGCGTCGACAAAGGAGGCAAGGGGGGCGTCGTTCGCGGCCATCTGCATGGACTGCATGGCCAGGTCATCCATCCCAGCCATAGCTGGCTCCTGGTTGGGTGGCTGAGCCTCAAAAGTAGCATCGGGCGGGGTAGAGCTGGGGCCGGGGTTGGTGGAAACAGGAGAGAGGACGATCGACATGCAAGGGGACGCGCCATGGAGCGACGGGACGGGCGCGGGCCCGGGGGAGGTGACGGGGTCATGCACGTTGGCCCCAGGGACCCGATCGGCGACAGCAGCGGCATCCAAGGCTGGGGCCTCGCCAGGCGGGGCATCCGAGGCCGAGCCGGCCAACCAATCCGAGCCAAGCGGCATGGCGGAGGCGCGTGCGTCCGGCGGCGACCACACCGGCGGCCGTCCCGGCGAGGAGGAGGGCGCGCATTGTCCGGTTGGGCGGGAGGGAAGTCATGCTGCCGCGGCCAATGTGGGGGGAGCGGGGGAGAGCTTGGCCCCGAGTCAGCATCGCCGGCGGAGGGTGGCGAGGGCGGGGGTGGAGATGGGCGGCGGTAGTCAAGACAGGAGGCGACATGAATGCGCACGGGGAAGCGCGTGAGCCCGAGCGCAAAGCGCTCTGCACGATCCGGGTCGGCGTCGAGGTCCACCGCGTCGTCGTCTTGCACGAGCAGCTCGGAGGAGCGCGGGATCGCGTTGGGGTTGATGGTCCAGGCCGTGAGCTTGAAGACGGACATGTCGGACATGTCCCGGGTTTCCGGCGCGAGGTGCTCGATTTTGCAGAACGGGGAGAGCAGGGTCTCGGCGGCGGAACCGTTCCAGGCGTGGTCAGGGACACCGAACAGCTTGAGTAAGACGAGGAACCGCGCCTTCACCGGCTCGGAGCCCGTGGTCTGGCCCCATTGGTGGAAGATGAGACGGAAGCAGGGAGTGCGCACCCGGCTGGTGGCGACGCGGGCGCGGAGCGAGGGGTCGGTGAAGCGGAGGAGGAAGTCCTCCGGAGCGTGCCGGTGGACCGAGAAGTCGCCGTCGGCAAGGCCACACTGGGAGCGAAGGGCCTCGGCAATCTCATCGCAAGAAACACCAGTGCGCCAATCCGCGATGATGACCAGGAGCGCGCGCTCCAGAGCGCGCTCGGCGTCGATGACCTCCTGGGAGCGGGGCAGGTAGCACACAGCCGCAGCAGGGCGGGAAGCGGGGTGGCCGGAGAGCGGGGTGGCGACGGAGGAGCCAACCGAGGCTGGCAAGGAGGGGCACGAGGACGTCGCAGGCACCGTGGTCGTCGGTGAGGGGTCGTCGAGCGGGCCCGTCGCGGTCCACCCGGAGGACACGGGGGAAGCCGACGAGGGGCGCTGGCTGGCGGTGCATGCCTGCCCGGAGGACGCAGACGTGAGCAGCCCAGACAAGGAGCCGGTGGACGCCGCCAAGCCAGCCGACGCAGGGCGGATGCCGGCCGTCGATGGGGAGGGGACGCGACGCCGGAGAGGAAGGGCGAGCGGCTGTCGGCGGAGGGAGGGGTGGCACGGGGGAGATGGCACTGCTTAGCTACGTGGCCGAAAAAACGACACCTTGCGCAACGGATGTCCTTCCGACACTCAGAACGCGGGTGGGCATCGAGGCAGCGCGGGAAGTCCCCCTCGCGCAGCCAGGAGGGGCGGGGATCGCGCGGGCGAGGGCGCTTGCGGCCCCGGGCAACCTGCCATGCGTCATGCGAGCCCGCCGCGCCCGTCGGCATCCGGCAGATCTCGGAGCGGATTGGGGGGCGAGCGGCAGGGGGCGAGGGACGCGTGGCAGGCGTGAGGAGACGAGGCGCGGGGCGCCGGTGCCGGAGAGCGGCACAGGGCCTGGCGGTAGGAGAGTGGGGATCCCTCCGCGGAGGGGCTAGACTCGAGCCAGCGATCCTTGCGGGAGCGCCCGACGGCGGGGGGGGGGGGGGGGGGGGGGGAGGGGGGAGGGGGAGGGAGCCATGACGGCGAGCTGGGCGGCGCGGTCGGAGTGGCCTACGCCGGGGGCGGTGGACGCCGGGGCCGGAGTGGCCGCCGGCGTGGGAGCAAGGAGCGCGGTGGAGCGTGGGAGCGGTGGAGCGTAACGAGTCCGTTTCTGATTCAAAATATTGATATGACTCATGATGAAGCTTCTACTCATGACCACAAGAAGAGAACATGCCACAAGTGCAAGAAACCTGGTCACTACATCTCTGAGTGTCCACAGTGGGACAATGAGAACAACAACAAGAAGAAAAGCAAGGAACATGATTCTGATGACAAGAAGAAGAAGAAATCCTTAAAGTCTTCTTCCAAGTCTTCGTCCAAGTCTTCATCATACAAGAAGAGCTCATCTGGCAAGGCTCGTGCTTTTGTTGGCAAGGACATGGATTCAGAGGAGTCTACTTCTGAGGAGGTAGAGGTGGAGTCTGAGGAGGAGTCCGACTCTGGCGTTGCAAGTCTGGCTCTAGCTACAGCCTACGTTTCCAAGTCCATTTTCAACACTGAAGACAATGGCTCCGTCACCAACGTTGATGCTAATGACAAGGACGACTCTGCCCCCACCTACTGCTTCATGGCACGCGGTGCCAAGGTAAACTCACACGATGCCTACTTTCAAACATCAAGTGAAGATGACTCTGATTGTGAATCCAAACCTAGTTACAAAACACTTGCTAAAATTGCAACTGAACAACAGAAAGCTATGGAACATATTCAAAAATTGCTAGACAAAAGCGATGACCTGTTGGACGCGGAAATGACCCGACCTCAGTCCTTAATTGAAGATATCAAAAAATTTCATGTTAAGTACGAGGAACTTGAAAGTCGTCATGAAACGCTCTCAACAACTCATGAAAAGCTTTCCTACGATTATCTTCAAAGGAAGCAAGAACTTGAGAAATTGAGAGCGGCTCATGAAGATCTTCAAAAGGAGAACGAGTCACTTCGCGCTCAATAGATCAGTCCCGCTCAGGAAGGATCTGAACCACCATGTCTAAAATGCCTTGAGCGTGATAACGCTACCTCTGTTGCTGAATGTTCTACTGCTGCTACTGTTGCAATATCTTCAACTGCTGATGTGGTAACTAACCCCTCTGCTGACGATACCACTACTATTGCTGATGAGAATGTTAGGTTGAAGACATTGCTTGAGATAGGAATGTACAAAATTCTCAAAGGGCATCAGACACTATGGGATGTCCTCAAAAAGCAGATTCTGAACCGAAACCCTAGGAAAGAGGGTGTTGGGTTCGAGAGGAAAATGAATGTTGATGGATCTTACTAGAAGCCTGAGCAGTACCCCAAAATCACATGGGTTGCTGCAAAGGGTCCTTCAATGGATCCATCCACCTTATCTGGCTTCACTTGTGCTAATCCGATTATCATTGATGAATCCTTTGATGCAAACTATAAACTGTTTAAGAATCAGAATGGTGAAGTGTTTGCCAGGTATATTGGTACTAACTGTAGGAATGGACCACCTTTGAAGAGGATCTGGGTGCCCAAGAGTTGTCTTGAGAATCTTTAGGTGAATGTCATCATGACACCACCAGGGAAGAAGACAAACCCCAGACCAAAGGCTTCATATGGTCCAAAGGCTTCATACAGATAGAGGACTCACCAGAGTCACCCTAACGCCAATGTTTTGCAGGGAAATCTGTTGGGGATCGTTGCAGAAATTAAAAAATTCTACGCATCACCAAGATCAATCTATGGAGTTTACTAGCAACGAGAGGGGAGTGCATCTTCATACCTTTGAAGATCGCGAGACGGAAGCGTTGCAAGAACACGGATGAGGGAGTCATACTCGTAGCGATTCAGATCGCGGTAGATTCTGATCCTAGTGCCGAACAACGGCACCTCCGCGTTCAACACACGTGCAGCCTGGTGACGTCTCCCGCACCTTGATCCAGCAAGGAGGAGGGAGAGGTTGAGGAAGAGGGCTCCAACAGCAGCACGACGGCGTGGTGGTGATGGAGTGGCACTTCTCCGGCAGGGCTTCGCCAAGCTCACGCGGAGGAGGAGAGGTGTTGGGGACGGGAGGGGCTGCGCCTTGGATGTGGTGCTGCAGCCCTCCCTCAACCCCTCTATTTATAGGGAGAAGGGAGAAGGGGGCCGGCCCCTCTAGATGAGATCTAGAGGGGGGGCGGCGGCCATGGGGGAGGGGGCTTGCCCCCCAAGCAAGGGGGGCGCCCCCTTTAGGGTTCCCCCCAACCCTAGGCGCATGGGCCCTAGGGGGGATGGCGCCCAGCCCACTTAGGGGCTGGTTCCCTTCCACCTACAGCCCATAGGGCCCTCCGGGGCAGGTGGACCCTCCCGGTGGACCCCCAGAACCCCTTCGGTGGCCCCGGTACAATACCGGCATACCCCCGAACACTCCCGGTGACCGTATGATGACTTCCCATATATAAATCTTCACCTCCGGACCATTCCAGAACTCCTCGTGACGTCCGGGATGTCATCTGGGACTCCGAACAACATTCGGTAATCACATATAAATCTTCCTTATAACCCTAGCGTCATCGAACCTTAAGTGTGTAGACCCTACGGGTTCGGGAATCATGCAGACATGACCGAGACATCTGTCTAGCCAATAACCAACAGCGGTATCTGGATACCCATCTTGGATCCCACATGTTCCACGATGATCTCATGGGATGAACCACGATGTCGAGGATTCAAGCAATCCCGTATGCAATTCCCTTTGTCAATCGGTACATTACTTACCCGAGATTCGATCGTCGGTATCCCAATACCTCGTTCAATCTCGTTACGGCAAGTCACTTTACTCGTTCCATAATGCATGATCCCGTGACTAACTACTTAGTCACATTGAGCTCATTATGATGACGCATTACCGAGTGGGCCCAGAGATACCTCTCTGTCATACGGAGTGACAAATCCCAGTCTCGATCCGTGCCAACCCAACAGACACTTTCAGAGATACCTGTAGTGCACCTTTATAGCCACCCAGTTACGTTGTGACGTTTGGTACACTCAAAGCATTCCTACGGTATCCGGGAGTTGCACGATCTCATGGTCTAAGGAAATGATACTTGACATGAGAAAAGCTTTAGCAAACGAACTACACGATCTAGTGCTATGCTTAGGATTGGGTCTTGTCCATCACATCATTCTCCTAATGATGTGATCCCGTTATCAATGACATCCAATGTCCATGGTCAGGAAACCGTAACCATCTATTGATCAACGAGCTAGTCAACTAGAGGCTCACCAGGGATATGTTATGGTCTATGTGTTCACACACGTATTACGATTTCCGGATAACACAATTATAGCATGAACAATAGACAATAATCATGAACAAGGAAATATAATAATAACCATTTTATTATTGCCTCTAGGGCATATTTCCAACAGTCTCCCACTTGCACTAGAGTCAATAATCTAGTTACATTGTGATGAATCGTACACCCATAGAGTTCTGGTGTTGATCTTGTTTCGCCCGTGGAAGAGGTTTAGTCAATGGATCTGCGACATTCAAATCCGTATGCACTTTACAAATATCTATGTCTCCATTTTGAACATTTTCACGAATGGAGTTGAAGCGACGCTTGATGTGCCTGGTCTTCTTGTGAAACCTGGGCTCCTTGGCAAGGGCAATAGCTCCAGTGTTGTCACAGAAGAGAGTCATCGGCCCCGATGCATTGGGAATAACTCCTAGGTCGGCAATGAACTCCTTCATCCAGATTGCTTCATGTGCTGCCTCCGAGGCTGCCATGTACTCCACTTCACATGTAGATCCTGCCACGACGCTTTGCTTGCAACTGCACCAGCTGACTGCCCCACCATTCAAAATATACACGTATCTGGTCTGTGACTTAGAGTCATCCAGATCTGTGTCGAAGCTAGCATCGACGTAACCCTTTACGACGAGCTCTTCGTCACCTCCATAAACGAGAAACATATCCTTAGTCCTTTTCAGGTACTTCAGGATGTTCTTGACCGCTGTCCAATGTTCCATGCCGGGATTACTTTGGTACCTTCCTACCAAACTTACGGCAAGGTTTACATCAGGTCTGGTACACATCATGGCATACATAATAGACCCTATGACCGAGGCATAGGGGATGACATTCATCTTTTCTCTATCTTCTGCCGTGGTCGGGCATTGAGCCGTGCTCAATCTCACACCTTGCAATACAGGCAAGAACCCCTTCTTGGACTGATCCATATTGAACTTCTTCAATATCTTGTCAAGGTATGTGCTTTGTGAAAGACCTATGAGGCGTCTCGATCTATCTCTATAGATCTTGATGCCTAATATGTAAGCAGCTTCTCCAAGGTCCTTCATTGAAAAACACTTATTCAAGTAGGCCTTTATACTTTCCAAGAATTCTATATCATTTCCCATCAATAGTATGTCATCCACATATAATATGAGAAATGCTACAGAGCTCCCACTCACTTTCTTGTAAACACAGGCTTCTCCATAAGTCTGTGTAAACCCAAATGCTTTGATCATCTCATCAAAGCGAATGTTCCAACTCCGAGATGCCTGCACCAGCCCATAGATTGAGCGCTGGAGCTTGCATACCTTGTCAGCATTCTTAGGATTGACAAAACCTTCCGGCTGCATCATATACAATTCTTCCTTAAGGAAGCCGTTAAGGAATGCCATTTTGACGTCCATTTGCCATATTTCATAATCGTAGAATGCGGCAATTGCTAACATGATTCGGACAGACTTCAATTTCGCTACGGGTGAGAAGGTCTCATCGTAGTCAACTCCTTGAACTTGTCGATAACCCTTAGCGACAAGTCGAGCTTTATAGATGGTAACATTTCCATCTGCGTCCGTCTTCTTCTTAAAGATCCATTTATTTTCTATCGCTCGCCGATCATCGGGCAAGTCTGTCAAAGTCCATACTTTGTTTTCATACATGGATCCTATCTCGGATTGCATGGCTTCAAGCCATTTGTTGGAATCTGGGCCCGCCATTGCTTCTTCATAGTTTGAAGGTTCACTGTTGTCCAACAACATGATTTCCATGACAGGGTTGCCGTACCACTCTGGTGCGGAACGTGTCCTTGTGGACCTACGAAGTTCAGTGGTAACTTGATCATGATCGTCATCATTAACTTCCTCTCTAGTCGGTGCAGGCACCACAGAAACATTTTCTTGTGTTGCGCTACTTTCTGGTTCGAGAGGGGTCATCTCATCAAGTTCCACTTTCCTCCCACTTACTTCTTTCGAGAGAAACTCTTTCTCCAGAAAGGACCCGTTCTTGGCAACGAAGATCTTGCCTTCGGATCTGAGGTAGAAGGTATACCCAATGGTTTCCTTAGGGTATCCTATGAAGACACATTTTTCCGACTTGGGTTCGAGCTTTTCAGGTTGAAGTTTCTTGACATAAGCATCGCATCCCCAAACTTTAGGAAACGACAGCTTAGGTTTCTTTCCAAACCATAATTCATACGGTGTCGTCTCAACGGATTTCGACGGAGCCCTATTTAAAGTGAATGCGGCAGTCTCTAAAGCATAACCCCAAAATGATAGCGGTAGATCGGTAAGAGACATCATAGATCGCACCATATCCAATAGAGTGCGATTACGACGTTCGGACACACCATTACGCTGAGGTGTTCCAGGCGGCATGAGTTGTGAAACAATTCCACATTTCCTTAAGTGTGTGCCAAATTCGTGACTCAAATATTCCCCTCCACGATCTGATCGTAAGAACTTTATTTTCCTGTCACGTTGATTCTCAACCTCACTCTAAAATTCCTTGAACTTTTCAAAGGTCTCAGACTTGTGTTTCATTAAGTAGACATACGCATATCTACTTAAGTCATCAGTGAGGGTGAGAACATAACGATAGCCATCGCGAGCCATAAACGCTCATTGGACCGCACACATCAGTATGTATGATTTCCAATAAGTTGGTTGCTCGCTCCATTGTTCTGGAGAACGGAGTCTTGGTCATTTTTCCCATGAGGCATGGTTCGCACGTGTCAAATGATTCATAATCAAGAGACTCCAGAAGTCCATCTGCATGGAGTTTCTTCATGCGTTTGACACCAATGTGACCAAGGCAGCAGTGCCACAAGTATGTGGGACTATCATTATCAACCTTACATTTCTTGGCATTCACACTATGAATATGTGTAACATCACGTTCGAGATTCATTAAGAATAAACCATTGACAAGCAGGGCATGACCATAAAACATATCTCTCATATAAATAGAACAACTATTATTCTCGGATTTAAATGAGTAGCCATCTCGCATCAAACGAGATCCAGATACAATGTTCATGCTCAAAGCTGGCACTAAATAACAATTATTGAGGTTTAAAACTAATCCCATAGGTAAATGTAGAGGTAGCGTGCCGACGGCGATCACATCGAGCTTGGAACCATTCCCGACGCGCATCGTCACCTTGTCCTTCGCCAGTCTCCGCTTATTCCGCAGCTCCTGCTTTGAGTTACAAATATGAGCAACCGCACCGGTATCAAATACCCAGGAGCTACTACGAGCGCTGGTTAGGTACACATCAATAACATGTATATCACATATACCTTTGGTATTGTCGGCCTTCTTATCCGCTAAGTACTTCGGGCAGTTCCGCTTCCAGTGACCGTTTCCCTTGTAATAAAAGCACTCAGTCTCAGGCTTGGGTGCATTCTTTGTCTTCTTCCCGGCAGCTTGCTTACCGGGCGCGGCAACTCCCTTGCCGTCTTTCTTGAAGTTCTTCTTACCCTTGCCTTTCTTGAAACTAGTGGTTTTATTCACCATCAACACTTGATGTTCCTTTTTGATCTCCACCTCCGCTGATTTCAGCATTGAATATACCTCAGGAATGGTCTTTTCCATCCCCTGCATATTGAAGTTCATCACAAAGCTCTTGTAGCTAGGTGGGAGCGACTGAAGGATTATGTCAACGACCGCATAATCTGGGAGATTAACTCCGAGCTAAGATAAGCGGTTGTGCAACCCAGACATTTTGAGTATGTGTTCGCTGACGGAACTATTCTCCTCCATCTTACAACTGTAGAACTTGTCGGAGACTTCATATCTCTCGACCCGGGCATGAACTTGGAAAACCATTTTCAGCTCTTGGAACATCTCATATGCTCCGTGCTGCTCGAAACGCTTTTGGAGCCCCGGTTCTAAGCTGTAAAGCATGCCACACTGAACCAGGGAGTAATCATCAACACGTGTTTGCCAGGCGTTCATAACGTCTTGGTTTGCTGGGACGGGTGCTTCACCTAGCGGTGCTTCAAGGACATATGCTTTCTAGGCAGCTATGAGGATGATCCTCAAGTTCCGGACCCAGTCCGTACAGTTGCTACCATCGTCTTTCAGCTTGGTTTTCTCTAGGAACGCGTTGAAGTTGAGGTTGACATTAGCGTGGGCCATTTGATCTACAAGACATATTGTAAAGATTTTAGACTAAGTTCATGATAATTAAGTTCATCTAATCAAATTATTAATGAACTCCCACTTAGACAGACATCCCTCACTACAAAAAAAATACACTTCCGTGATGATACGTGTTTGTCACAGTAGGTCGCGTTTTTTGTCATGCATGTACATCCATGACAAATTTATGACAGAATCAAGATAGTCATACCTGCGCTGTCGTAGAAGTGTTCCATGACATTACCAAAATTATCATCACGGAAGTGTCCACTTCCATGACGATAAATCACGCGTCACAGAAGTGCTTTCGTCAAGGGTGACCGACACGTGGCATCCACCGTAACGGAACGCCGTTAAGCTATCGGGTCGGGTTTTGGATCTGGTAACCCGTTAACAGCCCCGACCAATGGGGATTTTCCACGTGTAAAATCATCATTGACTGGAGGAAACACGTGTCGGCTCATCGTTGGGACAGATGTCATCCACTCATTGGACAGAAGGCGCCTATGATACGTCGACACGTGGCACGGCCCAATAGAGGCCCATTCCTGTGAAAAGGCCGGCCCGTTTGACTTGGTCAAAAGGTGGTGGGCCGGCCCATGGAAAGCCTGTTAACGGCCTGTTTGCATATAGCCCATTTACAGCCCGCTAACCCAAGGCCCGTTACGCCCTATCCGAATTAGGCCCAGTAGCGTCATCTGGGCCATCCAATATGATTCAAGCCCGTTTTCACTTCTGGCCCATGTATGGCCCATGACGTCTTTCGGCCCATATGAGGCCCTATGTAACTCTTGGCCTATTAACGGCCCGTGGTGAAACTAGCCCGTAATGAACAGTGTATCACTTTACACCCATTAACGGCCCGTGGTGAAACTGGCCCGTAATGAACAGTGTATCACTTTATACCCATTAACGGCCCGTTATTCCGTTGGGCCGTTTCCAGCCCATGTTATCTTTCGGCCTTCTCAGAACCCATTTATTCTTGGGCTCATTTCCAGCATTCGTTTACTTACGGCCCGTTACTGTCATTTTCTGCTTGTGGGCCAAATTCAGCCCGTGGTTACAATCGGCCCGTTTGTGGTCCGTTAATACGTTGGGCCGTTTTCATAGCGTCATCAAATACGGCCTATTAACGATGGCCCGTTATGGTCGGCCCATGAACGGACGATTCCAACTCTAGCCCGTTTACGGCCATAATGCGGTCTGTTTGGCCCATGTTTGGCCAATCGATCATACGGCCCGTATAAGGCCCATTGATGATACGGCCCGCAGAAGGCCCATTGTTTCTACAGCCCGTAGAAGGCCCATTGTTTCTACGGCCCGTAGAGGGCCACTGTTTCTACGTCCAGTAGGGGGCCCAGTGTCACTACAGTAAATATTAGCCCATGGTTATTGTGGCCTAGTTTTAAAAAATAGGTTATTGCAGCCACTAGCTAACCGTGGAAAAAGAACTGCAATTACTACAAGCAAACAAATAAACAAGACAACAAGGAAATAAATAAGCAAGCAACTAACGCTAGGCTATCACGGCTATTACACATATTACATCCACTGGGCATCAAAGTTCGCCACCAGTGCAAATATAGGGAACAAAGCAGCATATCATATACACTGGTTGTCAAAGTTGGCGACCAGTGCAAATAAACGCCGCAACAAAACAAATCCAGAACTGAAACCACTTCAGAAGATCTCAAGAAACAATATCCTGGGTACCCATAATGCTGTCAAGATGCTTAGCAAGCTTATTAACTTTCTCTTGTTTGGCGCTTAAATCCTCCAGCGCTTGCTGTTGCACAAGAAAATATGCATCTGAATTCTGCAGGGACTTCCTTAGTCCTTCAGCTTCCTGTCGCAGCACATCTGATCGATGTCTTTCAACTTCAAGTTGAGACTCAAGAAGACGAACTGATTCAGGCAGCGAGTTCGAAGAGCTTGTGCCAGCAGTAGTGGCCAGTAACTCGAACACTACATCAAGACAGGACTTTTGGGTTCCCTCACTGTCGTCAAGATTGTTTTTATCAGGTTTCTTGGAGACCAACAGGGATGTCTCACTATCTTGAACCTTATCTGCATTACTTCCTTTACCATTGGATAACGCGGTACTGTTCTCCAATATTTTGTCCGCATTCTAAAAGAGAAACAAGCTGACACATCACATGTTTACCATGTTGTATATGAAACTCATTTTGGTAAATGAGTTCAGTAGTAAAGTGTACAGGATAACAGCATGAAACAAACATATATCTATGTACCATGGTCACTTTATGGTCTATATCATTCTTGTTTTTGTTGCCAAATCAAGATAGAGACACAGTTCAAATAATATTTGTTCAAGACAAATCAGAATAGACAGAATATAAGTGTGGCTAACTATAGAGCAATAACAACACTTGTAATGTGCATGACATGAGAACATAACTGTTTATTCAATTGAAACTGAAATCAACATAGAGCAGGTTACAACAGCAAACCAGTTAAAGAAACAGGTTTAAAACATACCTGTTGCGCCATTGGAGTTTCAATTCCATCCTTCAAATTTGAAAATAGTTGGTATGAGTAAATACAGTAATGCAAGAGCAAAGGAGTATGAACCATAGCTACAGAACCTGACCTGAGAACAAATCTTCTTCTCCTTTAAGCGTTGAGTTAGGATTCGGAGTGGTGGTCCTCGTGCTTTGGGCACTGCAGTTCCCTTACTAACTGCTCGTGTTTGGGTGCTCTGTGGTGGAGATGGTGCTGTGTCAACTGGAACTGGGTTACTATCTGCCGGGGTTGGGGTTAGAAGGGGTGTAGCTGGTTCTTTGTCCAACTGGGTAGGGGTACAATCTGCGAGAGTCTGGGTTATGTGTGGTGGATCTGGTCCTTGGGCAAGTACAACCGTGGTTCTATCTGCATCAACTGGTAGCACTATCTTTTCTGAAGACCGTGTTGTTACTCCCTTAGATACTGTCATCATGCTCTCCAATTCAAATGGCTGATAAACAAGAAAAGTAATTGAAAGTATAGACATTGTATGATAGACAGGTGCAATAGATAGTGGGGAATAGAAGAGGGCATGAAATAATTCATATTTATGTTGTCTAACCAAACAGGATAGCATGGCACAATTTCACATATATGATGGCTAACTAAACAGGATAGCATGACACAATTTCACATTATGATGGCTAACTAAAAAAGATGGAAAGACATAGTTCAAAATATGAGACTATGTAAACAGGATGACATGACATAACTATATAATGTGTTTATTAAATAGGTTGGCATGCCATAATTCACATACATTCACGGATAGAATGCCATAATTCAAAATATGATGACTGTAAACACTAAACAGGATGAGATGATATAACTATATGATGTCTTTATTAAATGGTTGCCACGCCATAATTCAGATAGATGATGTGTATGTACTATGTAAACATGATGGCATGATATAATTCAAATATATGATTTATATAGTAAGCAAGTAAGCAGATGGCAATCCATATATGATGTAAAAACTAAGCAATGCAAAACAACATGCATGACATGGGTAATATAACCCTGCCAAGTTTGAGCATAGACCTCAGGGGGGAAATAGGACTGGTCATCAGTCTCTGAATCCTCCTCTGAGGAGCTCTCTGTAACTAGCAAGATGTCTGCTTCAGCAGGTAGCATTGTCTGCTCTGAATACATTGTTTTCACTCCAGATACTTCCATCACCGCTTCAAATGGCTGATGCACAGGAAGAGTAGTTGAATATACAAACGTTGTCGACAAATAGAACACGTAATACAAAAAAAATGATAGCATGATATAATTCACATACATGATGATTGGCTAAACACATGGCATTGCATAATTCACATATATAATGCCTTTGCAACAAGATAGCATTGTATAATTCACATATATAATGTCTTGCAACAAGATGGCAATGCATAATTCACATATATGGTAATTAGACACTGAACAGGTGGCATTCACACAAAGTATGTCTAAACTAATCAAATGACATAGCAATGCGAGACACCATACGCACGATATGAGCAACATAACCGTGCCAAGTTAGAGCATACACCTCGGGGGGGGGGGGGAATAGGACTGGTCATCTGTCTCTGAATCCTCCTCTGAAGAGCTATCCGTAACCAGCGAGATATGCGCTTTGTCAGATAGCATAGTCAGCTCTGAAGACTTTGTTTTCACTCCAGAATTTGCCATCACCGTGTCAAATGACTGATGCACACGAAGAGCAGTTGAATGTACTAACATTGTTGACAAATGTAATATGTAACGAAAAAAAAGGATGGCCTGATATAATTTACATATAAGATGACTGGCTAAGCAGGATGGCATTGCAAAATTCACATATATGATGCCTGGCTAAACAAGATGGCGTTGCATAATTCACATAAACGATGAATAAACTAAACAGATGGCATTCGCACAAAGGATGTCTAAACTAAGCAGATGACATATTTGATGTATAAAGTAAGCAATGCAAGACACCATATGCATGATATAACCAACATCAGCATGCCAAGTTAGAGCGAAGACCTCACGGGGTAAATAGGAGTTGTCTTCTCCTTCTGAATCCCCCTCAGAACAGATATCCTCCTCTCGATTACAATCCAAAATGCATGGAGGGGGGGCTGCCTTTGCGCCTACCATGGAGCGATGTCTGCATGAAATTTTATTGCCACGCAAGGCTCGTCTCTTTTGCTCTACATGTTCAGTTCCGTTGTTTACAATAACTGTCATGCATAGGAATAAAACATAGTGAGATTATGTAAGGAGTGCATGCAGAAATCCAGAGTGATGGTAGCAACCTGTGGATAGACCCAAAACCAATAATAGCAGGCAGATAATGGCTTCTTTACTGTTTGTTTCCCACCCAACATGAAACTCATAGTAGACACCGGAGATTAACTAGATAGTAGATAGATACTATTGATAGCGGCCCCGATATGTACCCCACAACCATTTAAAAACTCAAGTTTGACCATTAGTTTGGAGCTGACTCAGAGTCTAATCGGTGAACAGGATGATAAAGTAGCATGTAATATTAAGCGATGCATAACGTAAGCTGACACGAAAGAGTGCGACCTCTCTCGCGGACCCGTGTAGTCCTCGAGGTCATCTGCTCGGTTGATGATGGTAATGCGGTTTTCATGGCTGCCAGCGGCGGGGAAGAAGATCTGAGGCGGTGAAAGACAGTCTGGAGGCCGGATCCCTGCTGTGCTGGACCCTTCTGTCTTTGGAGGAGCTGAGCTGGGGTGGACGACGACGCAGCAGGAGCGGGACAAACCATGCAAGGTTTTCTTTGACAACTATCTGTAAGAGAAGTAATTCTGTAAGGGCTCGTTTGAATTGGAGGATTCCAACAATGCAGGGATAGGAAATAGACAGGAATAGGATAGGAATGCACGTGCAAAACAGAGAATTTGAAAACACAGGATTTCTGCCAATCTGGGTGTTTGATTCACAACAATTGGAAGATCACAGGATGCAAAGAAGCATGGTGAGATTAAGTCAAACCATAAGAAAATGTACGGTTGTAATGCTATTATGCTACTATCTCTTAGCCTTGTGCTTCATGAATAGGAATTTGAAAAGGAGGACAAGTGAAAATTAAAATTCCTACGTTTTTTCTTTCAAGGAGACACTAAAGGAACAAATCCGTGTGCTCAGTGGACAATATATATATAACATGTAGAGTAAAAAAGAGATGCACAAAGTGTACAACCTCTTTGGCGAAGCCATGTCGATCTCAGTGTGATTGGGTTGGCCGGTGAGGATGCTCCGGCTGACTTTGCTGTCGGAGGAGGGGAAGAAGATCTTAGGCGTCTGGAGATGGAGCCCGAGGTACTGCTCCACTGTGATGGAGGGTTTCGTCGTTGGAGCAGCTCTGGTGAGTTGTACGACGCCGAGGCTGAAGCAGGACAAGAGAGACAATGAACAACGTTAACCTGAGTGGAATTCTAATAGCATCTCCAATACATGACGTAAAATACATAACCACAAAGTGCTAGATGTAAAATACATCAGCCGCTCATCTCTGAACTTAACTGTCAAAACTGAACTTAACTGTCGAAACTGAACTTAACTGTCGAAACTAAATTTTGTTGTCGAACTGAATTTTGCTGTCGAAACTGAACGCACTAGCAAGGTGAGGCTACACGTCGGTCGACTGACTTTTTCATCTCTGGTCAGTCGATTTTGCAGCCGTTGGATACGAAATCAAGGGCTTGCGGTTCATCTTCAACCTCCACCCCCCTGAGCCGCCAGCCACCACCGGCCAAACAGCAGCCCCCCGCCGCCCGCGGCCGGCGGTGCGCCATCTTGCCCGCCCCGAAAACACTCCCCACCGCCGGTCCGCCGCCGCCCCGGCCATCCCTCTAGGCCCCCCCGTGCCGAGCTTTTTCTCCGGCGATCCCCACGCCACCGCCCCGCAATTGCCCCGCCACCGCCAGTGACCACCGCCCCCATCCTGAACCCTAAGATAGATAGTGGGGTACCTCTCCGGCGAGCCCCCCTCCCCGCTGCGGCTGGTTCTTCCTTCACCCCGGCGAGCCCCCCCCCCCCTGAAAATCGACTGACCCAAAAGTCGATTCAGTCGACTGAAGTGTAGCTAAACCGGAGCAACATCACAAGCAAGAGCAAGAGCAAGAGCGAGAGCAGCAGCGCGAGCAAGAGCAGACCAGGCAGGGGACCGAGAGCAAGAGCAGAGCAGCAGTGCGAGCGAGAGCTAAAGCAGCAGCAGCTCCTACTGATGTGGACGTCGCCGCCGAGGGACCGACGCCGTGGAGGAAGTGGCCGGCGACGCCGCCGTGGATGGAGCCGCGCCGTGTCGGCTCGGGACCGAGCGCCGACAGCACCGTGAGATCGAATCAAGAAGAAAATGCGGCGATTAGTGTACAACCTCTTTGGTGGCGCCGATTAGGCCGCAGCTTCATCCGGTGGTGCAGGTGAAGACGGCGGTGTGGGAATGGAGGTGGCGCGAAAGACGAGGGGAATGTCGGGGCAGCTCCTTGGAGGTGGAGGACGGGGTGGCTGAACCGGCGGGACGATGAGATCGACGACGGATCGTCATCTGGTATGTTGGATGAGGGAGGTCGAGGTGTTGCTGTGGACGACGTCGTCGGGGAAGAGGCTCCGGCTGGGTGGCGGACGGAGCAGGGTGTGGGGTTTCGTCGCGGGTTTTCGCGGCCTCGGTGTACGAATGGGTGGGCGGATGGGATGGCAGTGGGGAACCATGGCTTAGAGACGCGCTTGTCCGAAATGTGGGGTAAGTTACAAAAGTACCCCCACCGATTTGAGGCGGTTCTTTCGGTTCAGGGGTACCATGGGCATTTCGCGTGTCGGGATTTCACAGGAGGTGGGAGTTTTCGTGCGCGTTGTAATTTCGGAATAGCAAGGCGCGGGTTGAGATGGAGGGAGTTGTCGAGCACAACGAGACAAAGATATATCTTAAATATTTCGGGCTAACAAGGCGCGGGTTGAAATTTCCGGACAAGCCTAACGTGTACTGTACCAAATCAATGCGCACTACAAATGTCATTCAAAACTTTGAATTCATGTTATGTTCAATTAAAATATTTCGCTACGTGTATAATGCATGCAACCTACTACTCAAATGAACGTTTTAGTGCATTCCAAACGTATATACTACCGCTTCAATATGAACTAAATTTGAATTCGTTTCTCTATTTGAATACGATCTACAGTAATGATTGTTGTGAAGTCAAAGCATTTGAATTCGTTTCTCTGTTTTAATAAGATCTACAATCATCATTATTGTCAAGTTAAACCATCGTTTGTGTATTATCTTCACAGCACACCACATGATTAGTCTCGAGTTACATATGAACTATGTGTACTATATGAACTCGAACTAGATTTTTTGAATCCACTTTATTTTGATTTCAAATCACGTTACATTTCTAGCTCTAGCTAGATCTTCATAATCTAAACCATGTCTCATATGTATAATGTGTTTATCACATTATGTATGGTGCCCCGCCCCCTACGCCTACAAGTATTTAGATGTGAGTTGCAAACACCACACATTACCACAAATTCAAATAAAATGTGAGAATGTTCGATATATAGTATTGTTTAGATCGTTCGATATTTAGTTGTAAGCTGCAAACGCCACACATTATCACAAATTCAAATAAAATGTGAGATTGTTTGATGTATAGTATGGTTTAGATTGTTCGGCATTTAGCTGTGAGTTGCAAACGCCATGCATTATCACATTATGGTATAACATGTGCACAGCACGTGTATCACCGCTATATTCATGCATGCAATGTTTAAAACACTATGATCTCCTATTCAAATATATGAATCCGCTTTCATATCAAATTATGATATTTGTTAGTCTCTTACACCCACACAATCCTCTAACCTTTGTAGCTACCACTAACTTTCTCTCGTGCATGCACACGCCCTCCTCGCCCTCCCCCTCCCTCAGCATTCTATCCACCGGGCACATTCATTTTTTTCTTTAGGTCGTTCTCCCAGAGTCTCCACAACTCCTTTCCGACACACATCGATCGATAAACCTCTCCAGCCACGCCTGCCTACAACATACACACACACACCTTCAATCTCCTCCTTTATGTGTCCTTGCCTCGTGTCTCTCATACGGTCAGACACACGTGTAAACTCTCGCCCCTCTTTTCATCGATCTCACAATCGCACACTCCTCCCCCTATCTAGCTAGTAGTTGGGCCTCTCGCACCACCTCCGAGCTCCATTCTCTCTGTCTATCCGTCTCGCTGGGCCTGATTTGCCTCTAACAAATGGACGTACACCGACCGGTCTCTCGCTATACATATAGCTAGCTAGGTCATTATAACTCATTTTTACCCACACGTCAATCGATCTACCTCATTAGTTGTGTCTCTCCTTTCCTCCGACAAACAACAATTGATCTACCGATCTAGTTAGGTTTGCTTACCAAACACATGGTTCCCCTTCATCATCCATGACTGCGTCCCGACAGATCTATCACGCACAGGCACACACAGAAACACATCCCCACTCTTATTGATAACATTGCAGTTCCACCCTCAGTTTGTCTAGTAGGCCTCTCCCACCATCTTCAAGAAGCAACTCCATCACCCATCCAGCACTCTACCCCTCTCCCTCCCTCTCCCTCCCTCTCTCTCTCCTCTCTCTCTGTCCCATCATATTTCCCGTCCTTCAGTTATGAATGGATGTCGACCAATCTCCCTCAATACATAGCCGGGTCTCTCCTTCTCAACACATATACGAGTCGTTCTACCTCTATAGTTAGGCCTCTGCCTACCCCTCCCCCCTCCCCCCCCCCACACACCGATACATTGAGCGCTCTAGTCATGTCTCCCTGCCACACACAAACTTGACATGTGCCCTCTAACGTTCCGGTAGGCCAGTCGCCCTATATCTTTGACTTGCACACACACACAATTTCGATGGCTCTCTTCATCGATCTCGCACCCACCCACTTGATCCTCTCTTCGACTCTATCGATAGCTATGACCCCTCCCTCTCTTCTCGTGGATTGCCCGACCCTATATGTATGATACGGACAGGCCTCCATTTCACACACATTGCATGCAAAAATTTGTTTGAGATGTCATCGACACATATTCCCACAAATAATTCACGAAATCAAGCCCCCACCCCACCCCCACCCCAAAACAAAAAACACTTACGAACGCGGTTTGTATCTCTCACACACACCCACGTAGGTGGGGGACGTGCACGAAGAGAAGAGGTGCATGCACGGCGCACGTACTCCCGTCTCTTTCCCAACCACACCCGCGCGGGTACACGGTGGAGCTCATTTCTGTACGAAAAAGGCAGCCCACGTGGTAATTTGGCACGTGTACTGGTTTTCCACTTGGTGGAGGGAGGATCGTCTACCACAGGTGAACAAACAAATTGCGACTTGACGTGTTATGTTAAAAAAAGAGGCAAACCATGTGGGGCCTACCTTAGAGGCAAGGCTCTATACACTGGAGTACTTTTGATGTGTCCCGTCAACTCGCAGAACGAGGAGAAGCTTCCTTAGTACGCCGTCTCCCCCACCCACGGGCGCGGTGGCTTGCAGGATGAGGTGAAGCTTGCTCCGCCTTACGCCCGCTCCCTCGCCCATGCGCGCGGTGGCTCGCAGGACGAGGAGAAAAATTTACTACTCCCTCCGTTTACTCCTCGTCCCTACTACCTTGGTTATAGAGATTATATCATATTGTTTGGAATATATATGTCCTTTAGTAGATTTCAATATGAACTACTAGTACATACTCCAAACACTGATGTATATAGAAGTATTTTAGAGTGTAGATTCACTCATTTTGCTCCATATGTAGCACTCTCCCTCGCCCCTCGACCCTCGCCCACGTGGTGGACGTGTAGCAATTCATTCGGTCTCATATAGCCAGAACGATATATACTGCACTACCATTATTGCTCGACTTCCCGAAGAGGCGAAGAGCCAATCGCAAGGTTAATATTTTGGAGATGCCAAGCGCAAGGTTATAGGAGAACGAGTAGTAGGTGCCGCGTCATTTATAAATATATTTTTTTCTTCAGTGGCACGTACGCAATATGATAGGTTCATATGGAGAGAAAAGGAAACCGCTCCACTATATACATAGTCAAGACGGGCCAGCCTACACGGTTGCTTGCTGGGGTTGCTCTCTTCATACTCTCTCGCACAAAACGACTATGGCCACATCTCTAAAATCCCGGCGGATCACGTCCGCTTGGGGAAGGGGTGGATGCTTAGTGTAGATGCGGTGGCCGTCGCCGACGGTGAAAACCCACTGTCGGCACGTCCCGATCAGGGGTCCCCGCCGTTCTCTCTCACAAAGCCGATGAGGTTGCCTTCGTCCCTTGCTCACTGCCACGACGTGGGCAGTTGCCGCCTCCCGCCGCCCTCCTCAAGGTTGAGCTACGTCCCTCAGGTACAACTCCCTTTACAGCCGGCTTGCACCACTGCTCCAGCTGCCCACATCACTCCTTGTGGATATTTCTCTGCTTCTTTGCCCCGCACATACCTCTACTGGCTTCTACGTACTGTATTTGTGATGAGTTTATGTTTCATCAACTAGTCCCAGTAATCTTATTCTAATCATGCTTCTTCAATTTCTTTGCCACAGGGATGCTCATCTCGATTTTGGTGAAACTGCACAAAAGGATCCGATGGTCAAAAGGTTGCAAACTTCATTTATTAGGAAGCTCGAACGTTGCCAGCAAATTGAAGCCTGGTCAGGGTTCACGGTTCAAGGGCTAGGAACTGCATGGATCGTTTTTTTCTTTAGCTGCCTCTATTCCAAAATAAGTGTCAACTTTAGTAGTAGTACAACTTTGTACTAAAGTTTGCACAAAGTTGAGACACTTATTTTGGAACGGAGGGAGTACATATTTGCTATGATCTGTCAATCATTGCGATGCAATAGCATGCATGTTAGTCTCCTTTGTATTTGATGAAATGTTGCAACGGGCAACCTTGGACGCAAGATACATGTAACAGAAGCTGGAAGCTTCATAGCATTGTACAAATTTATCTCGCTGATAAATTAAAGTACGTACTATACTAGTACTTCCTCCGTTCCTAAATATAAGTCTTTGTAGAGATTTCATCATGAACCACATGCGGATGTATATAGATGCATTTTAAGTGTAGATTCATTCATTTTGTTCCGTATGTAGTGGAATCTCTACAAAGACTTATCTACTAGTAATAGCTAGCCCCCACTACTAGGAATTCTCTATCCTCTCCTTGAGCCACATCATCAAAATTGATGTAGCCGTTAGATGAAGTAAATCAGTCCATAATAGTTGTCTGATCTAGACGTTGAGAGGCTTCGCACTAAGCCACATGCAAGCATGCAGAAATACCGTGGCACATGCATGTGAGTGGGTTTTAAATCACATCAACATGTCTGCATGCAAGCATGCACCGGTAGCATGCATGTAAGTGAGCTTTTAAGCCCCATTAACATGTCAAAAAGAAAAATATAATCCCATTATGCAGTAGGAGTTGGCTGATCTTTTTTCCTTACGTGGCATGATCTAAATGATGATGGGAGTTTATTTAGTTTGGCTACCACATTTGTCATGCGGTTATAGAGTTTTTTTAGTTCTATGAAATCGATAATTTTGCGCAGAGAGATATACCGCTGTTCCGCGGCAACGCGCGGGGACTCATCTAGTAATATTTAGGAACGGAGGGAGTACTATGTAAAGAGTTAGGTGTCGCACGGTGATAGTGTGAGGTGGGCCATGTAATCACTGAGCCTGTGTGTTTTCACTGCTCTTGCACGCCTCCGCTGTAAGAATGGAGAAAATTGTAATCTAGTAGTAGTACCTCCTTTCGCCGAAAGCGTGGGACATCCAGCAGTCCTACCACCTCAGTAATAAAGACCAATGACCCATCAAATCACATAGACCCAGCAGTAAGTTGGACGGACGAAGCAACCATCACTCTTGCGCCAGTGAGAGGTCGCTTCCGCTCTGCCCGGGCATGAATGCGGCACCGATTCTTTGGAGCGGCACTGACCGTTTTGGGCGGGAAGTGCGCGCGGGCGATGGAGGGGCTTTGGGTGGGCCAGGCTGGTCAGGAGTGGGCGTGGCAGCTGTCCACATGTCCCTACCAGACACGCCCGGAAACGAGAGGATGCACCGACTCTAGCGGCTAAAATCGGAGTACTACACTACACAACATCTCTCTGTAGGAGTAGGTCGATCTGTCGCTCTCTCTAACACACACATGCTGTTAAACACACACACACACACACACACGCACGCACCTTGGTCCCGTTGCACCTTCTAACGTGACTTATTACACCTAGACGGAGGGAGTAGTAAGTATACGAGATACGGTGGCACACTGACTTAAGTCGAATACAAGTGCCCAAAATTTGTGTGCATGTTATATTAAGGATTCACTTAAAATAGTACGTGAGCGAACAGAGGGATCAATTGGACAGTGTTCCCGAGCAGTAGCGAGATGTGTGAGGTAAGATACACCGCTGGCGCTTTTATTTTTTCTTATTAATTTGTTTGTTTCACCCTCTAACTGGTGGGACCCAACGTACTATGTGGAGAGAGGTAAGGTGACTAAGGCTGCATTATTTCTGCACCACTGTGGATAGTCTTACCACCAAAGCCACATGACACGATTATGATTGAAATCCCAATGACTCCCACACACACAAAAAAACACGGCATGCTTGTCACACGAATGCAGGAATGTATAAAAGGTTATTTCCCTCTCGTTGAACATAATGGGAGGGTTGTGTAACTGGTTAGCCTGTTCACTCATCAAACTTGAGGTCTCGGGTGGATTCTTTGACTGGTCAAAATGTTTTCTAGGGTTTGCACGCTTCACACTCTCTCTCCAGTATATATATACACGTTGGAGCCTCAGCGCTTGTAGTTGCTCTCTTCACACTCTCTCGCCCTCTCCCGCTGGAGCCTCAGCGCTTGTAGTTGCTCTCTTCACACTCTCTCGCGGACTCCCTCTCTCGCCCTCTCCAGATCTAAACAAGACTTTGTTGGCCTCTCTCTCCCCTCACTGCTGCTCAAAGAGCCGGCAGGATCCGTCCGCCGGGAAGGGAAGGAGGCTTAACGCTGACGCCGTCGGCGAGGGACTACCGGCGTAGCTGTTCACTTTCCACCCAGCGGCGGCGCGGGAGGGCCTCCGACCCCTTCTTCTTCGCCGCTGTCCCGTCGCCCACTGAACCACGCCCCAAGAACCTTAAGGTATAATTTACTTACTCCACATGCATTGCTCTAGCTGCATGTATACCATGAATCTAGGACGTGGTTCAAAGAGGAAAGGAGTGGGGGAAAGTAGTGGGAAAAGTTGTATATAGCATGAATCTAGGATGTGGTTCAAAGAGGAAATGAAGGGGGAAAGTTGTATAGCATGAATCTAGGACGCGGTCCAAAGAGGAAAGGAATGGGGGAAAGTAGTGGGGAAAGTTGTATCGCATAAATCTAGGACGTGGTTCAAAGAGGAAAGGAAGGGGAGAAAGTACTAGTTCAAAAAGGAAAGGAAGGGACAAGGCTGTAGAGTTTGAGCAGGACTAGATTTGCTGCGCTCACATAGGGAAAGGTGTCTAAAGATAACAAAACTGGGACCAACACAAATATGCTCCTTGGTTGTTTGTTCTTTGTTGCAACAGACTGTGCATGACCACAGTACATCGGTAGATGCACATGGAGCTGGTGCGTTCACTGTCCCGTGCAACTCATTAGCTGTTGTTAATCTAAGGCCCTGTTTGGTTAAAAACTCCCTAGTCCCTACCTGCTTGGTTCCAGGGACTAAACATGGACTAGAGGTTATTAAATGACATGCTAAAAGACCATGTTACCCCTAGTAATGAACTAATAGAGACAAGGTGCGATGCGTGCCAGGGGCAACTGTTGGAAAAAGTCCCAAAAAGACTCCCTCGGGGTCTTCTTTCTTTAGTCCCAAATGCCCACTTTTAGTCCCTAAAAGTCCCTCCTGTTTGGTTTAGATGGGACTGACACGGAGTTTTTTTAGTCCCTACACCAAAATGTCCCTGTAAACAAACACCCTCTAATAATGCCGCTGGAAAATTGATGCAATGCCACAGTTTAAAGCAAATTACATTTTTAATGAATTTTATTGTTAATATAATCTCTATGTTAATATTAATCAATGCCACCGTTTGAGAAATGCTATTGTCTTGCTTTCTTTGCCATTTAGATAAGGTAGATGCTTCTTTTTGTTGGCTTCTGTGTCATCCACCGTTATTGACCACTAATTGTTTCCTTTGCACCTCTGTGTAAACAGGGTTATCTACTTCACCGCGTTGCCATTGTGACCTTTTGTTGCACTGCACAAAACACTTTTGTTTTAAGAGTGTTTTGTGCAGTTCAACCAAAATGTCACACCGACAATGTTGCTTGATTGCTTGATCTTAGTGGAACTGCACAAGAGGAGATCTTACTTCCTATCCGTTAAGGCGAATTTGGTTCAGATCTTCTTCTTGTGAGTTGTTTGAATTCCGCATCATGAGAAGTCAGTACTAGCCTTCTTTCACATGATTCTGCAGTGTGCTTTCATATGTTGTGCTACTTGTACGATGATGTTGCTTGATTTTAGTGAACTGCAGAAATGGAGACAAGACTTCCAATCTGTATGTGCACCATAATATCCCATTGAGGTAAGATAAGGATATTTCACAACTGATGGCCTGTATTTTGCCACTTTCATCAAAAAATTATGTTTAGTACTATACTTGTGCTCCCTAATTGACATGCCAAATCTTACATTGAAGGCGAAGCTTGTCTGTTATTGAACCAAGTGATGAAGGGGAAGAACAAGCGGAAGAAAAACAAAAATCAACTCCCGGTGCTGTAATGAAGCACTGGAACTGTGATGACACAAGTAATGATATAGTTTTGCATCTTAATTCATTGCTATGGCTGGAACGAGCAATTGTTTTGCCACAGATTTGATGCCACTCTTAATGTAATATGTAATTATCTCTACTTGTGCAAACATGGATCTTCTTTGAAGATACCATATATTTTAGTGGAACTGCACAAGAAGATGTTGCAAACATTAAACTAATCGAGGAGTATATAGTAAGCATGGCCGCCACCGTAGACAGCAACAGATGGTTTCGGAGAAGTGCTTCATCTGTATGCTCTACACAATAAGCCTCCTGACAAAGGTTGGTACTCGCCCACTGATTTCATCCATATGATTGAGCTTTGTCATCTCTGGTGTTGTGCTACTGTTTAGATACTGTCATGAAAAAGTGGTATTGTCCTTGAGAAGTGCTTCATCTGTGCTATTTTAAGTATTTCCTTTCTTTTTTTTCGAGCAAACAGGGATGCTAGCATTTAGTAGTCCTCTTGTCTTTGCACAACGGGATCATCTTCCTCTGAAGAAGAATATGGAGTACGTGAAGTGACTAGTTCCGATTATGCCAGGATGAAGAAGCCCTTTCTATCTTCTCATCAGAAGGAGCAGTTGAAGGATGGTTACATTACTCCCCACAAGACCAAACTAACTTCAGCTCAGAAGGACTGACAAATCTCCATTTTTTGCTGTGATGCGCGAGTACAATGTTGTTCTAGGATTCTTTCTGGTGAGTTCCATTTTTCTAAAAGTGTGCTCTACATGGACCATGTATGCGCCTGTTGAAACTGTCAATTCATAGTACAGTTTGCTTTATACTAATCACTTTTTTGTATTTGTGCAAACAGGGGTGCTCAGCTTGATTTCAATGGGAACTGCACAAAATGTTCATGAATACATATAATCATTCATTTCCACCACAAGAAAGGAGGTGCCAATAAGTTCAAGGCGTTGCAACATATGAGGGCGAAATCATAAAAGCTACACGCGAATTTGGTTGATTTTGGTGGAACTGCACAAAAAGAACAACTAGTTTATTTAGCCCGAGGTGCCATGTCAATGTCCGAACTGATGGCAAACCCTGCCCATTCCACAATCATAGGCATTTGATATTTTGGAATGGGACAACCTTGTCAAATTTTGCTCATTGATTTTAGAAGGACATGCGTTTGATATTTTTGAATGGGACGCCCTTTGCTGTCAGCAGCTTGATCAATTTTTTCTTTATTCTTTAGTTGTGAAGTAAATATTGCCTCTGACATGTGAGTCGCTGAGATGTATAATCATCGATTGTCTTGAATGTTCTCTATGAATTGCCAGACCTGTGTGTTTGATTGCAATGTACATAAACGCTAAAAAGCTGCTCAAACTCTTTGTACTCCTTCTGTTCCTTTTTACTTCGCACATTGTGAAAGTACATACTTTTTTGTATAAGATTGGTCAAAGTAGAGATACTTTGACTGCAGACAAAACTTGTATGCAGACTAGAAAGGACCGGAGGGAGTACATGTGAAACTGCTGCAAACGAGGTGATCACCCTGGAATAATGCTAGTACGTATTGTTTTGCATGTTCATCCAATGCCAGTGATACAGGAATTCGAACTAATCGAAATAAATTCATTCATACACGGTCGGATTTCATATAAACATGCCAGATTTCATTACATTTCGTACATTCTTCAACTAAAAAAGGGTGCACTGGAGGTATAATTAATTAACCGAAGCTACCCACCTGTGTCCCGCTGAGCCGAACAGAAGCTTCAGTGACTTAACTGCAGGTGCAGTTGCGTAACTGACATGTGGCCTGTTGGGCCCACGTGTCAGTCAGCCAACTGCACCAGCAGTTAAGTAGAAGCAGCGTTCTTCTCCAGCGCAGCTCTCCGACTCCACGTCGCCGCCAAGAAGCTAACCGGCCATCAATGGTCAACCCGCCTAGCTTGGCTTCAACCGAAGGGTAGCAGCGGTGGCCTTACTTGGACCCGAGCGGCGGTGACCTACCGTGTTCTACTCTTCCTCGTTTTCTGTGTGGTGCGGCCTCGTTGGCAGCGGGGCGGGGCCTCGGCGGAGCCGGCGATGTCCTCTGTCTCGTTGCTGGCGGGCGGCGCCGCAACGGAGCGGTGGAAATCCTCCCCCACGTTGCCGGCAGGGTGGGGCCTCGGCTGAGCCGGCGATGTCCTCTGCCTCGTTGTTGGCGGGCCGGGGCCTCGGCAGAGCCGGCGGTGTCCTCTGCCTCGTTGTTGGCGCCGCGGGGCCTCGGCGGAGCAGGGCCTCATCGACGCCAGCGGAGCGGGGACTCGTCGGAGCCGGCATTGTCCTCTGGCTCGTCCTCGGTCTCGCCAAACAGCGCCTCGCCCGCTTCATCGCCCTCTTTGCTAGCCTCTTTGTAGGCGGCCGCAGCCTCCGTCACCCGCATGCGGTACCGCCAGCGCTCGAGGCGGCCCTTGCGGGCGGAGCGGTACGAGTTGAGCAGCGCCTCCTGCTCCGCCCGCTCCGCGGCGACCTGCTCCTCCGCCTTGAGGTGCTCCTGGAGGAGATGGTGGTTGTAGGCATCATCGGCCTGCGCCTCCCGGAACTGCTCCTCACGCATCTGCCTCACCCTGTCCATATATTGGGCACGGGCCTCGCCGATGGTCATGGTGCAATGCACCGGCGAGGATGGCGCGGAGGAGGGGGTGGCGCCGGATCGTCGACTACCATGTTCTCCATTGGGACGTCGTCATCCTCCGGCTGCCTGCCGGCCAGCCGGTCGGCAGCAATGGCTGCCATCTCCTTGTGGTCCGTCGTTCGCCCGTCCCGAAGAGCGCTGGAGCGCGAGGAAGCCATGGTGGGCAGTAGTGGTGTGGACAGGAGAAAGGGAACGGATGCGGATGACTGCGGCTATGGCCGGCGCAGCAATTTATATAGCAATGGTGGGCGGGCGGAGGGACGGACGTGTGGTGCCGGAGTAGCCGCCTCGGCAACCACGTATCATTAATGTGGGCGGCAGATGGACGGACGGACGACACTTGTGTCGTTTGAAGGCGGAGCAATCGCCTGCACCGGGAAGCGGGGCGGGCGGCGCTGACTATTTCGCGCGGAAAGCGCGCGCTGGCGAGGAGATGACTTTACTTGGAGAGGATGACAATGGGGACCCACCAGGTCCATAGCCTCACGTACGCAAGTGCCTCCTTATTATATATATAACTATAATTTATTTTGCTTCCTCCTAGTTTCCTAACATCACGGTCCCACACCATTGTCAACCTATGTAGTAGTCAATAAATGAGAGAATTGCACAAGAAGCGGCCGACAGCTGGGACCAAGCAGCTCGAGCAGTATTTGTGTTTTTGAGGTGTGAGCACTGCAGAGTTTTTCGATGTTTAGCCCAGATATTAATTTTTCTCCTCTGAACAACAACGGAAACATCGCTACAGGTATTAACTGGGCGGGCTGTGGCCCGTCTAGCCCAGGCCAGATATCCAGCCCAGATATTAATTTTTTTCAAGCTCAAAATGGCTAGCCCAGCTATAATTTTTTAATGAATACCCAGGCAAGGTCAAGTTGTTATTCTCCGCCCCGCTGGGCTGCAAATCTTTCCTAGTAGGGATGCATTAGGCTTAACAAGAAAATGGGCTTTAAGAAATAATAAATGGGATGTAATTATAAAAACTACGCACTAACTATAAAAAATGCACCAAACACGTGATTACTTTATAACATATTATTTTTGGATATTGAAAATTTTAATTTCATTAATTGTTGCGAGCGCAATGTTTTGTTGGATTTTTATGTAATATAAATTCATATTGGAATTGTATTTAATCTGACTAGAAATTTCGGGATAAAAATATTTCGGATCCCATCAAAATGTGGGAAATTTTATTGAATTTTGTTTTGAATGGTTGGTTGAAATGGGCTGTACTTTTAACAAACTGTAAATGGGCTGTAGTAAATTCCATTAGAATTCAAAAATGGGCTACACATTCTTACAAATCTCAAATGGGTTATAAGTTCTCTGCCACACACTTCTGGCCTTACTAAGTTGACACGTCCCCTAAAAAAACAGAGTAGACGCGTATGCAAGGCTTTGTCAACTTATAGTCAACACACGGTTCTAGCAGCAGTGGCCGTTGGATGTCCATCCAACGGATGCCGTGCTTCTTCTTCAATCTCGGATATTCTAGCTTCACCCGCCCAAAAAATGATTCCTCCCCCTGACATCTGGGGCGCACTATTTTGGAAGCTGACCTGTGGGCCTACTAAGTTAACGTACCAAGGGCTTTGTCAACTTAGTCAATATAAACGATTCTAGCTGCAGTGACCGTACGATGTCCATCCAACGGCCGTCGTGCTTCTTCAACCTCTGGTCTTCTTGCTCCAGGCGCCCAAAGCAGTGCCGGTCGTGCCGCCTGCTCCTGCCTCCCGTGGCCGGCTGTGCTGCCGCGGAGGCCTCACCGCCCCCTACTACTCCCACCGCTGGCCAGGCCATCCCTCCACTCACCCACACCCCCTGTTATTCTGCGGCGACGGCAGCGCAGCCGAACCAGTGAACCCTCGTACTCCTCTCCGCGTGTGCATCCACTGCCGCGTCTTCCCCGGCTCCGCCTCGTCCCCTTCCTAGGCCTCACCGTCGTCCACCGCCCTGGTGCTCTCGGCGCGGCGTGGTCAATGTGGTCAAGGAACGACTTCCATCGGACGTGGACTGTACATGGAGAGGCTGACAGCTGGGTCCACGGGAGCCGCAAGGAAGTGCCTCCTTATTACGCGGAAAATAATTATTCCTCCACCTCACACCGGGGACCCACCGGACGGGCCACCAGTATTTTGCGAAAAAAATCGTTTCCCCCTGACTGCTGGGACCCACCGGACGGGCCACCGTATTTCACAAAAAAACGTTCCCCCTGCTGTTAGCTCGGACCCACCGGAAGTGCCTCCTTATTACGCACAAGAAAATGAATACTCCCTCGGCTAGCTGGGACCCACCTTGGTGGGAGGCTAACTTGTGGGCCTACTAAGTTGACGGGGATGAAGGGCTTTGTCAACTTAGTCAATATGAACGATTCTAGCTCAGTGAGCGTACGATGTCCATCCAACGGCCGTAGTGCTTCTTGAACCTCTGGTCTTCTTGCTCCAGCCGCCCAAAGCAGCGCCGGTCGTGCCGCATGCTCCTGCCTCCCGTGGCCGGCTGTGCTGCCGCAGAGCCCTCACCGCCTCCTACTATTCCCACCGCTGGCCAGGCCCTACGGCGACGGTAGCCACACACCGCAGCCAAACCAGTGAACCCTCGTACTCCTCTCCGCGCCGGTTTCCACTGCCGCGTCTTCCGCGGCTCCGCGTCGTCCCCTTCCTAGGCCTCGCCGTCATCCATCGCCGTGGTGCTCTCCGCGCAGCGTGGTCAACGTGGTCAAGGAACGACTTCCATCGGAAGAGTACTGTACTTGGAGAGGCTGACAGCTGGGTCCATGGCCACAACCCAGTTTTTTTGTGATTTGCCAAGTAAGTCGCTTTGTCAGGCCTGTTGGGCTGCAAATCTTTCAAGACGAGGAGAGCTTTCATTCGGCTGGCCGAGAAAATGGCCCATCAATAATGAGAAATGGGTCGTACATTTTTAAAACACATCAAACTGGCAATTAGTTTCAAATATTTTTTTTTTCATTTCAAGATTTTAAATTACATTAATTTTTATGCATGGAGAATTTGTTGGATTTTATATTGATATACATTTATTTTTAAAATCAGTTTGAATGTGAGTCGAAATTTCGGGATTAAAAACAGTTCGGACCGCACCGAAATATGCAAAATTTCGTATAATTTTTTAACCATGGCCACAATATGGGCTATAATGCTAACAAAAAGAATATGGGCTCCAAAAAACCTTAAGAATTAGCAAATGGGCTGTAAATTATTAGAAATAATGGCAGATGGGTTGTATGCTGTTTTCCACAGATTTGAGGCTTTCCTAAAAAAAAGGTTGACGCACAAGCACTGACTGTTGGATGTCCATCCAACGGCCGTCGTGCTTCTTCAATCTCTGCTCTTCCTGCTCCAGCCGCTCAAACAAGCGCCGGCTGGACTGCCTGCTCCCTCCTCCCTGCGGCCGGCTGTGCTGCCGCGCAGGCTTCACCGCCCCACCGTACTCCCATCGCTGGCCTAGCCATCCCTCTACTCACCCACACCTGCTGTTATTCTCCGGCGACGGCAGACGAACCAGTAAACCCTCGTACAGTCGACTCCCCTCCGCGTGGGAAACAACTGCCGAGTCTTCCCCGCCTCCGTGTCGTTCCCTTCCTAGGCCTCGCCGTCGTCCACCGCCCTGGTGCTCTCGGCGCGGTCTGGTCAACGTGGTCAATGACCGACATGCATCTGAAGTGGACTGTACGTGGAGAGGCCAACAGCTGGGTCCACGGCCGCACGCAAGGAAATGCCTCCTTATTACGCGCAAAATAGTGATTCCTCCACCTGACATCAGGGACCCACCGAAAGGGCCTCTGTATTTCGCGAAAAAAACATTACCGCCGCTGACAGCTCGGACCCACCAGCTATATCTTCGCACGCAAGGAAGTGCCTCCTTATTACGCACAAAAAAATGAATACTCCCCCTACTAGCTAGGATCCACCATGGTGGGAGGCTGACTTGTGGGCCTACTAAGTTGACTGGGACGGGGGCCTTTGTCAACTTTAGTCAATATGAATGATTCTAGCTCCACTGACCGTACAATGTCCATCCAACGGCCGTAGTTCTTCTTCAACCTCTGGTCTTCTTGCTCCAGCCGCCACAAAGCAGCGCCGGTCGTGCCGCATGCTCCTGCCTCCCGTGGCCGGCTGTGCTGCCGCGGAGGCCTCACCGCCCCCTACTATTCCCACCGCTGGCCAGGCCCTGCGGCGACGGCAGCCTCACACCGCAGCCGAACCAGTGAACCCTCATACTCCTCTCCGTGCGGGCTTCCACTGCCGCGTCTTCCCCGGCTCCCCGTTGTCCCCTTCCTAGGCCTCGCCTTCGTCCACCGCCATGGTGCTCTTGGCGCGGCGTGGTCAACGTGGTCAAGGAACGACTTCCATCGGACGTGGACTGTACGTGTAGAGGCTGACAGCTGGGTCCACGGCCGGAGCAAGGAAGTGCCTCCTTATTACACGAAAAATAATGGTTCCTCCACCTGACAGCTGGGACCCATCAGACGGGCCACTGTATTTCGCGAAAAAACGTTTCCCCCTGACTGCTGGGACCCACCAGCTACATCTTCGCACGCAAGGAAGTGCGTCCGGGCAAAAAAAATGATTTGCCCCCTTGACTGCTGGGACCCACCAGCTACATCTTCGCAGGCAAGGAAGTGCTTGACAGTAGGGACCCACCTGGTCGAAGCGTACATAGCATTGCCATTCTGGTCGCGAATGTGTACGTACATACTGGTCGATGTAGAGGCATGCACGTGTCGTAGTAGAGGCGCACACGTAGCATGTACATGTACGTACAGCGGCCAGTGTGCAAGAAAGAAAATACGGCCACATACGTACATACGGGCAGGGTCTCGAACGCCTACACGCGCATACGTACGGCCAGGGCTCGTGTACATGGCTGGGTCGGAACGGAGAAATAGCGTCGTCGTCGTGTTCATGGGGAGCCAACCGGCTGGGTCGGAACGGAATGCGTCGTCGTGTTCATCGGGAGGGCTTGGACGGAACAGCCGATGGAAACGAGGCCTGGCGTACCGCAGAACGGAGGAAACGGCCTTGTGTTCGACCGGCCACGTTTGAAACGGGATCCTGTTCATCGGGAGGGGTCTGGCGTACCGCAAAACGGAGGAAACGGACCTCCTACGGTCGAAACGGGGGTCCTGTTGATCGGGAGGGGTGTGGCGTACCGCAAAACGGAGGAAACAGACTTGTGTTGGAGCGCTACGGTCGAAACGGGGGTCCTGTTCATCAGGAGGGGTGTGGCGTACCGCAAAACGGGACTCCACGGGACACTGTTCATCTCCACCGTCGACCCCCTCCCACCTCCACGGGCTACTGTGTTGGGAATCGTAGCATAATTTAAAATTTTCCTACGCTCACCAAGATGCATCTATGGAGTCTACTAGCAACGAGGGGAAAGGAGTGCATCTACATACCCTTGTAGATCGCGAGCGGAAGCGTTCCAATGAACGTGGATGACGGAGTCGTACTCGCCGTGATCCAAATCACCGATGACCGAGTGCCGAACGGACGGGACCTCCGCGTTCAACACACGTACGGTGCAGCGACGTCTCCACCTTCTTGATCCAGCAAGGGGGAAGGAGAGGTTGATGGAGATCCAGCAGCACGACGGCGTGCTGGTGGATGTAGCGGGTCTCCGGCAGGGCTTCGCCAAGCTTCTGCGAGAGAGAGAGAGAGAGAGAGAGAGAGAGAGAGAGAGAGGTGTTGCAGGGGAGGAGGGAGGCGCCCAAGGCTGTAGGTTGCTGCCCTCCCTCCCCCCCTTTATATAGGCCCCCTTGGGAGGGGGGGCCGGCCAAAACCCATCTAGGGTTGGGGGGGGGGGGCGGCGGCCAAGGGGTGGAAAGGGTTGCCTTGCCCCCCAAGCCAAGGGGGAAGTCCCCCCACCCTAGGGTTCCCAACCCTAGGCGCATGGGGAGAGGCCCAAGGGGGGGCGCCCAGCCCACTAGGGGCTGGTTCCCTTCCACTTTCAGCCCATGGGGCCCTCCGGGATAGGTGGCCCCACCCGATGGACCCCCGGGACCCTTCCGGTGGTCCCGGTACAATACCGGTAACCCCCGAAACTTTCCCAGTGGCCGAAACTTGACTTCCTATATATAATTCTTCACCTCCGGACCATTCCGGAACCTCTCGTGACGTCCGGGATCTCATCCGGGACTCCGAACAACTTTCGGGTTTCCGCATACATATATCTCTACAACCCTAGCGTCACCGAACCTTAAGTGTGTAGACCCTACGGGTTCGGGAGACATGCAGACATGACCGAGACGCCTCTCCGGTCAATAACCAAGAGCGGGATCTGGATACCCATGTTGGCTCCCACATGTTCCACGATGATCTCATCGGATGAACCACGGTGTCGAGGATTCAATCAATCCCGTATGCAATTCCCTTTGTCAAACGGTATGTTACTTGCCCGAGATTCGATCGTCGGTATCCCAATACCTTGTTCAATCTCGTTACCGGCAAGTCTCTTTACTCGTACCGCAATGCATGATCCCGTGACTAACGCCTTAGTCACATTGAGCTCATTATGATGATGCATTACCGAGTGGGCCCAGAGATACCTCTCCGTCACACGGAGTGACAAATCCCAGTCTCGATCCGTGCCAACCCAACAGACACTTTCGGAGATACCCGTAGTGCACCTTTATAGTCACCCAGTTACATTGTGACGTTTGGCACACCCAAATCACTCCTACGGTATCCGGGAGTTGCACAATCTCATGGTCTAAGGAAAAGATACTTGACATTGGAAAAGCTCTAGCAAACGAAACTACACGATCTTTTATGCTATGCTTAGGATTGGGTCTTGTCCATCACATCATTCTCCTAATGATGTGATCCCGTTATCAACGACATCCAATGTCCATGGTCAGGAAACCGTAACCATCTATTGATCAACGAGCTAGTCAACTAGAGGCTTACTAGGGACATGGTGTTGTCTATGTATCCACACATGTATCTGAGTTTCCTATCAATACAATTCTAGCATGGATAATTAACGATTATCATGAATAAGGAAATATAATAATAAACAATTTATTATTGCCTCTAGGGCATATTTCCAACAGTCTCCCACTTGCACTAGAGTCAATAATCTAGTTCACATCACCATGTGATTAACACTCACTGGTCACATCACCAACATCTAAAGAGTTTACTAGAGTCAACAATCTAGTTCACATCACTATGTGATTAACACTCAATGTGTTCTGGTTTGATCATGTTATGCTTGTGAGAGAGGTTATTAGTCAATGGGTCTGAACCTTTCAGAACCGTGTGCTTTACGAATATCTATGTCATCTTGTGGATGCTACCACGCGCTATTTGGAGCCATTTCAAATAATTGCTCTACTATACGAATCCGGTTTACTACTCAGAATCATCCGGATTAGTGTCAAAGTTCGCATCGACGTAACCCTTTACGACGAACTCCTTTCCACCTCCATAATCGAGAAAATTCCTTAATCCACTAGGTACTAAGGATAAGTTCGACCGCTGTCATGAGATCCTTTCCCGGATCACTATTGTACCCTCTTGACCAACTCATGGCAAGGCACACTACATGTGCGGTACACAGCATAGCATACTATAGAACCTACGTCTAAAGCATAGGGGACGACCTTCGTCCTTTCTCTATCTTCTGCTGTGGTCAGGTCTTGAGTCTTACTCAATACTCACACCTTGTAACACAGCCAAGAACTCCTTCTTTGCTGATCTATTTTGAACTCTTTCAAAATCATGTCAAGGTGTGCTGTCTTTTGAAAGTATCATCAGGCGTCTTGATCTATCTCTATGGATCTTGATGCCCAATATGTAAGCAGCTTTATCCAGGACTTCCTTTGAAAAATTCCTTTCAAACAACCCTTTATGCTTTCCAGAAATTTTACATCATTTCGGATCAACAATATGTCATTCACATATACTTATCAGAAATGTTGTAGCGCTCCCACTCACTTTATTGTAAATACAAGTTTCTAACAAACTTTGTATAAACCCAAAAACTTTGATCACTCCATCAAAGCGTATATTCTGACTCCGAGATGCTTGCTCTAATCCATGGAAGGATCGCTAGAGCTAGCATACCTTTTAGCATCCTTAGGATCGACAAAACCTTTCTGATTGTATCACATACAACCTTTCCTTACGAAAACTGGTAAGGAAACTTGTTTTGACATCCATCTCCCAGATTTCATAAATGCAGCTAATGCTAACATGATTCCGACGGACCTAAGCATCGCTACGGATGAGAAAAACTCAACGTAGTCAACTCCTTGAACTTGTGAAAATACTCTTTGCCACAAGTCGAGCTTCATAGACGGTAACATTACCGTCCATGTCTGTCTTCTTCTTAAAGATCCATTTATCTGAATGGCTTGCCGATCATCGGGCAAGTTCACCAAAGTCCACGCTTTGTTCTGATACATGGATTCTATCTCGGATTTCATGGCCTCGAGCCATTCGTCGGAATATGGGCCCACCATCGCTTCTCCATAGCTCGCATGTTCATTGTTGTCTAGCAACATGACTTCCAAGACAGGATCACGCATTACTCTGAAGTAGTGCGCATCCTCGTCGTCCTACGAGGTTTGGTAGTGACTTGATCCGAAGTTTCATGATCACTATCATAAGCTTCCACTTCAATTGGTATAGGTGCCACAGGAACAACTTCCTGTGCCCTGCTACACACTAGTTGAAGCGACGGTTCAATAACCTTATCAAGTCTCCACCATCCTCCCACTCAATTCTTTCGAGAGAAACTTTTCCTCGAGAAAGGACTCGTTTCTAGAAGCAATTACTTTTGCTTCCAGATCTGAAATAGGAGGTATACCCAACTGTTTTTGGGTATTCTATGAAGATGCATTTATCCGCTTTGGGTTCGAGCTTATCAGCCTGAAACTTTTTCACATAAGCATCGCAGCCCCAAACTTTTAAGAAACGACAACTTAGGTTTCTCTAAACGGTGTCGTCTCAACGGAATTGCGTGGTGCCCCTTTTAAAGTGGATGCGGTTGTCTCTAATGCCTAACCCATAAACGATAGTGGTAATTCGATAAGAAACATCATGGTATGCACCATATCCAATAGGGTGCAGTTATGATGTTCGGACACACCATCACACTATGGTGTTCCAGGCAGTATTAATTGTGAAACACTTTCCACAATGTCTCAATTGTGTGCCAAACTCGTATCTCAGATACTCATCTCTATGATCATATCACAGACATTTTATCCTCTTGTCACGACGATCTTCAACTTCACTCTGAAATTACTTGAACCTTTCAATAATTCAGACTAGTGTTTCATCAAGTAAATACACTCAGCATCTACTCAAATCATCTGTGAAGTAAGAACATAACGATATCCACTGCATGCCTCAGCACTCATTGGACTGCGTACATCAAAATGTATTACTTCCAATAAGTTGCTCTCTTGTTCCATCTTACTGAAAACGAGGACTTTCAGTCATCTTGCCCATGTGGTATGATTTGCATGTCTCAAGTGATTCAAAATCAAGTGAGTCCAAACGATCCATCTGCATGGAGTTTCTTCATGCATATATATACCAATAGACATGGTTCGCATGTCTCAATCTTTTCAAAACGAGTGAGTCCAAAGATCCATCTATATGGAGCTTCTTCATGCGTTTTATACCAATATGACTCAAGTAGCAGTGCCACAAGTATGTGGTACTATCATTACTATCTTATATCTTTTGGCACGAACATGTGTATCATGGCGATCGAGATTCATTTCAGGTGCAAGACCATTGAAGGTATTATTCAAATAAACAGAGTAACCATTATTCTCCTTAAATGAATAACCGTATTGCGATAAACATAATCCAATCATGCTTAACGCAAACACCAAATCTCGATGGTAGAGGGAGCATTCGATGCTTGATCACATCAACCTTGGAAACACCTCCAACACATATCGTCATCTCACCTTTAGCTAGTCTCCGTTTATTCCGCAGCTTTTATTTCGAGTTACTAACACTTAGCAACCGAACCAGTATCTAATACCCTGGTGCTGCTAGGAGTACTAGTAAAGTACACATTCATATAACGTATATCCAATATACTTCTGTCGACCTTGCCTGCCTTCTCATCTACCAAGTATCTAGGGTAGTACTGCTTCAGTGACCGTTCCTCTCATTACAGAAGCACTTAGTCTCGGGTTTGGGTTCAACCTTGGGATTCTTCACTAGAGCAGCAAACGACTTGCTGTTTCATGAAGTATCCCTTTTGCCCTTGCCCTTCTTAAACTAGTGGTTTTACTAACCATCAACAATTGATGCTCCTTCTTGATTTCTACTCTCGCGGTGTCAAACATCGCGAATAGCTCAAGGATCATCATAACTATCCTTGATATGTTATAGTTCATCACGAAGCTCTACTAGCTTGGTGGCAGTGACTATGGATAACTATCACTATCTCATCTGGGAGATTAACTCCCACTCGATTCAAGTGATTGTAGTACTCAGACAATCTGAGCACATGCTCAACGATTGAGCTTTTCTCCCTTAGTTTGCAGGTTTAAGAAACTTGTCAGAGGTCTCATACCTCTTGACGTGGGCACTAGTCTGAAATCCCAATTTCAGTCTTCGGAACATCTCATATGTTCTGCGACGTTTCAAAAAACGTCTCTCGTGCCACAATCCTAAACCGTTAGCATTACTCACTGAACTATCACGTAGTCATCAAAACGTCTATGTCAGATGTTTCGCAACATCTACAGACGACGCTGAGGTTCAGCACACCGAGCGGTGCATTAAGGACATAAGCCTTCTGTGCAGCAATGAGGACAATCCTCAGTTTACGGACCCAGTCCGCATAATTGCTACTACCAACATTCAACTAAATTTTCTCTAGGACCGTATTTTAAACAGTAGAACTAAAGCGTATGACATAATTCGCAAAGACCTTTTGACTATGTTCATGATAATGAAGTTCATCTAATTATGAACTCCCACTCAGATAGACATCCCTCTAGTCATCTAAGTGAAACATGATCCGAGTTTAACTAGGCCGTGTCCGATCATCACGTGAGACGGACTAGTCAAGATCGGTGAACATCTCCATGTTGATCGTATCTTCTATACGACTCATGCTCGACCTTTCGGTCCTCCGTGTTCCGAGGCCATGTGTGTACATGCTAGGCTCGTCAAGTCAACCTAAGTGTATTGCGTGTGTTCCGAGGCCATGTCTGTACATGCTAGGCTCGTCAACACCCGTTGTATTCGAACGTTAGAATCTATCACACCCGATCATCACGTGGTGCTTCGAAACAACGAACCTTCGCAACGGTGCACAGTTAGGGTGAACACTTTCTTGAAATTATTATAAGGGATCATCTTACTTACTACCATCGTTCTAAGCAAATAAGATGCAAAAACATGATAAACATCACATGCAATCAAATAGTGACATGATATGGCCAATATCATCATGCTCCTTTGATCTCCATCTTCGGGGCACCATGATCATCTTCGTCACCGGCATGACACCATGATCTCCATCATCATGATCTCCATCATTGTGTCTTCTTGAAGTCGTCACGCCAACGATTACTTCTACTTCTATGGCTAACGCGTTTAGCAACAAAGTAAAGTAATTTACATGGCGTTATTCAATGACACGCAGGTCATGCAAAATAATAAAGACAACTCCTATGGCTCCTGCCGGTTGTCATACTCATCGACATGCAAGTCGTGATTCCTATTACAAGAATATGATCAATCTCATACATCACATATATCATTCATCACATCTTCTGGCCATATCACATCACATTGCACTTGCTGCAAAAACAAGTTAGACGTCCTCTAATTGTTGTTGCAAGTTTTTACGTGGTTTGTAGGTTTCTAGCAAGAACGTTTCTTACCTACGTATGACCACAACGTGATTTGCCAATTTCTATTTACCCTTCATAAGGACCCTTTTCATCGAATCCGTTCCGACTAAAGTAGGAGAGACAGACACCCGCTAGCCACCTTATGCATCTAGTGCATGTCAGTCGGTGGAACCTGTCTCACGTAAGCGTACGTGTAAGGTCGGTCCGGGCCGCTTCATCCTACAATGCCGCCGAAACAAGAAACGACTAGTAGCAGCAAGAAGAATTGGCAAACTCAACACCCACAACTGCTTTGTGTTCTACTCGTGCATAGTAACTACGCATAGACCTGGCTCATGATGCCACTGTTGGGAATCGTAGCATAATTTAAAATTTTCCTACGCTCACCAAGATGCATCTATGGAGTCTACTAGCAACGAGGGGAAAGGAGTGCATCTACATACCCTTGTAGATCGCGAGCGGAAGCGTTCCAATGAACGTGGATGACGGAGTCGTACTCGCCGTGATCCAAATCACCGATGACCGAGTGCCGAACGGACGACACCTCTGCGTTCAACACACGTACGGTGCAACGACGTCTCCTCCTTCTTGATCCAGCAAGGGGGAAGGAGAGGTTGATGGAGATCCAGCAGCACGACGGCATGGTGGTGGATGTAGCGGGTCTCCGGCAGGGCTTCGCCAAGCTTCTGCGAGAGAGAGAGAGAGAGAGAGAGAGAGAGAGAGAGAGAGAGAGGTGTTGCAGGGGAGGAGGGAGGCGCCCAAGGCTGTAGGTTGCTGCGGGGTTCCCAACCCTAGGCGCATGGGGGGAGGCCCAAGGGGGGGCGCCCAGCCCACTAGGGGCTGGTTCCCTTCCACTTTCAGCCCATGGGGCCCTCCGGGATAGGTGGCCCCACCCGGTGGACCCCCGGGACCCTTCCGGTGGTCCCGGTACAATACCGGTAACCCCCGAAACTTTCCCGGTGGCCGAAACTTGACTTCCTATATATAATTCTTCACCTCCGGACCATTCCGGAACCTCTCGTGACGTCCGGGTTCTCATCCGGGACTCCGAACAACTTTCGGGTTTCCGCATACATATATGTCTACAACCCTAGCGTCACCGAACCTTAAGTGTGTAGACCCTACGGGTTCGGGAGACATGCAGACATGACCGAGACGCCTCTCCGGTCAATAACCAAGAGCGGGATCTGGATACCCATGTTGGCTCCCACATGTTCCACGATGATCTCATCGGATGAACCACGGTGTCGAGGATTCAATCAATCCCGTATGCAATTCCCTTTGTCAAACGGTATGTTACTTGCCCGAGATTCGATCGTCGGTATCCCAATACCTTGTTCAATCTCGTTACCGGCAAGTCTCTTTACTCGTACCGCAATGCATGATCCCGTGACTAACGCCTTAGTCACATTGAGCTCATTATGATGATGCATTACCGAGTGGGCCCAAAGATACCTCTCCGTCACACGGAGTGACAAATCCCAGTCTCGATCCGTGCCAACCCAACAGACACTTTCGGAGATACCCGTAGTGCACCTTTATAGCCACCCAGTTACATTGTGACGTTTGGCACGCCCAAATCACTCCTACGGTATCCGGGAGTTGCACGATCTCATGGTCTAAGGAAAAGATACTTGACATTGGAAAAGCTCTAGCAAACGAAACTACAAGATCTTTTATGCTATGCTTAGGATTGGGTCTTGTCCATCACATCATTCTCCTAATGATGTGATCCTGTTATCAACGACATCCAATGTCCATGGTCAGGAAACCGTAACCATCTATTGATCAACGAGCTAGTCAACTAGAGGCTTACTAGGGACATGGTGTTGTCTATGTATCCACACATGTATCTGAGTTTCCTATCAATACAATTCTAGCATGGATAATAAACGATTATCATGAATAAGGAAATATAATAACAACCAATTTATTATTGCCTCTAGGGCATATTTCCAACATACTGTTCATCCACCGTCGACCTCCTCCAGCCTCCACCTGCGACTGTTCATCCACGGGCTCCTGTTCATCCAGCCTCCACCATTCGCTACTCCACCGGCTACTGTTCAACCAGCCCTCTCCACGGGCTCCTGTTCAACCACCCCTCCACGGGCTACTGGTCATCCAGCCCTCCACGGGGTGGTCCTGTTCATCCAGCCCTCCACGGGGTGGTCCTGTTCATCCTGCCCTCCACGGGGTGGTCCTTTTCATCCTGCCCTCCACGGGGTGGTCCTGTTCATCCTGCCCTCCACGGGGTCCTGTTCATCCAGCCCCAACCGGCTCAATCGATCGGGGTCCTGTTCATCCAGAGGCAACACCATGGGGTCCTGTTCATCCACCCCCACCGGGAACTATTCATCCAAAACCCCCCAGCAATGCTCACTGTTCATCCAGAGGCAGCATCGATCGGCTTCAGTTAGCAGCAGTAGCGAAGGAATCGCTCGATCGGGTTCAGTTAACAGCCATCGATCGATCGCTCGGGTTCAGTAACGCGTAGCCTGCAGTGCAATCGCTCGGGTTCAGTTAGAGCCCAACGCCTCGCTCGGGTTCAGTTAGAGCCAACGCCTCGCACACACGCGTGTACGTGTACGAGAGAAACGCGCATCGCTCGGCCCCCGACCTCCCACCGTAACCGGGAACTCCCCGAAATTTTCCTCGCCCTTGCTTCTACCACGGTTTTTTCCATCATGGACGGCCCAAAGAATGTCATGCAGCTGCGTCTACGGCCCGCCCAGGATGAAAAGCCCATTTTCTGTCATGATTTTTTGTCATAGAAGTAGGAGCCCACCACATCTATGATGATACCGGGTTTTGTCACAATTATCGTCATAGAAGTGTCATATGTATGACATAATTTTTTTTCGTTCGGCCCAAAATGTCACGGATGTGTGTTTTTTTTGTAGTGCCTCTAGTCATCTAAGTGATACATGATCCGAGTCAACTAGGCCGTGTCCGATCATCACGTCAGACGGACTAGTCATCATTGGTGAACATCTTCATGTTGATCGTATCTGCTATACGACTCATGTTCGACCTTTCGGTCTCTTGTGTTCCGAGGCCATGTTTGTACATGCTAGGCTCGTCAAGTCAACCTAAGTGTTTTGCGTGTGTAAATCTGGCTTACACCCGTTGTATGCGAACGTTAGAACCTATCACACCCGATCATCACGTGGTGCTTCGGAACAACGAACCTTTGCAACGGTGCACAGTTAGGGGAAACACTTTCTTGAAATTTTAGCGAGGGATCATCTTATTTATGATACCGTCATTCTAAGCAAATAAGATGTAAAAACATGATAAACATCACATGCAATCAAATAGTGACATGATATGGCCAATATCATTTTTTGCTCCTTTTGATCTCCATCTTCGGGGTGCCATGATCATCATCGTCACCGGCATGACACCAAGATCTCCATCATCGTGTCTTCATGAAGTTGTCTCGCCAACTATTACTTCTACTACTATGGCTAACGGTTAGCAATAAATTAAAGTAATTACATGATGTTTCAGTTGACACGCAGGTCATAAATAAATTAAGACAACTCCTATGACTCCTGTCGGTTGTCATACTCATCGACATGCAAGTCGTGATTCCTATTACAAGAACATGATCAATCTCATACATCACATATATCATTCATCACATTCTTCTAGCCATATCACATCACATGACACATGCTGCAAAAACAAGTTATACGTCCTCTAATTGTTGTTGCAAATTTTTTACGTGGCTGCTATAGGTTTCTAGCAAGAACGTTTCTTACCTACGCCAAAACCACAATGTGATATGCCAATTTCTATTTACCCTTCATAAGGACCCTTTTCATCGAATCCGATCCGACTAAAGTGGGAGAGACAGAAACCCGCTAGCCACCTTATGCAACTAGTGTATGTCAGTCGGTGGAACCTGTCTCACGTAAGCGTACGTGTAAGGTCGGTCCGGGTCGCTTCATCCCACGATGCCGCCGAATCAAGATAAGACTAGTAACGGCAAGTAAATTGACAAAATCGACGCCCACAACAACTTGTGTTCTACTCGTGCATAGAAACTACGCATAGACCTAGCTCTTGATGCCACTGTTCGGGATCGTTGCAGAAATTAAAAAATTTCTACGCATCACCAAGATCAATCTATGGAGTTTACTAGCAATGAGAGGGGAGTGCATCTTCATACCTTTGAAGATCGCGAGACGGAAGCGTTGCAAGAACGCGGATGAGGGAGTCGTACTCGTAGCGATTCAAATCGCGGTGGATTCCGATCCTAGTGCCGAACAACGGCACCTCCGCGTTCAACACACGTGCAGCCCGGTGACGTCTCCCGCACCTTGATCCAGCAAGGAGGAGGGAGAGGGCTCCAACAGTAGCATGACGGCGTGGTGGTGATGGAGTGGCAGTTCTCCGGCAGGGCTTCGCCAAGCTCACGCGGAGGAGGAGAGGTGTTGGAGAGGGGAGGGGCTGCGCCTTGGATGTGGTGCTGCAGCCCTCCCTCCACCCCTCTATTTATAGGGAGAAGGGAGAAGGGGGCCGGCCCCTCTAGATGAGATCTAGAGGGGGGGAGGCGGCCAAGGGGGAGGGGGCTTGCCCCCCAAGCAAGGGGGCACCCCCTTTAGGGTCCCCCCAACCCTAGGCGCATGGGCCCTAGGGGGGATGGTGCCCAGCCCACTTAGGGGCTGGTTCCCTTCCACCTACAGCCCATAGGGCCCTCCGGGGCAGGTGGACCCTCCCGGAGGACCCCCGGAACCCCTTCGGTGGCCCCGATACAATACCGGCATACCCCCGAACACTTCCAGTGACCATATGATGACTTCCCATATATAAATCTTCACCTCCGGACCATTCCGGAACTCCTCGTGACGTCCAGGATGTCATCCAGGACTCCAAACAACATTCGGTCATCACATACAAATCTTCCTTATAACCGTAGCGTCATCGAACCTTAAGTGTGTAGACCCTACGGGTTTGGGAATCATGCAGACATGACCGAGACAGCTCTCTAGCCAATAACCAACAGCAGGATCTGGATACCCATGTTGGATCCCACATGTTCCACGATGATCTCATCGGATGAACCACGATGTCGAGGATTCAAGCAATCCCGTATACAATTCCCTTTGTCAATCGGTACGTTACTTGCCCGAGATTCGATCGTTGGTATCCCAATACCTCGTTCAATCTCGTTACGGCAAGTCACTTTACTCGTTCCGTAATGCATGATCCCGTGACTAACTACTTAGTCACATTGAGCTCATTATGATGACGCATTACCGAGTGGGCCCAGAGATACCTCTCCGTCATACGGAGTGACAAATCCCAGTCTCGATCTGTGCCAACCCAACAGACACTTTCAGAGATACCTGTAGTGCACCTTTATAGCCACCCAGTTACGTTGTGACGTTTGGTACACTCAAAGCATTCCTACGGTATCCGGGAGTTGCACGATCTCATGGTCTAAGGAAATGATACTTGACATGAGAAAAGCTTTAGCAAATAAACTACACGATCTAGTGCTATGCTTAGGATTGGGTCTTGTCCATCACATCATTCTCCTAATGATGTGATCCCGTTATCAATGACATCCAATGTCCATGGTCAGGAAACCGTAACCATCTATTGATCAACGAGCTAGTCAACTAGAGGCTCACCAGGGACATGTTATGGTCTATGTGTTCACACATGTATTATGATTTCCGGATAACACAATTATAGCATGAACAATAGACAATAATCAGGAACAAGGAAATATAATAATAGCCATTTTATTATTGCCTCTAGGGCATATTTCCAACAAAATCATACTCTGACTTGTGAATATGAGCGTGTTTCTTCAAACGGCTATGTTCATAAGACTAAGAACTATTCTGCTTATTTTTATGAGTATTATTCACCTCCTGCAAGGCTATTTGCTAGGGATCCAAAGCCGAAGTTCTGAGATGCTGCACTTAGACTCATTTCTTCGAATCCACCCCTGAAAATGTGGGTGGTTAAGAAAACTTAACTCTCTTTTGCAGGGAAAGGTCTTCAGCCAGAAATCAAAGGCGTCTGATGCTATTGTTGGGGACCTAAAACATCTTGTGGGGCGCAAGATAAAATGCCCAAATAGTCTTACTATGTATTTTGTTCCTGGTTTCCTTGACAGTCATCCTATCTACCCTAACCAGGATCTGAACTTTCATAATCCACTCGTTCGTCAAATGTTTATGCTTCACAATACCCTTGGTAAAGCCTATCCCCCTAACTGCACTGTAGGGTATGACACCAAAGGCTTCAGAATGGATTATGGATAGTGGATGCACTAATCACATGACTGGTGATTGAAGTCTTCTCATGGACTCAACCTTACGTCCATCTGACAAGAGTCACATCACATTTGCTGACACTGGTAAAAGCAAGGTATTGGGACTAGGTAGAGTTGCAATCTCAAAGGATCAGCACATGGATAAAGTGATGCTTGTTGAATCCCTTGGTTTCAACTTAATGTCTGTCTCAATGCTTTGTGATTTGAACATGATTGTGATATTTGGAAAATATCATTGCGTTGTTCTAATGGAAACTGACAAATCTCTAGTCTTTGAAGGGTATCGGGAAGATGATTTGTATATGGTAGTTTTCTCAGCAGGACCACAGATGGCCTTTTTTCTTCTAGCAAAAGCTTCAGAATGCTGGCTCTGGCATCGGAGGCTAGGGCATGCTGGCATGAGGAACTTATACACACTCGCGAAGAAGAAACATGTCGTAGGCATCAAGGGCGTTAAGTTCAAGAAGGATCATCTGTGTGGTGCCTGCGAAGCTGGAAAGATGACAAGGGCCAGGCATCCCTCGAAGACAATTATGACGACATCTCAACCCTTCGAGCTGCTTCACATGGACTTATTTGGCCCTACTCACTACTCTACTCTTACTACCACTGCTTGCCTCTATGGTTTCGTCGTTGTTGACGACTATTCAAGATATACATGGGTGCATATAATCCTTTACAAGAATGAAGTGCAGGATCTTCAGACGATTCGCCAATCGTGCCATGACGAACTATGGCATCAAGATCAAGCACATCAGAAGTGACAATGGCACAGAGTTCAAGAACACAGGCCTCGATACTTATCTTGATACATTGGGCATCACTCATGAGTTCTCAGCTCCATACACACCTCAGCAGAATGGCATCGTGGAGCGCAAGAATAGAACACTCATTGAGATGGCTCGGACGATGCTTGATGAGTACAAGACTCCAAGGAAGTTCTGGCCTGAAGCCATTGATACTGCATGCCACGTCATCAACCGTGTTTATCTTCACAAGCTTATAAAGAAGACATCCTATGAGCTCCTAACTGGTAAGAAGCCAAACATCAGTTACTTCAGAGTATTTGGTGCTAGGTGCTGGATCAAGGATCCACATCACACTTCAAAATTTGCACCGAAAGCACATGAAGGTTTTATGCTTGGTTACGAAAAGGATTCGCACTCCTACAGAGTCTTCAACCTCTTTCACTATAAAGTGGTTGAAATTGTGGATGTGCGGTTCGATGAGACTAACGGCTTGCAAAGAGAGCACTTGCCAAATGTGCTAGATGAAGTCCCACCTAGTGAATCCATCAAGCTTATGGGTACTGGAGAAATCATACCTTCAGAGGCTCAGGCAGAAGAGGAACTTATCATTTCTGCGCCTAATCAACCTGAAGACACTGATCAGCCTGAAGCCAATGCCGAAGAAGAAGACAATGGTTAACAAGGGCAAAATCTTCGTCCAGTTCATCCCCGTGTTGCAAATGAAGTACAAATTGAGAAGATAATTGATAGCATCAATGCACCTGGTCCACTCACTCGTTCAAGAGCAACACAGCTAGCAAATTTTTGTGGGCACTTTGCATTTTTCTCTATATCTGAACCCAAGAAAGTTGCTGAAGCCTTCATGGAACAATGGATTCAAGCTATGCAAGAAGAGCCTCACCAGTTTGACTTGAACAATGTGTGGGAATTAGTCAAGCGCCCTGACCCTCGCAAGCACAACATCATAGGCACCAAATGGATGTATCGCAACAAACAAGATGAGCATGGTCAAGTAGTCAGAAACAACGCTCGTCTCGTTGCTCAAGGATACACTCAAGTTGAAGGGATTGACTTCGATGAAACATTTGCTCCGATGGCTAGGCTTGAAGCCATTCGCATACTGCTAGCCTATGCCAACCATCACAACATCCTTCTGTATCAAATGGATGTGAAGAGTGCCTTTCTCAATGGCAAGATTGAAGAAGAAGTGTATGCTGCACAACCACTTGGCTTTGAAGATCCAAAACATCCTGATATGGTATACAAGCTCAACAAGGCACTGTATGGCCTCAAACAAGCCCCTCGTGCTTGGTATGATACACTCAAAGACTTCTTGAAGAGCAAAGGCTTCAAACCTGGTTCCCTGGATCCCACTCTATTCACGAATACATACGATGGTGAACTGTTTGTGTGCCAGATCTATGTGGATGACATTATCTTCGGCTGCACTGACAAAAGATACTGTGATGAGTTGGAGCACATGATGCAAGATCAATATCAGATGTCCATGATGGGTGAGCTGAAGTTCTTCCTTGGTCTTCAAATCCGTCAGCAGAGCAACGACATCTTCATATCTCAAGAGAAATACCTCAAAGATTGCCTGAAGAAGTTTGGAATGCAAGATTGCAAAGGTTACACAACGCCAATGCCAACCAAAAGTAATCTAGGCCCCGACAACAATGGTAAAGAGTTCGATCAAAAGGTATACCGCTCCATGATTGGTTCTTTACTCTATTTATGTGCATCTAGGCCAGATATCATGCTTAGCATTTGCATGTGTGCCCGATTCCAAGCGGCACCAAAGGAATCGCATCACTTAGCTGTGAAGCGAATTCTTCGATATTTGGCTTACACCCCAACACTAGGATTATGGTATCCAAAGGGCCCAGAGTTTGATCTAGTTGATTTCTCAGATGCTGATTATGCTGGTGACAAGGTTGATCGCAAGTCCACATCCAGCACATGTCATTTTCTTGGACGATCTGTTGTCTGTTGGTCTTCAAAGAAGCAGAACTGTGTGTCTCTCTCCACGGCTGAATTTGAATACATTGCTGCTGGATCTTGATGCGCTCAACTAGTATGGATGACGCAAACTCTCAAGGACTATGGCATCCACCTGAAGCAAGTGCCACTTTATTGCGACAATGAAAGCGCCATCAAGATTGCCAGCAACCCAGTTCAGCACTCGAAGACAAAGCACATTGAAATTCGTCATCACTTTCTCAGAGATCATGTTATGAAGGAAGATATTGATATCATTCACGTCAACACTGAAGAGCAATTGGAAGATATCTTCACAAAGCCCTTGGATGAGAAAAGGTTTTGCAAGTTGCGGTGTGAGCTAAATATCTTAGAATCCTCGAATGTCCTGTGATTGGACACACATCCTAACGCTTATGCATGTTGATGACTTAGATGTGCAACACACGAAGTAAAGTATATCTTCAATAAATGAAGACATACACTCTAAGTGTGAATACATTAACGCGGAATTTGACTTCGGAGCGCCACGATAATTGTGCGCTGTGTCTGGGTCTAATACTTCCTATACGGTGGGTAACACCACCACCAAATTCTTGTTTGAAGTGTTTCATTTGGCATCACATTTGCAAAGTCTTTGCATTTGATTTGTCTTCAACATTGATTTGACTTAATGTTTATCTTCACAATGTTGATTTGGTCTTATACTGATATATACATATATTTGTGTTCTGTCCTCTATAGCATTCACTTATAGCTATGTCTTCATGTTTGAATCTTTTGATCTAAGTGAATGTGATCGGACCCTAACCCCCTCTATGCTTCTACCTCAGATTCTATCTATCTAAATCATATGCATTCTATTGAATCTGTCGATTGTCTTCCCTGAGTCCTTGTTAGCAGAAGACACAGAGACAAAAGTTGAATCTATTTTAATGTTATATCCTTATTGCTTGAAACCCGGAGAAGCCGGAACGACCACCCGACAATCCAGGCGTGCGTGGGAACATGGAACAACTTTCAATGTGTTGCATGCATGCCACGTGTCCTTCAAATGTGAATGCCAGGGGCACATGCGTAATTACGCTATGCTGTCCCTTTCCTTATATATACTCAACTCACCGCGGTCATTATCTCTTCTCCCACCTCGCCACCTCACACAAACCCTAGCGCCTTCGCTAGCTCGCGTCGACACCGGAGACGAAGCGCTTAGCTGCCGCGACTTCTCCGACGCCGTCCTCACGCCGGCCGCGGACCTCGTCCTCTCCGCCGCTGCCGTAGGTGTCTTCCGCCACCAAGTTAGGGCGCGGGAGATTGAACTGCTCAGCCTCCCTCTTTGCCTCGTCTAGCAGTTCGTCAAGGGTAATTAAAACTTACTTTTTACTGCCTTTTTGATCCGTCAGATCCATCCACTTCAATCGAAAGTGGATTCTAGACTTCCAAATCTGGATCTATCTTGTTCTGCATCTCATATCATGCCAAGTATATTCACTTATGCTTCACAACTAGTTAGATTCCTCACTTGTACTTATTCATGGATTCGTACAAATCTGGAACCAATTCTCTTCAAATCAGTGAATGTCTTCGCACTATGAGGTCAATGTCTTCAAATTGATTTATCTTCAAAATCTTCTGAGAATGCATATGACCTCTTCCCCTTCCCTCGCACCTCTAATGTTGTCACAGGTACATGTCCGTGGGAGAATCCCTTGGTTCTCATAGTCTGCATTCATTTGCAGAGTTCTCACATCGACACATCAACTCTCCTGAAGCCAGTTCCTGTCTGACCAGCAGACAGAAGCCATTCACGGTCTTGAAGCCTTTCAGCTTGAATATAATGGCCACTGAGAAATCATCTAGAAAGGGCGGCAGGCAGTGCCGTGGGGATACAGCCAAGGACTTGCCACCAGATCTCTTTGAAATGTACAAGACAGATCCCGAAGAGAATTACAATCAGCGCAAGACTCGAATCCAATGGATTCGAAGATATTGGGCAAAACAATGGTTCAAGTATCGATTGGTGACTGCTGAATATGCTGAAAAGAACGCTATCAAGCGCCCATGGGGAGAGATTCTATACAAAAATCTTCAGCCCAAGTCCAAGTCTGAAGCCATTGCTCAAGGCTTCTACCCTTGCATGGTCCGAGGACCACAGCCAGAGAATGCCGACCCATCATCTCTGTTATGGTGTCGCGACGACAATCTTTTCAAGCGCAACTACCAGTTCGCCAAAGATTCTGCTATGAAGAACAAGAAAGCATTTGGACTCTACTTCAACCCTGGTAGATCTGCTCCTAGGGCTGATGGCACCCGTGATGCCAATCCAAACGTCGTCGGCCCCTTCTATAACCTCGAAGGCCTCATCACTCACATAGCAGTACAGGGGCCCGCTGTGGAGCACTCAGCTGATGACGCAGATTCTGATGAAGCACCAGCTCCACCTAAGCCGCAGAAGCAGAAGAAATCAAAGGCTTCAAAGCCCTCTGCCGCAGCAAAAGCTTCGCGTGCGAAGCCATTGGCAACTGCACCTCCTGAACTCAGTGTGCAATCTAAAGATCTTTCTCGTGTCTCCAAGAAGACGGAGAAGCCCAAGAAGAAGAAGCCAATGAAGATTTCTGGGCATGAACTGACTCCAGCTGCCGTTCTCCGGAACGAAAATGAAGCCATTGATCTATCAAGCGACGAAGATCTTGGTGATGATGCTCTTGAGCTACTGATAAAGAGCAAGCAAGAGGCGGAGATCTTCAACGATTTGCCCCTCTTTGATGTGGATATTCTAAACAACTTCATCGATGAGTGGTTTGACAACCTGAGCCTCACCATTGATGATCTCCAGCTGCCAGTTGACATCATCGTCACCTTCCATGGAGCCATTGCTAATGAGCTGGCTCTGGCTCAAAAGATCGTCGAGCTCAAGAACAAAATTGATTATGAAAAGGCTCAATTCAAGAAGAACATGGCCAAGCTCAGCGTGGCTGATGTTCAAAGCTTCAAGCAGATGTTGCATGACCTCAAGGAAGAGTTTCACAAGAAACATGAAGAAGCAAAAGGTTCAAGAGAGCGGATGAAATACTTTGCAGAGAAATGTGTTCAAGCACACAATGAGGCAGAAAAGCGCAAGGCTCTTGGGCGTCCAGGCATCGACCCCAAGATGGCTGCCAAACTGAAGAAAAAGCCTACTGTGGCCCAAGCTGAAGAATCAACGCATGAAGCACCTCGCATTGTCTTCCCTGCCAGCATGACAGGCTCGAAGCCTAAGGTCTCCACAGTAGCTTCAGAACTCAAGAAGACTAGGGCAGCTGAAGCTGAAGACAAGAAGCGCAAGCACAAGAATGTTTCTGATGATGCTCCATCAAATAAGAAATTGAAGAAGTCTTCAAAGAAAGAGCGTGTTGCGGCCTCTGAACCTCTAATTGTCGAGCCCATTTTTGTTGCTCGTCCTGCCTCCACCAACCAAGAGCGTCAACTTGTGATCCACGAGCCTGCTTTCTCAGAGGCTCCTGAAAATGAAGAAGTTCCAGCTGTCGACCCCATCATAGCTGAAGACATTGGTCGTGAAGACAATGTTGAAGATGATGAAGTCCTTCCTCAAATCAAGCACCAACCGGTATCATCGCCTGTTCTCACGAACAGCGACCTCATCAGCATTGGTCGTCCTTTGACGCCAATCACTCAGGATGATTCATGGGTTGATCGCCCTCAACAAGACACCCCCGTTGATGATGAGACACCCAGAACTCCACCACCTCAAGCCACCACTCCGGTGCTTGACGACGACAATTACATGGTGCAGACCACTCCATCACCACAAGCGTCGCCCGCATTCCGCAGGCTTCGCAAAGGCCCTAGGCCACAGGTTACCATGTCGAGCATTCCAGAAGGAGAAATGCAACAAAGCTCAGTAGCACGCCAAGTGTTCCCTGAAGCCACTCCAACTGCGAATGTCTCTAAGTCTGAAGCAAAAGCTGCTGAAGACATTCCGGCTGCATCAGCCAATGACAATCAAGAACCAAGACAAGAAGAAGCAAGAGTTGCCGCACCCCCTGTTACTCAAGAAGTTGTTCTTGAGGAGAACGCGTCTATGCCCGACCCTCCTGCTACTGAAACGGAGGTTGAGAACACTGAGGCGGCCACAAACAACACTGCTGAAGCCAATGACGTTGTCATGGTTGAAAACAATGTGGTGCCTGAAGCTAATGTTGCGCCTAAAGCTAGTGTGCAACCTGAAGCCACAGTCAATGCCGAAGCTACTGTTCCAGCCCCAAGGCCTCACACAATTGAGCAGGCCTATAATCGTGGTGAACTTGTCACAGTTCGGTTGCCCATCATGGTGCCTCCCCCTGCTCCAGGACCTCAATATGACTATCATGTGGAGCAGAGGCCACAAGTTCAGAAGCCAAAGCCCAGGCTACCAAGGCTTCCAGGTACTGCTACTTCACCAGGATCCTTCAGTGTCAACAGCTTCAGAGCCCACAATACCTTCTTCGATAGCGCCAAAAATCCATACTCGAAGCCAAAGATCTCATCTGATCACTTCTGGAGCTATCAGCAGCGCAGCTATTATTCATGTGTCTTATACAATCAAGAGCGAATCTTTCCTCACATGCGTCTGGATTGTGAAGCCATTGCTGGTCTGCCATGCCTGGAAGAAGCTGTGGACTGTTTCAGAGAAGTTGGTCTTCTGCCATTCGTCACGGACAAAGAGCACTGGAATGAAGAGCTCCTGCTGCAGTTATATGCCACACTTCACATTCGTGGCTACAACAGGGATCCGAAGACATGGGTCCTTGAGTGGATGTCACACGATGTGCACCATGAAGCCAAAGCTCAAGACATTATCGAGCTTACTTCCCTGCCCACTCCAGGTGAACTCTATGAGCCTGGTTGTCAGCTACACCAAAATGAACTGTAGAGTATCTTCCAGTGGCCTGAACCAAATATGAGTCAGATGCTCAGCATGATGAAGCCATTGCCTCAAGATGCTGATTATCCCAAGGAATTTTTCGTCAAGGACCTTGAGTACCTGCCCCGCACAATCTATCATATTCTGAGGCGTACTCTTTGGCCCATCAAGGGATACTCAGCTGAAGCCAAACATGAAGGAGCCATGAAGACTTTGGTGTTCTATATTCTCAATGGCATCAGATTCAATTCTCGGGATTTCTTCATCAGACAGCTTGCTGCATCTGGAATTGATCTGTTTGGCTTGAAGTTCTATGCTCCATGGGTGATGCGCTTAATCAAGCTTCACTCTTCTGTCGACTATCTGCCTTCGGCGCGCAACCATCTTGTCTTTTTGCCTGAAGTCGATATGTCTGTCGAAGCCATCTATCATGAGCCTGCCAAGGAGCCACTTTATCTTCATAATGTTGATCGCCAAAGCTTCACGCAACCAATCGAGGGAGTTCTTGCTACAACTCGGATCTATCCTCTGGCTGGGATATGCGTGCACCTCATCGTGCTAACACTGAAGCCACTGAAAGCACCATTGCTCAAAGGCCTCGGAAGCGATCTCGTGTACTCAATGACCGAGAGCTTCTTGTGGCCTTACATCAGAAACAGGATAGACACCATGACTGGCTAAAGTGTCAGATGTAGAGCCTCCTGGTGGACGTTAATCGCATTCGAAATCTGGCCACCAAGAATGCATTCGTAGCGCATGAAGCCTGTCGGCGGTCTTGGAAGAGTCTTACATTGCTATCCTCTGAAGAAGATCTTCGCGAAGATGGCTTCATAGAGCGCTTCAAATTTGGTTCCACGCCTCCCCAGAATGCCGTCTTGCGTCGTACTCGTTCCATAGAAGACTCTGAGTATTCATCTTCGGCTGCAACTGTTGTTGCGAGAGTCGTCGATGAAGAAGACGATGCCACTTCACCAACCATGACTTCGCCGCGTCTCGACACTGCACCAGGCCCCTCTGCACCACCGAACTCCAACGTCAACCCTGCACCTTCATCTACTCTTGATGGGAACGAGTAGATGCTCTATGTCTTCAAACCTTTTTGTCCTTACTGACAAAAGGGGGAGAAGCATATGAGTTGATAGTCTTCAAGCGGGTCCATATGGGTGGTTGCTATATTTTGCCAAGTAGTTACAACTCTCGTTTTTTGACATTTGGTTCTTTGGGTTGTAACACTTAAACCTGATGGTCGTCTGCTACGTTTTCTGCTACTCTGTGATGCGATGATAAATTCCGCATGAAGTCATTCTGCAGACGTCCATTTTTCATTATGCATGTCATTATCTTCGTCATATGTTTATATGCATGATGAATTGTCTTCATAAGTTGAAGAGGATCTCCACAAGTAAAACCTGCCATGTGCATTTGCATTCAAGAGCAAACTACTTATATGCACATCTTCAGGGGGAGCCTTTTGCTACTTATGAAGACAATGCCTTAATCCTTACACTTTCACATACTTTTATCCCCGTTGAAAACTTCAACCAGTTTGTCATCAATCACCAAAAAGGGGGAGACTGTAAGTGCCTCTAGTGCCACCCCTAGTTGGTTTGGAGTATTGACGACAAACTTGGTTGAGGGACTAATGTGTTTGTGAGAATTGCAGGATAACACAGGTAGTAGTCCCACATTGATTCGGTTTACCTACCGGAGATGACCCCTAAAAATGTGTGAAGACATTGAAGACAATGGTGGTATGTGAAGATATTCACAATGAAGATTATGACTAGAGAAGACATTCACGTGAAGACTATGGAGTGCGAAGACATAGTTGTTTCGTAGCTTCCTTTTCTTCTTTGTTGAGTCATAGGAACCACCGTACTATTAAGTAGGTTTGAAGTGAACAAAGTCAGAGTGACTGAAGTGATGCTCAACCAAATCCTATGTCTTCGAGCGAAGACAATGAGAGCAAATCTTATCCAGAGCTGGATGAGCCAGCTTTACTTGTAGCCCACGTCAAGCAGCCGCGTGTGTTTGAAATCTGACCGTTGGACACGTGTCAGTTCCTTAGTGACCCAGGGTCATTTCGGACAAATCAGGTCGGGTTGCCTCCTGGCTATAAATAGCCCACCCCCTACACCATAAATTGGTGGCTGCTAAGAGTTAGTGCACGACTTTTGTCGTTTGAGAGCAACCCACCTCCGAAGCATTTGAGAGAGAGATCCTTGCGAGGACAAAGCCCAAAACACCCAGAGCCAAAGAGTGTTAGGCATCACTGAAGTCTTTCTGTCCACATGATCTGAAGACTTATTACACTTGAGGACTGTGTATCCTCCAGCCGGTTAGGCGTCGCGTTCTGAGCATCCAAGAGTCATTGTGGATTGCCGGTGAACGAAGTCTGTGAAGGTTTGGAAGTCTACCTTGAAGACTTACCAGAGTGATTGGTCGAGGACTAAGTGTCCTTAGCTCAAGGGGAATAAGGTGAAGACGCGGTCTTCTGAGTTGAATCTCAGCCTCCCTAACCAGACGTACAGTTGTCACAGCAACTGGAACTGGTCCAACAAATCCTTGTCCTCACCAAGCACCTGGTTCTATCTCCTCCCTCTCTTTACTTACAGTTTGTCTTCATGAAGTCATTGCCTGCTTGCATGATTTTATTGACTTCGGTGTGTGAAGACTATTGTTGTTTGGCTTCATACTATCTTCCATCCTGATCCATACTACCCAGCTGCTAATAATCTTCGTGCTTTCACTTCATTGCTTACTTGACTATGGCTTGTCTAGGGTAGTCTACCTTCCGCTGCATATCAATAGGTTCATTTCTATTGTTTGTCTTCAAAGCCCCCGTGTTTTGAAGACTTTCATAAAAATCGCCTATTCACCCCCCCTCTAGTCGACAACTTGCAATTTCAGGGATTAGAGCGCAAACCCTTTAGTCCCGATTCGCTTACAAACCGGGACAGAAGGGGCTCCATGTGGCTGCTGCGGGGCGCCCAGGCAGGAGGACCTTTAGTCCCGGTTAGTAACACCAACCGGGACCAAAAGGCATCCACGCGTCAGCAGCTGGCAAGAGCTGAGGTTTTTGTTTTTTTGAAAGGGGGTGGGTTTAGGGGGTTTTGGGGGGTTAATTTAGGGTGTTAGCTAGATAATAGAGAGAAGTGTCCTCTCTTATCTCCGTGCTTGGTCGACGGTAGCAACTATACGTATAGAGAGAACTCGACATGCTAGCTAGTAAGCAAATGAAGGAACCATTAATTACAAGATCGTCATGAACATATACAGAGAGGAGTGTCCTCTCTTTCTCCGAGAGATGTTGGTCGAACAACAAGTTTTCGTATATCTATCCGATGCTACTAGGTACATATATACAATATAAGATCTCTTACACTCCCTAACATCTCATGTCTATCTCAGTTTCCACATGGTATTCTCCGGCTTTATTGATGACGTGGTCCAGAAAGAATCCCGCCAATTCCTCTTGAATTGCTTTTATGCGATCATGTGGTAGGAGTTCATCCTGGATCTGCCAGACCTAATTTGAAGAAGGGGGTCAATACATTTTATATGAATGAAACCCAACACAAATGATGGTAATAAAATAAAATTGTGAATATTTTTGCTTACGCACATCATATTGTTTTTTAGAGTAGCCCCGCTTATTAGAGATCGTCGCGTTGTAGATGTACTCGCAAACGTAGTATCCACAAAAATCATTCCCGGCTTCCTGCCACAACCACTTTACGAGAAATAGAGTTCAATCAAACTGATAATCAAGCATTATAAATGGTATTGATGAAACAAGAATCAACGGGAGATGCGCGGAACTAGGTAGTAGTAGTTACTTTCGGGTGTGTAAATCGCAGCTCCTTCGGCAGAGCCGGAACAATTACTGTGAACTCTTTCCAAACCCTGCCAGACAAAGAAAATAATCATTTGATATCAGGATCAAATGAACAAAGCTGCCGATATGGTGCGATAATGATCGATTGAACTTACTTCTGGAGCATTGCAGTCATGTTTGCATAGTCTTGGGGATCTTTTCGCTCGAGTCTAAGACGGTTACTACTCCCCGCTCAAGCTGGATCTCTAGCAGAATAAAGTGGAAGCTGCGCAAGCATGCATAAATCACCAATTACATTACTATAACCTCGAGTAATAATATGGGAAACCGAATATGCATAAAACATTAACACTCACTTGAAGTTGTAAGGAAATAGTATTTTATCTTTGTGCTGATTTTTAAGCAACGATTGTAGCAAGTTGTCCTTGGTTTCTGTGACATTGTGTTTAACCGTCCATTCATGTATGATATCTGGGTTAATGAACCCAATGTCCCAGATTTGTGCTTTCCTGCATTCGACGATCTTCAATCTGCATAATAGTGAGGATAATTATATGTACATGCAATGAAAGAGTTGAACTATATATAGAGAGAGAGACTTAATTACAGAAGTATTACTTACAGACAGTAGCAAGTCACGAGTGTTTTGTCGAGGGCCTTTTTATTGTATAACTAGAATAACTCCTCAAATGCAACAGAAAACAGACCAGTTCCAATGAGGTCGTGGTCCTCTTTAATTCTCATCGTCAAAACATCCTTCCCAGTCTCGCTGCAGGTTTTCAGGTACCATTCATGGAATCTTCACATCATCGTTGTTAGAAGAGGATGATCAGGTTTGACGAGAGGCTGCCCGTACTGCTGTATCAAAGTGTACATCATCGCTCAGGTAATCAGCAGTTTTGGTACCGGGCACCATCCCCGGCAGAGTAGCGACGATATCGCTAGACACCTTGAGCGGGGGGCACGATTGGTTCGCCTGTTCGCCGAGCTGGGGAATTTTTTCCCACTTCTTCGTTCTTCTAACCTTTTATCACTGAAAGTAGTTCCCGACTGCCGCGCATCTTCATATGTCTTCTTAAGAGCACGAACATAGTTGTCATCCGGCGAAGGCGGCGGTGGTCACTTCAGGGCATCGAGAGTGCGCTTCAATTTCACCGGATCTATCGTCTCCTTCGGAGGTGGAGGTTTCTTTGCAAAAAAATTCCCTCACTTGGGTTTGAGAGATCTCTGCGTTTTCCTCATCGGTCCTCTCGTATGGTAACTTTTCCAGAGGCTTGAGAGATGGACCATATCTGAATTCCCTCCCGCCTCTGGCTGTACTGCTAGCCCCCGGAGTGGTAGCGTCTCTCTTCCGCCATTGCTTACGAGGCGGAGAAGGAGGCGGAGTGCTCCGACGCGCCGGAGCAGCCGGAGCGGCGACGTCTGTCTTTCGCCATTGCTGACGAGGCGGAGGAGGAGGCGGACTGCTCTGATGCACCGGAGGAGGCGAAGGAGGAGGCGGACTGCTCCGACACACCGGAGGAGGTGAAGGAGGAGGCGGAGTGCCGGTCTCACGCGCCGGAGCAGCCGGAGAAGGAGGCGGAGTGCCCTGATCACTCGCCGGAGGAGGAGGAGGAGGAGGCGGAGTGCCCTGACTCGCCGGAGGAGGAGGCGGAGGCGTCCAGTTCGGAAGCTTGATGTGCTCCTTCCGCCATAGACATGGAGTCTTCAGAGCAAGACCCAGCTGAGTCTCCCCTTCACCTGTAGGGTGGTCTAGCTCAAGCTCCTCAAATCCCTCCGTTATTTCATCCACCATCACAACAGCATAGCCATGTGGAATCGGACGGCAGTGAAAAGTTCCGTTGGGTTGAGGAGGTGCAACAGAGCCGACAGCCGCCTTGATTTTGAGGTTCTGCCATTGCGTCATAAGCTGGCAATGTTGAGCCTCCGTGACAGCATCCATGGGGTAGCTAGGAGTCGTGAAGTCAGGCTACTGAACGAACTCGGTGGAAGCCACGCTGCTTCTCCGCTGAGATGGAGGGGTAGCTTCTGGGGTAGCTCCGGCAGCTCGCTGGCTCTCAACTTGTTCCTCTAGCTTTTGTGCTCTTGCATTTAGCTTCTCCATTTCGCTGAGCTCCAGTTTCCTCTTCCTCTCCCGGGTTTTGTAACCGCCTACACCGGGAAACCCAACCTTCCACGCAACCGAACCTGGCGTGTCTCGTGTTTGTTCAGGGTGCTCAGGATTCCCGAGGGCCTCGGTCAGCTCGTGATTCTCTCTGTCGGGAATGAACATCCCTTGTTGCGCTGCGGCGATACACTTCTGAAGCTTCTTGACGGGTATTGCAAGTTGCTCGTCTGTCCAAACGCACTTCCCTGTTTCAGGGTCCAAGGTTCCCCCAACCCCGAAGAACCAAGACCTTGAACGGTCTGGCCAGTTCAATGTCTCTGGTTCGACCCCTTTAGCAAGCAGGTCATTCTCAACTTTGTCCCATAGCGGCCGGGCTTTGAGGTAGCCACCTGACCCTGTGCGATGGTGAAGCTTCTTCTTTGCAACATTGTTCTTGTTTGTCTCTGACATCTTCTTACTCTTGTTCGATGTCTTGTAGGCCACAAATGCGGGCCAGTGATCTCTTATCTTCTCAAATCAGCCAGTGAATTCTGGAGTCTTCCCTTTGTCGACATACGTTTATTTTAACTCATTCTTCCACCTCCTGAATAGATCGGCCATATTCTGAAGAGCACACGCCTTGACCAATGGCTCTATAACTGGCTGATACGTATCCAATGTATCTATAATTTTTGATTGCTCCATGCTATATTTTCTTCTTTTTTGGACATTATTGGGCTTAATTATTCACTTTTATATTATTTTTGGGACTAACATATTAACCGGAGGCCCAGCCCAGAATTGCAGTTTTTTGCCTATTTCAGAGTTTCGTAGAAAAAGAATATCAAACGGAGTCCAAACAGAATGAAACCTTCGGGAACGTGATTTTCGGAACGAACATGATCCAGAGGACTTGGACCCTACGTCAAGAAATCAAGCAGGAAGCCACGAGGTAGGGGGCGCGCCTACCCCCTGGGCCCGCCCTCCACCCTCGTGGGCCCCATGTTGCTCCACTGACATACTCCTTCCTCCTATATATACCTACGTACCCCCAAACGATCAGATACGGATCCAAAAACCTAATTCCACCGCCGCAACCTTCTGTACCCACGAGATCCCATCTTGGGGCCTGTTCCGGAGCTCCGCCGAAGGGGGCATCAATCACGGAGGGCTTCTACATCAACACCATAGCCTCTCCGATGAAGCGTGAGTAGTTTACCTCAGACCTTCGGGTCCATAGTTATTAGCTAGATGGCTTCTTCTCTCTTTTTGGATCTCAATACAATGTTCTCCCCCTCTCTCGTGGAGATCTATTCGATGTAATCTTCTTTTGCGGTGTGTTTGTTGAGACCGATGAATTGTGGGTTTATGATCAAGTTTATCTATGAACAATATTTGAATCTTCTGAATTCTTTTATGTATGATTGGTTATCTTTGCAAGTCTCTTCGAATTATCAGTTTGGTTTGGCCTACTAGATTGATCTTTCTTGCAATGGGAGAAGTGCTTAGCTTTGGGTTCAATCTTGCGGTGTCCTTTCCCAGTGACAGTAGGGGCAGCAAGGCACGTATTGTATTGTTGCCATCGAGGATAACAAGATGGGTTTTTTTTATCATATTGCATGAATTTATCCCTCTACATCATGTCATCTTGCTTACGGCGTTACTCTGTTCTTATGAACTTAATACTCTAGATGCATGCTAGATAGCGGTCGATGTGTGGAGTAATAGTAGTAGATGCAGGCATGAGTCGGTCTACTTGTCTCGGACGTGATGCCTATATACATGATCGTACCTAGATATTCTCATAACTATGCTCAATTCTGTCAATTGCTCAACAGTAATTTGTTCACCCACCGTAAAATACTTATGCTCTTGAGAGAAGCCACTAGTGAAACCTATGGCCCCCGGGTCTATTTCCCATCATATTAATCTTCCAACACTTAGTTATTTCCGTTGCTTTTATTTTACTTTGCATCTTTATCATAAAAATACCAAAAATATTATCCTATCATATCTATCAGATCTCACTCTCGTAAGTGACCGTGTAGGGATTGACAACCCGTTATCGCGTTGGTTGCGAGGATTTATTTGTTTGTGTAGGTGCGAGGGACTCGTGTGTAGCCTCCTACTGGATTGATACCTTGGTTCTCAAAAACTGAGGGAAATACTTACGCTACTTTGCTGCATCACCCTTTCCTCTTCAAGGGAAAACCAACGCAGTGCTCAAGAGGTAGCAAGAAGGATTTCTGGCGCCGTTGCCGGGGAGGTCTACGCAAAAGTCAACATACCAAGTACCCATCACAAACCCTTATCTCCCGCATTACATTATTTGCCATTTGCCTCTCGTTTTCCTCTCCCCCACTTCACCCTTGCCGTTTTATTCGCCCTCTCTTTTTAGTTGCCTCTTTTCGTTCGCTTTTCCCTCGCCATGTCGGAACCAAAAAGAGTTGGGGTTTCTCTCCCGAGTTTTAGCGCTTTAGGCAATCCTGCTATCTTATCTAAACTCATAAATAGAAATACTATGGAAAAACCTGCCGGAGTTATCAATGAGAACCTTAGTAATTTTGATGAGGATGATTCTGGAGTTTTTCGTTATTTACTCGATGAATCTTTGAAAGATGCTTGGGATAGGCTGTTAAGGATCCGGGCTAGCTATGTACCCCAATATCAAATTGAGGTTTACTTAAAGAGCTTTTATGTTGGGTTGCCCGCTTCGTTCAAACAAGTTTTAGATTCTATTTTTGAAGAGGGATTTCTTGAAGGGGACCCCATAGACACCTCTGGAAAGAGGAAAACTATATTTGGGCACCCCATTAATGAGAAAGTTCAAACCACATCTCTTTTGCTTTCTTACCAAAACGAATCTATCAAAGAGATAAAGGCTAGCCTAGATGCCAATTTCCGCAACATACTTAATCTTTCTTCTACCATTAATGTCCACGTACTTTGTCAAAATAGAAAGATTAATTCCATAGATAACAAGTTTGCTCTCTTCTTCCCTAAAACCAAAGATGGCAATACCTAGATCTATCCTTGCTATTATGCCTAGCTAGGGACGTTAAACGATAGCGCTTGTTGGGAGGCAACCCAATTTTATTATTAGTTTTTTTTTGCTTTTTGCTTCTGGTTAGGAATAAATATTTGATATAGCCTCGGGTTAGATGTGTTTTTATGTTTTAATTAGTGTTTGTGCCAAGTTAAACCTATAGGATCTTCTTAGATGATAGTTATTTGATCTTGCTGTAATTTCCAGAAACTTTCTGTTCACGAAAATAATTGTTAAAAATCACCAGAACGTGATAAAATATTGATTCCAATTCTGCTGATGAATAAACAAACTGCCTAGGTCGTCCTATTTTGGCTGATATTTTGGAGTTCCAGAAGTTTGTGTTAGTTACAGATTACTACAGACTATTCTGTTTCTGACAGATTCTGTTTTTCGTGTGTTGTTTGCTTATTTTGATGAATCTATGGCTAGTAAAAGAGTTTATAAACCATAGAGAAGTTGGAATACAGTAGGTTTAACACCAATATAAATAAATAATGAGTTCATTACAGTACCTTGAAGTGGTCTTTTGTTTTCTTTCGCTAACGGAGCTCACGAGATTTTCTGTTAAGTTTTGTGTTGTGAAGTTTTCAAGTTTTGGGTAAAAGATTTGATGGATTATGGAACAAGGAGAGGCAAGAGCCTAAGCTTGGGGATGCCAATGGCACCCCCAAGATAATATAAGGACACCAAAAAGCCAAAGCTTGGGGATGCCCCGGAAGGCATCCCCTCTTTCGTCTACTTCCATCGGTAACTTTACTTGGAGCTATATTTTTATTCACCACATGATATGTGTTTTGCTTGGAGCGTCTTGTATGATTTGAGTCTTTTAGTTTACCACAATCATCCTTGCTGTACACACCTTTTGAGAGAGACACACATGATTCGGAAATTATTAGAATACTCTATGTGCTTCACTTATATCTTTTGAGTTATATAGTTTTTGCTCTAGTACTTCACTTATATCTTTTAGAGCACGGTGGTGGATTTGTTTTATAGAAACTATTGATCTCTCATGCTTCACTTATATTATTTTGAGAGCCTTAAAATAGCATGGCAATTTGCTTTAATTAATATCATGAGAAATTTGATGCTTGATAATTGTTTTGAGATATAAAGGTGGTAATATCATAGTTGTGCTAGTTGAGTAATTGCGGAATTGAAAAATACATGTGTTGGAGTTTGTGATTCCCGTAGCATGCACGTATGGTGAACCGTTATGTAACGAAGTCGGAGCATGAAGTATTTGTTGATTGTCTTCCTTTGTGTGGCGGTCGGGATCGCGCGATGGTTAACTCCTACCAACCCTTCCCCTAGGAGCAGGCGTAGTAGTACTTTGCTTCGAGGGCTAATAAATTTTTGCAATAAGTATATGAGTTCTTTATGACTAATGTGAGTCCATGGATTATACGCACACTTACCTTTCCGCAATTTTCTAGCCTCTTCGGTACCGCGCATTGCCTTTTCTCACCTTGAGAGTTGGTGCAAACTTCGCCGGTGCATCCAAACCCCGTGATATGATACGCTCTACCACACATAAACCTCCTTATATCTTCCTCAAAACAGCCACCATACCTACCTATCATGGCATTTCCATAGCCATTCCGAGATATATTGCCATGCAACTTTCCGCCGCTTCATTTATCATGACATACTCCATCATTGTCATATTGCTTTGCATGATCATGTAGTTGACATTGTATTTGTGGCAAAGCCACCGTTCATAATTCTTTCATACATGTCGCTCTTGATTCATTGCATATCCCGGTACACCGCCGGAGGCATTTATATAGAGTCATATTTTGTTCTAAGTATTGAGTTTGTAATTCATGAGTTGTAAGTAAATGAAAGTGTGATGATCATCATTATTAGAGCATTGTCCCAAGTGAGGAAAGGATGATGGAGACTATGATTCCCCCACAAGTAGGGATGAGACTCCGGACTAAAAAATAAGAGGCCATTAAAAAAGAGAAAAGGCCCAAATAAAAAAATTGAGAGAAAAAGAGAGAAGGGACAATGTTACTATCCTTTTACCACACTTGTGCTTCAAAGTAGCACCGTGATCTTCATAATAGAGAGTCTCTCATTTTGTCACTTTCATATACTAGTGGGAAATTTCATTATAGAACTTGGCTTGTATATTCCAATGATGGGCTTCCTCAAATTCCCGAGGCCTTCGTGAGCAAGCAAGTTGGATGCACACCCACTTAGTTTCTTTTTGAGATTTCATACACTTATAGCTCTAGTGCATCCGTTGCATGGCAATCCCTACTCCTCGCACTAACATCAATTGATGGGCATCTCCATAGCCCGTTGATTAGCCTCGTTGATGTGAGACTTTCTCCTTTTTTTTCTTCCCACATAACCCCTACCATTATACCTTATTCCACCATAGTGCTATATCCATGGCTTGCGCTCATGTATTGCGTAAGAGTTGAAAAGGCTGAAGCGCGTTAAAAGTATGAACCAATTGCTTGGCTAAAACCGTGGTCGTACATGATATGAATATTTTGTGTGGGGAAGATGGAGCATAGCCAGACTATATGATTTTGTAGGGATAACTTGCTTTGGCTATGTTATTTTGATAAGACACAATTGCTTAGTTAGTATGCTTGAAATATTATTGTTTTTATGTCAACATTAAACTTTTATCTTGAATCATATCAAATTTGAACATTCATGCCCCAATAAGAAGAATTACATTGAAATTATGCTAAGTAGCATTCCACATCAAAAATTCTATTTTTATCATTTACCTACTCGAGGTCGAGCAGGAATTAAGCTTGGGGATGCTTGAAACGTCTCCAACGTATCTATAATGTTTGATTGCTCCATGCTATATTATCATCTGTTTTGGACATTATTGGGCTTTATTATTCACTTTTATATTATTTTTGGGACTACCCTATTAACCGGAGGCCCAACCCAGAATTGCTGTTTTTTGCCTATTTTAGAGTTTCGCAGAAAAAGAATATCAAACGGAGTCCAAACGGAATGAAACCTTCAGGAATGTGATTTTCGGAACGAACATGATCCAGAGGACTTGGACCCTACGTCAAGAAATCAAGCAGGAAGCCACGAGGTAGGGGGGAGCGCCTACCCCCACTGGGCGCACCCTCCACCCTCATGGGCCCCACGTTGGTCCACCGATGTACTCCTTCCTCCTATATATACCTACGTACCCCCAAACGATCAGATACGGAGCCAAAAACCTAATTCCACCGCCGCAACCTTCTGTACCCACGAGATCCCATCTTGGGGCCTGTTCCGGAGCTCCGCCGGAGGGGGCATCAATCACGGAGGGCTTCTACATCAACACCATAGCCTCTCTGATGAAGTGTGAGTAGTTTACCTCAGACCTTCGGGTCCATAGTTATTAGCTAGATGGCTTCTTCTCTCTTTTTGGATCTCAATACAATGTTCTCCCCCTCTCTCGTGGAGATCTATTCGATGTAATCTTCTTTTGCGGTGTGTTTGTTGAGGTCGATGAATTGTGGGTTTATGATCAAGTTTATCTATGAACAATATTTGAATCTTCTGAATTCTTTTATGTATGATTGGTTATCTTTGCAAGTCTCTTCGAATTATCAGTTTGGTTTGTCCTACTAGATTGATCTTTCTTGCAATGGGAGAAGTGCTTAGCTTTGGGTTCAATCTTGCAGCGTCCTTTCCCAGTGATAGTAGGGGCAGCAAGGCACGTATAGTATTGTTGCCATCGAGGATAACAAGATGGGGTTTTTATCATATTGCATGAATTTATCCCTCTACATCATGTCATCTTGCTTAAGGCATTACTCTGTTCTTATGAACTTAATACTCAAGATGCATGCTGGATAGCAGTCGATGTGTGGAGTAATAGTAGTAGATGCAGGCATGAGTCGGTCTACTTGTCTCGGACGTGATGCCTATGTACATGATCATACCTAGATATTCTCATAACTATGCTCAATTCTGTCAATTGCTCAACAGTAATTTGTTCACCCACCGTAAAATACTTATGCTGTTGAGAGAAGCCACTAGTGAAACCTATGGCCCCCGGGTCTATTTTCCATCATATTAATCTTCCAACACTTAGTTATTTCCGTTGCTTTTATTTTACTTTGCATCTTTATCATAAAAATACCAAAAATATTATCCTATCATATCTATCAGATCTCACTCTCGTAAGTGACCATGTAGGGATTGACAACCCCTTATCGCGTTGGTTGCGAGGATTTATTTGTTTGTGTAGGTGCGAGGGACTCGTTGTAGCCTCCTACTGGATTGATACCTTGGTTCTCAAAAACTGAGGGAAATACTTACGCTACTTTGCTGCATCACCCTTTCCTCTTCAAGGGAAAACCAACGCAGTGCTCAAGAGGTAGCACTGGCTTATCCGGATCCTCCTCTGGTGGTAGGGTGAAATTTGCCTTCAGCGAGGTCCAAAGATCATCTTTTTGTCTATCAGTGACATAAGAAACTTGAGGGTCTTCGTTCTTAGGCTTATTCCATAGCTGGATGCTGATCAGGATCATGTCCCTAACAATAGCCCCGCACTGAGCAGAAAATGCATCCTTGGTCCGCTGGGTTCAATCCGTTGGCCATCGTTCGCGATTGTAGTGATCGTGAACCTTTCATCCTAGCGCAACCTTTTCTTCGGGCCTCGTCTCGTTACCGAAGTTTGGCTCGATCCGGACGGCTATAAAAGAAGGAAGAAGTTAATATATGTACATACCAAAATAATTAATGCATCAATTAGCTAGTCAGCACATGCTTAACTAATATATATACCTCACCGGACTTTGCGACAGCTCCCTCCTCTGTTCGGTCACCGGAGTCGTCATCACGGTCTCCTTCTTCCACCGGCATTCGGTCACCGGAGCCATCATGATCATGTCCTTCCTCCTCCATTGTTCGATCACCGGAGCCCTCACTCTCTCGTTCCTGACCATCGGTGTGGTTGAGATACGACAAGACATCACCTCCGCCGAGGATTATGTCCCCCAACAACTGTTCTGTTTCCAAGTCTCTTTGCTCCATAGTTTCTGCAAACATTACAACATGGCAATTAATATACAAACATGAGAGGTGGATATATTAGTGGCAAACATAAATCTAGCTAGCTAATCACAATAAGGAATATTAATTAGTGGTCTCGACGCTTCTACGGTTTGGGGTGGCCTCGACAACGCTTCTAGGGTTTGGGGCGGCCTCAACAACGCACTTTTAACTTGGTAAATTTGGGTGGCCTCGACGCTTCTAGGGTTTGGGGTGGCCTCGGCAACGCTTCTAGGGTTTGGCCCGGACCGCCTCTCTCCTGAATGTCTGACGTCCGGACCGCCTCTCTCATGAATGTCAAACAAGGGATTTAACAAAATGGTGCCATTCTGGATGTGCAAAAAATGGTCCCTATTTTTCCTGATCTCATCTACCCTTCTATATGTCACGTTGTCTAGTGTCAAAGGATTCAAGAAAACCATGGATTCATCATTAGCCAGAAGTAACAGGCGCATGAATTGTATGAAGCTCTCCAAAGTTATTTTGGAACAGAGTCCTGATAGGATAATTCGCTTTTTGGTGCGAAGTTCAGCAATAGCCTTTCGAATATCGCTATTTGGAAGGCCTTTGCTAAACTTCGTACCAAAACGCGAATTATCCTATTAGGACTCCTTTCCAAAATAATTTTGGAGAGCGTCATACCATCATGCGCCTGTTACTTCCGGCTAATTATGAAACCATGGATTTCTTCAATACTTTGACACAAGAGAACGTGCACATATAGAAGCGTAGATGAGATCAGGAAAAATATGGATCAACTTAATTATGCACATCCATAATGGGGGTATTCTTGATAAATCTCTAATAAATCTCAATAGAGATTTTCAAGTAGGGGCGGGAGGGGGTAGGAGATCGACAACGTTTTTTCTAGGGTTTGGGTGTCCTCGAGAGTTGGTCGAGCGAGAGGCGGTTGATTGACGTCCCCCTCTCGACCCCTCGGTGATCCTCGACCCTCGACCCTCGACCCCTCGGAGACCCTCGACCCTCTACCCTAGTGCCCGACCCTCGACCGCTCGGCGATCCTCGAGACCCTCGTTCCCGAAAAAAATAAGAATTTATAAAGTGCAATTGATATGTTTCGAGGACTCCTGCCCCCCAACACGAGAACATTTTAACTTAGTAAATTTCTACGAACAAAAAAAATCATCATCGAACAAACTTAATATGAGTTTTAAGATAGAAAATTCATCGAGTCAGATCATCATGAACAAAAATATCACAATAATTTCTATGAAAAAAATTCCACAAACCTCGACCCTCGACCCCTCGACGACCCTCGACCCTCTACCCTAGTTCCCGACCCTGGACCGCTCGGTGATCCTCGACGCCCTCGTTCCCGATAAAAATTAATAAGAGGAAGAAGAAGAGAAAAAAGAGGAGAATAAGAAGGAATAGAGGAGAAGAATAAAAAATAGAAGAAGAAAAAAAGAGGAGAAGAAGAAGGAATAGAGGAGAAGAAGAAAAATAGAATTCTATTTTTCTTCTTCTCCTCTATTCCTTCTACTGCTCCTCTTTTTTTCTTCTTATTACTCTTCTTATTTTTTTATATCCTCTGCTTCCTCTCCTCTTCTTCTCCTTCTTCTTCTCCTTCCGACGTCCCCCCTCATGTCGAAGTTATCAGGGAGGGGGTAGACGACAACGACGCTCACCCCTCATGACATGTCCGACGTCCCCCCTCATGTTGAAGTTATCGGGGAGGGGGTAGACGACAACGACGCTCACCCCTCATGACATGTCTGACGTCCGACATCCCCCCTAATGTCATGTCTGACATGCCCCTCATTTTAACTAATTTTTATGAACAAAAATATATTCTATGAACAAAAAATATATTCTGTGAACATCATATATATATATGAACATATATGAACAACAAAATACATAGCCGCATATATGAAAAAGAAAATACATATATGAAAAAATGCTATGGACATATAAAAAGAATGCTATGAGCCAGGGCGACGCGGTGGCTCACAGCGGGGGCGGCTGGTGACGACGATGGCGGCGCCGGCGCGCGGGGGCGGGCCGGGGCAGGGGCTCGGGAACGGAGCAGGGGCCGGAGCGGCGACGGCATCGTCGGGGCAGGACGGGGCGCGAGGCGGCGTCGGGGCGGCCGACGTCGAGGTAGGGGGCACAGGGCGACGGCGACGAGGACAAAGGAAGGACACATCTCCCAGAATTGTCTGAAGGGAGATCTAGTAGAATTCCCGACAAAGGAAGTAGAGTATGACCCACAGGAAATAGAAGCCCTAATTGGTATGGAAAAGTCCAGGAAGAGAAATAGATTGGATTCCAGGAAAGACCAGAGTCATATCACCTGTTTCAGGTGCAAAGATTCAGGGCACTACTTCAGTGGTTGCCCAAAAAGGAAACCGAAGACCCAAGGAGGCTATGAAATCACAAGGAAACCATGAGACTTGACAGAAGTAATATGTTTCTGCTGTAATGAAGCAGAGCACTTTGCCAGATATTGTCCCAAAGAGAATGCTTGTGCTAAATAGTTGAGTTTGCAACAAAGAAATATAGTAGTAGTAGTGGGAACAATTCTTTTATATTGAAGTGTTGAGTTGAGGCATGTAATGGAAATGCTGGAGATTGTAACAATTTGAGAATCAATAAAGTTAGCATCGTTGGTACTGATTTGGATTTTTTTAGTAGTGACTCTATGAAGGAAGGTTTTGACCATTTTCGAGGATATGAGAAATATGGTCTATGGAAGATTTTGAGCATTTCAAGGGTGGTAGTACCCTGTGAGGACACTTGACCCCTGGAAAAGATAAGGACATTCCACGAAGTATACTTCGGACAAAATAAGTGGGAATTTTATCTCGGTATGTGGGATGCCCCAAGAATATGAAGGGATGAAGTACCATTGGTTATAAAGGAGGTATAATGTTGGTAGTATGGAGCAATTGTAACTCCATGATGAGTCTGAGTAATCACGTCTTAGTTTGGTACCAATAGAAGGAAGAGATACAGTACAATTGGATGGATTTAAGAATGCTAGGAAGCTGGATATTGGAATAATGATCAGTTGCCCCGAAGAAGAGTTCAAGGTTTACAAGTGATGAGGTGGGCTCATAACCCACAGGCCCCAGGACCTGCCAAGAAGCAAGCACACTCTTGCTGAAGGAAAAACCCTGGAAGAAGTTACGACTTTATCAACAGACGGTCTCATAGGAGTTTACGCAAAACCTGAGAGTTGTGAAGAAATGATGGATGTTTGTTTGGCTTGCAGAATCAATGGATTTATCCGAACTTGGTCCGTCGACAAGAGAAATTCTGCAATGCTTATGGGGATGACCGAGTGTTAGAATGCGAGATTCGCTAAACCATATACAAGGTAATGATTTGGGTGCGGGGTGGATTGATCACCATACCGACTTACTCTTATTATTCACCTTGCTATATGGGATGGTAAATATGAATGACTTGCCTATAGTAGAGAGACGATGATATTAAACCTTGTTTGAACCTTAGAATGGTATAAGTATTTTCCCTTGTACAAGGCAGTTGTTGCCAATCGTAGGTCATACAGTGAGAATGAAGCCCAGACCCATTTCCTGCATGAGAAACCATAAATTGTTGACCACCATGAGATATCGATAGTTCTTTAGTATTGGCGCCAGACCCGTCAGCTAAGAAGACGCATTCATGGAAGAACTGTATCAAGATGAAAGGACAAAAGAATTGCGGTAAAGGTTATGCCACTACCGGAAGAGCCCAGAGAAGGAATTTTCCTAAAAATCTGAGAAGACCGACACTGTCAAGAATAAGGATGGAGTATATGAGTTTTGATGGAACCGTAATAATGCTTCTAAGGGTGGTAGCACCCGAGACCCCCGGAGACGATTAGTGGATTTTTAGAAGACCCCCGAACCTAACCTATTTCTTGCTAGCCTCTCCGAATCTCGAGGACGAGATTCATTTTAAGGGTGCTAGGTTTGTAACATCCCAAAATTGTAAATTTTGGAATGTTATATTAAATAAATAGTTTTGATTGATTGTTTGATTGTGGTGTGGTTGCTTGTGTGAAATTGAGTAAAATTTGAAACTTTTTGAAAGTTCAATGAGAGGGAATAAAATGACTTTCCCAAACTTTCGCTTTGCTTTCTGATTTCCATGAATTCAAATTCTTTTCAAATACAAAACCCTAGAGAGAAGATGACATGACTTCTTCCATTTAAATAAATGAAAGGTGTTTTGAAAACATTTGAATTTCATTTGGAAATATTTCTAATTCAGAAACTCTAAGCAACTCAATGATTTTCATGAGAGAAGATAATATGACTTCTTCAAACCATGTGAAATATGAGTTGGGAGTTTAAAGGAAATCAAATTTAAAGTCCCTTTGAAATTATTTTTCAATTTGGAGTTATTTGGTTTTTATTCAAATTATTTTTCTCCAAAAAAATAAAATAAATGGAAATTAGGGTAAAATGATTCCCTATAGTAGAAAATTAGAGAAAAATGGTTTTGAAATCATTTTGGTATTTTAAAATATTTTTATTTGGTTTTTAAATAAACCAGTAGCACTGTTTGCTTTATTTAAATTTTTGTGGATTTTATTTGAAACTAGTAAAATGTTCAAGTTTTAGAAAATATTTTTCTGAAATTTTTGATATATAATATGCAATATATAATTTTTATTATTTTTGATGTTTTTTTGTGTGTGTGTAAAAAAACCTTTCGGACCGAACTGGGCCGTAGCCCAGCCGGCCCAGCCGCTCGTCCCCGACCTCGAGTCGGAGACCGACTCCAGCACGCCCGCTGCCGCTCGTCCCTGATCCGGACGCCGCCACCGCCTCGCATATAAAATGCGAGACCCCGGCTCTCTCTCTCCCCCAAGCCGCCGCCGCCGAATCTTGCCACCGCCGCCGCAGCTCCGCTGCCCTGCCTCGCCCGCACCGAGTCGCGTCGTCGCCTGCTTGCCTCGCTGCCGCCGCTGCCGTGTCGCGCAGCCGTAGCCGCCGCTCGCCGCTGCTGCCACCCCGCGCCGCCTCGCCGGAGCCCGCCGCCGCCGTCGTAGCCGCCACCGCTAATGAACCGAGATCGAACCGCCGAACCGGTAATAAACCGCCCCGGTCCGGTTTATTTTTTTAGGTTTTCTTCGGTTTTTCTTTTAAAAGCCGGCTTTATTATTTAGTTAGGTTATTTAGTGGACGTTCGCTAGTTTAGGTTATGTAGTGATCGGTTTTCGTCGTATATGCTTCTGCAGCGAACGTTCGTTCGTTAGATTTTTCTTTTTCTGTTTTAATTTCGGTCAGGGACCTAGATGCAATTAGTTTATTTTCAGATTAGCCCCTGATCTTCAAACGATCACCATTTTTTACTCGTTTGTCCAAATCCAACGAAACCAACGCCCACTTCTTCGTTATGATCCCCTCTGTCCAGATAACCAACTTAAACATATTTTTGAAAGTTTAAAATTTGATTTCAATAGATTTGTATTCAAACTTCTTTTGTTCATAACTTGAGTTTTATAACTCCGATTTAATTGATTCTTTTTGCAAATGGACACTCTTGACCTAAACTTTCTGATAAGGCCAAATTCACTTAATTTTGGTACTGTTAGAAATTGTTTCCTGTTGCAAGAGTTATTTGCCTATTTTCGAAGTTTTCTGAGATCTTTTCTTCGATTCTTTTGCATGAGTGCTTATGTATGCAATTGGTTGCTCACGATAGATTGACCAGAGTGTGACGAGTAGAACTATCAGGAATTACGAGTGCGACAAATCTTCATCAACAGTACAAGGCAAGTTCACACTTTGATCATATCTCTTTATTACCCAGTTTTTTTATGCATTAGTTTCATCCCTCAAACATTGCATGGTTAGGATTTGTTAACATGTGGTTACTGGGAAGTAGTTGCTGAGGTAGGAACCTATTGTCTTTTGTCAACCCCGGGTATTATTACATTATGCTTATACTGCTATGCTATGCTTGTAGACGTGGTTTGGTTTGAGTGAATCATGGAAGATATGAGAGTTATTATTAATGGTTAACTTAAGGTGGCTACTTTAATACACATCTGGGTGGATTGGTTGGGGCACCCTGGGGATACCAGTGGATTGCCCGGACACCTGGGGAATCCAGTGTTGTCCTAGGAGATCCCGGGGAACCCGTGTGATCATCCTATGGTTTGCCACCCAGGCTCAAAGGGATCATAAGATTATTCATGCTAGAAACTTCCGTGTGCAGCCACAAGCCATTATGGGCTCTGGCATAGTTGAGTAAGTTGTGGGAAACCTTTCCATGATGGGCTAACAGATGTAGGGGATTGTAGGTGTGCTGGCCTATCTATCGGTTAAGGGGACCTCTTCGGAAAGACTGTGTCTCGGTCATTCGTTCCTCAAACATCATGTAGTGCGAGAAATTCAATGGAGGAGATCGAATCTTGTGGGGAAAAGTGCGCAAACCTCTGCAGAGTGTACAAACTAATCATGATTAGCCGTGTCCCCGGTTATGGACATCTTGAGTATCTGGTACTTGAATTATTGATTTGATCTCATCACTCTATTTAATGAAATTGTTGGGTTATTAATGATTTGGGATTTTTTGGATAGAGTTGGGGTTACCTTCTCAATATGGGTAATTTAACTTAGTAGTAAATAAAATTTATTCCTTTGTTGTAGGGAAAAATTAGCTTTATGCAAATGTTAAACTTAGGGCCTCCACCAGCCAAATTGCATGTAGTGATAGCCATTATTCAGCGTTGCTCTACAATGTGAATTTGCCAGTACATTCAATGTACTGACCTACATGGCTGCAACGTCTCATGTTGCAGGATTCTTACGACGAGTAAGTGATACGTTAGGGTTACAATGTCTACACTCAACTTTGTCGTTGTTGCGAACTCCACAACTTTGTTGTTACTTCCGCTATATGGATTGAGGTAATAGTATTTACGTTACTTTTACATGTGATTGCACTCTGTTATAAATCCTCGAGTACTGTGTGTGTCAGCATACCGATCCAGGGATGACACTTAAGCACAGAGACTTGATCCATTCGGGTCAGGTCGCTACAAATGCTTTGTTTCGATAGCTTCTAGACATTTGCAATAAGTATGTAAGTTCTTTATGAGTAATGTTGATTCCGGATTATATGCACTATCACCCTTCCATCATTGCTAGCCTCTTCGGTACCGAGCATTGCCCTTTCTCACCTTGAGAGTTGGTGCAAACTTCGCCGGTGCATCCAAACCCCGTGATACGATACGCTCTATCACACATAAGCCATTCCGAGATATATTGCCATGCAACTTCCGTCATCATGATATACATGACTTGAGCGTTTATTGTCATGTTGCCTTGCATGATCGTAAGATAGCTAGCATGATGTTTTCATGGCTTCTCCGTTTTTTGATGTCTTTGCTATGCTAGATCATTGCACATCCTGGTACACTGCCAAAGGCATTCATATAGTGTCATATTTTGTTTTAGTATCGAGTTGTAATATTGAGTTGTAAGTAAATAAATGTGTGATGATCATCATTATTAGAGCATTGTCCCATGTGAGGAAGGGATGATGGAAGCTATGATTCCCTCACAAGTTGGGATGAGTCTCTGGACTTTACAAAAAAAGAGGCCAAAGAAGCCCACAAAAAATATAAAAGGCCAAAGAAGCCCACCAAAAAAACAAAACAAAAAATGAGAGAAAAAGAGAGAAGGGGCAATGCTACCATCCTTTTGCCACACTTGTGCTTCAAAGTAGCACCATGTTCTTCATATAGAGAGTCTCTTGAGTTATCACTTTCATATACTAGTGGGAATTTCCATTATAGAACTTGGCTTGTATATTCCGATGATGGGCTTCCTCAAATGCCCGAGGTCTTCATGAGCAAGCAAGTTGGATGCACACCCACTTAGTTTCTAGTTTGAGCTTTCATACACTTATAGCTCTTAGTGCATCTGTTGCATGGCAATCCCTACTCCTCACATTGACATCAATTGATGGGCATCTCCATAGCCCGTTGATTAGCCGCGTCGATGTGAGACTTTCTCCTTTTTGTCTTCTCCACACAACTCCACCATCATATTCTATTCCACCTATAGTGCTATGTCCATGGCTCACGCTCATGTATTGCATGAAAGTTGAAACGGTTTGATAACGTCAAAAGTATGAAACAATTGCTTGGCTAAAACCAAGGTTGTGCATGATTTAAATACTTTGTGTGGTGAAGATGGAGCATAGCCAGACCATATGATTTTGTAGGGATAACTTTCTTTGGCCATGTTATTTTGAAAAGACATGATTACTTTATTAGTATGCTTGAAGTATTATTATCTTAATGTCAAATGATAGACTATTGCTTTGAATCATTCATGTCTTAGTATTCATGCCATGATTAGATTACATGATCAAGATTATGCTAGGTAGCATTCCACATCAAAAATTATCTTTTTTATCATTTACGTACTTGAGGACCGAGCAGGAATTAAGCTTGGGGATGCTGATACGTGTCCATCATATCTATAATTTTTGATTGTTCCATGTCAATATTCTACAACTTTTACATACTTTTGGCAAATGTTTATACTATTTTTGGGACTAACATATTGATCAAGTGCCCAGTGCCAGTTCCTTTTTGTTGCATGTTTTTTGTTTCGCAGAAAATCCATATCAAACGGAACCCAAACGGGATAAAAACTTACGGAGATTATTTTTGGAATATGTATGAATTTTGGGAAGTGGAATCAACGCGAGACGATGCCCGAGGGGCCCACGAGGGTGAGGGCGCGCCCCAGGGGGTAGGGCGTGCCCTGGGCCCTCGTGGCCACTCCGTAAGGCGGTTGGTGCCCTTCTTTCGCCGCAATAAAGCTAATATCCGGATAAAAATCGTGTCCAAATTTCAGCCCAATCGGAGTTACGGATCTCCGGGAATTTAAGAAACGGCGAAAGGGCAGAATCAGGGAGCGCAGAAACAGAAGGACACTGAGAAAGAGATCCAATCTCGGAGGGACTCTCGCCCCTCCGCCGCCATGGAGGCCATGGACCAGAGGGGAAACCCTTCTCCCATCTAGGGGGAAGGTCAAGGAAGAAGAAGAAGAAGGGGGGCTCTCTCCCCCTCTCTCCCGGTGGCGATGGAACGCCGCCGGGGCCATCATCGCGACAACGATCTACACCAACAACTTCACCGTCGTCATCACCAACTCTTCCCCCCTCTATGCAGCGGTGTAACCCCTCTTTTACCCGCTGTAATCTCTACTTAAACATGGTGCTCAACGCTATATATTATTTCCCAATGATGTATGGCTATCCCATGATGTTTGAGTAGATCCATTTTGTCCTATGGGTTAATCTGTCACTCCTTGCTTGTGGGCCTACTAGGCCTGCTGCGGGCCTGAATCCTGGCCCATGGTTGGGTTTCTAGTCATATTCAGGCCATGGTGGCCCAGTAGGTTGCATTTTTTTTATTTTTTTTCCAGTTTTTTGTTTTCTTTTTTTGCTTTATTTATTTTATTTTGTTTCTACTTACAGAAAAATACTTACTAGTTTTTCAGTGATTCTTTTGGCTTTTAGGTAATAAAAATTATAAACTTTCTATTAGTGCCATTAGTTTTCCAATTTGAATAGTTTAAATTTGAATTTTTTTGAAATTTGTGTGAATCTCTAGTTTTTGAATAACTTTACTTTAAAAATAGATTTTTGAGTGATTCTTTTTCCTGCTATTTAATATTACTATATTTTATCATTATATTCAATTAGGCAATTTTAGGTTATTTGAAATGTCTATTTTAATACAAATTTTTTTATTATTTTAGTTTGCTATTAAAGTTTCAAACAAAAAAATCTTTATGAAAATTCTTTTTGCTAATGTTTTGAAAAAAATTACTTTGATAATTTTAGTTGCATAAATTTTATATAATTTTAGTTTCAAAAATACTAGACGTTTATAAAAGCTTTTTAGTTGATTCCTTTTGCTATTAGAGTTTCATTAAAGTTTTCTAGTGCATTCTTTTTGCTAATAGAGTTTCATTAAAATTTTCTAGTGAATTCTTTTAGTTCATTATTTTTGCTATTAGAGTTTCATAAAAGTTTTCTAGTTCATTCTTTTTGCTATTAGTTCATTCTTTGAGCTAAATGACCCTGAAATTGAAAAGCACTTCAAATGAACTCTGAAGAGGTTGAAAGTTGGCATGGTATCATCATTTCACCCACATAGCATGTGCTAAAAAGTTGAGAGGGTTACGTCAAAAACTGAATGCACTTCGTAGACAAAATGGACAATCTCTTTCGAAGTATCAGGGTTTCGTACGAAAACTCATCTGTTACAAAGGGATTTCATTTTTTGAACTTATTTGAACTGCAGACTTTGTGTGTGTTCAAAATGCACCATTCAAAGCCACGTCATCAATTTTCAACCCTTTCTGACTTCAATTGTTATTTTTCATGCATTTACTGATATTTTTGAGCTATATGACCCTGAAATTGAAAAGCACTACAAATGAACTCTGAAAAGGTTGAAAGTTGGCATGGTATCATCATTTCACCCACATAGCATGTGCTAAAAAGTTGAGAGGGTTACAGCAAAACTGGATGCATTTCATGTACAAAATGGACAATCTCTTTCGAAGTATCAGGGTTTCGGAGGAAAACTCATCTGTTACAAAGGGATTTTAATTTTTTGAACTTATTTGAACTCCAGAATTTTTGTGTGTTCAAAATGAACCATTCATAACCACATCATCAATTTTCAACCCTTTCTGACTTCATCTGGTATTTTTCATGTATTTACTGATATTTTTGAGCTATATGACCCTGAAATTGAAAAGCACTACAAATGAACTCTGAAAAGGTTGAAAGTTGGCATGGTATCATCATTTCACCCACATAGCATGTGCTAAAAAGTCGAGAGGGTTACGGCAAAAACTGGATGCACTTCGTGTACAAAACGGACATTCTCTTTCGAAGTATCAAGGTTTCATATGGAAACTCATATGTTACAAAAGGCATTTCATTTCTTCACATGTAACTGCAGTGATATTCTAGATCAAAGGCATCATCATAATAGTTGTGGAGAGAAAGTCTTCACTTTTTCTTCGCTTGTGTCCTTTGCTTATTGCGTCGTAACCATGGATATTCTTCAACGTTTAACAGGGTGCTTGGGTCAGCCTTGACTTTGAAGGGAGGAATTTCATGAAACTTTTCATAATCTTCAGACATGTCTGTCTTGCCCTCCAATCCCACGATGTCTCTTTTTCCTGAAAGAACTATGTGGCGCTTTGGCTCATCGTATGATGTATTTGCTTCCTTATCTTATCTTTTTCTCGGTTTGGTAGACATGTCCTTCACATAGAAAACCTGCACCACATCATTGGCTAGGACGAATGGTTCGTCTGTGTACCCAAGATTGTTCAGATCCACTGTTGTCATTCCGTACTGTGGGTCTACCTGTACCCCGCCTCCTAATAGATTGACCCATTTGCACTGAAACAAAGGGACCTTAAAATCATGTCCGTAGTCAAGTTCCCATATGTCCACTATGTAACCATAATATGTGTCTTTTCCCCTCTTGGTTGCTGCATCAAAGCGGACACCGCTGTTTTGGTTGGTTCTCTTTTGATCTTGGGCGATCGTGTAAAATGTATTCCCATTTATCTCGTACCCTTTGTAAGTCAATACAGTCGAAGATGGTCCCCTCACCAACGAGTACAGCTCATCAGAAATAGTGTTGTCACCCCTGAGACGTGTTTGCAACCAACTGCCGAAATTCCTGATGTGTTCACATGTAATCCAGTCGTCACACTGCTCCGGGTGTTTGGAGCGCAGGATGTTCTTGTGTTCATCGACATACGGGTCACCAAGGTAGAATTCTGTAGAACTATGTAGTGTGCTTGAGACCAAGAATGCCCGTCCCTACATATTATTGAGTCCCCTCCTAGCGTGCCTTTTCTAGTCAGCCTTCCCTCATACCGCAATTGAGGGAGACCAATCTTCTTAAGGTCAGGAATGAAGTCAACACAAAACCCAATGACATCCTCTGTTTGATGGGCCATCGAGATGCTTCCTTCTGGCCTAATGCAGTTACGGACATATTTCTTTAGGACTCCCATGAACCTCTCAAAGGGGAACATATTGTGTAGAAATACAGGGCCCAGAACGACAATCTCGTCGACTAGATGAACTAGGACGTGCGTCATGATATTGAAGAAGGATGGTGGGAACACCAGCTCAAAACTGACAAGACATCGCGCCACATCACTACTTAACCTTGGTAGGATTTCTGGATCGATCACCTTCTTAGAGATTGCATTGAGGAATGAACATAGCTTCACAATGGCTAATCGAACGTTTTCCGGTGGAAGCCCCCTCAATGCAACCGAAAGCAGTTGCGTCATAATCACATGGCAGTCATGAGACTTTAGGTTCTAGAACTTTTTCCATAGCGTATTTATTATTCCCTTTATATTTGACGAGAAGCCAAACAGGACCTTCATACTGAGCAGGCATTCAAAGAAGATTTCCTTCTCTTCTTCGGTAAGAGCGTAGCTAGCAGGACCTTCATACTGCTTTGGAGGCATGCCGTCTTTTTCGTGCACATGTTGCTGGTCCTCCCGTGCCTCCAGTGTATCTTTTGTCTTCCCATACACTCCCAAGAAGCCTAGCAGGTTCATGCAAAGATTCTTCGTCACGTGCATCACGTCGATTGAAGAGCGGACCTCTAGGTCTTTCCAGTAGGGTAGGTCCCAAAATATAGATTTCTTCTTCCACATGGGTGCGTGTCCCTCAGCGTCATTCGAAACAGATAGTCCGCCGGGACCCTTTCCAAAGATTACTTGTAAATCATTGACCATAGCAAGTATGTGATCACTGGTACGGATGGCGGGCTTCTTCCGGTGATCTGCCTCGCCTTTGAAATGCTTGCCTTTCTTTCGACATTGATGGTTGGTCGAAAGAAATCTACGATGCCCCAGGTACACATTCTTCAGGCATTTGTCCAGGTATATACTTTCGGTGTCATCTAAACAGTGTGTGCATGCGTGGTATCCCTTGTTTGTCTGTCCTGAAAGGTTACTGAGAGCAGGCCAATCATTGATGGTTACAAATAGCAACGCATGCCTGTCAAATTCCTGCTGTTTGTGCTCATCCCACACACGTACACCCTTTCCATTCCATAGCTGTAAAAGTTCTTCAACTAATGGCCTTAGGTACACATCAATGTCATTGCCGGGTTGCTTAGGGCCTTGGATGAGAACTGGCATCATAACGAACTTCCGCTTCATGCACAACCAAGGAGGAAGATTATAGATACATAGAGTCAGGGGCCAGGTGCTGTGATTGCTGCTCTGCTCCCCAAAAGGATTAATGCCATCCGCGCTTAAACCAAACCATACGTTCCTTGCGTCACCTGCAAAGTCCCCCCAGTACTTTCTCTTGATTTTTCTCCACTGCGACCCGTCAGCGGGTGCTCTCAACTTCCCGTCTTTCTTACGGTCCTCTCTGTGCCATCGCATCAACTTGGCATGTTCTTTGTTTCTAAACATACGTTTCAACCGTGGTATTATAGGAGCATACCACATCACCTTGGCAGGAACCCTCTTCCTGGGGCGCTCGCCGTCAACGTCACCAGGGTCATCTCGTCTGATCTTATACCGCAATGCACCGCATACCGGGCATGCATTCAAATCCTCACACGCACCGCGGTAGAGGATGCAGTCATTAGGGCATGCATGTATCTTCTGCACCTCCAATCCTAGAGGGCACACAACTTTCTTTGCTGCGTACGTACTGTCGGGCAATTCGTTATCCTTTGGAAGCTTCTTCTTCAATATTTTCAGTAGCTTCTCAAATCATTTGTCAGGTACACCATTATCTACCTTCCACTGCAGCAATTCCAGTACGGTACCGAGCTTTGTGTTGCCATCTTCGCAATTGGGGTACAACCCTTTTTTGTGATCCTCTAACATGTGATCGAACTTCAGCTTCTTCTTTTGACTTTCGCACTGTCTCTTTGCATCAACAATGACCCGGCGAAGATCATCATCGGGCACATCGTCTGGTTCCTCTTGATCTTCAACTTCCCCCGTTGCAGCATCACCGTATTCAGGGGGCACATAGTTGTCATCATCCTCTTCTTCTTCGCTGTCTTCCATCATAACCCCTCTTTCTCCGTGCTTGGTCCAAACATTATAGTGTGGCATGAAACTCTTATAAAGCAGGTGGGTGTGAAGGGTTTTTGATTTATAGTAAGACCTCGTGTTCCCACAGCTAGGGCATGGACAACACATAAAACCATTCTGCTTGTTTGCCTCAGCCACTGCGAGAAAATTAAGCACGCCCTCAATGTAATCGGAGGTGCGCCTGTTACCGTACATCCATTGCCGGTTCATCTGCGTGCATTATATATAATTAAGTGTGTCAAAAACCATTACAGAACATCATGAATAGATAAGTGACCAAATTAATAGAATTTCATCATCACATTAAAACCAAAGTACATACATAGTTCTCTTTGAACAACATATAGCTCTCCAGAGCATCTAATTAAACCATACATTGAAACTATGTAAAACATTTCAATGCAACAACAAATGCGATCATAATCGCAACCAAGGTAACAATTGATCCAACGGCATAATGATACCAAGCCTCGGTATGAATGGCATATTTTCTAATCTTTCTAATCTTCAAGCGCATTGCATCAATCTTGATCCTGTGATCATCGACGACATCCACAACATGCAACTCCAATATCATCTTCTCCTCCTCAATTTTTTTTAATTTTTCCTTCAAGTAATTGTTTTCTTCTTCAACTAAATTTAACCTCTCGACAATAGGGTCGGTTGGAATTTTCGGTTCACATACCTCCTTGATAAAAAAATCTATGTCACATTGGTCGGCAGAATTGTCATAAACTCTAAATGAACCAAATAGTTATAAAAGATAATATATACCACATCCGAATCATAGACAGGACGAGGGCCGACGGAGGCGGATACCAAAACCATCACACTATATAATAACAAACAATAATAAAAGTAAGAAAATTACACAAGTATCTATGTAAATCATACAAGTAAGAACTTTTTCTTTTAGAAGGAAGATAAGATCAAGAGGCTCACCACGGTGGTGCTGGCGACAAGATCGGCGCGGGCGATCGACGGCGGTGAGGACGAGGACGGGACGGGACGGACCACCAAACGTAGAAAAATCTCGAGGAAAATGGAGCTTGGACAAGGAGCTTCGAGAGGAGAAAGCTTAAGTGTGGCTCGGGCATTTCATCGAACAGCTAGAGCACCACAAAGCTCTCCCACGGCCGGCCAGAAAAACAGAGCACTCTCCACTGCTCTGCTCGTGGGCGAGGCGTATATATATAGGCATCTCATTGGTCCCGGTTCGTAGCTGAAACCGGGACTAAAGGTCCCCCTTTTGTCCCAGTTCCAGCCACAAACCGGGACCAATGGTTGTGGGCCAGGAGCGAGGTCCATTGGTACCGGTTCATGTTTGGAACCGGGACCAAAGGGTCCAGACGAACCGGGACCAATGCCCCACGAGGCCCGGCCGGCCCCCTGGCCTCACGAACCGGGACCTATGCCCCAATGGGTCCCCGTTCATGAATGAACCGAGACTAATGGGCTGGCCCGGCCTGGACCAAAGCCTTGTTTTCTACTAGTGGAAGGTCATCAGCACCGCCAAAATCCCAATTTAGGATGACCTGGTAGCGCTGGATCGATCTCTCTAGTGGTAGCCAATGGTAGATATGTAGGAGACAAGACTACCACGTGTCGCCACCCTTGCCAGCAAACCCAAGACCACATAACACATGTGTTATCGAGCGGAAGACTGCTTCATGGGGATGTAAATGGCAGTTGTCCGGACCTGCCGCTCTATCTTGTCGCTGGATGTTGTCATACCGCCAAGATCCAATGTCGAGCAACTTGGAGTTGCGCCGGACGACTGGGTGGAGGAGGGCAATGACGATAGTCGAGAGGCCACACCTGCCACCCACCATGGCTATGCACGTTGTCACTGAGACCAAACCGCACCACTATGACTACACACAAGAGGAGCAACCCACGGGATGGATGTGGGGACCGTCTACCACCAACCACTGCAATGGCATGAGCACCGCCTTCCGGACTGTCATGCCGCCCGCAACCGGTGGCCACCAGTAAGCCATGACTGTGTATTGCCTCTGGGACCCGCTTAGCCACAACTACTCCATGAGCACAAAACAAAAGGTGTCGTGATGTTGCTGACGCGCCATACATACAACCAAAACTAAGTGCAATGCACCGCTACCAGTGATTCCGAATCGCTGCCATGCCGCTGCGCTTCTTGCCACTAATGTGCGATTTGTAGGACCGATGCCGAGCATTGATGTTGCTCCCGGATCGTTGCCATGCCGGTGCTATTCTTATCGCTACTACTATTCTCTTCGAGTCGCCGCTGAGGATTGATGGTCGTCATGTTACCACCTACAGGACAACCACCACCATGGGTTGCTCAGGCTTTGCCCGACGGCAGCATCTGGTAGTGGCGAGGAGAGGAAGGTCAAACGGGGAGGACCATAAAACTTGGAACATGACCGCGTCCCGTGTTGGCTGTGTGGACGAGGCAGGGGCAACTTTTACACAGACCGACCTTCTATCTTCTTCTTTTTCCTTAGAACTCTGGGTGATAGGGAGTAGTCAACATGTTCATTTCGTATATGTGGATGCGGTTTTGTGCCGTTAGGGGCTTCAGAACTCTATTGCAACCCTCTTGTAATCAAATTATCTTTCTCTCTTAATGAAGTGACATGCATTTAAAAAAATCTCTTTTCCTTTTTTGAATAGTACTGTTGAGTCTATGTGTGACAAGTGTTCACCAAACAACCCGATGAGCCAAAAAAACAAGGATAACCCCAAACCATCCATGGTATTCCTCCAACCAAATACACCCTAAAAATAAAAAAACCAACTTGAACATCATAACGTTAGAATCGATTGTTGACTGTTCGTCCACTATCATCTTGAGTCAAACGAACAAACTAACTCACAGAGTAGGTTGCGTGTCTCGACTCTTTAGATTATATTACTCGTAAGTTCCATCTCTCATTGTCTCTCTCATTCTCTCCACCAGGGACAGGGGCACTGGGGGGGGCAGGGGCTAAGCCATGCCCAAGGTTCAGATTTCCTTCATATTACTACTCTTTTTTTGTCACCACTCATTAGAAGACCATGTTCATGGTATTTTAGCACTTCCAGAACCCTCATTAAACTCATAAGACTTGACGATTGAGGGTAATATTTTGTATTGTGTTCTTGTCCACCTAACACTTTCTCTGTTGCTCCGGAGCTGCATGTACACATACTATTTGTGCTTGAAAAAAATCATGTCCACAAACACTGTGTATAAACTAAATGCATGTGGGGAGAATTTGTGACTTATCGGTTGTGAAAATGCATAAATCTGTTTTATTTACTTGATTGTACACGTAGCTTGCTAGTAGCATGTGGGGCATGGCTGTGTCAAAGGAGACAATTAATAAGACAAACTGGCAGTTAGTTGGGAGAAATAAAGTTGACTTCAACTCTAGAGTCTAAGCTCTAGAAGATCTAGGTCGATGACTAATATTATATGCATGGAAGATAGATATAATCTCTCTGTTTTTAGTTACTATACGAATTAGCTTTTTCTCAAGTCTAATTTGCCGAAGTAAATCTTCTATAGATTTGGGGATCCGCATTGAGAAACACATATTCGGGTACAAAGTATCAGATTGGTCATAACCTGAGTTCCAATTTGATTGATGCCTGACTTTCTTAACAGACTGGGAATGAATTAGTCACTTTTAGCAATTGAGCTCCTTTCTATTTCTTAAAACTAGATGACTTCGCACATTGTTGTGGAAATATTTTGCAATATATTTCAATGATATTTGATTGTATGAAACATTATATTTGGAGTAATATTTTATTGTGTTTCATTATTGTATAGTTGTAACATATTTGTAAAATATAAAGAGCATAATAGAATAATAGAATGGAATTGCCATGCATGTTGACATGGACCTTTTCCTATGCATGATTATAGTAATAATATGAGAACTATAACTAAAAATAAATATATTTTCTAATGCTTATTGTATAGTTCTAAAATATTTATTAAATATAAATAGCCCAATGAAATAAAAATTAATGCATGTTTGCCTGTTGAGTTGGGTTTTCTCCTATGCATGATTGTATTTTGAGGTGGGCACTTTCCCATGCATGTTGCTTGCTAAGATGACATGCTTGCATGTTAAGAGAAATGGGTTAGTGGAAGCTAGATATTTAAATATAGAAGATAATTAAATGGACATTCCCAACTGCCTATGTACATGAAGACTGAGAAGTTACTGGAGGTCATAAGATGAAGAGAGTTCTCCTTCTTCGGCCAGTGCATAGTTCAATGGACTGGGTAGTTAACTTTTCTCACATTTTGGTGTCTTTGATGCCAATGGATGACAAAAAGTGTATAGTGTGTGTTACAAGACTTGCGTCTTTACTTATAATCTCGTGTATGTCTTGTAAACTCTATTCTTTGTTCGATATCATGCTTAAACTCTGCTGCATATCATACTTTATTCGTTGGTGTCATGTTCTACATGATCTGTGCCAAGTGTTTTTATTTTCCAAGTGATATCTTTATAAGTGGCGGGCGGAGAGAGGGGAACCCATGGGTTCTTTGTCGGTAGTGTGTGGTGGGGACTTTATCAGAGTTGATCATAACTTGAGTTCCAAGCATATGGGATTTGATCTTTAGCCCCTCTTTACTTAATAATTTGAGTATTTGCCACTCCATACATTGAAATTGTTGATTTGTCATATCTCACTTTGCTCTTTGTTCTTTTGCCTGTGCATCCATGTTCAATTCTTCCATGAACATGCCACAAAAGGGCAGTATTGTAATATATTTTAACATTTTAGCCTTAAAAGAAAAGGAAACAAACGAGTTTAAGTGAAAAGGGGCAAATCAAGCATGGTAACAACATCGGATTGTTGCTGCGGAAAGGGGAGAACAATCTTAGTTGACCCTCCTACAGTTCATCCTAATCTGTCCGTTCGACCCCGTCAGCGGCGTGATGTCCCCCATCTTGATCATTCCCTCCACAAAGTCCTTGAAGAAGGCACTCTGGCTACCGACATACTCCCGGACCAGCGTGTCGGCAGCGCCACCATTGAAGAGCTCCTGGTCTGAGTGCAGGAGGCCCCTCTTCTGGACGAGGTTTTTGTAGTAGTCGTTCTCGAAGACCGTGGGGGTTTGCAGGTCTAGCGGTGCCAGGTTGTTGTCGCCTGAGCCGGTAGCACGAGGGCAGCCTGACTGGCGGCTCCTGGCGAAGCCGGCGTCGATGTTTGTGTCGTTGTAGATGTGGTCCCGGAAGTTTGTGCAGCGTGCTAGGCCGATTGTGTGGGCTCCTGGAACACAAGTTATACCGTCAGCTCAAGTTATACCTATTTTCCAGCTACTCTTTTTGTCATTCCATCGGTAGGAACCATTGACCAACTTTCCTAATTAGTACTACATGTTTAAGTGACCAAGGAACAATTTTTTTGACGTTGTCCAGTCTTACAAATTAAGCGGACATACCAAAGGTTAGGTCAGTGGTAATTAGTCATCGATCAACTTTGTAACTCATCACCTGTAAAGTAGTAATATATTTGTTTAATCCCGAGAAATTGTCTTATGTAGAATTTTTGAGCAGCTTAGGAGTCAAAATGTGGCTATGAGTCCCGTTGGTTGATACCAGCTGTTTTGCGGCTAAAAAGCTACCGACTCCATTGAGGAATTAACAGTCCATTGAGGAATTAACAGTCTGAGAAAGTAGTACAGAATTTTAACTTGCTTCTTTAGCAAAGGAAAATATTACTTGGCTATGACAAATTATGTTGCTTCGGAGTGCAAACTACTCCCTCCCTCTCGCATTAATTATCGCTCAAACAGATGTGTCTAGCAAAATACGTTAAGATACATCCGTTTCAGTGACAATTAATATGGGACAGAGGAAGTACAAAATTATACTACCTGAGAGTGCCTAATTATTTATATGAAAATAAAGTACGTAGAAGAAGGTTGATGGAAGATGTCAGTGGTTGATTTGGGATTATGTATCGATGTACGTACGGTTTATTTTGCATGTATATGTACGTACCTGAGAGTGCGACCATGTCTTTCTGGGAGAGCCCCTGCGCGGCGAAGAGGGACGTAAGGTTGGCGAGCCCCGACGTCGGCGGCGGGATGTTGTTCTCGGCGCCGTTGAAGCTCGCCGTGGTCGAGTCTCTCCGCCCCATCTTCACCTCCCAGCTCGGGCCACCCAGCTACACGTACACAACGCATGTCAGATGTCACAGTAGTACGTGTTAGACTTTGTTGAAGGGTACGTACAGTACTAACTACCTAAGCATGACTATGAATGTATGGATACTTACGAAGACAACGCTCTCCTCGGCGGCGATGGCGAGGATGTCGGCGCACGAGACGACGCCGGGACAACACCCCTCGACGGCCGCCTTGACGGCGTCGATTACCTCGAACCCCCTGGCGGAGTTCTTGTTGGGCGTGGCGTTCTTCTCGCCGCGCAGGCCCGGCGCGTCGTCCAGCAGCAGCGAGGCGTCGCAGCCCTGGACGAAGCAGTCGTGGAAGAAGAGGCGGACGATGGAGGCGCCCACGCGGCGCTCCCTGGCGATGGCCGGGTGCAGCGCCGAGCGCACGGCTTTGAGCATGCCCGGGCAGGAGCGGGAGTAGAAGCCCGACGACAGCTGCGCCGAGGCTCCTCCGCTGGCGATGGCGACCAGCGCGAGGATGAGCGAGAGGACAGCAATGGCGCGCGCTGCCATGATCGGTCTATTCTAGTCAGCTAGATAGTGCCTTGAGAGAGCTTGTTTGCTAATGTGGTGGAGGAACGCGGGGCGGCCGGTATTTATAGGAAGAAAAGGCTAAGCTCACGCCGGTGGCCATGATTATTCTAGCTACTAGTCTGCCATCATATACTATTAGATTGCATCATCATGCCCCCATCGTCTTCACCAACTCCGGTGGACTTTGAGCGTTGATCCAAACGGGCGCGGCGCTTTGGAATTACGCGTTTCACGCCAGATGCATATGTAACGTAGCTCGTGAAAAATGTACAGTTTTGGTAGAAAAAGCTGCATGCCGACACTGTGCCATCGACACGGTTAAGTAAGAGTCATGGCAATCATGCTTGCATACATGTGCAAGCATGTCTCCGTCTCCTCATGTTTCTTTCCTGTGCTACGGACGGTGTTTGCTAGCTTACTACTCTACATAGTTCTCTGGGTCAAATTTAATCAAGAAAATCATCAGCGTGCTAATGTAACACTCGCATGGACTTTAAGGCGACACTTTGGCACAGGAAGAGTACATTAACACGCTTATGATTTTCTTAATTATTTTTTGCATCACTGTTTCCGTATCCAACAAATGTCAAGGTTAGCCTACCTACTGCCTACCGGTACATGATCATGAACGAGATGATGATCCGACTATCTTGCCTGCTGATTTTTCTCATAATGGTTTTTTCAAGTTTCGGGGACATACAGACGTCTGACCGGGTCTCCGGCGGTACTATTTGGCCCATGCTCATCCTTAGAAACTGGAGGCATGCATGGTGGTCATGGTCAAAACATTTATATATCTATATCAAGCATGGACAATTCAACCTGAATTCCTCTCCTCAAGGTAGCATATACATACGTGCATCAGCAAATTCTATAGCATGGCCCTGTACGTAGAGTAGGTCCGTATGTGAAAAAGATCTATCCCCTGACCGTATAGTACCGCATATTACTCTTACCTTCTTCACTTTTTACTGAAGAATTAGGAGAAGTCTTATTCCTAGTACTACTCCTGCGCCTAACAGTATTACGTTTAGTCAAAGGGGAGTGTAATACCCTTTGGGCACCAATCATACGTCCACTTAGTTAATTAGCTTGAGCCTTAACCTTTTGATTTGAGTGTGCCGTGTTCACAGTTGTACCGTTTATTAACTCTATTTCTTAGTAGATGCTTGCTGTTCTGTTCTGGTGCTTTACGGGTTAGAACTTTCAAAGTACTCCACACTCTAGTCAAAAGAAATTCAGTGCTGATTGCCGGAAGCAAATAACGACTTGTGGATCCGACCGCACCGCAATCGCCGGAGGTTTGGCACACCAAAATGCTGCACATGCGCATGCCCCCTCAAGAAAAGCCATGGAGTACATCATCAGACTACTAGTCGTGCATATGTAGCAGAACGGGCCCACTGTCGAAGACCAGCTTTCGCAACAGAGTTCCAACGCCCATCCAGCAGAAACTCTGCTCTCATCAACGTACTACCAAAATGCTGCGGCAGCAGCTGCACTTCTCTGACCACAAACTTGCCATTATGAAAATTCAACGACAACATCTGGGTTAGCTCGCTGCAACAATTTGTCTGTTGACTGTCGATCCTTGTGTGTCGTTTGTTTTGGTTGTACGTACGTGCTTGTTGTTTCTGAGGAGCATTTCTAGGGTCCGTTTTGGTCAGAGAGCAAGGGATTGGTAGGTCGGGGTGGCCATCCAGTGATCTACTATTTTTTATGGATGGAACATACAAATTCCTTCTTTGACTAAGTGGGATGAGCTTGGTGCAAGGGACAAGTGTTTCTCTGGATGAGTACAATTTCTTTTTTGTTGGAGGGATAAGAAACACATTGGATTGTGATGACTCTACATGAAGTGATTGAGTCCGCCGGCAGAACTGTGTAGATGATTTTTTGTCGATAAAGGGTGGGCTTTATAGATTTAAAATAAAGTATTAAGGGGAATGAGTACACATCCAACTTTTGCATGACTAGAATGCACAGAATCAACATCAATTCACACACGCACACACACACACACACACACAACACATATCGAAGACCGAAGCCATGCCTAGGCAGATGAATAAAAGGAAAGAAAACTCTCAAGCGATCAAAAAACGATCGGTGAACTAGTGAAATGACCATCCACATCATCTATGGTCTCTTGACATCAAGGACGACGAGAAAGGTTCTTCGGTAGCAATGCTGCTCAAGCTCCGCTGTCGCAGGATCCAACCCGAAGGGCAGATCATGGGTTTTAACCCTGAAGATCAAGTCTGAGCAAACTCCAAACCATGCATACAAGAAGGTAATGACGTCAAAACACTGTCATTGCCAGGTGTGACCAACTAGGGTCAGACCTAGGGCTTTTACCCCAGAGCTTGAGACCATGTACTCGAGAAGTACCACCAAATCGAAGTCATCTTGCGTTGACCCCTCCACTTTCCACAATCTTAGCAGTTACATGCATGCACGGTCCTCACGTGTGATCAAAGAAATCATTTGTGAGCGGGGAATGTCACTGGCATTGCCATAATCCTAGTTTAGGATGACCTGGCAGCGCTGGATCGATCTCGCTAGTGGTAGCCGATGGTAGAGAAAACACTATCACGTGTCGCCACCCTTGCCAGCAACCCAAGACCACATAACACATGCATTTTCGAGCGGAAGAGTGCTTCATGGGGATGTAGATGGCAGTTGTCCGAGTTAATTGCATAAAACCACCACATTTGGGGCATCGTTTGCAGAAAACGACGAGGTCACTATTTTTTGCAAAAGGAAAAATCACCGCGCTTCTAGTAATCCTTTTGCAAAATCACTGATCGGAGTATTTGGACCGTTTGATCACTTTCTGACAAGTAGGCTCGGGTTGTAAGATGCTGATTTGGCAACAAATTGACATACAACCCCCTAGATCTTAAAAAAGAAAGGAATCAACCCCCTCCCCCAGGCATCAACTCGTTGTGCTCCTCCTCCTCTCTCTCATTCTGCCGACGGATATCCGGGCGTGCTCTCTGGCCTCGGACACCACGAAGAACTCCTCGCCGAGCAGCAGCAGCAGCTCCACTGCGCCTCTTCTGCGCCAGCCGAACCACGAGCAGCACCAGCTCCACCTGCTACTGCTGACGACGACACCACCCAACCGCTGCGCACACTGGTCGCCGCCGCCTCGCCAAGAGGGCTCGCCCTCGCGTGCGCCGACCTGCCGCACCGCACCTCGCCGGGAGGGCTCGTTCTCGCGTCCGCTCCTCCTACCGGTCATGGGAACTGCTAGACTGGCCGCCGTGGCGTCCGACGCTCCTCCTACAGCGAGTCCCCCTACTGCCCTCCTCCTACCGGTCGCAGGGCTGCCAGACCGGCGACTGCGGCGTCGTCCTGCCCCCCCTCCCCGCGACGCTGATGGCCGACGGCGGCCGTTGCAGGTAGCCAAGGGGCAGCCATGGCGGGCGCTGAAGGGCGCGCTCGCGCGCGAGGTCAGGGACATCGCCTTGCCGGAAGCCAGGGGCGCATGCTCGCGCGGGAGGAGGGAGAACGCCTCGCCGGGGCGCGTGCTCGCGCGGAAGAAGGGTGGCCGCCTCGCCGGCTCGCGTGCTCGCGCTGGAGAAGGGTGGCCGCCTCACCGGAGCTGTTAGGCAGTCATTCTCTTTGCCGGGGTGCGTGCTCGCGGGAGGAGGGTCCTCCTGCACCACGCACACGAGCGGCGACTGCTCGCCGGCCGACGGCTCCGCTCTCCCCGTCCCAGCCGACGACGTCGGGCCCTGCCCCTCCCAGTTCACGCACACAACGTGGTTGTTGTAATGTGTGTGAGAGTGGAAGAGAGGAGAAGGTAGAAGACTTGGTTAACACTCGCACATGGCCTTTTTTTTCCCAAGTTAGCACCTGACTAGCGGGCCCCACCTGTCGGAAACGCGATCAAACGCGGCAAAGCACGCGATCAGTGCTTTCTACAAAAAGTTTACCAAAAACGCGGTGGCTTTTGCAATAGTGACCTCGTGGTTTTCTGCAAATGATGCCCCAAATGTGGTGGTTTCTTGCAATTAACTCGCAGTTGTCCGGACCTGCCGCTCTATCTTGTCGCTAGATGTGTTGTCGTACCGCTAAGATCCAATGTTGAGCAACTTGGAGTCGCGCCGAACGACTGGGTGGAGGAGGGCAATGACGACAGTCGAGAGGCCACACCTGCCACCCACCATGGCTATGCACGTTGTCTCTGAGACCAAACCGCACCACTATGACATCACACAAGAGGAGCAACCCACGAGCTGGATGTGGGGACCGTCTACCGCCAGCCACCGCAGTGGCGCGAGCATGGCCTTCCGGACTTCATGCCGCCCGCAACCAGTGGCCACCAGCAAGCCATGACTGTGTACTGCCCCCGGGAGCCGCTTAGCCACAACTACTCCATGAGCACAAAACAAAAGGTGCCTTGATGTTGCTGACGCGCGATACATACAACCACAACTAAGTGCAATGCGTCTCTACCGGTGATCCCCGATTGTTGCCATGCTGCTGCATTTCATGCCACTAATGCGCGATTTGTAGGACCGATGCTGAGCGTTGATGCTGCTCCCGGATCATTGCCATGTCGGTGCTTTTCTTGTCGCTACTACTATTCTCTTCGAGTCACTGCTGAGGATCGATGACCGTCATGGAACCACCTACAGGACCGCCGCCACCATGCATGGGCTGCTCAGGCTTTGCCCGACGGCAGCATTTGGTAGCGGCGAGGAGAGGAAGGTCGGACGGGGAGGACCATAAAACTTGGAACATGATCGCGTCCCGTGTTGGCTGTCTGGACGAGGCAGGGGTAACTTTTACATAGACCGACCTTCTATCTTCTTCTTCTTCCTTAGAACTCCGGGTGATAGGGAATAGTCAACATGTTCATTTCGTATATGTGGATGTGGTTTTGTGTCGTTAGGGGCTTCAGAACTCTATTCCAACCCTCTTGTAATCAAATTACCTTTCTCTCTTAATGAAGTGACGTGCATTTTCAAAAAAATGAGTCTATCTCTTTTCCTTTTTTTGAATAAAACTGTTGAGTCTATGCGAGACAAGTGTTCACCAAACAACCCGATGAGCCAAAAAAACAAGGATAACCCCAAACCATCCGTGGTATTCCTCCAACCAAACACACCCTCAAAATAAAAAACCAGCTTGAACATCATAACGTTAGAATCGATTGTTGACTGTTTGTCCACTATCATCTTGAGTCAAACGAACAAACTAACTCATAGAGTAGGTTGGGTTTCTCGACTCTTATTGTATTACTCGTAAGTTCCATCTCTCATTGTCTCTCTCGTTCTCTCCACCAGGGACGGGGGGCATGGGGGGCGAGCAGGGGCTAACCCATGCCCAAGGTTCAAATTTCCTTCATATTACTACTCATTTTTTTTGTCACCACTCATTAGAACACCATGTTCATGATATTTTAGCACTTCTAGAACCCTCATTAAACTCATAATACCAAGCCAGTCTTACTTGCCCCCTCAATGTAAAATCCTAACTTTGTCCCTGCTCTCCACATCAACAATTATCTTATAGGACTTGACGATTGAGGGTAATATTTTGTGTTCTGTTCTTGTCCACCTAACAATTTCTCTATTGCTCCGGAGCTGCATGTACACATACTATTTTGTGTCGTGGTGGGCGCACGACAGATACCAAGGGATGGCTAAAGATAGGAGGAGGATCGAGGGCACTGGTGGGCTCCAGAGGCGAGGTCGTGATGAGCGAGCGCGGGACGCAAGACATACCCAGGTTCGAGGCTCTCCGGAGAGATAACACCCCTAGTCCTGCCGAGTGTAGTTGATGTGTATCAGTACAGAGTTGCTCCTAGAGCTGTATGGAGGAGCAAGGAAGGCAGGCCGAGGCTTAGGCTGCTCCCTCTCCTTGGGTGTTGCTTGCTATGTGTGTGTGAGTGAGTGATCCTCTGTGTTCGATCGCCCGTATGCCCGAGGGCTCCTGGGATCAAGCTTCGTCGTCGCGGGATCCAACCCGAAGGGCAGATCATGGGTTTTAACCCTGAAGATGAAGTCTGAGCAAACTCCAAACCATGCCTACAAGAAGGTAATGACGTCAAAACACTGCCATTGCCAGGTATGACCAACTAGGGTCAGACCTAGGGTTTTCACCCTAGAGCTTGAGACCGGATACTCGAGAAGTACCACCAAATCAAAGTCATCTTGCGTTGACCCCTCCACTTTCCACAATCTAAGAAGTTACATGCATGCATGGTCCTCACGTGAGATCAAAGAACTCATTTGTGAGCGGGGAACACTAGTAGAAAACGACCCATTTGTCCCGGTTCCAGAGGGACTTTAGTCCCGGTTCTGGAACCGGGACAAAAAGGTCGGGACTGTAAGTGCATCTAGTGCCACCCCTAGTTCGTTTTGGAGTATTGATGACAAACTTGGTTGAGGGACTAATGTGTTTGTGAGAATTGCAGGATAACACAGGTAGTAGTCCCACATTGATTTGGTTTAGCTACCGGAGATGACCCCTAAAAATGTGTGAAGACACTGAAGAAAATGATGGTCTGGGAAGATATTCACAACGAAGATTATGACTAGAGAAGACATTCACGTGAAGACTATGGAGTGCGAAGACATAGTTGTTTTGTAGCTTCCTTTTCTTCTTTGTTGAGTCATAGGAACCACCGTACTGTTAAGTGGGGTCCAAGTGAACAAAGTCAGAGTGACTGAAGTGATGCTCAACCAAATCCTATGTCTTCGAGCGAAGACAATGAGAGCAAATCTTATCCAGAGCTGGATGAGTCAGCTTTACTTGTAGCCCAAGTCAAGCAGTCACGTGTGTTTGAAATCTGACCATTGGACACATGTAAGTTCCTTAGTGACCCAGGGTCATTTCGGACAAATCAGGTCGGGTGCCTCCTGGCTATAAATAGCCCACCCCCTACACCATAAATTGGTGGCTACTCAGAGTTAGTGCACGGCTTTTGTAGTTTGAGAGCAACCCACCTCCGAAGCATTTGAGAGAGAGATCCTTGCGAGGACAAAGCCCAAAGCACCCAGAGCCAAAGAGTGTTAGGCATCACTGAAGTCTTTCTGTCCGCGTGATCTGAAGACTTATTACACTTGAGGACTGTGTATCCTCCAGCCGGTTAGGCGTCGCGTTCTGAGCATCAAAGAGTCATTGTGGATTGCCGGTGAACGAAGTCTGTGAAGGTTTGGAAGTCTACCTTGAAGACTTACCAGAGTGATTGGGCGAGGACTAAGTGTCCTTAGCTCAAGGGGAATAAGATGAAGATGCGGTCTTCTGAGTTGAATCTCACCCTCCCTAACCAGACGTACAGTTGTCACATCAACTAGAACTGGTCCAACAAATCCTTGTCCTCACCAAGCAACTGGTTCTATCTCCTCCCTCTCTTTACTTACAGTTTGTCTTCATGAAGTCATTGCCTGCCTGCATGAATTGATTGACTTCGGTGTGTGAAGACTGTTGTTGTTTGGCTTCATACTATCTTCCATCCTGATCCATACTACCTAGCTGCTAATAGTCTCCGTGCTTTCACTTCATTGCTTACTTGACTATGGCTTGTCTAGGGTAGTCTACTTTCCGCTGCATATCAATAGGTTCATTTCTATTGTTTGCTTCAAAGCCCCCGTGTTTTGAAGACTTTCATAAAAAATGCCTATTCACCCCCCTCTAGTCGATAACTAGCACTTTCAATTGGTATCAGAGCAAGGTGCTCCCTTGTTCTATGTGATTCAGTTTAACCACCTGGAGTTTTAGCTATGTCAACTGCAGGGATAATCAAAGTCTCCGCTGCGTGCCCTGTCTTCGATGGCACTGATTACCCCTACTGGAAGAATAAGATGCGTATGCATCTTGAAGCCATTGATGTCGACCTCTGGTATGTCGTCAAGAATGGCGTTCCCAAGTCCGGTGAAGTGGTCACCCCTGCTGATGTCAAGAGGTTCATTCAACTGGATTCTACTTCCAAGAACAACATCTGTGGTCATCTGACCAAAGGACAGTATGGTCGTGTGAATGCTCTGGAAATTGTGAAGCTCGTCTAGGACTGGCTCTCCAAGGTCAATGAAGGCATCTCAACCCAGAGAGACTCAAGGATCAGTGTTCTTCGCAACCTCTTCAACCGCTTCAAGAGAAATGACAATGAGAATGTCCAGCTCACATTTGACCGCCTCACCGATATCACAAATGAGCTTCATGCTCTCGGTGCTACTGAGATCACCAAGCATGAAATCATCAAGACACTCCCGAGATCACTTGATAGCTCGTTTGACACCCTTGCCCTGATGATTCAAGAACGCCCTGACTTCAAGACTCTCGATCCATCTGACATACTTGAGAGGCTCAACACACATGAGTTCCAGTTATCTGAGAAAAGAGATATCTATGGTCCCAGCTATGGCCGTACTCGCGCTTTGAAGGCAAAGACTGTTTCCTCATCTGAAGAAGAATCTGACTGCAGTTCTGGGGATTGATACGTATCCAACGTATCTATAATTTTTGATTGCTCCATGCAATATTATATTCTGTTTTGGACATTAATGGGGTTTATTATACACTTCTATATTATTTTTGGAACTAACCTATTAACCGGAGGCCCAGCCCAGAATTGCTGTTTTTTGCCTATTTCAGAATTTCGCAGAAAAAGAATATCAAACGGAGTCCAAATGGAATGAAACCTTCGGGACCGTGATTTTTGGAACAAACGTGATCCAGAGGACTTGGACCCGACATAAAGAAAGCAACCAGGAGGGCACGAGGTAGGGGGCGCGCCTACCCCCCTGGGCGCGCTCTCCACCCTCGTGCGTCCCACGTTGCTCCACCGACGTACTTCTTCCTCCTATATATACCTACGCACCCCCAAACTACCAGATACTGAGCCAAAAACCTAATTCCACCGCCGCAACCTTATGTACCCGTGAGATCCCATCTTGGGGCCTTTTCGGAGCTCCGCCGGAGGGGGCATCGATCACGGAGGGCTTCTACATCAACACCATAGCCTCTCTGATGATGTGTGATTAGTTTACCTCAGACCTTCGGGTCCATAGTTATTAGCTAGATGGCTTCTTTCTTTTTGGATCTCAATACAATGTTCTCCCCCTCTCTTGTGGAGATCTATTCGATGTAATCTTCTTTTGCGGTGTGTTTGTTGAGATCGATGAATTGTGGGTTTATGATCAAGTTTATCTATGAAAAATATTTGAATCTTCTCTGAATTCTTTTATGTATGATTGGTTATCTTTGCAAGTCTCTTCGAATTATCAGTTTGGTTTGGCCTACTAGATTGATCTTTCTTGCAATGGGAGAAGTGCTTAGCTTTGGGTTCAATCTTGCGGTGTCCTTTCCCAGTGACAGTAGGGGCAGCAAAGCACGTATTGTATTGTTGCCATCGAGGATAACAAGATGGGGTTTATGAAGGAAATATGCCCTAGAGGCAATAATAAAGTTATTATTTATTTCCTTATATCATGATAAATGTTTATTATTCATGCTAGAATTGTATTAACCGGAAACATAATACTTGTGTGAATACATAGACAAACAGAGTGTCACTAGTATGCCTCTACTTGACTAGCTCGTTGATCAAAGATGGTTATGTTTCCTAGCCATAGACATGAGTTGTCATTTGATTAACGGGATCACATCATTAGGAGAATGATGTGATTGACTTGACCCACTCCGTTAGCTTAGCACTCGATCGTTTAGTATGTTGCTATTGCTTTCTTCATGACTTATACATGTTCCTATGACTATGAGATTATGCAACTCCCGTTTACCGGAGGAACACTTTTTGTGCTACCAAACGTCACAATGTAACTGGGTGATTATAAAGGTGCTCTACAGGTGTCTCCAAAGGTACTTGTTGGGTTGGCGTATTTCGAGATTAGGATTTGTCACTCCTATTGTCGGAGAGCTATCTCTGGGCCCACTCAGTAATACACTTCACTATAAGCCTTGCAAGCATTGTAACTAATGAGTTAGTTGCGGGATGATGTATTACGGAACGAGTAAAGAGACTTGCCGGTAACGAGATTGAACTAGGTATCGAGATACTGACGATCGAATCTCGGGCAAGTAACATACCGATGACAAAGGGAACAACGTATGTTGTTATGCGGTCTGACCGATAAAGATCTTCATAGAATATGTGGGAGCCAATATGAGCATCCAGGTTCCGCTATTGGTTATTGACCGGAGAGGTGTCTCGGTCATGTCTACATAGTTCTCGAACCCGTAGGGTCCGCACGCTTAACGTTACGATGACAGTTATATTATGAGTTTTTATGTTTTGATGTACTGAAGGTTGTTCGGAGTCCCGGATGTGATCACGGACATAACAAGGAGTCTCGAAATGGTCGAGACATAAAGATTGATATATTGGAAGCCTATGTTTGGATATCGGAAGTGTTCCGGGTGAAATCGAAATTTTTCCGGAGTACCGGGAGGTTACCGGAACCCCCCGGTAACTTAATGGGCCTTAGTGGGCCTAGGTGGAAGAGAGGAGAGGAGGCCAGGGCAGGGCCGCACGCCCCTCCCCCCCAGTCCAAATAGGACAAGGAGAGGGGGGCGCCGCCCCCCTTTCCTTCCTCCCCTCCACCTCTTCCCCCTCTCTCTCCTAGTCCAACATGGAAAAGGGGGGAGTCCTACTCCCGGTAGGAGTAGGACTCCTCCTGGCGCGCCTCTCCCCTTTGGCCGGCCGAACCCCCTTGCTCCTTTATATACGGGGGCAGGGGGGCACCTCTATACACATAATTGATCATTGATCTCTTAGCCGTGTGCGGTGCCCCCCTCCACCATATTACACCTCGATATATCGTAGCGGTGCTTAGGCGAAGCCCTGCGTCGGTAGAACATCATCATTGTCACCACGCCGTCGTGCTGACGAAAATCTCCCTCAACACTCGGCTGGATCGGAGTTTGAGGGACGTCATCGAGCTGAACGTGTGCTGAACTCGGAGGTGCCGTGCGCTCGGTACTTGATCGGTCGGATCGTGAAGACGTATGACTACATCAACCGCGTTGTGTTAACGCTTCCGCTTTTGGTCTACGAGGGTACGTGGACAACACTCTCCCCTCTCGTTGCTATGCATCACCATGATCTTGCGTGTGCGTAGGAATTTTTTTGAAATTACTATGTTCCCCAACAGTGGCATCCGAGCCTGGTTTTATGCGTTGATGGTATATGCACGAGTAGAACACAAGTGAGTTGTGGGCGATATAAGTCATACTGCTTACCAGCATGTCATATTTTGGTTCGGCAGTATTGTGAGATGAAGCGGCCCGGACCGACATTACGCGTACGCTTAGGCGAGACTGGTTTCACCGTTGCAAGCACTTGTTGCTTAAAGGTGACTGGCGGGTGTCTGTCTCTCTCACTTTAGTTGAACCGAGTGTGGCTACGCCCGGTCCTTGCGAAGGTTAAAACAACACCAACTTGACAAACTATCGTTGTGGTTTTGATGCGTAGGTAAGAACGGTTCTTGCTAAGCCCGTAGCAGCCACGTAAAACTTGCAACAACAAAGTAGAGGACGTCTAACTTGTTTTTGCAGGGCATGTTGTGATGTGATATGGTCAAGACATGATGCTGAATTTTATTGTATGAGATGATCATGTTTTGTAACCGAGTTATCGGCAACTGGCAGGAGCCATATGGTTGTCGCTTTATTGTATGCAATGCAATCGCCATGTAATTGTTTTACTTTATCACTAAGCGGTGGCAATAGTCGTAGAAGCAATAGTTGGCGAGACGACAATGATGCTACGATGGAGATCAAGGTGTCGCGCCGGTGACGATGGTGATCATGACGGTGCTTCGGAGATGGAGATCACAAGCACAAGATGATGATGGCCATATCATATCACTTATATTGATTGCATGTGATGTTTATCTTTTATGCATCTTATCTTGCTTTGATTGACGGTAGCATTATAAGATGATCTCTCACTAAATTTCAAGATAAAAGTGTTCTCCCTGAGTATGCACCGTTGCCAAAGTTCGTCGTGCCCAGACACCACGTGATGATCGGGTGTGATAAGCTCTACGTCCATCTACAACGGGTGCAAGCCAGTTTTGCACACGCAGAATACTCAGGTTAAACTTGATGAGCCTAGCATATGCAGATATGGCCTCGGAACACTGAGACCGAAAGGTCGAGCGTGAATCATATAGTAGATATGATCAACATAGTGATGTTCACCATTGAAAACTACTCCATTTCACGTGATGATCGGTTATGGTTTAGTTGATTTGGATCACGTAATCACTTAGATGATTAGAGGGATGTCTATCTAAGTGGGAGTTCTTAAGTAATATGATTAATAGAACTTAAATTTATCATGAACTTAGTACCTGATACTATCTTGCTTGTCTATGTTAATTGTAGATAGATGGCCCGTGCTGTTGTTCCATTGAATTTTAATGTGTTCCTTGAGAAAGCAAAGTTGAAAGATGATGGTAGCAATTACACGGACTGGGTCCGTAACTTGAGGATTATCCTCATTGCTGCACAGAAGAATTACGTCCTGGAAGCACCGCTGGGTGCCAGGCCTGCTGCAAGAGCAACACCAGAGGTTATGAACGTCTGGCAGAGCAAAGCTCATGACTACTCGATAGTTCAGTGTGCCATGCTTTACGGCTTAGAACCGGGTCTTCAACGATGTTTTGAACGTCATGGAGCATATGAGATGTTCCAGGAGTTGAAGTTAATATTTCAAGCAAATGCCCGGATTGAGAGATATGAAGTCTCCAATAAGTTCTACAGCTACAAGATGGAAGAGAATAGTTCTGTCAGTGAGCATATACTCAAAATGTCTGGGTATAACAATCACTTGATTCAATTGGGAGTTAATCTTCCGGATGATAGCGTCATTGACAGAATTCTTCAATCACTGCCACCAAGCTACAAGAGCTTCGTGATGAACTATAACATGCAAGGGATGAATAAGACAATTCCCGAGCTCTTCGCAATGCTAAAAGCAGCGGAGGTAGAAATCAAAAGGAGCATCAAGTGTTGATGGTCAGTAAGACCACTAGTTTCAAGAAAAAGGGCAAAGGGAAGAAGAAGGGGAACTTCAAGAAGAACAGCAAGCAAGTTGCTGTTCAGGAGAAGAAACCCAAGTCTGGACCTAAGCCTGAAACTAAGTGCTTCTACTGCAAGCAGACTGGTCACTAGAAGCGGAACTGCCCCAAGTATTTGGCGGATAAGAAGGATGACAAGGTTAACAAAGGTATATGTGATATACATGTTATTGATGTGTACCTTACTAATGCTCGCAGTAGCACCTGGGTATTTGATACTGGTTCTGTTGCTAATATTTGCAACTCGAAACAGGGACTACGGATTAAGCGAACAATGGCCAAGGACGAGGTGACGATGCGCGTGGGAAACGGTTTCAAAGTCGATGTGATCGCCGTCGGCACGCTACCTCTACATCTACCTTCGGGATTAGTATTAGACCTATATAATTGTTATTTGGTGCCAGCGTTGAGCATGAACATTATATCTGGATCTTGTTTGACGCGAGACGGTTATTCATTTAAATCAGAGAATAATGGTTGTTCTATTTATATGAGTAATATCTTTTATGGTCATGCACCCTTGAAGAGTGGTCTATTTTTAATGAATCTCGGTAGTAGTGACACACATATTCATAATGTTGAAGCCAAAAGATGCAGAGTTGATAATGATAGTGCAACTTATCTGTGGCACTGCCGTTTAGGTCATATCGGTGTAAAGCGCATGAAGAAACTCCATAATGATGGACTTTTGGAATCACTTGGTACTTGCGAACCGTGTCTCATGGGCAAGATGACTAAAACACCGTTCTCCGGAACTATGGAGAGAGCAACTAATTTATTGGAAATCATACATACAGATGTATGTGGTCCGATGAATATTGAGGCTCGTGGCGGATATCGTTATTTTCTCACCTTCACAGATGATTTGAGCAGATATGGGTATATCTACTTAATGAAACATAAGTCTGAAACATTTGAAAAGTTCAAAGAATTTCAGGGCGAAGTTGAAAATCATCGTAACAAGAAAATAAAGTTTCTACGATCAGATCGTGGAGGAGAATATTTGAGTTACGAGTTTGACCTACATTTGAAACAATGCGGAATAGTTTCGCAACTCATGCCACCCGGAACACCACAACGTAATGGTGTGTCCGAACGTCGTAATCGTACTTTACTAGATATGGTGTGATCCATGATGTCTCTTACTGATTTACTGCTATCGTTTTGGGGTTATGCTTTAGAGACGGCTGCATTCACTCTAAATAGGACACCATCGAAATCCGTTGAGACGACGCCTTTTGAACTATGGTTTGGCAAGAAACCAAAGTTGTCGTTTCTTAAAGTTTGGGGTTGCGATGCTTATGTGAAGAAACTTCAACCTGATAAGCTCGAACCTAAATCGGAGAAATGTGTCTTCATAGGATACCCTAAGTGGACTGTTGGGTACACCTTCTATCACAGATCCGAAGGCAAGACATTCGTTACTAAGAATGGATCCTTTCTGGAGAAGGAGTTTCTCTCGAAAGAAGTGAGTGGGAGGAAAGTAGAACTTGATGAGGTAACTGTACCTGCTCCCTTATTGGAAAGTAGATCATCACAGAAACCAGTTTCTGCGACACCTACACCAATTAGTGAGGAAGTTAATGATAATGATCATGAAACTTTAGATCAAGTTATTACTGAACCTCGTAGGTCAACCAGATCAAGATCCGCACCAGAGTGGTACGGTAATCCTGTTCTGGAGGTTATGTTACTAGACCATGACGAACCTACGAACTATGAAGAAGCGATGGTGAGCCCAGATTCCGCAAAATGGGTTGAGGCCATGAAATCCGAGATGGGATCCATGTATGAGAACAAAGTATGGACTTTGGTTGACTTTCCCGATGATCGGCAAGCCATTGAAAATAAATGGATCTTCAAGAAAAAGACTGACGCTGACGGTAATGTTACTGTCTATAAAGCTCGACTTGTTGCGAAAGGTTTTTGACAAGTTCAAGGGATTGACTACGATGAGACCTTCTCACCCGTAGCGATGCTCAAGTCTGTCCGAATCATGTTAGCAATTGCCGCATTTCATGATTATGAAATTTGGCAAATGGATGTCAAAACTGCATTCCTGAATGGATTTCTGGAAGAAGAGTTGTATATGATGCAACCGGAAGGTTTTGTCGATCCAAAGGGAGCTAACAAAGTGTGCAAGCTCCAGCGATCCATTTATGGACTGGTGCAAGCCTCTCGGAGTTGGATTAAACGCTTTGATAGTGTGATCAAAGCATTTGGTTTTATACAGACTCTTGGAGAAGCCAGTATTTACAAGAAAGTGAGTGGGAGCTCAGTAGCATTTCTGATATTATATGTGTATGACATATTACTAATTGGAAATGATATAGAATTTCTGGATAGCATAAAGGGATACTTGAATAAGAGTTTTTCAATGAAAGACCTCGGTGAAGCTGCATATATATTGGGCATCAAGATCTATAGAGATAGATCAAGATGCTTAATTGGACTTTCACAAAGCACATACCTTGACAAAGTTTTGAAGAAGTTCAAAATGGATCAAGCAAAGAAAGGGTTCTTGCCTGTATTACAAGGTGTGAGATTGAGTAAGACTCAATGCCCGACCACTGCAGAAGATAGAGAGAAGATGAAAGATGTTCCCTATGCTTCAGCCATAGGCTCTATCATGTATGCAATGCTGTGTACCAGACCTGATGTGTGCCTTGCTATAAGTTTAGCAGGGAGGTACCAAAGTAATCCAGGAGTGGATCACTGGACAGCGGTCAAGAACATCCTGAAATACCTAAAAAGGACTAAGGATATGTTTCTCGTTTATGGAGGTGACAAAGAGCTCATCGTAAATGGTTACGTTGATGCAAGCTTTGACACTGATCCGGACGATTCTAAATCGCAAACCGGATACGTGTTTACATTGAACGGTGGAGCTGTCAGTTGGTGCAGTTCTAAGCAAAGTGTCGTGGCGGGATCTACGTGTGAAGCGGAGTACATAGCTGCTTCAGAAGCAGCAAATGAAGGAGTCTGGATGAAGGAGTTCATATCCGATCTAGGTGTCATACCTAGTGCATCGGGTCCAATGAAAATCTTTTGTGACAATACTGGTGCAATTGCCTTAGCAAAGGAATCCAGATTTCACAAGAGAACCAAGCACATCAAAAGACGCTTCAATTCCATCCGGGATTTAGTCCAGGTGGGAGACATAGAAATTTGCAAGATACATACGGATCTGAATGTTGCAGACCCATTAACTAAGCCTCTTCCACGAGCAAAACATGATCAGCACCAAGACTCCATGGGTGTAAGAATCATTACTGTGTGATCTAGATTATTGACTCTAGTGCAAGTGGGAGACTGAAGGAAATATGCCCTAGAGGCAATAATAAAGTTATTATTTATTTCCTTATATCATGATAAATGTTTATTATTCATGCTAGAATTGTATTAACCGGAAACATAATACTTGTGTGAATACATAGACAAACAGAGTGTCACTAGTATGCCTCTACTTGACTAGCTCGTTGATTAAAGATGGTTATGTTTCCTAGCCATAGACATGAGTTGTCATTTGATTAACGGGATCACATCATTAGGAGAATGATGTGATTGACTTGACCCAGTCCGTTAGCTTAGCACTCGATCGTTTAGTATGTTGTTATTGCTTTCTTCATGACTTATACATGTTCCTATGACTATGAGATTATGCAACTCCCGTTTACCGGAGGAACACTTTGTGTGCTACCAAACGTCACAACGTAACTGGGTGATTATAAAGGTGCTCTACAGGTGTCTCCGAAGGTACTTGTTGGGTTGGCGTATTTCGAGATTAGGATTTGTCACTCCGATTGTCGGAGAGGTATCTCTGGGCCCACTCAGTAATACACATCACTATAAGCCTTGCAAGCATTGTAACTAATGAGTTAGTTGCGGGATGATGTATTACGGAACGAGTAAAGAGACTTGCCGGTAACGAGATTGAACTAGGTATCGAGATACTGACGATCGAATCTCGGGCAAGTAACATACCGATGACAAAGGGAACAACGTATGTTGTTATGCGGTCTGACCGATAAAGATCTTCGTAGAATATGTGGGAGCCAATATGAGCATCCAGGTTCCGCTATTGGTTATTGACCGGAGAGGTGTCTCGGTCATGTCTACATAGTTCTCGAACCCGTAGGGTCCGCACGCTTAACGTTACGATGACAGTTATATTATGAGTTTTTATGTTTTGATGTACCGAAGGTTGTTCGGAGTCCCGGATGTGATCACGGACATAACGAGGAGTCTCGAAATGGTCGAGACATAAAGATTGATATATTGGAAGCCTATGTTTGGATATCGGAAGTGTTCCGGGTGAAATCGGGATTTTTCCGGAGTACCGGGAGGTTACCGGAACCCCCGGTAACTTAATGGGCCTTAGTGGGCCTAGGTGGAAGAGAGGAGAGGAGGCCAGGGCAGGGCCGCACGCCCCTCCCCCCCAGTCCGAATAGGACAAGGAGAGGGGGGCGGCGCCCCCCCTTTCCTTCCTCCCATCCACCTCTTCCCCCTCTCTCTCCTAGTCCAACATGGCAAAGGGGGGAGTCCTACTCCCGGTAGGAGTAGGACTCCTCCTGGCGCGCCTATCCCCTTTGGCCGGCCGAACCCCCTTGCTCCTTTATATACGGGGGCAGGGGGCACCTCTATACACACAATTGATCATTGATCTCTTAGCCGAGTGCGGTGCCCCCCTCCACCATATTACACCTCGATAATATTGTAGCGGTGCTTAGGCGAAGCCCTGCGTCGGTAGAACATCATCATTGTCACCACGCCGTCGTGCTGACGAAACTCTCCCTCAACACTCGGCTGGATTAGAGTTCGAGGGACGCCATCGAGCTGAACGTGTGCTGAACTCGGAGGTGCCGTGCGTTCGGTACTTGATCGGTCAGATCGTGAAGACGTATGACTACATCAACCGCGTTGTGTTAACGCTTCCGCTTTTGGTCTACGAGGGTACGTGGACAACACTCTCCCCTCTCGTTGCTATGCATCACCATGATCTTGCGTGTGCGTAGGAAATTTTTTGAAATTACTACGTTCCCCAACAGTTTATATCATATTGCATGAGTTTATCCCTCTACATCATGTCATCTTACTTAAAGCGTTACTCTGTTCTTTTGAACTTAGTACTCTAGATGCATGCTGGATAGCGGTCGATGTGTGGAGTAATAGTAGTAGATGCAGGCAGGAGTCGGTCTACTTGTCGCGGACGTGATACCAATATACATGATCATACCTAGATATTCTCATAACTATGCTCAATTCTGTTAATTGCTCAACAGTAATTTGTTTACCCACCGTAATACTTATGCTCTTGAGAGAAGCCACTAGTGAAACCTATGGCCCCGAGGTCTATTTTCCATCATATTAATCTCCCGTCAACAAGTTATTTCTGGCGCTGTTTTTATTTTGCTTTCTTTACTTTGCATCTTTGTCATAAAAATACCAAAAATATCGTCTTATCATATCTATCAGATCTCACTTTCGTAAGTGACCGTGAAGGGATTGACAACCCCTTTATTGCGTTGGTTGCGAGGACTTTATTTGTTTGTTTAGGTGCGAGGGACTCGTGCGTGGCCTCCTACTGGATTGATACCTTGGTTCTCAAAAACTAAGGGAAATACTTACGCTGCTTTACTGCATCACCCTTTCCTCTTCAAGGGAAAACCAACGCAGTGCTCAAGAGGTAGCAGGGATCCTGAAGACATTGGAAAGGAGCTTGCTATGCTTGTGAAGAAGTTCCAGAAATTCACCAAGAAGAAAGGCTTCAGAAAGTCTTCAAGATTCAGCTCGAGAAATGATGAAGCTTCTTTTTTCGCGAATACACAAGCTGCGTATCTTTGTATTGATAGAAGGAGAAAGTAGCATGGGATTACAACACTTACAGGGCCATGTACACAGGAGGCATGGTGCACGAGCGTCGAAGCAAACTTGGAACCAGGGGTCTGCTCAGCCCTAATGTCTAACCTAGTAGCTACTCGCCAGGGATGATGTTAAGTAGCCCTTTGGCACTTGCCTTTGCCCATAGGCGCACCTCATCCTTCATGGTGTCGGAGACGAGGGTGAGCTAGGGAGTGGCTTGGTCGAAGATGCACGCGTTGCGGTGTTTCCAGAGCCACCACGCCGTGAGTATGATGAGGGAGGAGAGGCCTTGTCGCACGGGGGCCGGTGAGCGGTCGATGCAGGAAGACCACCATGTTTGGAAGGGGGTGTCCTCAGATGGAAGATCGACGACAATGCAAGCCCAGCTGAGGACCTCGTGCCAGACCTGACGCAAGAACGAACAGGCCGCGAGGAGGTGATGCATGGACTCGAGCTCTTGATCACATAGAGCGCACGTGTCCTCGTGTGGCAAGCCATGGCGGGCAAGCCGCTTCGCGGTCCAGCAGCGGTCTTGCATGGCAAGCCAAAGGAAGAACCTGACACGAAGAGGTGCCCATGGACGCCAGGTGAGCCGCCAGTGGGGATCTTCGCAAGCACCAAAGAAAAGCGCCTTGTAGCAGGAGCTCGCCAAGTATGTGGCGGAAGCAGTCCAATGCCAGGAGAGCACGTCCGGCATGGAGGAAAGCGGTGTGTGGCGCACCAGGCGCCAGAGGTCGACGTACTGCACCATGGCCGCCGGGCCAAGTGCGCCTCGAATGTCGTGGACCCAAGAACACAGGTGAAGGCCGTCGCGCACACTATGGTCTTTGCGGAGGCGACGCGGGACGAGAGTGTAGACGAGAGGGGCGATCTCAGCAACGGACTTGTCGTTGATCCAGTGGTCGGTCCAAAAGCGACAAGTGTCGCCAGAGCCAAGTTGCCAGCTTGTGGAGGCGCGGAAGATGGCGTTTGCGTCGGCCTCGTGAGGGATGGGGAGGTGGCTCCATGGCCGCGAGGGGTCTGTGCGCTGGAGCCACAACCAGCGAACGTGCAGGGACAGGCCCGTGCGGTAGATGTCACGGATGCCAAGGCCGCCGAGGGAGATGGGTGGCCTCCTTGTGGCCCGCCTAAAGGAATCCGCGGATGATCCGATTCACCTTCTTGATGGCCGCTTTGTTGAAGGCGATGGCCGTGAGGAAATGCGTGGGGATGGCGCAGAGGACGTGCCGCACCAGGGCAAGGCGATCACCTTGAGAAAGCATGGAGGCGCGCCAGGTGGATAGCTTGCGGCCGAGATTGTCGATGATTGGCTCCAGACTCGTCGAGCAGGTCTTGCGGATGGCGAGAGGCAGCCCAAGGTAGGTGATGGGGAAGTGCACCACAGGGCACTGCATCTCGGAGGTGATCGTGGTGATGTGATTGTCAGTGCCCTGGATCGGGGTTGCTGAGCATTTGTTGAAGTTCGTGTGCGGCCCAGAAGCCCTTCCGAAGACTTGGAGGAGGGTGCGCACGGCAGCAATGTCATGGCTATCCGGATGAAAAAAAACTACGACGTCGTCCACGTAGAGAGATATGCTTGATGCCGCATGCCGGCTGGTGAGGCGGTGCAGGAGGCCAGTGTCCACAACGCGTAACAGCATAGTATTTAGGACGTCGATCACGATCGTGAAAAGCATGGGAGATACCGGATCACCCTGTCTTAGGCCATGGGCATGGTCAATCCGGGGGCCTGGGTGACCGTTGATGAGCACCCTCGTCGAGGCCGTGGAAAGAAGGATAGAAATCCACTCGCGCCAGCGTGGCCCGAAGCCAAGGTGCGTCAGGACCTGGAGGAGAAAAGGCCAGGACACGCTATCAAAAGCCCGCGCGTTTCAAGCTTGAGGAGCATTCGCGGCGCCTTGAGGTAGTGGAGGAGACGGGCCGTTTGCTGCACGAGCATGAAGTTGTCGTGGATGCACCGTCCTCCGATGAAAGCACTTTGGTTGGTAGAGACCATGGATCGTAGGTGAGGTGCCAGCCGAAGGGAGAGCAGCTTCGCGAGAAGCTTGGCAAAAATGTGGATAAGACTAATCGGCCGGTAGTCATAGAGTGATCTCGCGTCCGCACGCTTCGGGAGCAAAGTGAGCAAAGCCTCATTGAGTTTTTGAAAGCTTCGGCCGTTCATGGAGTATAGCTTGTCGAAAGCCTCACTGAAGTCGTGCTTGATCGTGTCCCAACAAGCAACTAGGAACTCGGAAGTGAAGCCATCGGGGCCGGGCGCCTTGCCGGCCGGCAGGCTTTTGACGGTGTCCCAGATCTCGTCATCGGTGAAGGGCGCGTCTAGCACAAGCAGGTCGAACTGCGGGACTTCGAGAGCATGGAGATCGAGCGTGATATCTCGCTCTATAGCGGTACCGAGCACCTCGGAGAAGTGGTCGAAGGCGGCGTCAATCATGGCGTCATGATTGGTGACAGTGTTGGGGCCCACCTGGAGGCTCGTCATGAGATTGCGTTGCTTGCGGTGGGCCGCATGGATTTTGTTGTAGGATAGCGCAACATCGTCACTTCGTAGCCAGGAAAGGCGCACCCGCTGTCGTGCGATCGATCTCTCAAGGGAGGCGGGACCCAGGTACGAGACCTTGAGTTTTCGTCGCAGCCAGGTCTCGAGGTGGGAGAGTGGTCTGGAGTCTTGCACCGCGTCGAGGCGCGTGATGAGCTCCCACGCAACCTTGAGCTGCAGGGAAACGTTACCAATCGTGCGCATACTCCATCGCTGTAGCTGTCTCGCCGTAGCCTTGAGACGTGTCACGATCCTTCTGAAAGGATCGGCGTCAGGCACAGCGGATGTCCATGCCTCAGAAACCACGTCGTGGAAGCCCTGAAGCCTCGGCCAGAATCTCTCGAAGTGGAAGCGTCTAGCCCCGGGTGGCCGTGCCACACAGTCGACCAGGAGCGGGCAGTGGTCCGATACTGCCGAAGAGAGGCAGTGCAGGAGGCAGTGTGGGTGAGCAGACTCCCATCCAGAGGTGCATAGGATGCGGTCGTTGCGGACTAGGGTCGGGTTATCGCGCTCGTTAGACCACGTATAACGGCGGCCGTGCATGTATAAGTCACGAAGCTCCTCATCGGCAATGAATCGTCGAAACCTGCTCATGATGCGGTGGTTGAGATTTGCATTGCTCTTCTCAGCCGCCGAGAGGATCATGTTGAAGTCACCACCAAGGAGCCACGGGCCTATGCGGGATTCACGCACATCATGCAGCTCGGCCAGGAACTCGAGCTTGGCCTCGTCGTCCTGTGGTTCGTAGACCCCGGTGATCCACCAATGGCCATCGCTAGCCTGTGGGGTAACGAGGGCCATGACATGATGCGTTCCAACGAGAGGATTCGAGAGGGAGAGGTCCGATCGTCGCCAGGCGAGCAAGATGCCCCCACGGGTGCCGGTGGCGGGGAGGAAGAAGTAATCCTCGAATAATGGACCAAGTGTGTCAAGCACAATGGAATCGGTGACAGTCGCGAGTTTAGTTTCTTGTAGACAAACGATGGACGGGGCGGCAGCGGTGATCACGCTGCGAACAGCCGTTCGCTTGGCGCCGGAGTTGAGGCCACGAACGTTCTAGAAGATGGCTTTAAAGTTGTAATCCATAAAAAGAAGATGCATGCGTTTGGGTTACAAGATCAAGGGCGCTAAGCCTCGATGAGCTGTGCGCTCGCCGCACGGGTGGTCTCGGGCGGCGAAGATGGGAGCTGCCAACCAAAGAAGTCCGCGAAGGCCTGTAGGACGTCCACGGCCAGGGGCTGCTCGAAGAGGAGGGCATACTTGTCGAGAACGTCGTTGGGGGTGGGTGAATCATCATCCGCAATGAGGCCAAGGCGCCGGAGGAGCACCCGTTTAGCTTTCATCTCCAAACTGAGGCCAAGATCGGCTCGGGTGATCCGAAAACTGCGCCTTGGCGTAAAGTTAGCTGGCAGTTCTTTCCTTCTACGCCGTGGCTTGGGAGCAGGCAAAAGGGAAGAGGCCCTGACGGAAATCGCGTCGACAAAGGAGGCAAGGGGGGCGTCGTTCGCGGCCATCTGCATGGACTGCATGGCCAGGTCATCCATCCCAGCCATAGCTGGCTCCTGGTTGGGTGGCTGAGCCTCAAAAGTAGCATCGGGCGGGGTAGAGCTGGGGCCGGGGTTGGTGGAAACAGGAGAGAGGACGATCGACATGCAAGGGGACGCGCCATGGAGCGACGGGACGGGCGCGGGCCCGGGGGAGGTGACGGGGTCATGCACGTTGGCCCCAGGGACCCGATCGGCGACAGCAGCGGCATCCAAGGCTGGGGCCTCGCCAGGCGGGGCATCCGAGGCCGAGCCGGCCAACCAATCCGAGCCAAGCGGCATGGCGGAGGCGCGTGCGTCCGGCGGCGACCACACCGGCGGCCGTCCCGGCGAGGAGGAGGGCGCGCATTGTCCGGTTGGGCGGGAGGGAAGTCATGCTGCCGCGGCCAATGTGGGGGGAGCGGGGGAGAGCTTGGCCCCGAGTCAGCATCGCCGGCGGAGGGTGGCGAGGGCGGGGGTGGAGATGGGCGGCGGTAGTCAAGACAGGAGGCGACATGAATGCGCACGGGGAAGCGCGTGAGCCCGAGCGCAAAGCGCTCTGCACGATCCGGGTCGGCGTCGAGGTCCACCGCGTCGTCGTCTTGCACGAGCAGCTCGGAGGAGCGCGGGATCGCGTTGGGGTTGATGGTCCAGGCCGTGAGCTTGAAGACGGACATGTCGGACATGTCCCGGGTTTCCGGCGCGAGGTGCTCGATTTTGCAGAACGGGGAGAGCAGGGTCTCGGCGGCGGAACCGTTCCAGGCGTGGTCAGGGACACCGAACAGCTTGAGTAAGACGAGGAACCGCGCCTTCACCGGCTCGGAGCCCGTGGTCTGGCCCCATTGGTGGAAGATGAGACGGAAGCAGGGAGTGCGCACCCGGCTGGTGGCGACGCGGGCGCGGAGCGAGGGGTCGGTGAAGCGGAGGAGGAAGTCCTCCGGAGCGTGCCGGTGGACCGAGAAGTCGCCGTCGGCAAGGCCACACTGGGAGCGAAGGGCCTCGGCAATCTCATCGCAAGAAACACCAGTGCGCCAATCCGCGATGATGACCAGGAGCGCGCGCTCCAGAGCGCGCTCGGCGTCGATGACCTCCTGGGAGCGGGGCAGGTAGCACACAGCCGCAGCAGGGCGGGAAGCGGGGTGGCCGGAGAGCGGGGTGGCGACGGAGGAGCCAACCGAGGCTGGCAAGGAGGGGCACGAGGACGTCGCAGGCACCGTGGTCGTCGGTGAGGGGTCGTCGAGCGGGCCCGTCGCGGTCCACCCGGAGGACACGGGGGAAGCCGACGAGGGGCGCTGGCTGGCGGTGCATGCCTGCCCGGAGGACGCAGACGTGAGCAGCCCAGACAAGGAGCCGGTGGACGCCGCCAAGCCAGCCGACGCAGGGCGGATGCCGGCCGTCGATGGGGAGGGGACGCGACGCCGGAGAGGAAGGGCGAGCGGCTGTCGGCGGAGGGAGGGGTGGCACGGGGGAGATGGCACTGCTTAGCTACGTGGCCGAAAAAACGACACCTTGCGCAACGGATGTCCTTCCGACACTCAGAACGCGGGTGGGCATCGAGGCAGCGCGGGAAGTCCCCCTCGCGCAGCCAGGAGGGGCGGGGATCGCGCGGGCGAGGGCGCTTGCGGCCCCGGGCAACCTGCCATGCGTCATGCGAGCCCGCCGCGCCCGTCGGCATCCGGCAGATCTCGGAGCGGATTGGGGGGCGAGCGGCAGGGGGCGAGGGACGCGTGGCAGGCGTGAGGAGACGAGGCGCGGGGCGCCGGTGCCGGAGAGCGGCACAGGGCCTGGCGGTAGGAGAGTGGGGATCCCTCCGCGGAGGGGCTAGACTCGAGCCAGCGATCCTTGCGGGAGCGCCCGACGGCGGGGGGGGGGGGGGGGGGAGGGGGGAGGGGGAGGGAGCCATGACGGCGAGCTGGGCGGCGCGGTCGGAGTGGCCTACGCCGGGGGCGGTGGACGCCGGGGCCGGAGTGGCCGCCGGCGTGGGAGCAAGGAGCGCGGTGGAGCGTGGGAGCGGTGGAGCGTAACGAGTCCGTTTCTGATTCAAAATATTGATATGACTCATGATGAAGCTTCTACTCATGACCACAAGAAGAGAACATGCCACAAGTGCAAGAAACCTGGTCACTACATCTCTGAGTGTCCACAGTGGGACAATGAGAACAACAACAAGAAGAAAAGCAAGGAACATGATTCTGATGACAAGAAGAAGAAGAAATCCTTAAAGTCTTCTTCCAAGTCTTCGTCCAAGTCTTCATCATACAAGAAGAGCTCATCTGGCAAGGCTCGTGCTTTTGTTGGCAAGGACATGGATTCAGAGGAGTCTACTTCTGAGGAGGTAGAGGTGGAGTCTGAGGAGGAGTCCGACTCTGGCGTTGCAAGTCTGGCTCTAGCTACAGCCTACGTTTCCAAGTCCATTTTCAACACTGAAGACAATGGCTCCGTCACCAACGTTGATGCTAATGACAAGGACGACTCTGCCCCCACCTACTGCTTCATGGCACGCGGTGCCAAGGTAAACTCACACGATGCCTACTTTCAAACATCAAGTGAAGATGACTCTGATTGTGAATCCAAACCTAGTTACAAAACACTTGCTAAAATTGCAACTGAACAACAGAAAGCTATGGAACATATTCAAAAATTGCTAGACAAAAGCGATGACCTGTTGGACGCGGAAATGACCCGACCTCAGTCCTTAATTGAAGATATCAAAAAATTTCATGTTAAGTACGAGGAACTTGAAAGTCGTCATGAAACGCTCTCAACAACTCATGAAAAGCTTTCCTACGATTATCTTCAAAGGAAGCAAGAACTTGAGAAATTGAGAGCGGCTCATGAAGATCTTCAAAAGGAGAACGAGTCACTTCGCGCTCAATAGATCAGTCCCGCTCAGGAAGGATCTGAACCACCATGTCTAAAATGCCTTGAGCGTGATAACGCTACCTCTGTTGCTGAATGTTCTACTGCTGCTACTGTTGCAATATCTTCAACTGCTGATGTGGTAACTAACCCCTCTGCTGACGATACCACTACTATTGCTGATGAGAATGTTAGGTTGAAGACATTGCTTGAGATAGGAATGTACAAAATTCTCAAAGGGCATCAGACACTATGGGATGTCCTCAAAAAGCAGATTCTGAACCGAAACCCTAGGAAAGAGGGTGTTGGGTTCGAGAGGAAAATGAATGTTGATGGATCTTACTAGAAGCCTGAGCAGTACCCCAAAATCACATGGGTTGCTGCAAAGGGTCCTTCAATGGATCCATCCACCTTATCTGGCTTCACTTGTGCTAATCCGATTATCATTGATGAATCCTTTGATGCAAACTATAAACTGTTTAAGAATCAGAATGGTGAAGTGTTTGCCAGGTATATTGGTACTAACTGTAGGAATGGACCACCTTTGAAGAGGATCTGGGTGCCCAAGAGTTGTCTTGAGAATCTTTAGGTGAATGTCATCATGACACCACCAGGGAAGAAGACAAACCCCAGACCAAAGGCTTCATATGGTCCAAAGGCTTCATACAGATAGAGGACTCACCAGAGTCACCCTAACGCCAATGTTTTGCAGGGAAATCTGTTGGGGATCGTTGCAGAAATTAAAAAATTCTACGCATCACCAAGATCAATCTATGGAGTTTACTAGCAACGAGAGGGGAGTGCATCTTCATACCTTTGAAGATCGCGAGATGGAAGCGTTGCAAGAACACGGATGAGGGAGTCATACTCGTAGCGATTCAGATCGCGGTAGATTCTGATCCTAGTGCCGAACAACGGCACCTCCGCGTTCAACACACGTGCAGCCTGGTGACGTCTCCCGCACCTTGATCCAGCAAGGAGGAGGGAGAGGTTGAGGAAGAGGGCTCCAACAGCAGCACGATGGCGTGGTGGTGATGGAGTGGCACTTCTCCGGCAGGGCTTCGCCAAGCTCACGCGGAGGAGGAGAGGTGTTGGGGACGGGAGGGGCTGCGCCTTGGATGTGGTGCTGCAGCCCTCCCTCAACCCCTCTATTTATAGGGAGAAGGGAGAAGGGGGCCGGCCCCTCTAGATGAGATCTAGAGGGGTGGCGGCGGCCATGGGGGAGGGGGCTTGCCCCCCAAGCAAGGGGGGCGCCCCCTTTAGGGTTCCCCCCAACCCTAGGCGCATGGGCCCTAGGGGGGATGGCGCCCAGCCCACTTAGGGGCTGGTTCCCTTCCACCTACAGCCCATAGGGCCCTCCGGGGCAGGTGGACCCTCCCGGTGGACCCCCAGAACCCCTTCGGTGGCCCCGGTACAATACCGGCATACCCCCGAACACTCCCGGTGACCGTATGATGACTTCCCATATATAAATCTTCACCTCCGGACCATTCCAGAACTCCTCGTGACGTCCGGGATGTCATCTGGGACTCCGAACAACATTCGGTAATCACATATAAATCTTCCTTATAACCCTAGCGTCATCGAACCTTAAGTGTGTAGACCCTACGGGTTCGGGAATCATGCAGACATGACCGAGACATCTGTCTAGCCAATAACCAACAGCGGTATCTGGATACCCATCTTGGATCCCACATGTTCCACGATGATCTCATGGGATGAACCACGATGTCGAGGATTCAAGCAATCCCGTATGCAATTCCCTTTGTCAATCGGTACATTACTTACCCGAGATTCGATCGTCGGTATCCCAATACCTCGTTCAATCTCGTTACGGCAAGTCACTTTACTCGTTCCATAATGCATGATCCCGTGACTAACTACTTAGTCACATTGAGCTCATTATGATGACGCATTACCGAGTGGGCCCAGAGATACCTCTCTGTCATACGGAGTGACAAATCCCAGTCTCGATCCGTGCCAACCCAACAGACACTTTCAGAGATACCTGTAGTGCACCTTTATAGCCACCCAGTTACGTTGTGACGTTTGGTACACTCAAAGCATTCCTACGGTATCCGGGAGTTGCACGATCTCATGGTCTAAGGAAATGATACTTGACATGAGAAAAGCTTTAGCAAACGAACTACACGATCTAGTGCTATGCTTAGGATTGGGTCTTGTCCATCACATCATTCTCCTAATGATGTGATCCCGTTATCAATGACATCCAATGTCCATGGTCAGGAAACCGTAACCATCTATTGATCAACGAGCTAGTCAACTAGAGGCTCACCAGGGATATGTTATGGTCTATGTGTTCACACACGTATTACGATTTCCGGATAACACAATTATAGCATGAACAATAGACAATAATCATGAACAAGGAAATATAATAATAACCATTTTATTATTGCCTCTAGGGCATATTTCCAACAGTCTCCCACTTGCACTAGAGTCAATAATCTAGTTACATTGTGATGAATCGTACACCCATAGAGTTCTGGTGTTGATCTTGTTTCGCCCGTGGAAGAGGTTTAGTCAATGGATCTGCGACATTCAAATCCGTATGCACTTTACAAATATCTATGTCTCCATTTTGAACATTTTCACGAATGGAGTTGAAGCGACGCTTGATGTGCCTGGTCTTCTTGTGAAACCTGGGCTCCTTGGCAAGGGCAATAGCTCCAGTGTTGTCACAGAAGAGAGTCATCGGCCCCGATGCATTGGGAATAACTCCTAGGTCGGCAATGAACTCCTTCATCCAGATTGCTTCATGTGCTGCCTCCGAGGCTGCCATGTACTCCACTTCACATGTAGATCCTGCCACGACGCTTTGCTTGCAACTGCACCAGCTGACTGCCCCACCATTCAAAATATACACGTATCTGGTCTGTGACTTAGAGTCATCCAGATCTGTGTCGAAGCTAGCATCGACGTAACCCTTTACGACGAGCTCTTCGTCACCTCCATAAACGAGAAACATATCCTTAGTCCTTTTCAGGTACTTCAGGATGTTCTTGACCGCTGTCCAATGTTCCATGCCGGGATTACTTTGGTACCTTCCTACCAAACTTACGGCAAGGTTTACATCAGGTCTGGTACACATCATGGCATACATAATAGACCCTATGACCGAGGCATAGGGGATGACATTCATCTTTTCTCTATCTTCTGCCGTGGTCGGGCATTGAGCCGTGCTCAATCTCACACCTTGCAATACAGGCAAGAACCCCTTCTTGGACTGATCCATATTGAACTTCTTCAATATCTTGTCAAGGTATGTGCTTTGTGAAAGACCTATGAGGCGTCTCGATCTATCTCTATAGATCTTGATGCCTAATATGTAAGCAGCTTCTCCAAGGTCCTTCATTGAAAAACACTTATTCAAGTAGGCCTTTATACTTTCCAAGAATTCTATATCATTTCCCATCAATAGTATGTCATCCACATATAATATGAGAAATGCTACAGAGCTCCCACTCACTTTCTTGTAAACACAGGCTTCTCCATAAGTCTGTGTAAACCCAAATGCTTTGATCATCTCATCAAAGCGAATGTTCCAACTCCGAGATGCCTGCACCAGCCCATAGATTGAGCGCTGGAGCTTGCATACCTTGTCAGCATTCTTAGGATTGACAAAACCTTCCGGCTGCATCATATACAATTCTTCCTTAAGGAAGCCGTTAAGGAATGCCATTTTGACGTCCATTTGCCATATTTCATAATCGTAGAATGCGGCAATTGCTAACATGATTCGGACAGACTTCAATTTCGCTACGGGTGAGAAGGTCTCATCGTAGTCAACTCCTTGAACTTGTCGATAACCCTTAGCGACAAGTCGAGCTTTATAGATGGTAACATTTCCATCTGCGTCCGTCTTCTTCTTAAAGATCCATTTATTTTCTATCGCTCGCCGATCATCGGGCAAGTCTGTCAAAGTCCATACTTTGTTTTCATACATGGATCCTATCTCGGATTGCATGGCTTCAAGCCATTTGTTGGAATCTGGGCCCGCCATTGCTTCTTCATAGTTTGAAGGTTCACTGTTGTCCAACAACATGATTTCCATGACAGGGTTGCCGTACCACTCTGGTGCGGAACGTGTCCTTGTGGACCTACGAAGTTCAGTGGTAACTTGATCATGATCGTCATCATTAACTTCCTCTCTAGTCGGTGCAGGCACCACAAAAACATTTTCTTGTGTTGCGCTACTTTCTGGTTCGAGAGGGGTCATCTCATCAAGTTCCACTTTCCTCCCACTTACTTCTTTCGAGAGAAACTCTTTCTCCAGAAAGGACCCGTTCTTGGCAACGAAGATCTTGCCTTCGGATCTGAGGTAGAAGGTATACCCAATGGTTTCCTTAGGGTATCCTATGAAGACACATTTTTCCGACTTGGGTTCGAGCTTTTCAGGTTGAAGTTTCTTGACATAAGCATCGCATCCCCAAACTTTAGGAAACGACAGCTTAGGTTTCTTTCCAAACCATAATTCATACGGTGTCGTCTCAACGGATTTCGACGGAGCCCTATTTAAAGTGAATGCGGCAGTCTCTAAAGCATAACCCCAAAATGATAGCGGTAGATCGGTAAGAGACATCACAGATCGCACCATATCCAATAGAGTGCGATTACGACGTTCGGACACACCATTACGCTGAGGTGTTCCAGGCGGCATGAGTTGTGAAACAATTCCACATTTCCTTAAGTGTGTGCCAAATTCGTGACTCAAATATTCCCCTCCACGATCTGATCGTAAGAACTTTATTTTCCTGTCACGTTGATTCTCAACCTCACTCTAAAATTCCTTGAACTTTTCAAAGGTCTCAGACTTGTGTTTCATTAAGTAGACATACGCATATCTACTTAAGTCATCAGTGAGGGTGAGAACATAACGATAGCCATCGCGAGCCATAAACGCTCATTGGACCGCACACATCAGTATGTATGATTTCCAATAAGTTGGTTGCTCGCTCCATTGTTCTGGAGAACGGAGTCTTGGTCATTTTTCCCATGAGGCATGGTTCGCACGTGTCAAATGATTCATAATCAAGAGACTCCAGAAGTCCATCTGCATGGAGTTTCTTCATGCGTTTGACACCAATGTGACCAAGGCAGCAGTGCCACAAGTATGTGGGACTATCATTATCAACCTTACATTTCTTGGCATTCACACTATGAATATGTGTAACATCACGTTCGAGATTCATTAAGAATAAACCATTGACAAGCAGGGCATGACCATAAAACATATCTCTCATATAAATAGAACAACTATTATTCTCGGATTTAAATGAGTAGCCATCTCGCATCAAACGAGATCCAGATACAATGTTCATGCTCAAAGCTGGCACTAAATAACAATTATTGAGGTTTAAAACTAATCCCATAGGTAAATGTAGAGGTAGCGTGCCGACGGCGATCACATCGAGCTTGGAACCATTCCCGACGCGCATCGTCACCTTGTCCTTCGCCAGTCTCCGCTTATTCCGCAGCTCCTGCTTTGAGTTACAAATATGAGCAACCGCACCGGTATCAAATACCCAGGAGCTACTACGAGCGCTGGTTAGGTACACATCAATAACATGTATATCACATATACCTTTGGTATTGTCGGCCTTCTTATCCGCTAAGTACTTCGGGCAGTTCCGCTTCCAGTGACCGTTTCCCTTGTAATAAAAGCACTCAGTCTCAGGCTTGGGTGCATTCTTTGTCTTCTTCCCGGCAGCTTGCTTACCGGGCGCGGCAACTCCCTTGCCGTCTTTCTTGAAGTTCTTCTTACCCTTGCCTTTCTTGAAACTAGTGGTTTTATTCACCATCAACACTTGATGTTCCTTTTTGATCTCCACCTCCGCTGATTTCAGCATTGAATATACCTCAGGAATGGTCTTTTCCATCCCCTGCATATTGAAGTTCATCACAAAGCTCTTGTAGCTAGGTGGGAGCGACTGAAGGATTATGTCAACGACCGCATAATCTGGGAGATTAACTCCGAGCTAAGATAAGCGGTTGTGCAACCCAGACATTTTGAGTATGTGTTCGCTGACGGAACTATTCTCCTCCATCTTACAACTGTAGAACTTGTCGGAGACTTCATATCTCTCGACCCGGGCATGAACTTGGAAAACCATTTTCAGCTCTTGGAACATCTCATATGCTCCGTGCTGCTCGAAACGCTTTTGGAGCCCCGGTTCTAAGCTGTAAAGCATGCCACACTGAACCAGGGAGTAATCATCAACACGTGTTTGCCAGGCGTTCATAACGTCTTGGTTTGCTGGGACGGGTGCTTCACCTAGCGGTGCTTCAAGGACATATGCTTTCTAGGCAGCTATGAGGATGATCCTCAAGTTCCGGACCCAGTCCGTACAGTTGCTACCATCGTCTTTCAGCTTGGTTTTCTCTAGGAACGCGTTGAAGTTGAGGTTGACATTAGCGTGGGCCATTTGATCTACAAGACATATTGTAAAGATTTTAGACTAAGTTCATGATAATTAAGTTCATCTAATCAAATTATTAATGAACTCCCACTTAGACAGACATCCCTCACTACAAAAAAAATACACTTCCGTGATGATACGTGTTTGTCACAGTAGGTCGCGTTTTTTGTCATGCATGTACATCCATGACAAATTTATGACAGAATCAAGATAGTCATACCTGCGCTGTCGTAGAAGTGTTCCATGACATTACCAAAATTATCATCACGGAAGTGTCCACTTCCATGACGATAAATCACGCGTCACAGAAGTGCTTTCGTCAAGGGTGACCGACACGTGGCATCCACCGTAACGGAACGCCGTTAAGCTATCGGGTCGGGTTTTGGATCTGGTAACCCGTTAACAGCCCCGACCAATGGGGATTTTCCACGTGTAAAATCATCATTGACTGGAGGAAACACGTGTCGGCTCATCGTTGGGACAGATGTCATCCACTCATTGGACAGAAGGCGCCTATGATACGTCGACACGTGGCACGGCCCAATAGAGGCCCATTCCTGTGAAAAGGCCGGCCCGTTTGACTTGGTCAAAAGGTGGTGGGCCGGCCCATGGAAAGCCTGTTAACGGCCTGTTTGCATATAGCCCATTTACAGCCCGCTAACCCAAGGCCCGTTACGCCCTATCCGAATTAGGCCCAGTAGCGTCATCTGGGCCATCCAATATGATTCAAGCCCGTTTTCACTTCTGGCCCATGTATGGCCCATGACGTCTTTCGGCCCATATGAGGCCCTATGTAACTCTTGGCCTATTAACGGCCCGTGGTGAAACTAGCCCGTAATGAACAGTGTATCACTTTACACCCATTAACGGCCCGTGGTGAAACTGGCCCGTAATGAACAGTGTATCACTTTATACCCATTAACGGCCCGTTATTCCGTTGGGCCGTTTCCAGCCCATGTTATCTTTCGGCCTTCTCAGAACCCATTTATTCTTGGGCTCATTTCCAGCATTCGTTTACTTACGGCCCGTTACTGTCATTTTCTGCTTGTGGGCCAAATTCAGCCCGTGGTTACAATCGGCCCGTTTGTGGTCCGTTAATACGTTGGGCCGTTTTCATAGCGTCATCAAATACGGCCTATTAACGATGGCCCGTTATGGTCGGCCCATGAACGGACGATTCCAACTCTAGCCCGTTTACGGCCATAATGCGGTCTGTTTGGCCCATGTTTGGCCAATCGATCATACGGCCCGTATAAGGCCCATTGATGATACGGCCCGCAGAAGGCCCATTGTTTCTACAGCCCGTAGAAGGCCCATTGTTTCTACGGCCCGTAGAGGGCCACTGTTTCTACGTCCAGTAGGGGGCCCAGTGTCACTACAGTAAATATTAGCCCATGGTTATTGTGGCCTAGTTTTAAAAAATAGGTTATTGCAGCCACTAGCTAACCGTGGAAAAAGAACTGCAATTACTACAAGCAAACAAATAAACAAGACAACAAGGAAATAAATAAGCAAGCAACTAACGCTAGGCTATCACGGCTATTACACATATTACATCCACTGGGCATCAAAGTTCGCCACCAGTGCAAATATAGGGAACAAAGCAGCATATCATATACACTGGTTGTCAAAGTTGGCGACCAGTGCAAATAAACGCCGCAACAAAACAAATCCAGAACTGAAACCACTTCAGAAGATCTCAAGAAACAATATCCTGGGTACCCATAATGCTGTCAAGATGCTTAGCAAGCTTATTAACTTTCTCTTGTTTGGCGCTTAAATCCTCCAGCGCTTGCTGTTGCACAAGAAAATATGCATCTGAATTCTGCAGGGACTTCCTTAGTCCTTCAGCTTCCTGTCGCAGCACATCTGATCGATGTCTTTCAACTTCAAGTTGAGACTCAAGAAGACGAACTGATTCAGGCAGCGAGTTCGAAGAGCTTGTGCCAGCAGTAGTGGCCAGTAACTCGAACACTACATCAAGACAGGACTTTTGGGTTCCCTCACTGTCGTCAAGATTGTTTTTATCAGGTTTCTTGGAGACCAACAGGGATGTCTCACTATCTTGAACCTTATCTGCATTACTTCCTTTACCATTGGATAACGCGGTACTGTTCTCCAATATTTTGTCCGCATTCTAAAAGAGAAACAAGCTGACACATCACATGTTTACCATGTTGTATATGAAACTCATTTTGGTAAATGAGTTCAGTAGTAAAGTGTACAGGATAACAGCATGAAACAAACATATATCTATGTACCATGGTCACTTTATGGTCTATATCATTCTAGTTTTTGTTGCCAAATCAAGATAGAGACACAGTTCAAATAATATTTGTTCAAGACAAATCAGAATAGACAGAATATAAGTGTGGCTAACTATAGAGCAATAACAACACTTGTAATGTGCATGACATGAGAACATAACTGTTTATTCAATTGAAACTGAAATCAACATAGAGCAGGTTACAACAGCAAACCAGTTAAAGAAACAGGTTTAAAACATACCTGTTGCGCCATTGGAGTTTCAATTCCATCCTTCAAATTTGAAAATAGTTGGTATGAGTAAATACAGTAATGCAAGAGCAAAGGAGTATGAACCATAGCTACAGAACCTGACCTGAGAACAAATCTTCTTCTCCTTTAAGCGTTGAGTTAGGATTCGGAGTGGTGGTCCTCGTGCTTTGGGCACTGCAGTTCCCTTACTAACTGCTCGTGTTTGGGTGCTCTGTGGTGGAGATGGTGCTGTGTCAACTGGAACTGGGTTACTATCTGCCGGGGTTGGGGTTAGAAGGGGTGTAGCTGGTTCTTTGTCCAACTGGGTAGGGGTACAATCTGCGAGAGTCTGGGTTATGTGTGGTGGATCTGGTCCTTGGGCAAGTACAACCGTGGTTCTATCTGCATCAACTGGTAGCACTATCTTTTCTGAAGACCGTGTTGTTACTCCCTTAGATACTGTCATCATGCTCTCCAATTCAAATGGCTGATAAACAAGAAAAGTAATTGAAAGTATAGACATTGTATGATAGACAGGTGCAATAGATAGTGGGGAATAGAAGAGGGCATGAAATAATTCATATTTATGTTGTCTAACCAAACAGGATAGCATGGCACAATTTCACATATATGATGGCTAACTAAACAGGATAGCATGACACAATTTCACATTATGATGGCTAACTAAAAAAGATGGAAAGACATAGTTCAAAATATGAGACTATGTAAACAGGATGACATGACATAACTATATAATGTGTTTATTAAATAGGTTGGCATGCCATAATTCACATACATTCACGGATAGAATGCCATAATTCAAAATATGATGACTGTAAACACTAAACAGGATGAGATGATATAACTATATGATGTCTTTATTAAATGGTTGCCACGCCATAATTCAGATAGATGATGTGTATGTACTATGTAAACATGATGGCATGATATAATTCAAATATATGATTTATATAGTAAGCAAGTAAGCAGATGGCAATCCATATATGATGTAAAAACTAAGCAATGCAAAACAACATGCATGACATGGGTAATATAACCCTGCCAAGTTTGAGCATAGACCTCAGGGGGGAAATAGGACTGGTCATCAGTCTCTGAATCCTCCTCTGAGGAGCTCTCTGTAACTAGCAAGATGTCTGCTTCAGCAGGTAGCATTGTCTGCTCTGAATACATTGTTTTCACTCCAGATACTTCCATCACCGCTTCAAATGGCTGATGCACAGGAAGAGTAGTTGAATATACAAACGTTGTCGACAAATAGAACACGTAATACAAAAAAAATGATAGCATGATATAATTCACATACATGATGATTGGCTAAACACATGGCATTGCATAATTCACATATATAATGCCTTTGCAACAAGATAGCATTGTATAATTCACATATATAATGTCTTGCAACAAGATGGCAATGCATAATTCACATATATGGTAATTAGACACTGAACAGGTGGCATTCACACAAAGTATGTCTAAACTAATCAAATGACATAGCAATGCGAGACACCATACGCACGATATGAGCAACATAACCGTGCCAAGTTAGAGCATACACCTCGGGGGGGGGGGGATAGGACTGGTCATCTGTCTCTGAATCCTCCTCTGAAGAGCTATCCGTAACCAGCGAGATATGCGCTTCGTCAGATAGCATAGTCAGCTCTGAAGACTTTGTTTTCACTCCAGAATTTGCCATCACCGTGTCAAATGACTGATGCACACGAAGAGCAGTTGAATGTACTAACATTGTTGACAAATGTAATATGTAATGAAAAAAAAGGATGGCCTGATATAATTTACATATAAGATGACTGGCTAAGCAGGATGGCATTGCAAAATTCACATATATGATGCCTGGCTAAACAAGATGGCGTTGCATAATTCACATAAACGATGAATAAACTAAACAGATGGCATTCGCACAAAGGATGTCTAAACTAAGCAGATGACATATTTGATGTATAAAGTAAGCAATGCAAGACACCATATGCATGATATAACCAACATCAGCATGCCAAGTTAGAGCGAAGACCTCACGGGGTAAATAGGAGTTGTCTTCTCCTTCTGAATCCCCCTCAGAACAGATATCCTCCTCTCGATTACAATCCAAAATGCATGGAGGGGGGGCTGCCTTTGCGCCTACCATGGAGCGATGTCTGCATGAAATTTTATTGCCACGCAAGGCTCGTCTCTTTTGCTCTACATGTTCAGTTCCGTTGTTTACAATAACTGTCATGCATAGGAATAAAACATAGTGAGATTATGTAAGGAGTGCATGCAGAAATCCAGAGTGATGGTAGCAACCTGTGGATAGACCCAAAACCAATAATAGCAGGCAGATAATGGCTTCTTTACTGTTTGTTTCCCACCCAACATGAAACTCATAGTAGACACCGGAGATTAACTAGATAGTAGATAGATACTATTGATAGCGGCCCCGATATGTACCCCACAACCATTTAAAAACTCAAGTTTGACCATTAGTTTGGAGCTGACTCAGAGTCTAATCGGTGAACAGGATGATAAAGTAGCATGTAATATTAAGCGATGCATAACGTAAGCTGACACGAAAGAGTGCGACCTCTCTCGCGGACCCGTGTAGTCCTCGAGGTCATCTGCTCGGTTGATGATGGTAATGCGGTTTTCATGGCTGCCAGCGGCGGGGAAGAAGATCTGAGGCGGTGAAAGACAGTCTGGAGGCCGGATCCCTGCTGTGCTGGACCCTTCTGTCTTTGGAGGAGCTGAGCTGGGGTGGACGACGACGCAGCAGGAGCGGGACAAACCATGCAAGGTTTTCTTTGACAACTATCTGTAAGAGAAGTAATTCTGTAAGGGCTCGTTTGAATTGGAGGATTCCAACAATGCAGGGATAGGAAATAGACAGGAATAGGATAGGAATGCACGTGCAAAACAGAGAATTTGAAAACACAGGATTTCTGCCAATCTGGGTGTTTGATTCACAACAATTGGAAGATCACAGGATGCAAAGAAGCATGGTGAGATTAAGTCAAACCATAAGAAAATTTGTGCTTCATGAATAGGAATTTGAAAAGGAGGACAAGTGAAAATTAAAATTCCTACGTTTTTTCTTTCAAGGAGACACTAAAGGAACAAATCCGTGTGCTCAGTGGACAATATATATATAACATGTAGAGTAAAAAAGAGATGCACAAAGTGTACAACCTCTTTGGCGAAGCCATGTCGATCTCAGTGTGATTGGGTTGGCCGGTGAGGATGCTCCGGCTGACTTTGCTGTCGGAGGAGGGGAAGAAGATCTTAGGCGTCTGGAGATGGAGCCCGAGGTACTGCTCCACTGTGATGGAGGGTTTCGTCGTTGGAGCAGCTCTGGTGAGTTGTACGACGCCGAGGCTGAAGCAGGACAAGAGAGACAATGAACAACGTTAACCTGAGTGGAATTCTAATAGCATCTCCAATACATGACGTAAAATACATAACCACAAAGTGCTAGATGTAAAATACATCAGCCGCTCATCTCTGAACTTAACTGTCAAAACTGAACTTAACTGTCGAAACTGAACTTAACTGTCGAAACTAAATTTTGTTGTCGAACTGAATTTTGCTGTCGAAACTGAACGCACTAGCAAGGTGAGGCTACACGTCGGTCGACTGACTTTTTCATCTCTGGTCAGTCGATTTTGCAGCCGTTGGATACGAAATCAAGGGCTTGCGGTTCATCTTCAACCTCCACCCCCCTGAGCCGCCAGCCACCACCGGCCAAACAGCAGCCCCCCGCCGCCCGCGGCCGGCGGTGCGCCATCTTGCCCGCCCCGAAAACACTCCCCACCGCCGGTCCGCCGCCGCCCCGGCCATCCCTCTAGGCCCCCCCGTGCCGAGCTTTTTCTCCGGCGATCCCCACGCCACCGCCCCGCAATTGCCCCGCCACCGCCAGTGACCACCGCCCCCATCCTGAACCCTAAGATAGATAGTGGGGTACCTCTCCGGCGAGCCCCCCTCCCCGCTGCGGCTGGTTCTTCCTTCACCCCGGCGAGCCCCCCCCCCCCCCCCCTGAAAATCGACTGACCCAAAAGTCGATTCAGTCGACTGAAGTGTAGCTAAACCGGAGCAACATCACAAGCAAGAGCAAGAGCAAGAGCGAGAGCAGCAGCGCGAGCAAGAGCAGACCAGGCAGGGGACCGAGAGCAAGAGCAGAGCAGCAGTGCGAGCGAGAGCTAAAGCAGCAGCAGCTCCTACTGATGTGGACGTCGCCGCCGAGGGACCGACGCCGTGGAGGAAGTGGCCGGCGACGCCGCCGTGGATGGAGCCGCGCCGTGTCGGCTCGGGACCGAGCGCCGACAGCACCGTGAGATCGAATCAAGAAGAAAATGCGGTGATTAGTGTACAACCTCTTTGGTGGCGCCGATTAGGCCGCAGCTTCATCCGGTGGTGCAGGTGAAGACGGCGGTGTGGGAATGGAGGTGGCGCGAAAGACGAGGGGAATGTCGGGGCAGCTCCTTGGAGGTGGAGGACGGGGTGGCTGAACCTGCGGGACGATGAGATCGACGACGGATCGTCATCTGGTATGTTGGATGAGGGAGGTCGAGGTGTTGCTGTGGACGACGTCGTCGGGGAAGAGGCTCCGGCTGGGTGGCGGACGGAGCAGGGTGTGGGGTTTCGTCGCGGGTTTTCGCGGCCTCGGTGTACGAATGGGTGGGCGGATGGGATGGCAGTGGGGAACCATGGCTTAGAGACGCGCTTGTCCGAAATGTGGGGTAAGTTACAAAAGTACCCCCACCGATTTGAGGCGGTTCTTTCGGTTCAGGGGTACCATGGGCATTTCGCGTGTCGGGATTTCACAGGAGGTGGGAGTTTTCGTGCGCGTTGTAATTTCGGAATAGCAAGGCGCGGGTTGAGATGGAGGGAGTTGTCGAGCACAACGAGACAAAGATATATCTTAAATATTTCGGGCTAACAAGGCGCGGGTTGAAATTTCCGGACAAGCCTAACGTGTACTGTACCAAATCAATGCGCACTACAAATGTCATTCAAAACTTTGAATTCATGTTATGTTCAATTAAAATATTTCGCTACGTGTATAATGCATGCAACCTACTACTCAAATGAACGTTTTAGTGCATTCCAAACGTATATACTACCGCTTCAATATGAACTAAATTTGAATTCGTTTCTCTATTTGAATATGATCTACAGTAATGATTGTTGTGAAGTCAAAGCATTTGAATTCGTTTCTCTGTTTTAATAAGATCTACAATCATCATTATTGTCAAGTTAAACCATCGTTTGTGTATTATCTTCACAGCACACCACATGATTAGTCTCGAGTTACATATGAACTATGTGTACTATATGAACTCGAACTAGATTTTTTGAATCCACTTTATTTTGATTTCAAATCACGTTACATTTCTAGCTCTAGCTAGATCTTCATAATCTAAACCATGTCTCATATGTATAATGTGTTTATCACATTATGTATGGTGCCCCGCCCCCTACGCCTACAAGTATTTAGATGTGAGTTGCAAACACCACACATTACCACAAATTCAAATAAAATGTGAGAATGTTCGATATATAGTATTGTTTAGATCGTTCGATATTTAGTTGTAAGCTGCAAACGCCACACATTATCACAAATTCAAATAAAATGTGAGATTGTTTGATGTATAGTATGGTTTAGATTGTTCGGCATTTAGCTGTGAGTTGCAAACGCCATGCATTATCACATTATGGTATAACATGTGCACAGCACGTGTATCACCGCTATATTCATGCATGCAATGTTTAAAACACTATGATCTCCTATTCAAATATATGAATCCGCTTTCATATCAAATTATGATATTTGTTAGTCTCTTACACCCACACAATCCTCTAACCTTTGTAGCTACCACTAACTTTCTCTCGTGCATGCACATGCCCTCCTCGCCCTCCCCCTCCCTCAGCATTCTATCCACCGGGCACATTCATTTTTTTCTTTAGGTCGTTCTCCCAGAGTCTCCACAACTCCTTTCCGACACACATCGATCGATAAACCTCTCCAGCCACGCCTGCCTACAACATACACACACACACCTTCAATCTCCTCCTTTATGTGTCCTTGCCTCGTGTCTCTCATACGGTCAGACACACGTGTAAACTCTCGCCCCTCTTTTCATCGATCTCACAATCGCACACTCCTCCCCCTATCTAGCTAGTAGTTGGGCCTCTCGCACCACCTCCGAGCTCCATTCTCTCTGTCTATCCGTCTCGCTGGGCCTGATTTGCCTCTAACAAATGGACGTACACCGACCGGTCTCTCGCTATACATATAGCTAGCTAGGTCATTATAACTCATTTTTACCCACACGTCAATCGATCTACCTCATTAGTTGTGTCTCTCCTTTCCTCCGACAAACAACAATTGATCTACCGATCTAGTTAGGTTTGCTTACCAAACACATGGTTCCCCTTCATCATCCATGACTGCGTCCCGACAGATCTATCACGCACAGGCACACACAGAAACACATCCCCACTCTTATTGATAACATTGCAGTTCCACCCTCAGTTTGTCTAGTAGGCCTCTCCCACCATCTTCAAGAAGCAACTCCATCACCCATCCAGCACTCTACCCCTCTCCCTCCCTCTCCCTCCCTCTCTCTCTCCTCTCTCTCTGTCCCATCATATTTCCCGTCCTTCAGTTATGAATGGATGTCGACCAATCTCCCTCAATACATAGCCGGGTCTCTCCTTCTCAACACATATACGAGTCGTTCTACCTCTATAGTTAGGCCTCTGCCTACCCCTCCCCCCTCCCCCCCCCCACACACCGATACATCGAGCGCTCTAGTCATGTCTCCCTGCCACACACAAACTTGACATGTGCCCTCTAACGTTCCGGTAGGCCAGTCGCCCTATATCTTTGACTTGCACACACACACAATTTCGATGGCTCTCTTCATCGATCTCGCACCCACCCACTTGATCCTCTCTTCGACTCTATCGATAGCTATGACCCCTCCCTCTCTTCTCGTGGATTGCCCGACCCTATATGTATGATATGGACAGGCCTCCATTTCACACACATTGCATGCAAAAATTTGTTTGAGATGTCATCGACACATATTCCCACAAATAATTCACGAAATCAAGCCCCCACCCCACCCCCACCCCAAAACAAAAAACACTTACGAACGCGGTTTGTATCTCTCACACACACCCACGTAGGTGGGGGACGTGCACGAAGAGAAGAGGTGCATGCACGGCGCACGTACTCCCGTCTCTTTCCCAACCACACCCGCGCGGGTACACGGTGGAGCTCATTTCTGTACGAAAAAGGCAGCCCACGTGGTAATTTGGCACGTGTACTGGTTTTCCACTTGGTGGAGGGAGGATCGTCTACCACAGGTGAACAAACAAATTGCGACTTGACGTGTTATGTTAAAAAAAGAGGCAAACCATGTGGGGCCTACCTTAGAGGCAAGGCTCTATACACTGGAGTACTTTTGATGTGTCCCGTCAACTCGCAGAACGAGGAGAAGCTTCCTTAGTACGCCGTCTCCCCCACCCACGGGCGCGGTGGCTTGCAGGATGAGGTGAAGCTTGCTCCGCCTTACGCCCGCTCCCTCGCCCATGCGCGCGGTGGCTCGCAGGACGAGGAGAAAAATTTACTACTCCCTCCGTTTACTCCTCGTCCCTACTACCTTGGTTATAGAGATTATATCATATTGTTTGGAATATATATGTCCTTTAGTAGATTTCAATATGAACTACTAGTACATACTCCAAACACTGATGTATATAGAAGTATTTTAGAGTGTAGATTCACTCATTTTGCTCCATATGTAGCACTCTCCCTCGCCCCTCGACCCTCGCCCACGTGGTGGACGTGTAGCAATTCATTCGGTCTCATATAGCCAGAACGATATATACTGCACTACCATTATTGCTCGACTTCCCGAAGAGGCGAAGAGCCAATCGCAAGGTTAATATTTTGGAGATGCCAAGCGCAAGGTTATAGGAGAACGAGTAGTAGGTGCCGCGTCATTTATAAATATATTTTTTTCTTCAGTGGCACGTACGCAATATGATAGGTTCATATGGAGAGAAAAGGAAACCGCTCCACTATATACATAGTCAAGACGGGCCAGCCTACACGGTTGCTTGCTGGGGTTGCTCTCTTCATACTCTCTCGCACAAAACGACTATGGCCACATCTCTAAAATCCCGGCGGATCACGTCCGCTTGGGGAAGGGGTGGATGCTTAGTGTAGATGCAGTGGCCGTCGCCGACGGTGAAAACCCACTGTCGGCATGTCCCGATCAGGGGTCCCCGCCGTTCTCTCTCACAAAGCCGATGAGGTTGCCTTCGTCCCTTGCTCACTGCCACGACGTGGGCAGTTGCCGCCTCCCGCCGCCCTCCTCAAGGTTGAGCTACGTCCCTCAGGTACAACTCCCTTTACAGCCGGCTTGCACCACTGCTCCAGCTGCCCACATCACTCCTTGTGGATATTTCTCTGCTTCTTTGCCCCGCACATACCTCTACTGGCTTCTACGTACTGTATTTGTGATGAGTTTATGTTTCATCAACTAGTCCCAGTAATCTTATTCTAATCATGCTTCTTCAATTTCTTTGCCACAGGGATGCTCATCTCGATTTTGGTGAAACTGCACAAAAGGATCCGATGGTCAAAAGGTTGCAAACTTCATTTATTAGGAAGCTCGAACGTTGCCAGCAAATTGAAGCCTGGTCAGGGTTCACGGTTCAAGGGCTAGGAACTGCATGGATCGTTTTTTTCTTTAGCTGCCTCTATTCCAAAATAAGTGTCAACTTTAGTAGTAGTACAACTTTGTACTAAAGTTTGCACAAAGTTGAGACACTTATTTTGGAACGGAGGGAGTACATATTTGCTATGATCTGTCAATCATTGCGATGCAATAGCATGCATGTTAGTCTCCTTTGTATTTGATGAAATGTTGCAACGGGCAACCTTGGACGCAAGATACATGTAACAGAAGCTGGAAGCTTCATAGCATTGTACAAATTTATCTCGCTGATAAATTAAAGTACGTACTATACTAGTACTTCCTCCGTTCCTAAATATAAGTCTTTGTAGAGATTTCATCATGAACCACATGCGGATGTATATAGATGCATTTTAAGTGTAGATTCATTCATTTTGTTCCGTATGTAGTGGAATCTCTACAAAGACTTATCTACTAGTAATAGCTAGCCCCCACTACTAGGAATTCTCTATCCTCTCCTTGAGCCACATCATCAAAATTGATGTAGCCGTTAGATGAAGTAAATCAGTCCATAATAGTTGTCTGATCTAGACGTTGAGAGGCTTCGCACTAAGCCACATGCAAGCATGCAGAAATACCGTGGCACATGCATGTGAGTGGGTTTTAAATCACATCAACATGTCTGCATGCAAGCATGCACCGGTAGCATGCATGTAAGTGAGCTTTTAAGCCCCATTAACATGTCAAAAAGAAAAATATAATCCCATTATGCAGTAGGAGTTGGCTGATCTTTTTTCCTTACGTGGCATGATCTAAATGATGATGGGAGTTTATTTAGTTTGGCTACCACATTTGTCATGCGGTTATAGAGTTTTTTTAGTTCTATGAAATCGATAATTTTGCGCAGAGAGATATACCGCTGTTCCGCGGCAACGCGCGGGGACTCATCTAGTAATATTTAGGAACGGAGGGAGTACTATGTAAAGAGTTAGGTGTCGCACGGTGATAGTGTGAGGTGGGCCATGTAATTACTGAGCCTGTGTGTTTTCACTGCTCTTGCACGCCTCCGCTGTAAGAATGGAGAAAATTGTAATCTAGTAGTAGTACCTCCTTTCGCCGAAAGCGTGGGACATCCAGCAGTCCTACCACCTCAGTAATAAAGACCAATGACCCATCAAATCACATAGACCCAGCAGTAAGTTGGACGGACGAAGCAACCATCACTCTTGCGCCAGTGAGAGGTCGCTTCCGCTCTGCCCGGGCATGAATGCGGCACCGATTCTTTGGAGCGGCACTGACCGTTTTGGGCGGGAAGTGCGCGCGGGCGATGGAGGGGCTTTGGGTGGGCCAGGCTGGTCAGGAGTGGGCGTGGCAGCTGTCCACATGTCCCTACCAGACACGCCCGGAAACGAGAGGATGCACCGACTCTAGCGGCTAAAATCGGAGTACTACACTACACAACATCTCTCTGTAGGAGTAGGTCGATCTGTCGCTCTCTCTAACACACACATGCTGTTAAACACACACACACACACACACGCACGCACCTTGGTCCCGTTGCACCTTCTAACGTGACTTATTACACCTAGACGGAGGGAGTAGTAAGTATACGAGATACGGTGGCACACTGACTTAAGTCGAATACAAGTGCCCAAAATTTGTGTGCATGTTATATTAAGGATTCACTTAAAATAGTACGTGAGCAAACAGAGGGATCAATTGGACAGTGTTCCCGAGCAGTAGCGAGATGTGTGAGGTAAGATACACCGCTGGCGCTTTTATTTTTTCTTATTAATTTGTTTGTTTCACCCTCTAACTGGTGGGACCCAACGTACTATGTGGAGAGAGGTAAGGTGACTAAGGCTGCATTATTTCTGCACCACTGTGGATAGTCTTACCACCAAAGCCACATGACACGATTATGATTGAAATCCCAATGACTCCCACACACACAAAAAAACACGGCATGCTTGTCACACGAATGCAGGAATGTATAAAAGGTTATTTCCCTCTCGTTGAACATAATGGGAGGGTTGTGTAACTGGTTAGCCTGTTCACTCATCAAACTTGAGGTCTCGGGTGGATTCTTTGACTGGTCAAAATGTTTTCTAGGGTTTGCACGCTTCACACTCTCTCTCCAGTATATATATACACGTTGGAGCCTCAGCGCTTGTAGTTGCTCTCTTCACACTCTCTCGCCCTCTCCCGCTGGAGCCTCAGCGCTTGTAGTTGCTCTCTTCACACTCTCTCGCGGACTCCCTCTCTCGCCCTCTCCAGATCTAAACAAGACTTTGTTGGCCTCTCTCTCCCCTCACTGCTGCTCAAAGAGCCGGCAGGATCCGTCCGCCGGGAAGGGAAGGAGGCTTAACGCTGACGCCGTCGGCGAGGGACTACCGGCGTAGCTGTTCACTTTCCACCCAGCGGCGGCGCGGGAGGGCCTCCGACCCCTTCTTCTTCGCCGCTGTCCCGTCGCCCACTGAACCACGCCCCAAGAACCTTAAGGTATAATTTACTTACTCCACATGCATTGCTCTAGCTGCATGTATACCATGAATCTAGGACGTGGTTCAAAGAGGAAAGGAGTGGGGGAAAGTAGTGGGAAAAGTTGTATATAGCATGAATCTAGGATGTGGTTCAAAGAGGAAATGAAGGGGGAAAGTTGTATAGCATGAATCTAGGACGCGGTCCAAAGAGGAAAGGAATGGGGGAAAGTAGTGGGGAAAGTTGTATCGCATAAATCTAGGACGTGGTTCAAAGAGGAAAGGAAGGGGAGAAAGTACTAGTTCAAAAAGGAAAGGAAGGGACAAGGCTGTAGAGTTTGAGCAGGACTAGATTTGCTGCGCTCACATAGGGAAAGGTGTCTAAAGATAACAAAACTGGGACCAACACAAATATGCTCCTTGGTTGTTTGTTCTTTGTTGCAACAGACTGTGCATGACCACAGTACATCGGTAGATGCACATGGAGCTGGTGCGTTCACTGTCCCGTGCAACTCATTAGCTGTTGTTAATCTAAGGCCCTGTTTGGTTAAAAACTCCCTAGTCCCTACCTGCTTGGTTCCAGGGACTAAACATGGACTAGAGGTTATTAAATGACATGCTAAAAGACCATGTTACCCCTAGTAATGAACTAATAGAGACAAGGTGCGATGCGTGCCAGGGGCAACTGTTGGAAAAAGTCCCAAAAAGACTCCCTCGGGGTCTTCTTTCTTTAGTCCCAAATGCCCACTTTTAGTCCCTAAAAGTCCCTCCTGTTTGGTTTAGATGGGACTGACACGGAGTTTTTTTAGTCCCTACACCAAAATGTCCCTGTAAACAAACACCCTCTAATAATGCCGCTGGAAAATTGATGCAATGCCACAGTTTAAAGCAAATTACATTTTTAATGAATTTTATTGTTAATATAATCTCTATGTTAATATTAATCAATGCCACCGTTTGAGAAATGCTATTGTCTTGCTTTCTTTGCCATTTAGATAAGGTAGATGCTTCTTTTTGTTGGCTTCTGTGTCATCCACCGTTATTGACCACTAATTGTTTCCTTTGCACCTCTGTGTAAACAGGGTTATCTACTTCACCGCGTTGCCATTGTGACCTTTTGTTGCACTGCACAAAACACTTTTGTTTTAAGAGTGTTTTGTGCAGTTCAACCAAAATGTCACACCGACAATGTTGCTTGATTGCTTGATCTTAGTGGAACTGCACAAGAGGAGATCTTACTTCCTATCCGTTAAGGCGAATTTGGTTCAGATCTTCTTCTTGTGAGTTGTTTGAATTCCGCATCATGAGAAGTCAGTACTAGCCTTCTTTCACATGATTCTGCAGTGTGCTTTCATATGTTGTGCTACTTGTACGATGATGTTGCTTGATTTTAGTGAACTGCAGAAATGGAGACAAGACTTCCAATCTGTATGTGCACCATAATATTCCATTGAGGTAAGATAAGGATATTTCACAACTGATGGCCTGTATTTTGCCACTTTCATCAAAAAATTATGTTTAGTACTATACTTGTGCTCCCTAATTGACATGCCAAATCTTACATTGAAGGCGAAGCTTGTCTGTTATTGAACCAAGTGATGAAGGGGAAGAACAAGCGGAAGAAAAACAAAAATCAACTCCCGGTGCTGTAATGAAGCACTGGAACTGTGATGACACAAGTAATGATATAGTTTTGCATCTTAATTCATTGCTATGGCTGGAACGAGCAATTGTTTTGCCACAGATTTGATGCCACTCTTAATGTAATATGTAATTATCTCTACTTGTGCAAACATGGATCTTCTTTGAAGATACCATATATTTTAGTGGAACTGCACAAGAAGATGTTGCAAACATTAAACTAATCGAGGAGTATATAGTAAGCATGGCCGCCACCGTAGACAGCAACAGATGGTTTCGGAGAAGTGCTTCATCTGTATGCTCTACACAATAAGCCTCCTGACAAAGGTTGGTACTCGCCCACTGATTTCATCCATATGATTGAGCTTTGTCATCTCTGGTGTTGTGCTACTGTTTAGATACTGTCATGAAAAAGTGGTATTGTCCTTGAGAAGTGCTTCATCTGTGCTATTTTAAGTATTTCCTTTCTTTTTTTTCGAGCAAACAGGGATGCTAGCATTTAGTAGTCCTCTTGTCTTTGCACAACGGGATCATCTTCCTCTGAAGAAGAATATGGAGTACGTGAAGTGACTAGTTCCGATTATGCCAGGATGAAGAAGCCCTTTCTATCTTCTCATCAGAAGGAGAAGTTGAAGGATGGTTACATTACTCCCCACAAGACCAAACTAACTTCAGCTCAGAAGGACTGACAAATCTCCATTTTTTGCTATGATGCGCGAGTACAATGTTGTTCTAGGATTCTTTCTGGTGAGTTCCATTTTTCTAAAAGTGTGCTCTACATGGACCATGTATGCGCCTGTTGAAACTGTCAATTCATAGTACAGTTTGCTTTATACTAATCACTTTTTTGTATTTGTGCAAACAGGGGTGCTCAGCTTGATTTCAATGGGAACTGCACAAAATGTTCATGAATACATATAATCATTCATTTCCACCACAAGAAAGGAGGTGCCAATAAGTTCAAGGCGTTGCAACATATGAGGGCGAAATCATAAAAGCTACACGCGAATTTGGTTGATTTTGGTGGAACTGCACAAAAAGAACAACTAGTTTATTTAGCCCGAGGTGCCATGTCAATGTCCGAACTGATGGCAAACCCTGCCCATTCCACAATCATAGGCATTTGATATTTTGGAATGGGACAACCTTGTCAAGTTTTGCTCATTGATTTTAGAAGGACATGCGTTTGATATTTTTGAATGGGACGCCCTTTGCTGTCAGCAGCTTGATCAATTTTTTCTTTATTCTTTAGTTGTGAAGTAAATATTGCCTCTGACATGTGAGTCGCTGAGATGTATAATCATCGATTGTCTTGAATGTTCTCTATGAATTGCCAGACCTGTGTGTTTGATTGCAATGTACATAAACGCTAAAAAGCTGCTCAAACTCTTTGTACTCCTTCTGTTCCTTTTTACTTCGCACATTGTGAAAGTACATACTTTTTTGTATAAGATTGGTCAAAGTAGAGATACTTTGACTGCAGACAAAACTTGTATGCAGACTAGAAAGGACCGGAGGGAGTACATGTGAAACTGCTGCAAACGAGGTGATCACCCTGGAATAATGCTAGTACGTATTGTTTTGCATGTTCATCCAATGCCAGTGATACAGGAATTCGAACTAATCGAAATAAATTCATTCATACACGGTCGGATTTCATATAAACATGCCAGATTTCATTACATTTCGTACATTCTTCAACTAAAAAAGGGTGCACTGGAGGTATAATTAATTAACCGAAGCTACCCACCTGTGTCCCGCTGAGCCGAACAGAAGCTTCAGTGACTTAACTGCAGGTGCAGTTGCGTAACTGACATGTGGCCTGTTGGGCCCACGTGTCAGTCAGCCAACTGCACCAGCAGTTAAGTAGAAGCAGCGTTCTTCTCCAGCGCAGCTCTCCGACTCCACGTCGCCGCCAAGAAGCTAACCGGCCATCAATGGTCAACCCGCCTAGCTTGGCTTCAACCGAAGGGTAGCAGCGGTGGCCTTACTTGGACCCGAGCGGCGGTGACCTACCGTGTTCTACTCTTCCTCGTTTTCTGTGTGGTGCGGCCTCGTTGGCAGCGGGGCGGGGCCTCGGCGGAGCCGGCGATGTCCTCTGTCTCGTTGCTGGCGGGCGGCGCCGCAACGGAGCGGTGGAAATCCTCCCCCACGTTGCCGGCAGGGTGGGGCCTCGGCTGAGCCGGCGATGTCCTCTGCCTCGTTGTTGGCGGGCCGGGGCCTCGGCAGAGCCGGCGGTGTCCTCTGCCTCGTTGTTGGCGTCGCGGGGCCTCGGCGGAGCAGGGCCTCATCGACGCCAGCGGAGCGGGGACTCGTCGGAGCCGGCATTGTCCTCTGGCTCGTCCTCGGTCTCGCCAAACAGCGCCTCGCCCGCTTCATCGCCCTCTTTGCTAGCCTCTTTGTAGGCGGCCGCAGCCTCCGTCACCCGCATGCGGTACCGCCAGCGCTCGAGGCGGCCCTTGCGGGCGGAGCGGTACGAGTTGAGCAGCGCCTCCTGCTCCGCCCGCTCCGCGGCGACCTGCTCCTCCGCCTTGAGGTGCTCCTGGAGGAGATGGTGGTTGTAGGCAGCATCGGCCTGCGCCTCCCGGAACTGCTCCTCACGCATCTGCCTCACCCTGTCCATATATTGGGCACGGGCCTCGCCGATGGTCATGGTGCAATGCACCGGCGAGGATGGCGCGGAGGAGGGGGTGGCGCCGGATCGTCGACTACCATGTTCTCCATTGGGACGTCGTCATCCTCCGGCTGCCTGCCGGCCAGCCGGTCGGCAGCAATGGCTGCCATCTCCTTGTGGTCCGTCGTTCGCCCGTCCCGAAGAGCGCTGGAGCGCGAGGAAGCCATGGTGGGAAGTAGTGGTGTGGACAGGAGAAAGGGAACGGATGCGGATGACTGCGGCTATGGCCGGCGCAGCAATTTATATAGCAATGGTGGGCGGGCGGAGGGACGGACGTGTGGTGCCGGAGTAGCCGCCTCGGCAACCACGTATCATTAATGTGGGCGGCAGATGGACGGACGGACGACACTTGTGTCGTTTGAAGGCGGAGCAATCGCCTGCACCGGGAAGCGGGGCGGGCGGCGCTGACTATTTCGCGCGGAAAGCGCGCGCTGGCGAGGAGATGACTTTACTTGGAGAGGATGACAATGGGGACCCACCAGGTCCATAGCCTCACGTACGCAAGTGCCTCCTTATTATATATATAACTATAATTTATTTTGCTTCCTCCTAGTTTCCTAACATCACGGTCCCACACCATTGTCAACCTATGTAGTAGTCAATAAATGAGAGAATTGCACAAGAAGCGGCCGACAGCTGGGACCAAGCAGCTCGAGCAGTATTTGTGTTTTTGAGGTGTGAGCACTGCAGAGTTTTTCGATGTTTAGCCCAGATATTAATTTTTCTCCTCTGAACAACAACGGAAACATCGCTACAGGTATTAACTGGGCGGGCTGTGGCCCGTCTAGCCCAGGCCAGATATCCAGCCCAGATATTAATTTTTTTCAAGCTCAAAATGGCTAGCCCAGCTATAATTTTTTAATGAATACCCAGGCAAGGTCAAGTTGTTATTCTCCGCCCCGCTGGGCTGCAAATCTTTCCTAGTAGGGATGCATTAGGCTTAACAAGAAAATGGGCTTTAAGAAATAATAAATGGGATGTAATTATAAAAACTACGCACTAACTATAAAAAATGCACCAAACACGTGATTACTTTATAACATATTATTTTTGGATATTGAAAATTTTAATTTCATTAATTGTTGCGAGCGCAATGTTTTGTTGGATTTTTATGTAATATAAATTCATATTGGAATTGTATTTAATCTGACTAGAAATTTCGGGATAAAAATATTTCGGATCCCATCAAAATGTGGGAAATTTTATTGAATTTTGTTTTGAATGGTTGGTTGAAATGGGCTGTACTTTTAACAAACTGTAAATGGGCTGTAGTAAATTCCATTAGAATTCAAAAATGGGCTACACATTCTTACAAATCTCAAATGGGTTATAAGTTCTCTGCCACACACTTCTGGCCTTACTAAGTTGACACGTCCCCTAAAAAAACAGAGTAGACGCGTATGCAAGGCTTTGTCAACTTATAGTCAACACACGGTTCTAGCAGCAGTGGCCGTTGGATGTCCATCCAACGGATGCCGTGCTTCTTCTTCAATCTCGGATATTCTAGCTTCACCCGCCCAAAAAATGATTCCTCCCCCTGACATCTGGGGCGCACTGTTTTGGAAGCTGACCTGTGGGCCTACTAAGTTAACGTACCAAGGGCTTTGTCAACTTAGTCAATATAAACGATTCTAGCTGCAGTGACCGTACGATGTCCATCCAACGGCCGTCGTGCTTCTTCAACCTCTGGTCTTCTTGCTCCAGGCGCCCAAAGCAGTGCCGGTCGTGCCGCCTGCTCCTGCCTCCCGTGGCCGGCTGTGCTGCCGCGGAGGCCTCACCGCCCCCTACTACTCCCACCGCTGGCCAGGCCATCCCTCCACTCACCCACACCCCCTGTTATTCTGCGGCGACGGCAGCGCAGCCGAACCAGTGAACCCTCGTACTCCTCTCCGCGTGTGCATCCACTGCCGCGTCTTCCCCGGCTCCACCTCGTCCCCTTCCTAGGCCTCACCGTCGTCCACCGCCCTGGTGCTCTCGGCGCGGCGTGGTCAATGTGGTCAAGGAACGACTTCCATCGGACGTGGACTGTACATGGAGAGGCTGACAGCTGGGTCCACGGGAGCCGCAAGGAAGTGCCTCCTTATTACGCGGAAAATAATTATTCCTCCACCTCACAGCGGGGACCCACCGGACGGGCCACCAGTATTTTGCGAAAAAAATCGTTTCCCCCTGACTGCTGGGACCCACCGGACGGGCCACCGTATTTCACAAAAAAACGTTCCCCCTGCTGTTAGCACGGACCCACCGGAAGTGCCTCCTTATTACGCACAAGAAAATGAATACTCCCTCGGCTAGCTGGGACCCACCTTGGTGGGAGGCTAACTTGTGGGCCTACTAAGTTGACGGGGATGAAGGGCTTTGTCAACTTAGTCAATATGAACGATTCTAGCTCAGTGACCGTACGATGTCCATCCAACGGCCGTAGTGCTTCTTGAACCTCTGGTCTTCTTGCTCCAGCCGCCCAAAGCAGCGCCGGTCGTGCCGCATGCTCCTGCCTCCCGTGGCCGGCTGTGCTGCCGCAGAGCCCTCACCGCCTCCTACTATTCCCACCGCTGGCCAGGCCCTACGGCGACGGTAGCCACACACCGCAGCCAAACCAGTGAACCCTCGTACTCCTCTCCGCGCCGGTTTCCACTGCCGCGTCTTCCGCGGCTCCGCGTCGTCCCCTTCCTAGGCCTCGCCGTCATCCATCGCCGTGGTGCTCTCCGCGCAGCGTGGTCAACGTGGTCAAGGAACGACTTCCATCGGAAGAGTACTGTACTTGGAGAGGCTGACAGCTGGGTCCATGGCCACAACCCAGTTTTTTTGTGATTTGCCAAGTAAGTCGCTTTGTCAGGCCTGTTGGGCTGCAAATCTTTCAAGACGAGGAGAGCTTTCATTCGGCTGGCCGAGAAAATGGCCCATCAATAATGAGAAATGGGTCGTACATTTTTAAAACACATCAAACTGGCAATTAGTTTCAAATATTTTTTTTTTCATTTCAAGATTTTAAATTACATTAATTTTTATGCGTGGAGAATTTGTTGGATTTTATATTGATATACATTTATTTTTAAAATCAGTTTGAATGTGAGTCGAAATTTCGGGATTAAAAACAGTTCGGACCGCACCGAAATATGCAAAATTTCGTATAATTTTTTAACCATGGCCACAATATGGGCTATAATGCTAACAAAAAGAATATGGGCTCCAAAAAACCTTAAGAATTAGCAAATGGGCTGTAAATTATTAGAAATAATGGCAGATGGGTTGTATGCTGTTTTCCACAGATTTGAGGCTTTCCTAAAAAAAAGGTTGACGCACAAGCACTGACTGTTGGATGTCCATCCAACGGCCGTCGTGCTTCTTCAATCTCTGCTCTTCCTGCTCCAGCCGCTCAAACAAGCGCCGGCTGGACTGCCTGCTCCCTCCTCCCTGCGGCCGGCTGTGCTGCCGCGCAGGCTTCACCGCCCCACCGTACTCCCATCGCTGGCCTAGCCATCCCTCTACTCACCCACACCTGCTGTTATTCTCCGGCGACGGCAGACGAACCAGTAAACCCTCGTACAGTCGACTCCCCTCCGCGTGGGAAACAACTGCCGAGTCTTCCCCGCCTCCGTGTCGTTCCCTTCCTAGGCCTCGCCGTCGTCCACCGCCCTGGTGCTCTCGGCGCGGTCTGGTCAACGTGGTCAATGACCGACATGCATCTGAAGTGGACTGTACGTGGAGAGGCCAACAGCTGGGTCCACGGCCGCACGCAAGGAAATGCCTCCTTATTACGCGCAAAATAGTGATTCCTCCACCTGACATCAGGGACCCACCGAAAGGGCCTCTGTATTTCGCGAAAAAAACATTACCGCCGCTGACAGCTCGGACCCACCAGCTATATCTTCGCACGCAAGGAAGTGCCTCCTTATTACGCACAAAAAAAGAATACTCCCCCTACTAGCTAGGACCCACCATGGTGGGAGGCTGACTTGTGGGCCTACTAAGTTGACTGGGACGGGGGCCTTTGTCAACTTTAGTCAATATGAATGATTCTAGCTCCACTGACCGTACAATGTCCATCCAACGGCCGTAGTGCTTCTTCAACCTCTGGTCTTCTTGCTCCAGCCGCCACAAAGCAGCGCCGGTCGTGCCGCATGCTCCTGCCTCCCGTGGCCGGCTGTGCTGCCGCGGAGGCCTCACCGCCCCCTACTATTCCCACCGCTGGCCAGGCCCTGCGGCGACGGCAGCCTCACACCGCAGCCGAACCAGTGAACCCTCGTACTCCTCTCCGTGCGGGCTTCCACTGCCGCGTCTTCCCCGGCTCCCCGTTGTCCCCTTCCTAGGCCTCGCCTTCGTCCACCGCCCTGGTGCTCTTGGCGCGGCGTGGTCAACGTGGTCAAGGAACGACTTCCATCGGACGTGGACTGTACGTGTAGAGGCTGACAGCTGGGTCCACGGCCGGAGCAAGGAAGTGCCTCCTTATTACACGAAAAATAATGGTTCCTCCACCTGACAGCTGGGACCCATCAGACGGGCCACTGTATTTCGCGAAAAAACGTTTCCCCCTGACTGCTGGGACCCACCAGCTACATCTTCGCACGCAAGGAAGTGCGTCCGGGCAAAAAAAATGATTTGCCCCCTTGACTGCTGGGACCCACCAGCTACATCTTCGCAGGCAAGGAAGTGCTTGACAGTCGGGACCCACCTGGTCGAAGCGTACATAGCATTGCCATTCTGGTCGCGAATGTGTACGTACATACTGGTCGATGTAGAGGCATGCACGTGTCGTAGTAGAGGCGCACACGTAGCATGTACATGTACGTACAGCGGCCAGTGTGCAAGAAAGAAAATACGGCCACATACGTACATACGGGCAGGGTCTCGAACGCCTACACGCGCATACGTACGGCCAGGGCTCGTGTACATGGCTGGGTCGGAACGGAGAAATAGCGTCGTCGTCGTGTTCATGGGGAGCCAACCGGCTGGGTCGGAACGGAATGCGTCGTCGTGTTCATCGGGAGGGCTTGGACGGAACAGCCGATGGAAACGAGGCCTGGCGTACCGCAGAACGGAGGAAACGGCCTTGTGTTCGACCGGCCACGTTTGAAACGGGATCCTGTTCATCGGGAGGGGTCTGGCGTACCGCAAAACGGAGGAAACGGACCTCCTACGGTCGAAACGGGGGTCCTGTTGATCGGGAGGGGTGTGGCGTACCGCAAAACGGAGGAAACAGACTTGTGTTGGAGCGCTACGGTCGAAACGGGGGTCCTGTTCATCAGGAGGGGTGTGGCGTACCGCAAAACGGGACTCCACGGGACACTGTTCATCTCCACCGTCGACCCCCTCCCACCTCCACGGGCTACTGTGTTGGGAATCGTAGCATAATTTAAAATTTTCCTACGCTCACCAAGATGCATCTATGGAGTCTACTAGCAATGAGGGGAAAGGAGTGCATCTACATACCCTTGTAGATCGCGAGCGGAAGCGTTCCAATGAACGTGGATGACGGAGTCGTACTCGCCGTGATCCAAATCACCGATGACCGAGTGCCGAACGGACGGGACCTCCGCGTTCAACACACGTACGGTGCAGCGACGTCTCCACCTTCTTGATCCAGCAAGGGGGAAGGAGAGGTTGATGGAGATCCAGCAGCACGACGGCGTGCTGGTGGATGTAGCGGGTCTCCGGCAGGGCTTCGCCAAGCTTCTGCGAGAGAGAGAGAGAGAGAGAGAGAGAGGTGTTGCAGGGGAGGAGGGAGGCGCCCAAGGCTGTAGGTTGCTGCCCTCCCTCCCCCCCTTTATATAGGCCCCCTTGGGAGGGGGGGCCGGCCAAAACCCATCTAGGGTTGGGGGGGGGGCGGCGGCCAAGGGGTGGAAAGGGTTGCCTTGCCCCCCAAGCCAAGGGGGAAGTCCCCCCACCCTAGGGTTCCCAACCCTAGGCGCATGGGGAGAGGCCCAAGGGGGGGCGCCCAGCCCACTAGGGGCTGGTTCCCTTCCACTTTCAGCCCATGGGGCCCTCCGGGATAGGTGGCCCCACCCGATGGACCCCCGGGACCCTTCCGGTGGTCCCGGTACAATACCGGTAACCCCCGAAACTTTCCCAATGGCCGAAACTTGACTTCCTATATATAATTCTTCACCTCCGGACCATTCCGGAACCTCTCGTGACGTCCGGGATCTCATCCGGGACTCCGAACAACTTTCGGGTTTCCGCATACATATATCTCTACAACCCTAGCGTCACCGAACCTTAAGTGTGTAGACCCTACGGGTTCGGGAGACATGCAGACATGACCGAGACGCCTCTCCGGTCAATAACCAAGAGCGGGATCTGGATACCCATGTTGGCTCCCACATGTTCCACGATGATCTCATCGGATGAACCACGGTGTCGAGGATTCAATCAATCCCGTATGCAATTCCCTTTGTCAAACGGTATGTTACTTGCCCGAGATTCGATCGTCGGTATCCCAATACCTTGTTCAATCTCGTTACCGGCAAGTCTCTTTACTCGTACCGCAATGCATGATCCCGTGACTAACGCCTTAGTCACATTGAGCTCATTATGATGATGCATTACCGAGTGGGCCCAGAGATACCTCTCCGTCACACGGAGTGACAAATCCCAGTCTCGATCCGTGCCAACCCAACAGACACTTTCGGAGATACCCGTAGTGCACCTTTATAGTCACCCAGTTACATTGTGACGTTTGGCACACCCAAATCACTCCTACGGTATCCGGGAGTTGCACAATCTCATGGTCTAAGGAAAAGATACTTGACATTGGAAAAGCTCTAGCAAACGAAACTACACGATCTTTTATGCTATGCTTAGGATTGGGTCTTGTCCATCACATCATTCTCCTAATGATGTGATCCCGTTATCAACGACATCCAATGTCCATGGTCAGGAAACCGTAACCATCTATTGATCAACGAGCTAGTCAACTAGAGGCTTACTAGGGACATGGTGTTGTCTATGTATCCACACATGTATCTGAGTTTCCTATCAATACAATTCTAGCATGGATAATTAACGATTATCATGAATAAGGAAATATAATAATAAACAATTTATTATTGCCTCTAGGGCATATTTCCAACAGTCTCCCACTTGCACTAGAGTCAATAATCTAGTTCACATCACCATGTGATTAACACTCACTGGTCACATCACCAACATCTAAAGAGTTTACTAGAGTCAACAATCTAGTTCACATCACTATGTGATTAACACTCAATGTGTTCTGGTTTGATCATGTTATGCTTGTGAGAGAGGTTATTAGTCAATGGGTCTGAACCTTTCAGAACCGTGTGCTTTACGAATATCTATGTCATCTTGTGGATGCTACCACGCGCTATTTGGAGCCATTTCAAATAATTGCTCTACTATACGAATCCGGTTTACTACTCAGAATCATCCGGATTAGTGTCAAAGTTCGCATCGACGTAACCCTTTACGACGAACTCCTTTCCACCTCCATAATCGAGAAAATTCCTTAATCCACTAGGTACTAAGGATAAGTTCGACCGCTGTCATGAGATCCTTTCCCGGATCACTATTGTACCCTCTTGACCAACTCATGGCAAGGCACACTACATGTGCGGTACACAGCATAGCATACTATAGAACCTACGTCTAAAGCATAGGGGACGACCTTCGTCCTTTCTCTATCTTCTGCTGTGGTCAGGTCTTGAGTCTTACTCAATACTCACACCTTGTAACACAGCCAAGAACTCCTTCTTTGCTGATCTATTTTGAACTCTTTCAAAATCATGTCAAGGTGTGCTGTCTTTTGAAAGTATCATCAGGCGTCTTGATCTATCTCTATGGATCTTGATGCCCAATATGTAAGCAGCTTTATCCAGGACTTCCTTTGAAAAATTCCTTTCAAACAACACTTTATGCTTTCCAGAAATTTTACATCATTTCGGATCAACAATATGTCATTCACATATACTTATCAGAAATGTTGTAGCGCTCCCACTCACTTTATTGTAAATACAAGTTTCTAACAAACTTTGTATAAACCCAAAAACTTTGATCACTCCATCAAAGCGTATATTCTGACTCCGAGATGCTTGCTCTAATCCATGGAAGGATCGCTAGAGCTAGCATACCTTTTAGCATCCTTAGGATCGACAAAACCTTTCTGATTGTATCACATACAACCTTTCCTTACGAAAACTGGTAAGGAAACTTGTTTTGACATCCATCTCCCAGATTTCATAAATGCAGCTAATGCTAACATGATTCCGACGGACCTAAGCATCGCTACGGATGAGAAAAACTCAACGTAGTCAACTCCTTGAACTTGTGAAAATACTCTTTGCCACAAGTCGAGCTTCATAGACGGTAACATTACCGTCCATGTCTGTCTTCTTCTTAAAGATCCATTTATCTGAATGGCTTGCCGATCATCGGGCAAGTTCACCAAAGTCCACGCTTTGTTCTGATACATGGATTCTATCTCGGATTTCATGGCCTCGAGCCATTCGTCGGAATATGGGCCCACCATCGCTTCTCCATAGCTCGCATGTTCATTGTTGTCTAGCAACATGACTTCCAAGACAGGATCACGCATTACTCTGAAGTAGTGCGCATCCTCGTCGTCCTACGAGGTTTGGTAGTGACTTGATCCGAAGTTTCATGATCACTATCATAAGCTTCCACTTCAATTGGTATAGGTGCCACAGGAACAACTTCCTGTGCCCTGCTACACACTAGTTGAAGCGACGGTTCAATAACCTTATCAAGTCTCCACCATCCTCCCACTCAATTCTTTCGAGAGAAACTTTTCCTCGAGAAAGGACTCATTTCTAGAAGCAATTACTTTTGCTTCCAGATCTGAAATAGGAGGTATACCCAACTGTTTTTGGGTATTCTATGAAGATGCATTTATCCGCTTTGGGTTCGAGCTTATCAGCCTGAAACTTTTTCACATAAGCATCGCAGCCCCAAACTTTTAAGAAACGACAACTTAGGTTTCTCTAAACGGTGTCGTCTCAACGGAATTGCGTGGTGCCCCTTTTAAAGTGGATGCGGTTGTCTCTAATGCCTAACCCATAAACGATAGTGGTAATTCGATAAGAAACATCATGGTATGCACCATATCCAATAGGGTGCAGTTATGATGTTCGGACACACCATCACACTATGGTGTTCCAGGCAGTATTAATTGTGAAACACTTTCCACAATGTCTCAATTGTGTGCCAAACTCGTATCTCAGATACTCATCTCTATGATCATATCACAGACATTTTATCCTCTTGTCACGACGATCTTCAACTTCACTCTGAAATTACTTGAACCTTTCAATAATTCAGACTAGTGTTTCATCAAGTAAATACACTCAGCATCTACTCAAATCATCTGTGAAGTAAGAACATAACGATATCCACTGCATGCCTCAGCACTCATTGGACTGCGTACATCAAAATGTATTACTTCCAATAAGTTGCTCTCTTGTTCCATCTTACTGAAAACGAGGACTTTCAGTCATCTTGCCCATGTGGTATGATTTGCATGTCTCAAGTGATTCAAAATCAAGTGAGTCCAAACGATCCATCTGCATGGAGTTTCTTCATGCATATATATACCAATAGACATGGTTCGCATGTCTCAATCTTTTCAAAACGAGTGAGTCCAAAGATCCATCTATATGGAGCTTCTTCATGCGTTTTATACCAATATGACTCAAGTAGCAGTGCCACAAGTATGTGGTACTATCATTACTATCTTATATCTTTTGGCACGAACATGTGTATCATGGCGATCGAGATTCATTTCAGGTGCAAGACCATTGAAGGTATTATTCAAATAAACAGAGTAACCATTATTCTCCTTAAATGAATAACCGTATTGCGATAAACATAATCCAATCATGCTTAACGCAAACACCAAATCTCGATGGTAGAGGGAGCATTCGATGCTTGATCACATCAACCTTGGAAACACCTCCAACACATATCGTCATCTCACCTTTAGCTAGTCTCCGTTTATTCCGCAGCTTTTATTTCGAGTTACTAACACTTAGCAACCGAACCAGTATCTAATACCCTGGTGCTGCTAGGAGTACTAGTAAAGTACACATTCATATAACGTATATCCAATATACTTCTGTCGACCTTGCCTGCCTTCTCATCTACCAAGTATCTAGGGTAGTACTGCTTCAGTGACCGTTCCTCTCATTACAGAAGCACTTAGTCTCGGGTTTGGGTTCAACCTTGGGATTCTTCACTAGAGCAGCAAACGACTTGCTGTTTCATGAAGTATCCCTTTTGCCCTTGCCCTTCTTAAACTAGTGGTTTTACTAACCATCAACAATTGATGCTCCTTCTTGATTTCTACTCTCGCGGTGTCAAACATCGCGAATAGCTCAAGGATCATCATAACTATCCTTGATATGTTATAGTTCATCACGAAGCTCTACTAGCTTGGTGGCAGTGACTATGGATAACTATCACTATCTCATCTGGGAGATTAACTCCCACTCGATTCAAGTGATTGTAGTACTCAGACAATCTGAGCACATGCTCAACGATTGAGCTTTTCTCCCTTAGTTTGCAGGTTTAAGAAACTTGTCAGAGGTCTCATACCTCTTGACGTGGGCACTAGTCTGAAATCCCAATTTCAGTCTTCGGAACATCTCATATGTTCTGCGACGTTTCAAAAAACGTCTCTCGTGCCACAATCCTAAACCGTTAGCATTACTCACTGAACTATCACGTAGTCATCAAAACGTGTATGTCAGATGTTTCGCAACATCTACAGACGACGCTGAGGTTCAGCACACCGAGCGGTGCATTAAGGACATAAGCCTTCTGTGCAGCAATGAGGACAATCCTCAGTTTACGGACCCAGTCCGCATAATTGCTACTACCAACATTCAACTAAATTTTCTCTAGGACCGTATTTTAAACAGTAGAACTAAAGCGTATGACATAATTCGCAAAGACCTTTTGACTATGTTCATGATAATGAAGTTCATCTAATTATGAACTCCCACTCAGATAGACATCCCTCTAGTCATCTAAGTGAAACATGATCCGAGTTTAACTAGGCCGTGTCCGATCATCACGTGAGACGGACTAGTCAAGATCGGTGAACATCTCCATGTTGATCGTATCTTCTATACGACTCATGCTCGACCTTTCGGTCCTCCGTGTTCCGAGGCCATGTGTGTACATGCTAGGCTCGTCAAGTCAACCTAAGTGTATTGCGTGTGTTCCGAGGCCATGTCTGTACATGCTAGGCTCGTCAACACCCGTTGTATTCGAACGTTAGAATCTATCACACCCGATCATCACGTGGTGCTTCGAAACAACGAACCTTCGCAACGGTGCACAGTTAGGGTGAACACTTTCTTGAAATTATTATAAGGGATCATCTTACTTACTACCATCGTTCTAAGCAAATAAGATGCAAAAACATGATAAACATCACATGCAATCAAATAGTGACATGATATGGCCAATATCATCATGCTCCTTTGATCTCCATCTTCGGGGCACCATGATCATCTTCGTCACCGGCATGACACCATGATCTCCATCATCATGATCTCCATCATTGTGTCTTCTTGAAGTCGTCACGCCAACGATTACTTCTACTTCTATGGCTAACGCGTTTAGCAACAAAGTAAAGTAATTTACATGGCGTTATTCAATGACACGCAGGTCATGCAAAATAATAAAGACAACTCCTATGGCTCCTGCCGGTTGTCATACTCATCGACATGCAAGTCGTGATTCCTATTACAAGAATATGATCAATCTCATACATCACATATATCATTCATCACATCTTCTGGCCATATCACATCACATTGCACTTGCTGCAAAAACAAGTTAGACGTCCTCTAATTGTTGTTGCAAGTTTTTACGTGGTTTGTAGGTTTCTAGCAAGAACGTTTCTTACCTACGTATGACCACAACGTGATTTGCCAATTTCTATTTACCCTTCATAAGGACCCTTTTCATCGAATCCGTTCCGACTAAAGTAGGAGAGACAGACACCCGCTAGCCACCTTATGCATCTAGTGCATGTCAGTCGGTGGAACCTGTCTCACGTAAGCGTACGTGTAAGGTCGGTCCGGGCCGCTTCATCCTACAATGCCGCCGAAACAAGAAACGACTAGTAGCAGCAAGAAGAATTGGCAAACTCAACGCCCACAACTGCTTTGTGTTCTACTCGTGCATAGTAACTACGCATAGACCTGGCTCATGATGCCACTGTTGGGAATCGTAGCATAATTTAAAATTTTCCTACGCTCACCAAGATGCATCTATGGAGTCTACTAGCAACGAGGGGAAAGGAGTGCATCTACATACCCTTGTAGATCGCGAGCGGAAGCGTTCCAATGAACGTGGATGACGGAGTCGTACTCGCCGTGATCCAAATCACCGATGACCGAGTGCCGAACGAACGACACCTCTGCGTTCAACACACGTACGGTGCAACGACGTCTCCTCCTTCTTGATCCAGCAAGGGGGAAGGAGAGGTTGATGGAGATCCAGCAGCACGACGGCATGGTGGTGGATGTAGCGGGTCTCCGGCAGGGCTTCGCCAAGCTTCTGCGAGAGAGAGAGAGAGAGAGAGAGAGAGAGAGAGAGAGAGAGAGAGAGAGAGAGAGAGAGAGAGGTGTTGCAGGGGAGGAGGGAGGCGCCCAAGGCTGTAGGTTGCTGCGGGGTTCCCAACCCTAGGCGCATGGGGGGAGGCCCAAGGGGGGGCGCCCAGCCCACTAGGGGCTGGTTCCCTTCCACTTTCAGCCCATGGGGCCCTCCGGGATAGGTGGCCCCACCCGGTGGACCCCCGGGACCCTTCCGGTGGTCCCGGTACAATACCGGTAACCCCCGAAACTTTCCCGGTGGCCGAAACTTGACTTCCTATATATAATTCTTCACCTCCGGACCATTCCGGAACCTCTCGTGACGTCCGGGATCTCATCCGGGACTCCGAACAACTTTCGGGTTTCCGCATACATATATGTCTACAACCCTAGCGTCACCGAACCTTAAGTGTGTAGACCCTACGGGTTCGGGAGACATGCAGACATGACCGAGACGCCTCTCCGGTCAATAACCAAGAGCGGGATCTGGATACCCATGTTGGCTCCCACATGTTCCACGATGATCTCATCGGATGAACCACGGTGTCGAGGATTCAATCAATCCCGTATGCAATTCCCTTTGTCAAACGGTATGTTACTTGCCCGAGATTCGATCGTCGGTATCCCAATACCTTGTTCAATCTCGTTACCGGCAAGTCTCTTTACTCGTACCGCAATGCATGATCCCGTGACTAACGCCTTAGTCACATTGAGCTCATTATGATGATGCATTACCGAGTGGGCCCAGAGATACCTCTCCGTCACACGGAGTGACAAATCCCAGTCTCGATCCGTGCCAACCCAACAGACACTTTCGGAGATACCCGTAGTGCACCTTTATAGCCACCCAGTTACATTGTGACGTTTGGCACACCCAAATCACTCCTACGGTATCCGGGAGTTGCACGATCTCATGGTCTAAGGAAAAGATACTTGACATTGGAAAAGCTCTAGCAAACGAAACTACAAGATCTTTTATGCTATGCTTAGGATTGGGTCTTGTCCATCACATCATTCTCCTAATGATGTGATCCTGTTATCAACGACATCCAATGTCCATGGTCAGGAAACCGTAACCATCTATTGATCAACGAGCTAGTCAACTAGAGGCTTACTAGGGACATGGTGTTGTCTATGTATCCACACATGTATCTGAGTTTCCTATCAATACAATTCTAGCATGGATAATAAACGATTATCATGAATAAGGAAATATAATAACAACCAATTTATTATTGCCTCTAGGGCATATTTCCAACATACTGTTCATCCACCGTCGACCTCCTCCAGCCTCCACCTGCGACTGTTCATCCACGGGCTCCTGTTCATCCAGCCTCCACCATTCGCTACTCCACCGGCTACTGTTCAACCAGCCCTCTCCACGGGCTCCTGTTCAACCACCCCTCCACGGGCTACTGGTCATCCAGCCCTCCACGGGGTGGTCCTGTTCATCCAGCCCTCCACGGGGTGGTCCTGTTCATCCTGCCCTCCACGGGGTGGTCCTTTTCATCCTGCCCTCCACGGGGTGGTCCTGTTCATCCTGCCCTCCACGGGGTCCTGTTCATCCAGCCCCAACCGGCTCAATCGATCGGGGTCCTGTTCATCCAGAGGCAACACCATGGGGTCCTGTTCATCCACCCCCACCGGGAACTGTTCATCCAAAACCCCCCAGCAATGCTCACTGTTCATCCAGAGGCAGCATCGATCGGCTTCAGTTAGCAGCAGTAGCGAAGGAATCGCTCGATCGGGTTCAGTTAACAGCCATCGATCGATCGCTCGGGTTCAGTAACGCGTAGCCTGCAGTGCAATCGCTCGGGTTCAGTTAGAGCCCAACGCCTCGCTCGGGTTCAGTTAGAGCCAACGCCTCGCACACACGCGTGTACGTGTACGAGAGAAACGCGCATCGCTCGGCCCCCGACCTCCCACCGTAACCGGGAACTCCCCGAAATTTTCCTCGCCCTTGCTTCTACCACGGTTTTTTCCATCATGGACGGCCCAAAGAATGTCATGCAGCTGCGTCTACGGCCCGCCCAGGATGAAAAGCCCATTTTCTGTCATGATTTTTTGTCATAGAAGTAGGAGCCCACCACATCTATGATGATACCGGGTTTTGTCACAATTATCGTCATAGAAGTGTCATATGTATGACATAATTTTTTTTCGTTCGGCCCAAAATGTCACGGATGTGTGTTTTTTTTGTAGTGCCTCTAGTCATCTAAGTGATACATGATCCGAGTCAACTAGGCCGTGTCCGATCATCACGTCAGACGGACTAGTCATCATTGGTGAACATCTTCATGTTGATCGTATCTGCTATACGACTCATGTTCGACCTTTCGGTCTCTTGTGTTCCGAGGCCATGTTTGTACATGCTAGGCTCGTCAAGTCAACCTAAGTGTTTTGCGTGTGTAAATCTGGCTTACACCCGTTGTATGCGAACGTTAGAACCTATCACACCCGATCATCACGTGGTGCTTCGGAACAACGAACCTTTGCAACGGTGCACAGTTAGGGGAAACACTTTCTTGAAATTTTAGCGAGGGATCATCTTATTTATGATACCGTCATTCTAAGCAAATAAGATGTAAAAACATGATAAACATCACATGCAATCAAATAGTGACATGATATGGCCAATATCATTTTTTGCTCCTTTTGATCTCCATCTTCGGGGTGCCATGATCATCATCGTCACCGGCATGACACCAAGATCTCCATCATCGTGTCTTCATGAAGTTGTCTCGCCAACTATTACTTCTACTACTATGGCTAACGGTTAGCAATAAATTAAAGTAATTACATGATGTTTCAGTTGACACGCAGGTCATAAATAAATTAAGACAACTCCTATGACTCCTGTCGGTTGTCATACTCATCGACATGCAAGTCGTGATTCCTATTACAAGAACATGATCAATCTCATACATCACATATATCATTCATCACATTCTTCTAGCCATATCACATCACATGACACATGCTGCAAAAACAAGTTATACGTCCTCTAATTGTTGTTGCAAATTTTTTACGTGGCTGCTATAGGTTTCTAGCAAGAACGTTTCTTACCTACGCCAAAACCACAATGTGATATGCCAATTTCTATTTACCCTTCATAAGGACCCTTTTCATCGAATCCGATCCGACTAAAGTGGGAGAGACAGAAACCCGCTAGCCACCTTATGCAACTAGTGCATGTCAGTCGGTGGAACCTGTCTCACGTAAGCGTACGTGTAAGGTCGGTCCGGGTCGCTTCATCCCACGATGCCGCCGAATCAAGATAAGACTAGTAACGGCAAGTAAATTGACAAAATCGACGCCCACAACAACTTGTGTTCTACTCGTGCATAGAAACTACGCATAGACCTAGCTCTTGATGCCACTGTTCGGGATCGTTGCAGAAATTAAAAAATTTCTACGCATCACCAAGATCAATCTATGGAGTTTACTAGCAATGAGAGGGGAGTGCATCTTCATACCTTTGAAGATCGCGAGACGGAAGCGTTGCAAGAACGCGGATGAGGGAGTCGTACTCGTAGCGATTCAAATCGCGGTGGATTCCGATCCTAGTGCCGAACAACGGCACCTCCGCGTTCAACACACGTGCAGCCCGGTGACGTCTCCCGCACCTTGATCCAGCAAGGAGGAGGGAGAGGGCTCCAACAGTAGCATGACGGCGTGGTGGTGATGGAGTGGCAGTTCTCCGGCAGGGCTTCGCCAAGCTCACGCGGAGGAGGAGAGGTGTTGGGGAGGGGAGGGGCTGCGCCTTGGATGTGGTGCTGCAGCCCTCCCTCCACCCCTCTATTTATAGGGAGAAGGGAGAAGGGGGCCGGCCCCTCTAGATGAGATCTAGAGGGGGGGCGGCGGCCAAGGGGGAGGGGGCTTGCCCCCCAAGCAAGGGGGCACCCCCTTTAGGGTCCCCCCAACCCTAGGCGCATGGGCCCTAGGGGGGATGGTGCCCAGCCCACTTAGGGGCTGGTTCCCTTCCACCTACAGCCCATAGGGCCCTCCGGGGCAGGTGGACCCTCCCGGAGGACCCCCGGAACCCCTTCGGTGGCCCCGATACAATACCGGCATACCCCCGAACACTTCCAGTGACCGTATGATGACTTCCCATATATAAATCTTCACCTCCGGACCATTCCGGAACTCCTCGTGACGTCCAGGATGTCATCCAGGACTCCAAACAACATTCGGTCATCACATACAAATCTTCCTTATAACCGTAGCGTCATCGAACCTTAAGTGTGTAGACCCTACGGGTTTGGGAATCATGCAGACATGACCGAGACAGCTCTCTAGCCAATAACCAACAGCAGGATCTGGATACCCATGTTGGATCCCACATGTTCCACGATGATCTCATCGGATGAACCACGATGTCGAGGATTCAAGCAATCCCGTATACAATTCCCTTTGTCAATCGGTACGTTACTTGCCCGAGATTCGATCGTTGGTATCCCAATACCTCGTTCAATCTCGTTACGGCAAGTCACTTTACTCGTTCCGTAATGCATGATCCCGTGACTAACTACTTAGTCACATTGAGCTCATTATGATGACGCATTACCGAGTGGGCCCAGAGATACCTCTCCGTCATACGGAGTGACAAATCCCAGTCTCGATCTGTGCCAACCCAACAGACACTTTCAGAGATACCTGTAGTGCACCTTTATAGCCACCCAGTTACGTTGTGACGTTTGGTACACTCAAAGCATTCCTACGGTATCCGGGAGTTGCACGATCTCATGGTCTAAGGAAATGATACTTGACATGAGAAAAGCTTTAGCAAATAAACTACACGATCTAGTGCTATGCTTAGGATTGGGTCTTGTCCATCACATCATTCTCCTAATGATGTGATCCCGTTATCAATGACATCCAATGTCCATGGTCAGGAAACCGTAACCATCTATTGATCAACGAGCTAGTCAACTAGAGGCTCACCAGGGACATGTTATGGTCTATGTGTTCACACATGTATTATGATTTCCGGATAACACAATTATAGCATGAACAATAGACAATAATCAGGAACAAGGAAATATAATAATAGCCATTTTATTATTGCCTCTAGGGCATATTTCCAACAAAATCATACTCTGACTTGTGAATATGAGCGTGTTTCTTCAAACGGCTATGTTCATAAGACTAAGAACTATTCTGCTTATTTTTATGAGTATTATTCACCTCCTGCAAGGCTATTTGCTAGGGATCCAAAGCCGAAGTTCTGAGATGCTGCACTTAGACTCATTTCTTCGAATCCACCCCTGAAAATGTGGGTGGTTAAGAAAACTTAACTCTCTTTTGCAGGGAAAGGTCTTCAGCCAGAAATCAAAGGCGTCTGATGCTATTGTTGGGGACCTAAAACATCTTGTGGGGCGCAAGATAAAATGCCCAAATAGTCTTACTATGTATTTTGTTCCTGGTTTCCTTGACAGTCATCCTATCTACCCTAACCAGGATCTGAACTTTCATAATCCACTCGTTCGTCAAATGTTTATGCTTCACAATACCCTTGGTAAAGCCTATCCCCCTAACTGCACTGTAGGGTATGACACCAAAGGCTTCAGAATGGATTATGGATAGTGGATGCACTAATCACATGACTGGTGATTGAAGTCTTCTCATGGACTCAACCTTACGTCCATCTGACAAGAGTCACATCACATTTGCTGACACTGGTAAAAGCAAGGTATTGGGACTAGGTAGAGTTGCAATCTCAAAGGATCAGCACATGGATAAAGTGATGCTTGTTGAATCCCTTGGTTTCAACTTAATGTCTGTCTCAATGCTTTGTGATTTGAACATGATTGTGATATTTGGAAAATATCATTGCGTTGTTCTAATGGAAACTGACAAATCTCTAGTCTTTGAAGGGTATCGGGAAGATGATTTGTATATGGTAGTTTTCTCAGCAGGACCACAGATGGCCTTTTTTCTTCTAGCAAAAGCTTCAGAATGCTGGCTCTGGCATCGGAGGCTAGGGCATGCTGGCATGAGGAACTTATACACACTCGCGAAGAAGAAACATGTCGTAGGCATCAAGGGCGTTAAGTTCAAGAAGGATCATCTGTGTGGTGCCTGCGAAGCTGGAAAGATGACAAGGGCCAGGCATCCCTCGAAGACAATTATGACGACATCTCAACCCTTCGAGCTGCTTCACATGGACTTATTTGGCCCTACTCACTACTCTACTCTTACTACCACTGCTTGCCTCTATGGTTTCGTCGTTGTTGACGACTATTCAAGATATACATGGGTGCATATAATCCTTTACAAGAATGAAGTGCAGGATCTTCAGACGATTCGCCAATCGTGCCATGACGAACTATGGCATCAAGATCAAGCACATCAGAAGTGACAATGGCACAGAGTTCAAGAACACAGGCCTCGATACTTATCTTGATACATTGGGCATCACTCATGAGTTCTCAGCTCCATACACACCTCAGCAGAATGGCATCGTGGAGCGCAAGAATAGAACACTCATTGAGATGGCTCGGACGATGCTTGATGAGTACAAGACTCCAAGGAAGTTCTGGCCTGAAGCCATTGATACTGCATGCCACGTCATCAACCGTGTTTATCTTCACAAGCTTATAAAGAAGACATCCTATGAGCTCCTAACTGGTAAGAAGCCAAACATCAGTTACTTCAGAGTATTTGGTGCTAGGTGCTGGATCAAGGATCCACATCACACTTCAAAATTTGCACCGAAAGCACATGAAGGTTTTATGCTTGGTTACGAAAAGGATTCGCACTCCTACAGAGTCTTCAACCTCTTTCACTATAAAGTGGTTGAAATTGTGGATGTGCGGTTCGATGAGACTAACGGCTTGCAAAGAGAGCACTTGCCAAATGTGCTAGATGAAGTCCCACCTAGTGAATCCATCAAGCTTATGGGTACTGGAGAAATCATACCTTCAGAGGCTCAGGCAGAAGAGGAACTTATCATTTCTGCGCCTAATCAACCTGAAGACACTGATCAGCCTGAAGCCAATGCCGAAGAAGAAGACAATGGTTAACAAGGGCAAAATCTTCGTCCAGTTCATCCCCGTGTTGCAAATGAAGTACAAATTGAGAAGATAATTGATAGCATCAATGCACCTGGTCCACTCACTCGTTCAAGAGCAACACAGCTAGCAAATTTTTGTGGGCACTTTGCATTTTTCTCTATATCTGAACCCAAGAAAGTTGCTGAAGCCTTCATGGAACAATGGATTCAAGCTATGCAAGAAGAGCCTCACCAGTTTGACTTGAACAATGTGTGGGAATTAGTCAAGCGCCCTGACCCTCGCAAGCACAACATCATAGGCACCAAATGGATGTATCGCAACAAACAAGATGAGCATGGTCAAGTAGTCAGAAACAACGCTCGTCTCGTTGCTCAAGGATACACTCAAGTTGAAGGGATTGACTTCGATGAAACATTTGCTCCGATGGCTAGGCTTGAAGCCATTCGCATACTGCTAGCCTATGCCAACCATCACAACATCCTTCTGTATCAAATGGATGTGAAGAGTGCCTTTCTCAATGGCAAGATTGAAGAAGAAGTGTATGCTGCACAACCACTTGGCTTTGAAGATCCAAAACATCCTGATATGGTATACAAGCTCAACAAGGCACTGTATGGCCTCAAACAAGCCCCTCGTGCTTGGTATGATACACTCAAAGACTTCTTGAAGAGCAAAGGCTTCAAACCTGGTTCCCTGGATCCCACTCTATTCACGAATACATACGATGGTGAACTGTTTGTGTGCCAGATCTATGTGGATGACATTATCTTCGGCTGCACTGACAAAAGATACTGTGATGAGTTGGAGCACATGATGCAAGATCAATATCAGATGTCCATGATGGGTGAGCTGAAGTTCTTCCTTGGTCTTCAAATCCGTCAGCAGAGCAACGACATCTTCATATCTCAAGAGAAATACCTCAAATATTGCCTGAAGAAGTTTGGAATGCAAGATTGCAAAGGTTACACAACGCCAATGCCAACCAAAAGTAATCTAGGCCCCGACAACAATGGTAAAGAGTTCGATCAAAAGGTATACCGCTCCATGATTGGTTCTTTACTCTATTTATGTGCATCTAGGCCAGATATCATGCTTAGCATTTGCATGTGTGCCCGATTCCAAGCGGCACCAAAGGAATCGCATCACTTAGCTGTGAAGCGAATTCTTCGATATTTGGCTTACACCCCAACACTAGGATTATGGTATCCAAAGGGCCCAGAGTTTGATCTAGTTGATTTCTCAGATGCTGATTATGCTGGTGACAAGGTTGATCGCAAGTCCACATCCAGCACATGTCATTTTCTTGGACGATCTGTTGTCTGTTGGTCTTCAAAGAAGCAGAACTGTGTGTCTCTCTCCACGGCTGAATTTGAATACATTGCTGCTGGATCTTGATGCGCTCAACTACTATGGATGACGCAAACTCTCAAGGACTATGGCATCCACCTGAAGCAAGTGCCACTTTATTGCGACAATGAAAGCGCCATCAAGATTGCCAGCAACCCAGTTCAGCACTCGAAGACAAAGCACATTGAAATTCGTCATCACTTTCTCAGAGATCATGTTATGAAGGAAGATATTGATATCATTCACGTCAACACTGAAGAGCAATTGGAAGATATCTTCACAAAGCCCTTGGATGAGAAAAGGTTTTGCAAGTTGCGGTGTGAGCTAAATATCTTAGAATCCTCGAATGTCCTGTGATTGGACACACATCCTAACGCTTATGCATGTTGATGACTTAGATGTGCAACACACGAAGTAAAGTATATCTTCAATAAATGAAGACATACACTCTAAGTGTGAATACATTAACGCGGAATTTGACTTCGGAGCGCCACGATAATTGTGCGCTGTGTCTGGGTCTAATACTTCCTATACGGTGGGTAACACCACCACCAAATTCTTGTTTGAAGTGTTTCATTTGGCATCACATTTGCAAAGTCTTTGCATTTGATTTGTCTTCAACATTGATTTGACTTAATGTTTATCTTCACAATGTTGATTTGGTCTTATACTGATATATACATATATTTGTGTTCTGTCCTCTATAGCATTCACTTATAGCTATGTCTTCATGTTTGAATCTTTTGATCTAAGTGAATGTGATCGGACCCTAACCCCCTCTATGCTTCTACCTCAGATTCTATCTATCTAAATCATATGCATTCTATTGAATCTGTCGATTGTCTTCCCTGAGTCCTTGTTAGCAGAAGACACAGAGACAAAAGTTGAATCTATTTTAATGTTATATCCTTATTGCTTGAAACCCGGAGAAGCCGGAACGACCACCCGACAATCCAGGCGTGCGTGGGAACATGGAACAACTTTCAATGTGTTGCATGCATGCCACGTGTCCTTCAAATGTGAATGCCAGGGGCACATGCGTAATTACGCTATGCTGTCCCTTTCCTTATATATACTCAACTCACCGCGGTCATTATCTCTTCTCCCACCTCGCCACCTCACACAAACCCTAGCGCCTTCGCTAGCTCGCGTCGACACCGGAGACGAAGCGCTTAGCTGCCGCGACTTCTCCGACGCCGTCCTCACGCCGGCCGCGGACCTCGTCCTCTCCGCCGCTGCCGTAGGTGTCTTCCGCCACCAAGTTAGGGCGCGGGAGATTGAACTGCTCAGCCTCCCTCTTTGCCTCGTCTAGCAGTTCGTCAAGGGTAATTAAAACTTACTTTTTACTGCCTTTTTGATCCGTCAGATCCATCCACTTCAATCGAAAGTGGATTCTAGACTTCCAAATCTGGATCTATCTTGTTCTGCATCTCATATCATGCCAAGTATATTCACTTATGCTTCACAACTAGTTAGATTCCTCACTTGTACTTATTCATGGATTCGTACAAATCTGGAACCAATTCTCTTCAAATCAGTGAATGTCTTCGCACTATGAGGTCAATGTCTTCAAATTGATTTATCTTCAAAATCTTCTGAGAATGCATATGACCTCTTCCCCTTCCCTCGCACCTCTAATGTTGTCACAGGTACATGTCCGTGGGAGAATCCCTTGGTTCTCATAGTCTGCATTCATTTGCAGAGTTCTCACATCGACACATCAACTCTCCTGAAGCCAGTTCCTGTCTGACCAGCAGACAGAAGCCATTCACGGTCTTGAAGCCTTTCAGCTTGAATATAATGGCCACTGAGAAATCATCTAGAAAGGGCGGCAGGCAGTGCCGTGGGGATACAGCCAAGGACTTGCCACCAGATCTCTTTGAAATGTACAAGACAGATCCCGAAGAGAATTACAATCAGCGCAAGACTCGAATCCAATGGATTCGAAGATATTGGGCAAAACAATGGTTCAAGTATCGATTGGTGACTGCTGAATATGCTGAAAAGAACGCTATCAAGCGCCCATGGGGAGAGATTCTATACAAAAATCTTCAGCCCAAGTCCAAGTCTGAAGCCATTGCTCAAGGCTTCTACCCTTGCATGGTCCGAGGACCACAGCCAGAGAATGCCGACCCATCATCTCTGTTATGGTGTCGCGACGACAATCTTTTCAAGCGCAACTACCAGTTCGCCAAAGATTCTGCTATGAAGAACAAGAAAGCATTTGGACTCGACTTCAACCCTGGTAGATCTGCTCCTAGGGCTGATGGCACCCGTGATGCCAATCCAAACGTCGTCGGCCCCTTCTATAACCTCGAAGGCCTCATCACTCACATAGCAGTACAGGGGCCCGCTGTGGAGCACTCAGCTGATGACGCAGATTCTGATGAAGCACCAGCTCCACCTAAGCCGCAGAAGCAGAAGAAATCAAAGGCTTCAAAGCCCTCTGCCGCAGCAAAAGCTTCGCGTGCGAAGCCATTGGCAACTGCACCTCCTGAACTCAGTGTGCAATCTAAAGATCTTTCTCGTGTCTCCAAGAAGACGGAGAAGCCCAAGAAGAAGAAGCCAATGAAGATTTCTGGGCATGAACTGACTCCAGCTGCCGTTCTCCGGAACGAAAATGAAGCCATTGATCTATCAAGCGACGAAGATCTTGGTGATGATGCTCTTGAGCTACTGATAAAGAGCAAGCAAGAGGCGGAGATCTTCAACGATTTGCCCCTCTTTGATGTGGATATTCTAAACAACTTCATCGATGAGTGGTTTGACAACCTGAGCCTCACCATTGATGATCTCCAGCTGCCAGTTGACATCATCGTCACCTTCCATGGAGCCATTGCTAATGAGCTGGCTCTGGCTCAAAAGATCGTCGAGCTCAAGAACAAAATTGATTATGAAAAGGCTCAATTCAAGAAGAACATGGCCAAGCTCAGCGTGGCTGATGTTCAAAGCTTCAAGCAGATGTTGCATGACCTCAAGGAAGAGTTTCACAAGAAACATGAAGAAGCAAAAGGTTCAAGAGAGCGGATGAAATACTTTGCAGAGAAATGTGTTCAAGCACACAATGAGGCAGAAAAGCGCAAGGCTCTTGGGCGTCCAGGCATCGACCCCAAGATGGCTGCCAAACTGAAGAAAAAGCCTACTGTGGCCCAAGCTGAAGAATCAACGCATGAAGCACCTCGCATTGTCTTCCCTGCCAGCATGACAGGCTCGAAGCCTAAGGTCTCCACAGTAGCTTCAGAACTCAAGAAGACTAGGGCAGCTGAAGCTGAAGACAAGAAGCGCAAGCACAAGAATGTTTCTGATGATGCTCCATCAAATAAGAAATTGAAGAAGTCTTCAAAGAAAGAGCGTGTTGCGGCCTCTGAACCTCTAATTGTCGAGCCCATTTTTGTTGCTCGTCCTGCCTCCACCAACCAAGAGCGTCAACTTGTGATCCACGAGCCTGCTTTCTCAGAGGCTCCTGAAAATGAAGAAGTTCCAGCTGTCGACCCCATCATAGCTGAAGACATTGGTCGTGAAGACAATGTTGAAGATGATGAAGTCCTTCCTCAAATCAAGCACCAACCGGTATCATCGCCTGTTCTCACGAACAGCGACCTCATCAGCATTGGTCGTCCTTTGACGCCAATCACTCAGGATGATTCATGGGTTGATCGCCCTCAACAAGACACCCCCGTTGATGATGAGACACCCAGAACTCCACCACCTCAAGCCACCACTCCGGTGCTTGACGACGACAATTACATGGTGCAGACCACTCCATCACCACAAGCGTCGCCCGCATTCCGCAGGCTTCGCAAAGGCCCTAGGCCACAGGTTAACATGTCGAGCATTCCAGAAGGAGAAATGCAACAAAGCTCAGTAGCACGCCAAGTGTTCCCTGAAGCCACTCCAACTGCGAATGTCTCTAAGTCTGAAGCAAAAGCTGCTGAAGACATTCCGGCTGCATCAGCCAATGACAATCAAGAACCAAGACAAGAAGAAGCAAGAGTTGCCGCACCCCCTGTTACTCAAGAAGTTGTTCTTGAGGAGAACGCGTCTATGCCCGACCCTCCTGCTACTGAAACGGAGGTTGAGAACACTGAGGCGGCCACAAACAACACTGCTGAAGCCAATGACGTTGTCATGGTTGAAAACAATGTGGTGCCTGAAGCTAATGTTGCGCCTAAAGCTAGTGTGCAACCTGAAGCCACAGTCAATGCCGAAGCTACTGTTCCAGCCCCAAGGCCTCACACAATTGAGCAGGCCTATAATCGTGGTGAACTTGTCACAGTTCGGTTGCCCATCATGGTGCCTCCCCCTGCTCCAGGACCTCAATATGACTATCATGTGGAGCAGAGGCCACAAGTTCAGAAGCCAAAGCCCAGGCTACCAAGGCTTCCAGGTACTGCTACTTCACCAGGATCCTTCAGTGTCAACAGCTTCAGAGCCCACAATACCTTCTTCGATAGCGCCAAAAATCCATACTCGAAGCCAAAGATCTCATCTGATCACTTCTGGAGCTATCAGCAGCGCAGCTATTATTCATGTGTCTTATACAATCAAGAGCGAATCTTTCCTCACATGCGTCTGGATTGTGAAGCCATTGCTGGTCTGCCATGCCTGGAAGAAGCTGTGGACTGTTTCAGAGAAGTTGGTCTTCTGCCATTCGTCACGGACAAAGAGCACTGGAATGAAGAGCTCCTGCTGCAGTTATATACCACACTTCACATTCGTGGCTACAACAGGGATCCGAAGACATGGGTCCTTGAGTGGATGTCACACGATGTGCACCATGAAGCCAAAGCTCAAGACATTATCGAGCTTACTTCCCTGCCCACTCCAGGTGAACTCTATGAGCCTGGTTGTCAGCTACACCAAAATGAACTGTAGAGTATCTTCCAGTGGCCTGAACCAAATATGAGTCAGATGCTCAGCATGATGAAGCCATTGCCTCAAGATGCTGATTATCCCAAGGAATTTTTCGTCAAGGACCTTGAGTACCTGCCCCGCACAATCTATCATATTTTGAGGCGTACTCTTTGGCCCATCAAGGGATACTCAGCTGAAGCCAAACATGAAGGAGCCATGAAGACTTTGGTGTTCTATATTCTCAATGGCATCAGATTCAATTCTCGGGATTTCTTCATCAGACAGCTTGCTGCATCTGGAATTGATCTGTTTGGCTTGAAGTTCTATGCTCCATGGGTGATGCGCTTAATCAAGCTTCACTCTTCTGTCGACTATCTGCCTTCGGCGCGCAACCATCTTGTCTTTTTGCCTGAAGTCGATATGTCTGTCGAAGCCATCTATCATGAGCCTGCCAAGGAGCCACTTTATCTTCATAATGTTGATCGCCAAAGCTTCACGCAACCAATCGAGGGAGTTCTTGCTACAACTCGGATCTATCCTCTGGCTGGGATATGCGTGCACCTCATCGTGCTAACACTGAAGCCACTGAAAGCACCATTGCTCAAAGGCCTCGGAAGCGATCTCGTGTACTCAATGACCGAGAGCTTCTTGTGGCCTTACATCAGAAACAGGATAGACACCATGACTGGCTAAAGTGTCAGATGTAGAGCCTCCTGGTGGACGTTAATCGCATTCGAAATCTGGCCACCAAGAATGCATTCGTAGCACATGAAGCCTGTCGGCGGTCTTGGAAGAGTCTTACATTGCTATCCTCTGAAGAAGATCTTCGCGAAGATGGCTTCATAGAGCGCTTCAAATTTGGTTCCACGCCTCCCCAGAATGCCGTCTTGCGTCGTACTCGTTCCATAGAAGACTCTGAGTATTCATCTTCGGCTGCAACTGTTGTTGCGAGAGTCGTCGATGAAGAAGACGATGCCACTTCACCAACCATGACTTCGCCGTGTCTCGACACTGCACCAGGCCCCTCTGCACCACCGAACTCCAACGTCAACCCTGCACCTTCATCTACTCTTGATGGGAACGAGTAGATGCTCTATGTCTTCAAACCTTTTTGTCCTTACTGACAAAAGGGGGAGAAGCATATGAGTTGATAGTCTTCAAGCGGGTCCATATGGGTGGTTGCTATATTTTGCCAAGTAGTTACAACTCTCGTTTTTTGACATTTGGTTCTTTGGGTTGTAACACTTAAACCTGATGGTCGTCTGCTACGTTTTCTGCTACTCTGTGATGCGATGATAAATTCCGCATGAAGTCATTCTGCAGACGTCCATTTTTCATTATGCATGTCATTATCTTCGTCATATGTTTATATGCATGATGAATTGTCTTCATAAGTTGAAGAGGATCTCCACAAGTAAAACCTGCCATGTGCATTTGCATTCAAGAGCAAACTACTTATATGCACATCTTCAGGGGGAGCCTTTTGCTACTTATGAAGACAATGCCTTAATCCTTACACTTTCACATACTTTTATCCCCGTTGAAAACTTCAACCAGTTTGTCATCAATCACCAAAAAGGGGGAGACTGTAAGTGCCTCTAGTGCCACCCCTAGTTGGTTTGGAGTATTGACGACAAACTTGGTTGAGGGACTAATGTGTTTGTGAGAATTGCAGGATAACACAGGTAGTAGTCCCACATTGATTCGGTTTACCTACCGGAGATGACCCCTAAAAATGTGTGAAGACATTGAAGACAATGGTGGTATGTGAAGATATTCACAATGAAGATTATGACTAGAGAAGACATTCACGTGAAGACTATGGAGTGCGAAGACATAGTTGTTTCGTAGCTTCCTTTTCTTCTTTGTTGAGTCATAGGAACCACTGTACTATTAAGTAGGTTTGAAGTGAACAAAGTCAGAGTGACTGAAGTGATGCTCAACCAAATCCTATGTCTTCGAGCGAAGACAATGAGAGCAAATCTTATCCAGAGCTGGATGAGCCAGCTTTACTTGTAGCCCACGTCAAGCAGCCGCGTGTGTTTGAAATCTGACCGTTGGACACGTGTCAGTTCCTTAGTGACCCAGGGTCATTTCGGACAAATCAGGTCGGGTTGCCTCCTGGCTATAAATAGCCCACCCCCTACACCATAAATTGGTGGCTGCTAAGAGTTAGTGCACGACTTTTGTCGTTTGAGAGCAACCCACCTCCGAAGCATTTGAGAGAGAGATCCTTGCGAGGACAAAGCCCAAAACACCCAGAGCCAAAGAGTGTTAGGCATCACTGAAGTCTTTCTGTCCACATGATCTGAAGACTTATTACACTTGAGGACTGTGTATCCTCCAGCCGGTTAGGCGTCGCGTTCTGAGCATCCAAGAGTCATTGTGGATTGCCGGTGAACAAAGTCTGTGAAGGTTTGGAAGTCTACCTTGAAGACTTACCAGAGTGATTGGTCGAGGACTAAGTGTCCTTAGCTCAAGGGGAATAAGGTGAAGACGCGGTCTTCTGAGTTGAATCTCAGCCTCCCTAACCAGACGTACAGTTGTCACAGCAACTGGAACTGGTCCAACAAATCCTTGTCCTCACCAAGCACCTGGTTCTATCTCCTCCCTCTCTTTACTTACAGTTTGTCTTCATGAAGTCATTGCCTGCTTGCATGATTTTATTGACTTCGGTGTGTGAAGACTATTGTTGTTTGGCTTCATACTATCTTCCATCCTGATCCATACTACCCAGCTGCTAATAATCTTCGTGCTTTCACTTCATTGCTTACTTGACTATGGCTTGTCTAGGGTAGTCTACCTTCCGCTGCATATCAATAGGTTCATTTCTATTGTTTGTCTTCAAAGCCCCCGTGTTTTGAAGACTTTCATAAAAATCGCCTATTCACCCCCCCTCTAGTCGACAACTTGCAATTTCAGGGATTAGAGCGCAAACCCTTTAGTCCCGATTCGCTTACAAACCGGGACAGAAGGGGCTCCATGTGGCTGCTGCGGGGCGCCCAGGCAGGAGGACCTTTAGTCCCGGTTAGTAACACCAACCGGGACCAAAAGGCATCCACGCGTCAGCAGCTGGCAAGAGCTGAGGTTTTTGTTTTTTTGAAAGGGGGTGGGTTTAGGGGGTTTTGGGGGGTTAATTTAGGGTGTTAGCTAGATAATAGAGAGAAGTGTCCTCTCTTATCTCCGTGCTTGGTCGACGGTAGCAACTATACGTATAGAGAGAACTCGACATGCTAGCTAGTAAGCAAATGAAGGAACCATTAATTACAAGATCGTCATGAACATATACAGAGAGGAGTGTCCTCTCTTTCTCCGAGAGATGTTGGTCGAACAACAAGTTTTCGTATATCTATCCGATGCTACTAGGTACATATATACAATATAAGATCTCTTACACTCCCTAACATCTCATGTCTATCTCAGTTTCCACATGGTATTCTCCGGCTTTATTGATGACGTGGTCCAGAAAGAATCCCGCCAATTCCTCTTGAATTGCTTTTATGCGATCATGTGGTAGGAGTTCATCCTGGATCTGCCAGACCTAATTTGAAGAAGGGGGTCAATACATTTTATATGAATGAAACCCAACACAAATGATGGTAATAAAATAAAATTGTGAATATTTTTGCTTACGCACATCATATTGTTTTTTAGAGTAGCCCCGCTTATTAGAGATCGTCGCGTTGTAGATGTACTCGCAAACGTAGTATCCACAAAAATCATTCCCGGCTTCCTGCCACAACCACTTTACGAGAAATAGAGTTCAATCAAACTGATAATCAAGCATTATAAATGGTATTGATGAAACAAGAATCAACGGGAGATGCGCGGAACTAGGTAGTAGTAGTTACTTTCGGGTGTGTAAATCGCAGCTCCTTCGGCAGAGCCGGAACAATTACTGTGAACTCTTTCCAAACCCTGCCAGACAAAGAAAATAATCATTTGATATCAGGATCAAATGAACAAAGCTGCCGATATGGTGCGATAATGATCGATTGAACTTACTTCTGGAGCATTGCAGTCATGTTTGCATAGTCTTGGGGATCTTTTCGCTCGAGTCTAAGACGGTTACTACTCCCCGCTCAAGCTGGATCTCTAGCAGAATAAAGTGGAAGCTGCGCAAGCATGCATAAATCACCAATTACATTACTATAACCTCGAGTAATAATATGGGAAACCGAATATGCATAAAACATTAACACTCACTTGAAGTTGTAAGGAAATAGTATTTTATCTTTGTGCTGATTTTTAAGCAACGATTGTAGCAAGTTGTCCTTGGTTTCTGTGACATTGTGTTTAACCGTCCATTCATGTATGATATCTGGGTTAATGAACCCAATGTCCCAGATTTGTGCTTTCCTGCATTCGACGATCTTCAATCTGCATAATAGTGAGGATAATTATATGTACATGCAATGAAAGAGTTGAACTATATATAGAGAGAGAGACTTAATTACAGAAGTATTACTTACAGACAGTAGCAAGTCACGAGTGTTTTGTCGAGGGCCTTTTTATTGTATAACTAGAATAACTCCTCAAATGCAACAGAAAACAGACCAGTTCCAATGAGGTCGTGGTCCTCTTTAATTCTCATCGTCAAAACATCCTTCCCAGTCTCGCTGCAGGTTTTCAGGTACCATTCATGGAATCTTCACATCATCGTTGTTAGAAGAGGATGATCAGGTTTGACGAGAGGCTGCCCGTACTGCTGTATCAAAGTGTACATCATCGCTCAGGTAATCAGCAGTTTTGGTACCGGGCACCATCCCCGGCAGAGTAGCGACGATATCGCTAGACACCTTGAGCGGGGGGCACGATTGGTTCGCCTGTTCGCCGAGCTGGGGAATTTTTTCCCACTTCTTCGTTCTTCTAACCTTTTATCACTGAAAGTAGTTCCCGACTGCCGCGCATCTTCATATGTCTTCTTAAGAGCACGAACATAGTTGTCATCCGGCGAAGGCGGCGGTGGTCACTTCAGGGCATCGAGAGTGCGCTTCAATTTCACCGGATCTATCGTCTCCTTCGGAGGTGGAGGTTTCTTTGCAAAAAAATTCCCTCACTTGGGTTTGAGAGATCTCTGCGTTTTCCTCATCGGTCCTCTCGTATGGTAACTTTTCCAGAGGCTTGAGAGATGGACCATATCTGAATTCCCTCCCGCCTCTGGCTGTACTGCTAGCCCCCGGAGTGGTAGCGTCTCTCTTCCGCCATTGCTTACGAGGCGGAGAAGGAGGCGGAGTGCTCCGACGCGCCGGAGCAGCCGGAGCGGCGACGTCTGTCTTTCGCCATTGCTGACGAGGCGGAGGAGGAGGCGGACTGCTCTGATGCACCGGAGGAGGCGAAGGAGGAGGCGGACTGCTCCGACACACCGGAGGAGGTGAAGGAGGAGGCGGAGTGCCGGTCTCACGCGCCGGAGCAGCCGGAGAAGGAGGCGGAGTGCCCTGATCACTCGCCGGAGGAGGAGGAGGAGGAGGCGGAGTGCCCTGACTCGCCGGAGGAGGAGGCGGAGGCGTCCAGTTCGGAAGCTTGATGTGCTCCTTCCGCCATAGACATGGAGTCTTCAGAGCAAGACCCAGCTGAGTCTCCCCTTCACCTGTAGGGTGGTCTAGCTCAAGCTCCTCAAATCCCTCCGTTATTTCATCCACCATCACAACAGCATAGCCATGTGGAATCGGACGGCAGTGAAAAGTTCCGTTGGGTTGAGGAGGTGCAACAGAGCCGACAGCCGTCTTGATTTTGAGGTTCTGCCATTGCGTCATAAGCTGGCAATGTTGAGCCTCCGTGACAGCATCCATGGGGTAGCTAGGAGTCGTGAAGTCAGGCTACTGAACGAACTCGGTGGAAGCCACGCTGCTTCTCCGCTGAGATGGAGGGGTAGCTTCTGGGGTAGCTCCGGCAGCTCGCTGGCTCTCAACTTGTTCCTCTAGCTTTTGTGCTCTTGCATTTAGCTTCTCCATTTCGCTGAGCTCCAGTTTCCTCTTCCTCTCCCGGGTTTTGTAACCGCCTACACCGGGAAACCCAACCTTCCACGCAACCGAACCTGGCGTGTCTCGTGTTTGTTCAGGGTGCTCAGGATTCCCGAGGGCCTCGGTCAGCTCGTGATTCTCTCTGTCGGGAATGAACATCCCTTGTTGCGCTGCGGCGATACACTTCTGAAGCTTCTTGACGGGTATTGCAAGTTGCTCGTCCGTCCAAACGCACTTCCCTGTTTCAGGGTCCAAGGTTCCCCCAACCCCGAAGAACCAAGACCTTGAACGGTCTGGCCAGTTCAATGTCTCTGGTTCGACCCCTTTAGCAAGCAGGTCATTCTCAACTTTGTCCCATAGCGGCCGGGCTTTGAGGTAGCCACCTGACCCTGTGCGATGGTGAAGCTTCTTCTTTGCAACATTGTTCTTGTTTGTCTCTGACATCTTCTTACTCTTGTTCGATGTCTTGTAGGCCACAAATGCGGGCCAGTGATCTCTTATCTTCTCAAATCAGCCAGTGAATTCTGGAGTCTTCCCTTTGTCGACATACGTTTATTTTAACTCATTCTTCCACCTCCTGAATAGATCGGCCATATTCTGAAGAGCACACGCCTTGACCAATGGCTCTATAACTGGCTGATACGTATCCAATGTATCTATAATTTTTGATTGCTCCATGCTATATTTTCTTCTTTTTTGGACATTATTGGGCTTAATTATTCACTTTTATATTATTTTTGGGACTAACATATTAACCGGAGGCCCAGCCCAGAATTGCAGTTTTTTGCCTATTTCAGAGTTTCGTAGAAAAAGAATATCAAACGGAGTCCAAACAGAATGAAACCTTCGGGAACGTGATTTTCGGAACGAACATGATCCAGAGGACTTGGACCCTACGTCAAGAAATCAAGCAGGAAGCCACGAGGTAGGGGGCGCGCCTACCCCCTGGGCCCGCCCTCCACCCTCGTGGGCCCCATGTTGCTCCACTGACATACTCCTTCCTCCTATATATACCTACGTACCCCCAAACGATCAGATACGGATCCAAAAACCTAATTCCACCGCCGCAACCTTCTGTACCCACGAGATCCCATCTTGGGGCCTGTTCCGGAGCTCCGCCGAAGGGGGCATCAATCACGGAGGGCTTCTACATCAACACCATAGCCTCTCCGATGAAGCGTGAGTAGTTTACCTCAGACCTTCGGGTCCATAGTTATTAGCTAGATGGCTTCTTCTCTCTTTTTGGATCTCAATACAATGTTCTCCCCCTCTCTCGTGGAGATCTATTCGATGTAATCTTCTTTTGCGGTGTGTTTGTTGAGACCGATGAATTGTGGGTTTATGATCAAGTTTATCTATGAACAATATTTGAATCTTGTGAATTCTTTTATGTATGATTGGTTATCTTTGCAAGTCTCTTCGAATTATCAGTTTGGTTTGGCCTACTAGATTGATCTTTCTTGCAATGGGAGAAGTGCTTAGCTTTGGGTTCAATCTTGCGGTGTCCTTTCCCAGTGACAGTAGGGGCAGCAAGGCACGTATTGTATTGTTGCCATCGAGGATAACAAGATGGGTTTTTTTTATCATATTGCATGAATTTATCCCTCTACATCATGTCATCTTGCTTACGGCGTTACTCTGTTCTTATGAACTTAATACTCTAGATGCATGCTAGATAGCGGTCGATGTGTGGAGTAATAGTAGTAGATGCAGGCATGAGTCGGTCTACTTGTCTCGGACGTGATGCCTATATACATGATCGTACCTAGATATTCTCATAACTATGCTCAATTATGTCAATTGCTCAACAGTAATTTGTTCACCCACCGTAAAATACTTATGCTCTTGAGAGAAGCCACTAGTGAAACCTATGGCCCCCGGGTCTATTTCCCATCATATTAATCTTCCAACACTTAGTTATTTCCGTTGCTTTTATTTTACTTTGCATCTTTATCATAAAAATACCAAAAATATTATCCTATCATATCTATCAGATCTCACTCTCGTAAGTGACCGTGTAGGGATTGACAACCCGTTATCGCGTTGGTTGCGAGGATTTATTTGTTTGTGTAGGTGCGAGGGACTCGTGTGTAGCCTCCTACTGGATTGATACCTTGGTTCTCAAAAACTGAGGGAAATACTTACGCTACTTTGCTGCATCACCCTTTCCTCTTCAAGGGAAAACCAACGCAGTGCTCAAGAGGTAGCAAGAAGGATTTCTGGCGCCGTTGCCGGGGAGGTCTACGCAAAAGTCAACATACCAAGTACCCATCACAAACCCTTATCTCCCGCATTACATTATTTGCCATTTGCCTCTCGTTTTCCTCTCCCCCACTTCACCCTTGCCGTTTTATTCGCCCTCTCTTTTTAGTTGCCTCTTTTCGTTCGCTTTTCCCTCGCCATGTCGGAACCAAAAAGAGTTGGGGTTTCTCTCCCGAGTTTTAGCGCTTTAGGCAATCCTGCTATCTTATCTAAACTCATAAATAGAAATACTATGGAAAAACCTGCCGGAGTTATCAATGAGAACCTTAGTAATTTTGATGAGGATGATTCTGGAGTTTTTCGTTATTTACTCGATGAATCTTTGAAAGATGCTTGGGATAGGCTGTTAAGGATCCGGGCTAGCTATGTACCCCAATATCAAATTGAGGTTTACTTAAAGAGCTTTTATGTTGGGTTGCCCGCTTCGTTCAAACAAGTTTTAGATTCTATTTTTGAAGAGGGATTTCTTGAAGGGGACCCCATAGACACCTCTGGAAAGAGGAAAACTATATTTGGGCACCCCATTAATGAGAAAGTTCAAACCACATCTCTTTTGCTTTCTTACCAAAACGAATCTATCAAAGAGATAAAGGCTAGCCTAGATGCCAATTTCCGCAACATACTTAATCTTTCTTCTACCATTAATGTCCACGTACTTTGTCAAAATAGAAAGATTAATTCCATAGATAACAAGTTTGCTCTCTTCTTCCCTAAAACCAAAGATGGCAATACCTAGATCTATCCTTGCTATTATGCCTAGCTAGGGACGTTAAACGATAGCGCTTGTTGGGAGGCAACCCAATTTTATTATTAGTTTTTTTTTGCTTTTTGCTTCTGGTTAGGAATAAATATTTGATATAGCCTCGGGTTAGATGTGTTTTTATGTTTTAATTAGTGTTTGTGCCAAGTTAAACCTATAGGATCTTCTTAGATGATAGTTATTTGATCTTGCTGTAATTTCCAGAAACTTTCTGTTCACGAAAATAATTGTTAAAAATCACCAGAACGTGATAAAATATTGATTCCAATTCTGCTGATGAATAAACAAACTGCCTAGGTCGTCCTATTTTGGCTGATATTTTGGAGTTCCAGAAGTTTGTGTTAGTTACAGATTACTACAGACTATTCTGTTTCTGACAGATTCTGTTTTTCGTGTGTTGTTTGCTTATTTTGATGAATCTATGGCTAGTAAAAGAGTTTATAAACCATAGAGAAGTTGGAATACAGTAGGTTTAACACCAATATAAATAAATAATGAGTTCATTACAGTACCTTGAAGTGGTCTTTTGTTTTCTTTCGCTAACGGAGCTCACGAGATTTTCTGTTAAGTTTTGTGTTGTGAAGTTTTCAAGTTTTGGGTAAAAGATTTGATGGATTATGGAACAAGGAGAGGCAAGAGCCTAAGCTTGGGGATGCCAATGGCACCCCCAAGATAATATAAGGACACCAAAAAGCCAAAGCTTGGGGATGCCCCGGAAGGCATCCCCTCTTTCGTCTACTTCCATCGGTAACTTTACTTGGAGCTATATTTTTATTCACCACATGATATGTGTTTTGCTTGGAGCGTCTTGTATGATTTGAGTCTTTTAGTTTACCACAATCATCCTTGCTGTACACACCTTTTGAGAGAGACACACATGATTCGGAAATTATTAGAATACTCTATGTGCTTCACTTATATCTTTTGAGTTATATAGTTTTTGCTCTAGTACTTCACTTATATCTTTTAGAGCACGGTGGTGGATTTGTTTTATAGAAACTATTGATCTCTCATGCTTCACTTATATTATTTTGAGAGCCTTAAAATAGCATGGCAATTTGCTTTAATTAATATCATGAGAAATTTGATGCTTGATAATTGTTTTGAGATATAAAGGTGGTAATATCATAGTTGTGCTAGTTGAGTAATTGCGGAATTGAAAAATACATGTGTTGGAGTTTGTGATTCCCGTAGCATGCACGTATGGTGAACCGTTATGTAACGAAGTCGGAGCATGAAGTATTTGTTGATTGTCTTCCTTTGTGTGGCGGTCGGGATCGCGCGATGGTTAACTCCTACCAACCCTTCCCCTAGGAGCAGGCGTAGTAGTACTTTGCTTCGAGGGCTAATAAATTTTTGCAATAAGTATATGAGTTCTTTATGACTAATGTGAGTCCATGGATTATACGCACACTTACCTTTCCGCAATTTTCTAGCCTCTTCGGTACCGCGCATTGCCTTTTCTCACCTTGAGAGTTGGTGCAAACTTCGCCGGTGCATCCAAACCCCGTGATATGATACGCTCTACCACACATAAACCTCCTTATATCTTCCTCAAAACAGCCACCATACCTACCTATCATGGCATTTCCATAGCCATTCCGAGATATATTGCCATGCAACTTTCCGCCGCTTCATTTATCATGACATACTCCATCATTGTCATATTGCTTTGCATGATCATGTAGTTGACATTGTATTTGTGGCAAAGCCACCGTTCATAATTCTTTCATACATGTCGCTCTTGATTCATTGCATATCCCGGTACACCGCCGGAGGCATTTATATAGAGTCATATTTTGTTCTAAGTATTGAGTTTGTAATTCATGAGTTGTAAGTAAATGAAAGTGTGATGATCATCATTATTAGAGCATTGTCCCAAGTGAGGAAAGGATGATGGAGACTATGATTCCCCCACAAGTAGGGATGAGACTCCGGACTAAAAAATAAGAGGCCATTAAAAAAGAGAAAAGGCCCAAATAAAAAAATTGAGAGAAAAAGAGAGAAGGGACAATGTTACTATCCTTTTACCACACTTGTGCTTCAAAGTAGCACCGTGATCTTCATAATAGAGAGTCTCTCATTTTGTCACTTTCATATACTAGTGGGAAATTTCATTATAGAACTTGGCTTGTATATTCCAATGATGGGCTTCCTCAAATTCCCGAGGCCTTCGTGAGCAAGCAAGTTGGATGCACACCCACTTAGTTTCTTTTTGAGATTTCATACACTTATAGCTCTAGTGCATCCGTTGCATGGCAATCCCTACTCCTCGCACTAACATCAATTGATGGGCATCTCCATAGCCCGTTGATTAGCCTCGTTGATGTGAGACTTTCTCCTTTTTTTTCTTCCCACATAACCCCTACCATTATACCTTATTCCACCATAGTGCTATATCCATGGCTTGCGCTCATGTATTGCGTAAGAGTTGAAAAGGCTGAAGCGCGTTAAAAGTATGAACCAATTGCTTGGCTAAAACCGTGGTCGTACATGATATGAATATTTTGTGTGGGGAAGATGGAGCATAGCCAGACTATATGATTTTGTAGGGATAACTTGCTTTGGCTATGTTATTTTGATAAGACACAATTGCTTAGTTAGTATGCTTGAAATATTATTGTTTTTATGTCAACATTAAACTTTTATCTTGAATCATATCAAATTTGAACATTCATGCCCCAATAAGAAGAATTACATTGAAATTATGCTAAGTAGCATTCCACATCAAAAATTCTATTTTTATCATTTACCTACTCGAGGTCGAGCAGGAATTAAGCTTGGGGATGCTTGAAACGTCTCCAACGTATCTATAATGTTTGATTGCTCCATGCTATATTATCATCTGTTTTGGACATTATTGGGCTTTATTATTCACTTTTATATTATTTTTGGGACTACCCTATTAACCGGAGGCCCAACCCAGAATTGCTGTTTTTTGCCTATTTTAGAGTTTCGCAGAAAAAGAATATCAAACGGAGTCCAAACGGAATGAAACCTTCAGGAATGTGATTTTCGGAACGAACATGATCCAGAGGACTTGGACCCTACGTCAAGAAATCAAGCAGGAAGCCACGAGGTAGGGGGGAGCGCCTACCCCCACTGGGCGCACCCTCCACCCTCATGGGCCCCACGTTGGTCCACCGATGTACTCCTTCCTCCTATATATACCTACGTACCCCCAAACGATCAGATACGGAGCCAAAAACCTAATTCCACCGCCGCAACCTTCTGTACCCACGAGATCCCATCTTGGGGCCTGTTCCGGAGCTCCGCCGGAGGGGGCATCAATCACGGAGGGCTTCTACATCAACACCATAGCCTCTCTGATGAAGTGTGAGTAGTTTACCTCAGACCTTCGGGTCCATAGTTATTAGCTAGATGGCTTCTTCTCTCTTTTTGGATCTCAATACAATGTTCTCCCCCTCTCTCGTGGAGATCTATTCGATGTAATCTTCTTTTGCGGTGTGTTTGTTGAGGTCGATGAATTGTGGGTTTATGATCAAGTTTATCTATGAACAATATTTGAATCTTCTGAATTCTTTTATGTATGATTGGTTATCTTTGCAAGTCTCTTCGAATTATCAGTTTGGTTTGTCCTACTAGATTGATCTTTCTTGCAATGGGAGAAGTGCTTAGCTTTGGGTTCAATCTTGCAGCGTCCTTTCCCAGTGATAGTAGGGGCAGCAAGGCACGTATAGTATTGTTGCCATCGAGGATAACAAGATGGGGTTTTTATCATATTGCATGAATTTATCCCTCTACATCATGTCATCTTGCTTAAGGCATTACTCTGTTCTTATGAACTTAATACTCAAGATGCATGCTGGATAGCGGTCGATGTGTGGAGTAATAGTAGTAGATGCAGGCATGAGTCGGTCTACTTGTCTCGGACGTGATGCCTATATACATGATCATACCTAGATATTCTCATAACTATGCTCAATTCTGTCAATTGCTCAACAGTAATTTGTTCACCCACCGTAAAATACTTATGCTGTTGAGAGAAGCCACTAGTGAAACCTATGGCCCCCGGGTCTATTTTCCATCATATTAATCTTCCAACACTTAGTTATTTCCGTTGCTTTTATTTTACTTTGCATCTTTATCATAAAAATACCAAAAATATTATCCTATCATATCTATCAGATCTCACTCTCGTAAGTGACCATGTAGGGATTGACAACCCCTTAACGCGTTGGTTGTGAGGATTTATTTGTTTGTGTAGGTGCGAGGGACTCGTTGTAGCCTCCTACTGGATTGATACCTTGGTTCTCAAAAACTGAGGGAAATACTTACGCTACTTTGCTGCATCACCCTTTCCTCTTCAAGGGAAAACCAACGCAGTGCTCAAGAGGTAGCACTGGCTTATCCGGATCCTCCTCTGGTGGTAGGGTGAAATTTGCCTTCAGCGAGGTCCAAAGATCATCTTTTTGTCTATCAGTGACATAAGAAACTTGAGGGTCTTCGTTCTTAGGCTTATTCCATAGCTGGATGCTGATCAGGATCATGTCCCTAACAATAGCCCCGCACTGAGCAGAAAATGCATCCTTGGTCCGCTGGGTTCAATCCGTTGGCCATCGTTCGCGATTGTAGTGATCGTGAACCTTTCATCCTAGCGCAACCTTTTCTTCGGGCCTCGTCTCGTTACCGAAGTTTGGCTCGATCCGGACGGCTATAAAAGAAGGAAGAAGTTAATATATGTACATACCAAAACAATTAATGCATCAATTAGCTAGTCAGCACATGCTTAACTAATATATATACCTCACCGGACTTTGCGACAGCTCCCTCCTCTGTTCGGTCACCGGAGTCGTCATCACGGTCTCCTTCTTCCACCGGCATTCGGTCACCGGAGCCATCATGATCATGTCCTTCCTCCTCCATTGTTCGATCACCGGAGCCCTCACTCTCTCGTTCCTGACCATCGGTGTGGTTGAGATACGACAAGACATCACCTCCGCCGAGGATTATGTCCCCCAACAACTGTTCTGTTTCCAAGTCTCTTTGCTCCATAGTTTCTGCAAACATTACAACATGGCAATTAATATACAAACATGAGAGATGGATATATTAGTGGCAAACATAAATCTAGCTAGCTAATCACAATAAGGAATATTAATTAGTGGTCTCGACGCTTCTACGGTTTGGGGTGGCCTCGACAACGCTTCTAGGGTTTGGGGCGGCCTCGACAACGCACTTTTAACTTGGTAAATTTGGGTGGCCTCGACGCTTCTAGGGTTTGGGGTGGCCTCGGCAACGCTTCTAGGGTTTGGCCCGGACCGCCTCTCTCCTGAATGTCTGACGTCCGGACCGCCTCTCTCATGAATGTCAAACAAGGGATTTAACAAAATGGTGCCATTCTGGATGTGCAAAAAATGGTCCCTATTTTTCCTGATCTCATCTACCCTTCTATATGTCACGTTGTCTAGTGCCAAAGGATTCAAGAAAACCATGGATTCATCATTAGCCAGAAGTAACAGGCGCATGAATTGTATGAAGCTCTCCAAAGTTATTTTGGAACAGAGTCCTGATAGGATAATTCGCTTTTTGGTGCGAAGTTCAGCAATAGCCTTTCGAATATCGCTATTTGGAAGGCCTTTGCTAAACTTCGTACCAAAACGCGAATTATCCTATTAGGACTCCTTTCCAAAATAATTTTGGAGAGCGTCATACCATCATGCGCCTGTTACTTCCGGCTAATTATGAAACCATGGATTTCTTCAATACTTTGACACAAGAGAACGTGCACATATAGAAGCGTAGATGAGATCAGGAAAAATATGGATCAACTTAATTATGCACATCCATAATGGGGGTATTCTTGATAAATCTCTAATAAATCTCAATAGAGATTTTCAAGTAGGGGCGGGAGGGGGTAGGAGATCGACAACGTTTTTTCTAGGGTTTGGGTGTCCTCGAGAGTTGGTCGAGCGAGAGGCGGTTGATTGACGTCCCCCTCTCGACCCCTCGGTGATCCTCGACCCTCGACCCTCGACCCCTCGGAGACCCTCGACCCTCTACCCTAGTGCCCGACCCTCGACCGCTCGGCGATCCTCGAGACCCTCGTTCCCGAAAAAAATAAGAATTTATAAAGTGCAATTGATATGTTTCGAGGACTCCTGCCCCCCAACACGAGAACATTTTAACTTAGTAAATTTCTACGAACAAAAAAAATCATCATCGAACAAACTTAATATGAGTTTTAATATAGAAAATTCATCGAGTCAGATCATCATGAACAAAAATATCACAATAATTTCTATGAAAAAAATTCCACAAACCTCGACCCTCGACCCCTCGACGACCCTCGACCCTCTACCCTAGTTCCCGACCCTGGACCGCTCGGTGATCCTCGACGCCCTCGTTCCCGATAAAAATTAATAAGAGGAAGAAGAAGAGAAAAAAGAGGAGAATAAGAAGGAATAGAGGAGAAGAATAAAAAATAGAAGAAGAAAAAAAGAGGAGAAGAAGAAGGAATAGAGGAGAAGAAGAAAAATAGAATTCTATTTTTCTTCTTCTCCTCTATTCCTTCTACTGCTCCTCTTTTTTTCTTCTTATTACTCTTCTTATTTTTTTATATCCTCTGCTTCCTCTCCTCTTCTTCTCCTTCTTCTTCTCCTTCCGACGTCCCCCCTCATGTCGAAGTTATCAGGGAGGGGGTAGACGACAACGACGCTCACCCCTCATGACATGTCCGACGTCCCCCCTCATGTTGAAGTTATCGGGGAGGGGGTAGACGACAACGACGCTCACCCCTCATGACATGTCTGACGTCCGACATCCCCCCTAATGTCATGTCTGACATGCCCCTCATTTTAACTAATTTTTATGAACAAAAATATATTCTATGAACAAAAAATATATTCTGTGAACATCATATATATATATGAACATATATGAACAACAAAATACATAGCCGCATATATGAAAAAGAAAATACATATATGAAAAAATGCTATGGACATATAAAAAGAATGCTATGAGCTAGGGCGACGCGGTGGCTCACAGCGGGGGCGGCTGGTGACGACGATGGCGGCGCCGGCGCGCGGGGGCGGGCCGGGGCAGGGGCTCGGGAACGGAGCAGGGGCCGGAGCGGCGACGGCATCGTCGGGGCAGGACGGGGCGCGAGGCGGCGTCGGGGCGGCCGACGTCGAGGTAGGGGGCACAGGGCGACGGCGACGAGGACAAAGGAAGGACACATCTCCCAGAATTGTCTGAAGGGAGATCTAGTAGAATTCCCGACAAAGGAAGTAGAGTATGACCCACAGGAAATAGAAGCCCTAATTGGTATGGAAAAGTCCAGGAAGAGAAATAGATTGGATTCCAGGAAAGACCAGAGTCATATCACCTGTTTCAGGTGCAAAGATTCAGGGCACTACTTCAGTGGTTGCCCAAAAAGGAAACCGAAGACCCAAGGAGGCTATGAAATCACAAGGAAACCATGAGACTTGACAGAAGTAATATGTTTCTGCTGTAATGAAGCAGAGCACTTTGCCAGATATTGTCCCAAAGAGAATGCTTGTGCTAAATAGTTGAGTTTGCAACAAAGAAATATAGTAGTAGTAGTGGGAACAATTCTTTTATATTGAAGTGTTGAGTTGAGGCATGTAATGGAAATGCTGGAGATTGTAACAATTTGAGAATCAATAAAGTTAGCATCGTTGGTACTGATTTGGATTTTTTTAGTAGTGACTCTATGAAGGAAGGTTTTGACCATTTTCGAGGATATGAGAAATATGGTCTATGGAAGATTTTGAGCATTTCAAGGGTGGTAGTACCCTGTGAGGACACTTGACCCCTGGAAAAGATAAGGACATTCCACGAAGTATACTTCGGACAAAATAAGTGGGAATTTTATCTCGGTATGTGGGATGCCCCAAGAATATGAAGGGATGAAGTACCATTGGTTATAAAGGAGGTATAATGTTGGTAGTATGGAGCAATTGTAACTCCATGATGAGTCTGAGTAATCACGTCTTAGTTTGGTACCAATAGAAGGAAGAGATACAGTACAATTGGATGGATTTAAGAATGCTAGGAAGCTGGATATTGGAATAATGATCAGTTGCCCCGAAGAAGAGTTCAAGGTTTACAAGTGATGAGGTGGGCTCATAACCCACAGGCCCCAGGACCTGCCAAGAAGCAAGCACACTCTTGCTGAAGGAAAAACCCTGGAAGAAGTTACGACTTTATCAACAGACGGTCTCATAGGAGTTTACGCAAAACCTGAGAGTTGTGAAGAAATGATGGATGTTTGTTTGGCTTGCAGAATCAATGGATTTATCCGAACTTGGTCCGTCGACAAGAGAAATTCTGCAATGCTTATGGGGATGACCGAGTGTTAGAATGCGAGATTCGCTAAACCATATACAAGGTAATGATTTGGGTGCGGGGTGGATTGATCACCATACCGACTTACTCTTATTATTCACCTTGCTATATGGGATGGTAAATATGAATGACTTGCCTATAGTAGAGAGACGATAATATTAAACCTTGTTTGAACCTTAGAATGGTATAAGTATTTTCCCTTGTACAAGGCAGTTGTTGCCAATCGTAGGTCATACAGTGAGAATGAAGCCCAGACCCATTTCCTGCATGAGAAACCATAAATTGTTGACCACCATGAGATATCGATAGTTCTTTAGTATTGGCGCCAGACCCGTCAGCTAAGAAGACGCATTCATGGAAGAACTGTATCAAGATGAAAGGACAAAAGAATTGCGGTAAAGGTTATGCCACTACCGGAAGAGCCCAGAGAAGGAATTTTCCTAAAAATCTGAGAAGACCGACACTGTCAAGAATAAGGATGGAGTATATGAGTTTTGATGGAACCGTAATAATGCTTCTAAGGGTGGTAGCACCCGAGACCCCCGGAGACGATTAGTGGATTTTTAGAAGACCCCCGAACCTAACCTATTACTTGCTAGCCTCTCCGAATCTCGAGGACGAGATTCATTTTAAGGGTGCTAGGTTTGTAACATCCCAAAATTGTAAATTTTGGAATGTTATATTAAATAAATAGTTTTGATTGATTGTTTGATTGTGGTGTGGTTGCTTGTGTGAAATTGAGTAAAATTTGGAACTTTTTGAAAGTTCAATGAGAGGGAATAAAATGACTTTCCCAAACTTTCGCTTTGCTTTCTGATTTCCATGAATTCAAATTCTTTTCAAATACAAAACCCTAGAGAGAAGATGACATGACTTCTTCCATTTAAATAAATGAAAGGTGTTTTGAAAACATTTGAATTTCATTTGGAAATATTTCTAATTCAGAAACTCTAAGCAACTCAATGATTTTCATGAGAGAAGATAATATGACTTCTTCAAACCATGTGAAATATGAGTTGGGAGTTTAAAGGAAATCAAATTTAAAGTCCCTTTGAAATTATTTTTCAATTTGGAGTTATTTGGTTTTTATTCAAATTATTTTTCTCCAAAAAAATAAAATAAATGGAAATTAGGGTAAAATGATTCCCTATAGTAGAAAATTAGAGAAAAATGGTTTTGAAATCATTTTGGTATTTTAAAATATTTTTATTTGGTTTTTAAATAAACCAGTAGCACTGTTTGCTTTATTTAAATTTTTGTGGATTTTATTTGAAACTAGTAAAATGTTCAAGTTTTAGAAAATATTTTTCTGAAATTTTTGATATATAATATGCAATATATAATTTTTATTATTTTTGATGTTTTTTTGTGTGTGTGTAAAAAAACTTTCGGACCGAACTGGGCCGTAGCCCAGCCGGCCCAGCCGCTCGTCCCCGACCTCGAGTCGGAGACCGACTCCAGCACGCCCGCTGCCGCTCGTCCCTGATCCGGACGCCGCCACCGCCTCGCATATAAAATGCGAGACCCCGGCTCTCTCTCTCCCCCAAGCCGCCGCCGCCGAATCTTGCCACCGCCGCCGCAGCTCCGCTGCCCTGCCTCGCCCACACCGAGTCGCGTCGTTGCCTGCTTGCCTCGCTGCCGCCGCTGCCGTGTCGCGCAGCCGTAGCCGCCGCTCGCCGCTGCTGCCACCCCGCGCCGCCTCGCCGGAGCCCGCCGCCGCCGTCGTAGCCGCCACCGCTAATGAACCGAGATCGAACCGCCGAACCGGTAATAAACCGCCCCGGTCCGGTTTATTTTTTTAGGTTTTCTTCGGTTTTTCTTTTAAAAGCCGGCTTTATTATTTAGTTAGGTTATTTAGTGGACGTTCGCTAGTTTAGGTTATGTAGTGATCGGTTTTCGTCGTATATGCTTCTGCAGCGAACGTTCGTTCGTTAGATTTTTCTTTTTCTGTTTTAATTTCGGTCAGGGACCTAGATGCAATTAGTTTATTTTCAGATTAGCCCCTGATCTTCAAACGATCACCATTTTTTACTCGTTTGTCCAAATCCAACGAAACCAACGCCCACTTCTTCGTTATGATCCCCTCTGTCCAGATAACCAACTTAAACATATTTTTGAAAGTTTAAAATTTGATTTCAATAGATTTGTATTCAAACTTCTTTTGTTCATAACTTGAGTTTTATAACTCCGATTTAATTGATTCTTTTTGCAAATGGACACTCTTGACCTAAACTTTCTGATAAGGCCAAATTCACTTAATTTTGGTACTGTTAGAAATTGTTTCCTGTTGCAAGAGTTATTTGCCTATTTTCGAAGTTTTCTGAGATCTTTTCTTCGATTCTTTTGCATGAGTGCTTATGTATGCAATTGGTTGCTCACGATAGATTGACCAGAGTGTGACGAGTAGAACTATCAGGAATTACGAGTGCGACAAATCTTCATCAACAGTACAAGGCAAGTTCACACTTTGATCATATCTCTTTATTACCCAGTTTTTTTATGCATTAGTTTCATCCCTCAAACATTGCATGGTTAGGATTTGTTAACATGTGGTTACTGGGAAGTAGTTGCTGAGGTAGGAACCTATTGTCTTTTGTCAACCCCGGGTATTATTACATTATGCTTATACTGCTATGCTATGCTTGTAGACGTGGTTTGGTTTGAGTGAATCATGGAAGATATGAGAGTTATTATTAATGGTTAACTTAAGGTGGCTACTTTAATACACATCTGGGTGGATTGGTTGGGGCACCCTGGGGATACCAGTGGATTGCCCGGACACCTGGGGAATCCAGTGTTGTCCTAGGAGATCCCGGGGAACCCGTGTGATCATCCTATGGTTTGCCACCCAGGCTCAAAGGGATCATAAGATTATTCATGCTAGAAACTTCCGTGTGCAGCCACAAGCCATTATGGGCTCTGGCATAGTTGAGTAAGTTGTGGGAAACCTTTCCATGATGGGCTAACAGATGTAGGGGATTGTAGGTGTGCTGGCCTATCTATCGGTTAAGGGGACCTCTTCGGAAAGACTGTGTCTCGGTCATTCGTTCCTCAAACATCATGTAGTGCGAGAAATTCAATGGAGGAGATCGAATCTTGTGGGGAAAAGTGCGCAAACCTCTGCAGAGTGTACAAACTAATCATTATTAGCCGTGTCCCCGGTTATGGACATCTTGAGTATCTGGTACTTGAATTATTGATTTGATCTCATCACTCTATTTAATGAAATTGTTGGGTTATTAATGATTTGGGATTTTTTGGATAGAGTTGGGGTTACCTTCTCAATATGGGTAATTTAACTTAGTAGTAAATAAAATTTATTCCTTTGTTGTAGGGAAAAATTAGCTTTATGCAAATGTTAAACTTAGGGCCTCCACCAGCCAAATTGCATGTAGTGATAGCCATTATTCAGCGTTGCTCTACAATGTGAATTTGCCAGTACATTCAATGTACTGACCTACATGGCTGCAACGTCTCATGTTGCAGGATTCTTACGACGAGTAAGTGATACGTTAGGGTTACAATGTCTACACTCAACTTTGTCGTTGTTGCGAACTCCACAACTTTGTTGTTACTTCCGCTATATGGATTGAGGTAATAGTATTTACGTTACTTTTACATGTGATTGCACTCTGTTATAAATCCTCGAGTACTGTGTGTGTCAGCATACCGATCCAGGGATGACACTTAAGCACAGAGACTTGATCCATTCGGGTCAGGTCGCTACAAATGCTTTGTTTCGATAGCTTCTAGACATTTGCAATAAGTATGTAAGTTCTTTATGAGTAATGTTGATTCCGGATTATATGCACTATCACCCTTCCATCATTGCTAGCCTCTTCGGTACCGAGCATTGCCCTTTCTCACCTTGAGAGTTGGTGCAAACTTCGCCGGTGCATCCAAACCCCGTGATACGATACGCTCTATCACACATAAGCCATTCCGAGATATATTGCCATGCAACTTCCGTCATCATGATATACATGACTTGAGCGTTTATTGTCATGTTGCCTTGCATGATCGTAAGATAGCTAGCATGATGTTTTCATGGCTTCTCCGTTTTTTGATGTCTTTGCTATGCTAGATCATTGCACATCCTGGTACACTGCCAAAGGCATTCATATAGAGTCATATTTTGTTTTAGTATCGAGTTGTAATATTGAGTTGTAAGTAAATAAATGTGTGATGATCATCATTATTAGAGCATTGTCCCATGTGAGGAAGGGATGATGGAAGCTATGATTCCCTCACAAGTTGGGATGAGTCTCTGGACTTTACAAAAAAAGAGGCCAAAGAAGCCCACAAAAAATATAAAAGGCCAAAGAAGCCCACCAAAAAAACAAAACAAAAAATGAGAGAAAAAGAGAGAAGGGGCAATGCTACCATCCTTTTGCCACACTTGTGCTTCAAAGTAGCACCATGTTCTTCATATAGAGAGTCTCTTGAGTTATCACTTTCATATACTAGTGGGAATTTCCATTATAGAACTTGGCTTGTATATTCCGATGATGGGCTTCCTCAAATGCCCGAGGTCTTCATGAGCAAGCAAGTTGGATGCACACCCACTTAGTTTCTAGTTTGAGCTTTCATACACTTATAGCTCTTAGTGCATCTGTTGCATGGCAATCCCTACTCCTCACATTGACATCAATTGATGGGCATCTCCATAGCCCGTTGATTAGCCGCGTCGATGTGAGACTTTCTCCTTTTTGTCTTCTCCACACAACTCCACCATCATATTCTATTCCACCTATAGTGCTATGTCCATGGCTCACGCTCATGTATTGCATGAAAGTTGAAACGGTTTGATAACGTCAAAAGTATGAAACAATTGCTTGGCTAAAACCAAGGTTGTGCATGATTTAAATACTTTGTGTGGTGAAGATGGAGCATAGCCAGACCATATGATTTTGTAGGGATAACTTTCTTTGGCCATGTTATTTTGAAAAGACATGATTACTTTATTAGTATGCTTGAAGTATTATTATCTTAATGTCAAATGATAGACTATTGCTTTGAATCATTCATGTCTTAGTATTCATGCCATGATTAGATTACATGATCAAGATTATGCTAGGTAGCATTCCACATCAAAAATTATCTTTTTTATCATTTACGTACTTGAGGACCGAGCAGGAATTAAGCTTGGGGATGCTGATACGTGTCCATCATATCTATAATTTTTGATTGTTCCATGTCAATATTCTACAACTTTTACATACTTTTGGCAAATGTTTATACTATTTTTGGGACTAACATATTGATCAAGTGCCCAGTGCCAGTTCCTTTTTGTTGCATGTTTTTTGTTTCGCAGAAAATCCATATCAAACGGAACCCAAACGGGATAAAAACTTACGGAGATTATTTTTGGAATATGTATGAATTTTGGGAAGTGGAATCAACGCGAGACGATGCCCGAGGGGCCCACGAGGGTGAGGGCGCGCCCCAGGGGGTAGGGCGTGCCCTGGGCCCTCGTGGCCACTCCGTAAGGCGGTTGGTGCCCTTCTTTCGCCGCAATAAAGCTAATATCCGGATAAAAATCGTGTCCAAATTTCAGCCCAATCGGAGTTACGGATCTCCGGGAATTTAAGAAACGGCGAAAGGGCAGAATCAGGGAGCGCAGAAACAGAAGGACACTGAGAAAGAGATCCAATCTCGGAGGGACTCTCGCCCCTCCGCCGCCATGGAGGCCATGGACCAGAGGGGAAACCCTTCTCCCATCTAGGGGGAAGGTCAAGGAAGAAGAAGAAGAAGGGGGGCTCTCTCCCCCTCTCTCCCGGTGGCGATGGAACGCCGCCGGGGCCATCATCGCGACAACGATCTACACCAACAACTTCACCGCCGTCATCACCAACTCTTCCCCCCTCTATGCAGCGGTGTAACCCCTCTTTTACCCGCTGTAATCTCTACTTAAACATGGTGCTCAACGCTATATATTATTTCCCAATGATGTATGGCTATCCCATGATGTTTGAGTAGATCCATTTTGTCCTATGGGTTAATCTGTCACTCCTTGCTTGTGGGCCTACTAGGCCTGCTGCGGGCCTGAATCCTGGCCCATGGTTGGGTTTCTAGTCATATTCAGGCCATGGTGGCCCAGTAGGTTGCATTTTTTTATTTTTTTTCCAGTTTTTTGTTTTCTTTTTTTGCTTTATTTATTTTATTTTGTTTCTACTTACAGCAAAATACTTACTAGTTTTTCAGTGATTCTTTTGGCTTTTAGGTAATAAAAATTATAAACTTTCTATTAGTGCCATTAGTTTTCCAATTTGAATAGTTTAAATTTGAATTTTTTTTGAAATTTGTGTGAATCTCTAGTTTTTGAATAACTTTACTTTAAAAATAGATTTTTGAGTGATTCTTTTTCCTGCTATTTAATATTACTATATTTTATCATTATATTCAATTAGGCAATTTTAGGTTATTTGAAATGTCTATTTTAATACAAATTTTTTTTTTATTTTAGTTTGCTATTAAAGTTTCAAACAAAAAAATCTTTATGAAAATTCTTTTTGCTAATGTTTTGAAAAAAATTACTTTGATAATTTTAGTTGCATAAATTTTATATAATTTTAGTTTCAAAAATACTAGACGTTTATAAAAGCTTTTTAGTTGATTCCTTTTGCTATTAGAGTTTCATTAAAGTTTTCTAGTGCATTCTTTTTGCTAATAGAGTTTCATTAAAATTTTCTAGTGAATTCTTTTAGTTCATTATTTTTGCTATTAGAGTTTCATAAAAGTTTTCTAGTTCATTCTTTTTGCTATTAGTTCATTCTTTGAGCTAAATGACCCTGAAATTGAAAAGCACTTCAAATGAACTCTGAAGAGGTTGAAAGTTGGCATGGTATCATCATTTCACCCACATAGCATGTGCTAAAAAGTTGAGAGGGTTACGTCAAAAACTGAATGCACTTCGTAGACAAAATGGACAATCTCTTTCGAAGTATCAGGGTTTCGTACGAAAACTCATCTGTTACAAAGGGATTTCATTTTTTGAACTTATTTGAACTGCAGACTTTGTGTGTGTTCAAAATGCACCATTCAAAGCCACGTCATCAATTTTCAACCCTTTCTGACTTCAATTGTTATTTTTCATGCATTTACTGATATTTTTGAGCTATATGACCCTGAAATTGAAAAGCACTACAAATGAACTCTGAAAAGGTTGAAAGTTGGCATGGTATCATCATTTCACCCACATAGCATGTGCTAAAAAGTTGAGAGGGTTACAGCAAAACTGGATGCATTTCATGTACAAAATGGACAATCTCTTTCGAAGTATCAGGGTTTCGGAGGAAAACTCATCTGTTACAAAGGGATTTTAATTTTTTGAACTTATTTGAACTCCAGAATTTTTGTGTGTTCAAAATGAACCATTCATAACCACATCATCAATTTTCAACCCTTTCTGACTTCATCTGGTATTTTTCATGTATTTACTGATATTTTTGAGCTATATGACCCTGAAATTGAAAAGCACTACAAATGAACTCTGAAAAGGTTGAAAGTTGGCATGGTATCATCATTTCACCCACATAGCATGTGCTAAAAAGTCGAGAGGGTTACGGCAAAAACTGGATGCACTTCGTGTACAAAACGGACATTCTCTTTCGAAGTATCAAGGTTTCATATGGAAACTCATATGTTACAAAAGGCATTTCATTTCTTCACATGTAACTGCAGTGATATTCTAGATCAAAGGCATCATCATAATAGTTGTGGAGAGAAAGTCTTCACTTTTTCTTCGCTTGTGTCCTTTGCTTATTGCGTCGTAACCATGGATATTCTTCAACGTTTAACAGGGTGCTTGGGTCAGCCTTGACTTTGAAGGGAGGAATTTCATGAAACTTTTCATAATCTTCAGACATGTCTGTCTTGCCCTCCAATCCCACGATGTCTCTTTTTCCTGAAAGAACTATGTGGCGCTTTGGCTCATCGTATGATGTATTTGCTTCCTTATCTTATCTTTTTCTCGGTTTGGTAGACATGTCCTTCACATAGAAAACCTGCACCACATCATTGGCTAGGACGAATGGTTCGTCTGTGTACCCAAGATTGTTCAGATCCACTGTTGTCATTCCGTACTGTGGGTCTACCTGTACCCCGCCTCCTAATAGATTGACCCATTTGCACTGAAACAAAGGGACCTTAAAATCATGTCCGTAGTCAAGTTCCCATATGTCCACTATGTAACCATAATATGTGTCTTTTCCCCTCTTGGTTGCTGCATCAAAGCGGACACCGCTGTTTTGGTTGGTTCTCTTTTGATCTTGGGCGATCGTGTAAAATGTATTCCCATTTATCTCGTACCCTTTGTAAGTCAATACAGTCGAAGATGGTCCCCTCACCAACGAGTACAGCTCATCAGAAATAGTGTTGTCACCCCTGAGACGTGTTTGCAACCAACTGCCGAAATTCCTGATGTGTTCACATGTAATCCAGTCGTCACACTGCTCCGGGTGTTTGGAGCGCAGGATGTTCTTGTGTTCATCGACATACGGGTCACCAAGGTAGAATTCTGTAGAACTATGTAGTGTGCTTGAGACCAAGAATGCCCGTCCCTACATATTATTGAGTCCCCTCCTAGCGTGCCTTTTCTAGTCAGCCTTCCCTCATACCGCAATTGAGGGAGACCAATCTTCTTAAGGTCAGGAATGAAGTCAACACAAAACCCAATGACATCCTCTGTTTGATGGGCCATCGAGATGCTTCCTTCTGGCCTAATGCAGTTACGGACATATTTCTTTAGGACTCCCATGAACCTCTCAAAGGGGAACATATTGTGTAGAAATACAGGGCCCAGAACGACAATCTCGTCGACTAGATGAACTAGGACGTGCGTCATGATATTGAAGAAGGATGGTGGGAACACCAGCTCAAAACTGACAAGACATCGCGCCACATCACTACTTAACCTTGGTAGGATTTCTGGATCGATCACCTTCTTAGAGATTGCATTGAGGAATGAACATAGCTTCACAATGGCTAATCGAACGTTTTCCGGTGGAAGCCCCCTCAATGCAACCGAAAGCAGTTGCGTCATAATCACATGGCAGTCATGAGACTTTAGGTTCTAGAACTTTTTCCATAGCGTATTTATTATTCCCTTTATATTTGACGAGAAGCCAAACAGGACCTTCATACTGAGCAGGCATTCAAAGAAGATTTCCTTCTCTTCTTCGGTAAGAGCGTAGCTAGCAGGACCTTCATACTGCTTTGGAGGCATGCCATCTTTTTCGTGCACATGTTGCTGGTCCTCCCGTGCCTCCAGTGTATCTTTTGTCTTCCCATACACTCCCAAGAAGCCTAGCAGGTTCATGCAAAGATTCTTCGTCACGTGCATCACGTCGATTGAAGAGCGGACCTCTAGGTCTTTCCAGTAGGGTAGGTCCCAAAATATAGATTTCTTCTTCCACATGGGTGCGTGTCCCTCAGCGTCATTCGAAACAGATAGTCCGCCGGGACCCTTTCCAAAGATTACTTGTAAATCATTGACCATAGCAAGTATGTGATCACTGGTACGGATGGCGGGCTTCTTCCGGTGATCTGCCTCGCCTTTGAAATGCTTGCCTTTCTTTCGACATTGATGGTTGGTCGAAAGAAATCTACGATGCCCCAGGTACACATTCTTCAGGCATTTGTCCAGGTATATACTTTCGGTGTCATCTAAACAGTGTGTGCATGCGTGGTATCCCTTGTTTGTCTGTCCTGAAAGGTTACTGAGAGCAGGCCAATCATTGATGGTTACAAATAGCAACGCATGCCTGTCAAATTCCTGCTGTTTGTGCTCATCCCACACACGTACACCCTTTCCATTCCATAGCTGTAAAAGTTCTTCAACTAATGGCCTTAGGTACACATCAATGTCATTGCCGGGTTGCTTAGGGCCTTGGATGAGAACTGGCATCATAACGAACTTCCGCTTCATGCACAACCAAGGAGGAAGATTATAGATACATAGAGTCAGGGGCCAGGTGCTGTGATTGCTGCTCTGCTCCCCAAAAGGATTAATGCCATCCGCGCTTAAACCAAACCATACGTTCCTTGCGTCACCTGCAAAGTCCCCCCAGTACTTTCTCTTGATTTTTCTCCACTGCGACCCGTCAGCGGGTGCTCTCAACTTCCCGTCTTTCTTACGGTCCTCTCTGTGCCATCGCATCAACTTGGCATGTTCTTTGTTTCTAAACATACGTTTCAACCGTGGTATTATAGGAGCATACCACATCACCTTGGCAGGAACCCTCTTCCTGGGGCGCTCGCCGTCAACGTCACCAGGGTCATCTCGTCTGATCTTATACCGCAATGCACCGCATACCGGGCATGCATTCAAATCCTCACACGCACCGCGGTAGAGGATGCAGTCATTAGGGCATGCATGTATCTTCTGCACCTCCAATCCTAGAGGGCACACAACTTTCTTTGCTGCGTACGTACTGTCGGGCAATTCGTTATCCTTTGGAAGCTTCTTCTTCAATATTTTCAGTAGCTTCTCAAATCATTTGTCAGGTACACCATTATCTACCTTCCACTGCAGCAATTCCAGTACGGTACCGAGCTTTGTGTTGCCATCTTCGCAATTGGGGTACAACCCTTTTTTGTGATCCTCTAACATGTGATCGAACTTCAGCTTCTTCTTTTGACTTTCGCACTGTCTCTTTGCATCAACAATGACCCGGCGAAGATCATCATCGGGCACATCGTCTGGTTCCTCTTGATCTTCAACTTCCCCCGTTGCAGCATCACCGTATTCAGGGGGCACATAGTTGTCATCATCCTCTTCTTCTTCGCTGTCTTCCATCATAACCCCTCTTTCTCCGTGCTTGGTCCAAACATTATAGTGTGGCATGAAACTCTTATAAAGCAGGTGGGTGTGAAGGGTTTTTGATTTATAGTAAGACCTCGTGTTCCCACAGCTAGGGCATGGACAACACATAAAACCATTCTGCTTGTTTGCCTCAGCCACTGCGAGAAAATTAAGCACGCCCTCAATGTAATCGGAGGTGCGCCTGTTACCGTACATCCATTGCCGGTTCATCTGCGTGCATTATATATAATTAAGTGTGTCAAAAACCATTACAGAACATCATGAATAGATAAGTGACCAAATTAATAGAATTTCATCATCACATTAAAACCAAAGTACATACATAGTTCTCTTTGAACAACATATAGCTCTCCAGAGCATCTAATTAAACCATACATTGAAACTATGTAAAACATTTCAATGCAACAACAAATGCGATCATAATCGCAACCAAGGTAACAATTGATCCAACGGCATAATGATACCAAGCCTCGGTATGAATGGCATATTTTCTAATCTTTCTAATCTTCAAGCGCATTGCATCAATCTTGATCCTGTGATCATCGACGACATCCACAACATGCAACTCCAATATCATCTTCTCCTCCTCAATTTTTTTTAATTTTTCCTTCAAGTAATTGTTTTCTTCTTCAACTAAATTTAACCTCTCGACAATAGGGTCGGTTGGAATTTTCGGTTCACATACCTCCTTGATAAAAAAATCTATGTCACATTGGTCGGCAGAATTGTCATAAACTCTAAATGAACCAAATAGTTATAAAAGATAATATATACCACATCCGAATCATAGACAGGACGAGGGCCGACGGAGGCGGATACCAAAACCATCACACTATATAATAACAAACAATAATAAAAGTAAGAAAATTACACAAGTATCTATGTAAATCATACAAGTAAGAACTTTTTCTTTTAGAAGGAAGATAAGATCAAGAGGCTCACCACGGTGGTGCTGGCGACAAGATCGGCGCGGGCGATCGACGGCGGTGAGGACGAGGACGGGACGGGACGGACCACCAAACGTAGAAAAATCTCGAGGAAAATGGAGCTTGGACAAGGAGCTTCGAGAGGAGAAAGCTTAAGTGTGGCTCGGGCATTTCATCGAACAGCTAGAGCACCACAAAGCTCTCCCACGGCCGGCCAGAAAAACAGAGCACTCTCCACTGCTCTGCTCGTGGGCGAGGCGTATATATATAGGCATCTCATTGGTCCCGGTTCGTAGCTGAAACCGGGACTAAAGGTCCCCCTTTTGTCCCAGTTCCAGCCACAAACCGGGACCAATGGTTGTGGGCCAGGAGCGAGGTCCATTGGTACCGGTTCATGTTTGGAACCGGGACCAAAGGGTCCAGACGAACCGGGACCAATGCCCCACGAGGCCCGGCCGGCCCCCTGGCCTCACGAACCGGGACCTATGCCCCAATGGGTCCCCGTTCATGAATGAACCGAGACTAATGGGCTGGCCCGGCCTGGACCAAAGCCTTGTTTTCTACTAGTGGAAGGTCATCAGCACCGCCAAAATCCCAATTTAGGATGACCTGGTAGCGCTGGATCGATCTCTCTAGTGGTAGCCAATGGTAGATATGTAGGAGACAAGACTACCACGTGTCGCCACCCTTGCCAGCAAACCCAAGACCACATAACACATGTGTTATCGAGCGGAAGACTGCTTCATGGGGATGTAAATGGCAGTTGTCCGGACCTGCCGCTCTATCTTGTCGCTGGATGTTGTCATACCGCCAAGATCCAATGTCGAGCAACTTGGAGTTGCGCCGGACGACTGGGTGGAGGAGGGCAATGACGATAGTCGAGAGGCCACACCTGCCACCCACCATGGCTATGCACGTTGTCACTGAGACCAAACCGCACCACTATGACTACACACAAGAGGAGCAACCCACGGGATGGATGTGGGGACCGTCTACCACCAACCACTGCAATGGCATGAGCACCGCCTTCCGGACTGTCATGCCGCCCGCAACCGGTGGCCACCAGTAAGCCATGACTGTGTATTGCCTCTGGGACCCGCTTAGCCACAACTACTCCATGAGCACAAAACAAAAGGTGTCGTGATGTTGCTGACGCGCCATACATACAACCAAAACTAAGTGCAATGCACCGCTACCAGTGATTCCGAATCGCTGCCATGCCGCTGCGCTTCTTGCCACTAATGTGCGATTTGTAGGACCGATGCCGAGCATTGATGTTGCTCCCGGATCGTTGCCATGCCGGTGCTATTCTTATCGCTACTACTATTCTCTTCGAGTCGCCGCTGAGGATTGATGGTCGTCATGTTACCACCTACAGGACAACCACCACCATGGGTTGCTCAGGCTTTGCCCGACGGCAGCATCTGGTAGTGGCGAGGAGAGGAAGGTCAAACGGGGAGGACCATAAAACTTGGAACATGACCGTGTCCCGTGTTGGCTGTGTGGACGAGGCAGGGGCAACTTTTACACAGACCGACCTTCTATCTTCTTCTTTTTCCTTAGAACTCTGGGTGATAGGGAGTAGTCAACATGTTCATTTCGTATATGTGGATGCGGTTTTGTGCCGTTAGGGGCTTCAGAACTCTATTGCAACCCTCTTGTAATCAAATTATCTTTCTCTCTTAATGAAGTGACATGCATTTAAAAAAATCTCTTTTCCTTTTTTGAATAGTACTGTTGAGTCTATGTGTGACAAGTGTTCACCAAACAACCCGATGAGCCAAAAAAACAAGGATAACCCCAAACCATCCATGGTATTCCTCCAACCAAATACACCCTAAAAATAAAAAAACCAACTTGAACATCATAACGTTAGAATCGATTGTTGACTGTTCGTCCACTATCATCTTGAGTCAAACGAACAAACTAACTCACAGAGTAGGTTGCGTGTCTCGACTCTTTAGATTATATTACTCGTAAGTTCCATCTCTCATTGTCTCTCTCATTCTCTCCACCAGGGACAGGGGCACTGGGGGGGGCAGGGGCTAAGCCATGCCCAAGGTTCAGATTTCCTTCATATTACTACTCTTTTTTTGTCACCACTCATTAGAAGACCATGTTCATGGTATTTTAGCACTTCCAGAACCCTCATTAAACTCATAAGACTTGACGATTGAGGGTAATATTTTGTATTGTGTTCTTGTCCACCTAACACTTTCTCTGTTGCTCCGGAGCTGCATGTACACATACTATTTGTGCTTGAAAAAAATCATGTCCACAAACACTGTGTATAAACTAAATGCATGTGGGGAGAATTTGTGACTTATCGGTTGTGAAAATGCATAAATCTGTTTTATTTACTTGATTGTACACGTAGCTTGCTAGTAGCATGTGGGGCATGGCTGTGTCAAAGGAGACAATTAATAAGACAAACTGGCAGTTAGTTGGGAGAAATAAAGTTGACTTCAACTCTAGAGTCTAAGCTCTAGAAGATCTAGGTCGATGACTAATATTATATGCATGGAAGATAGATATAATCTCTCTGTTTTTAGTTACTATACGAATTAGCTTTTTCTCAAGTCTAATTTGCCGAAGTAAATCTTCTATAGATTTGGGGATCCGCATTGAGAAACACATATTCGGGTACAAAGTATCAGATTGGTCATAACCTGAGTTCCAATTTGATTGATGCCTGACTTTCTTAACAGACTGGGAATGAATTAGTCACTTTTAGCAATTGAGCTCCTTTCTATTTCTTAAAACTAGATGACTTCGCACATTGTTGTGGAAATATTTTGCAATATATTTCAATGATATTTGATTGTATGAAACATTATATTTGGAGTAATATTTTATTGTGTTTCATTATTGTATAGTTGTAACATATTTGTAAAATATAAAGAGCATAATAGAATAATAGAATGGAATTGCCATGCATGTTGACATGGACCTTTTCCTATGCATGATTATAGTAATAATATGAGAACTATAACTAAAAATAAATATATTTTCTAATGCTTATTGTATAGTTCTAAAATATTTATTAAATATAAATAGCCCAATGAAATAAAAATTAATGCATGTTTGCCTGTTGAGTTGGGTTTTCTCCTATGCATGATTGTATTTTGAGGTGGGCACTTTCCCATGCATGTTGCTTGCTAAGATGACATGCTTGCATGTTAAGAGAAATGGGTTAGTGGAAGCTAGATATTTAAATATAGAAGATAATTAAATGGACATTCCCAACTGCCTATGTACATGAAGACTGAGAAGTTACTGGAGGTCATAAGATGAAGAGAGTTCTCCTTCTTCGGCCAGTGCATAGTTCAATGGACTGGGTAGTTAACTTTTCTCACATTTTGGTGTCTTTGATGCCAATGGATGACAAAAAGTGTATAGTGTGTGTTACAAGACTTGCGTCTTTACTTATAATCTCGTGTATGTCTTGTAAACTCTATTCTTTGTTCGATATCATGCTTAAACTCTGCTGCATATCATACTTTATTCGTTGGTGTCATGTTCTACATGATCTGTGCCAAGTGTTTTTATTTTCCAAGTGATATCTTTATAAGTGGCGGGCGGAGGGAGGGGAACCCATGGGTTCTTTGTCGGTAGTGTGTGGTGGGGACTTTATCAGAGTTGATCATAACTTGAGTTCCAAGCATATGGGATTTGATCTTTAGCCCCTCTTTACTTAATAATTTGAGTATTTGCCACTCCATACATTGAAATTGTTGATTTGTCATATCTCACTTTGCTCTTTGTTCTTTTGCCTGTGCATCCATGTTCAATTCTTCCATGAACATGCCACAAAAGGGCAGTATTGTAATATATTTTAACATTTTAGCCTTAAAAGAAAAGGAAACAAACGAGTTTAAGTGAAAAGGGGCAAATCAAGCATGGTAACAACATCGGATTGTTGCTGCGGAAAGGGGAGAACAATCTTAGTTGACCCTCCTACAGTTCATCCTAATCTGTCCGTTCGACCCCGTCAGCGGCGTGATGTCCCCCATCTTGATCATTCCCTCCACAAAGTCCTTGAAGAAGGCACTCTGGCTACCGACATACTCCCGGACCAGCGTGTCGGCAGCGCCACCATTGAAGAGCTCCTGGTCTGAGTGCAGGAGGCCCCTCTTCTGGACGAGGTTTTTGTAGTAGTCGTTCTCGAAGACCGTGGGGGTTTGCAGGTCTAGCGGTGCCAGGTTGTTGTCGCCTGAGCCGGTAGCACGAGGGCAGCCTGACTGGCGGCTCCTGGCGAAGCCGGCGTCGATGTTTGTGTCGTTGTAGATGTGGTCCCGGAAGTTTGTGCAGCGTGCTAGGCCGATTGTGTGGGCTCCTGGAACACAAGTTATACCGTCAGCTCAAGTTATACCTATTTTCCAGCTACTCTTTTTGTCATTCCATCGGTAGGAACCATTGACCAACTTTCCTAATTAGTACTACATGTTTAAGTGACCAAGGAACAATTTTTTTGACGTTGTCCAGTCTTACAAATTAAGCGGACATACCAAAGGTTAGGTCAGTGGTAATTAGTCATCGATCAACTTTGTAACTCATCACCTGTAAAGTAGTAATATATTTGTTTAATCCCGAGAAATTGTCTTATGTAGAATTTTTGAGCAGCTTAGGAGTCAAAATGTGGCTATGAGTCCCGTTGGTTGATACCAGCTGTTTTGCGGCTAAAAAGCTACCGACTCCATTGAGGAATTAACAGTCCATTGAGGAATTAACAGTCTGAGAAAGTAGTACAGAATTTTAACTTGCTTCTTTAGCAAAGGAAAATATTACTTGGCTATGACAAATTATGTTGCTTCGGAGTGCAAACTACTCCCTCCCTCTCGCATTAATTATCGCTCAAACAGATGTGTCTAGCAAAATACGTTAAGATACATCCGTTTCAGTGACAATTAATATGGGACAGAGGAAGTACAAAATTATACTACCTGAGAGTGCCTAATTATTTATATGAAAATAAAGTACGTAGAAGAAGGTTGATGGAAGATGTCAGTGGTTGATTTGGGATTATGTATCGATGTACGTACGGTTTATTTTGCATGTATATGTACGTACCTGAGAGTGCGACCATGTCTTTCTGGGAGAGCCCCTGCGCGGCGAAGAGGGACGTAAGGTTGGCGAGCCCCGACGTCGGCGGCGGGATGTTGTTCTCGGCGCCGTTGAAGCTCGCCGTGGTCGAGTCTCTCCGCCCCATCTTCACCTCCCAGCTCGGGCCACCCAGCTACACGTACACAACGCATGTCAGATGTCACAGTAGTACGTGTTAGACTTTGTTGAAGGGTACGTACAGTACTAACTACCTAAGCATGACTATGAATGTATGGATACTTACGAAGACAACGCTCTCCTCGGCGGCGATGGCGAGGATGTCGGCGCACGAGACGACGCCGGGACAACACCCCTCGACGGCCGCCTTGACGGCGTCGATTACCTCGAACCCCCTGGCGGAGTTCTTGTTGGGCGTGGCGTTCTTCTCGCCGCGCAGGCCCGGCGCGTCGTCCAGCAGCAGCGAGGCGTCGCAGCCCTGGACGAAGCAGTCGTGGAAGAAGAGGCGGACGATGGAGGCGCCCACGCGGCGCTCCCTGGCGATGGCCGGGTGCAGCGCCGAGCGCACGGCTTTGAGCATGCCCGGGCAGGAGCGGGAGTAGAAGCCCGACGACAGCTGCGCCGAGGCTCCTCCGCTGGCGATGGCGACCAGCGCGAGGATGAGCGAGAGGACAGCAATGGCGCGCGCTGCCATGATCGGTCTATTCTAGTCAGCTAGATAGTGCCTTGAGAGAGCTTGTTTGCTGGATGTGGTGGAGGAACGCGGGGCGGCCGGTATTTATAGGAAGAAAAGGCTAAGCTCACGCCGGTGGCCATGATTATTCTAGCTACTAGTCTGCCATCATATACTATTAGATTGCATCATCATGCCCCCATCGTCTTCACCAACTCCGGTGGACTTTGAGCGTTGATCCAAACGGGCGCGGCGCTTTGGAATTACGCGTTTCACACCAGATGCATATGTAACGTAGCTCGTGAAAAATGTACAGTTTTGGTAGAAAAAGCTGCATGCCGACACTGTGCCATCGACACGGTTAAGTAAGAGTCATGGCAATCATGCTTGCATACATGTGCAAGCATGTCTCCGTCTCCTCATGTTTCTTTCCTGTGCTACGGACGGTGTTTGCTAGCTTACTACTCTACATAGTTCTCTGGGTCAAATTTAATCAAGAAAATCATCAGCGTGCTAATGTAACACTCGCATGGACTTTAAGGCGACACTTTGGCACAGGAAGAGTACATTAACACGCTTATGATTTTCTTAATTATTTTTTGCATCACTGTTTCCGTATCCAACAAATGTCAAGGTTAGCCTACCTACTGCCTACCGGTACATGATCATGAACGAGATGATGATCCGACTATCTTGCCTGCTGATTTTTCTCATAATGGTTTTTTCAAGTTTCGGGGACATACAGACGTCTGACCGGGTCTCCGGCGGTACTATTTGGCCCATGCTCATCCTTAGAAACTGGAGGCATGCATGGTGGTCATGGTCAAAACATTTATATATCTATATCAAGCATGGACAATTCAACCTGAATTCCTCTCCTCAAGGTAGCATATACATACGTGCATCAGCAAATTCTATAGCATGGCCCTGTACGTAGAGTAGGTCCGTATGTGAAAAAGATCTATCCCCTGACCGTATAGTACCGCATATTACTCTTACCTTCTTCACTTTTTACTGAAGAATTAGGAGAAGTCTTATTCCTAGTACTACTCCTGCGCCTAACAGTATTACGTTTAGTCAAAGGGGAGTGTAATACCCTTTGGGCACCAATCATACGTCCACTTAGTTAATTAGCTTGAGCCTTAACCTTTTGATTTGAGTGTGCCGTGTTCACAGTTGTACCGTTTATTAACTCTATTTCTTAGTAGATGCTTGCTGTTCTGTTCTGGTGCTTTACGGGTTAGAACTTTCAAAGTACTCCACACTCTAGTCAAAAGAAATTCAGTGCTGATTGCCGGAAGCAAATAACGACTTGTGGATCCGACCGCACCGCAATCGCCGGAGGTTTGGCACACCAAAATGCTGCACATGCGCATGCCCCCTCAAGAAAAGCCATGGAGTACATCATCAGACTACTAGTCGTGCATATGTAGCAGAACGGGCCCACTGTCGAAGACCAGCTTTCGCAACAGAGTTCCAACGCCCATCCAGCAGAAACTCTGCTCTCATCAACGTACTACCAAAATGCTGCGGCAGCAGCTGCACTTCTCTGACCACAAACTTGCCATTATGAAAATTCAACGACAACATCTGGGTTAGCTCGCTGCAACAATTTGTCTGTTGACTGTCGATCCTTGTGTGTCGTTTGTTTTGGTTGTACGTACGTGCTTGTTGTTTCTGAGGAGCATTTCTAGGGTCCGTTTTGGTCAGAGAGCAAGGGATTGGTAGGTCGGGGTGGCCATCCAGTGATCTACTATTTTTTATGGATGGAACATACAAATTCCTTCTTTGACTAAGTGGGATGAGCTTGGTGCAAGGGACAAGTGTTTCTCTGGATGAGTACAATTTCTTTTTTGTTGGAGGGATAAGAAACACATTGGATTGTGATGACTCTACATGAAGTGATTGAGTCGGCCGGCAGAACTGTGTAGATGATTTTTTGTCGATAAAGTGTGGGCTTTATAGATTTAAAATAAAGTATTAAGGGGAATGAGTACACATCCAACTTTTGCATGACTAGAATGCACAGAATCAACATCAATTCACACACGCACACACACACACACACACAACACATATCGAAGACCGAAGCCATGCCTAGGCAGATGAATAAAAGGAAAGAAAACTCTCAAGCGATCAAAAAACGATCGGTGAACTAGTGAAATGACCATCCACATCATCTATGGTCTCTTGACATCAAGGACGACGAGAAAGGTTCTTCGGTAGCAATGCTGCTCAAGCTCCGCTGTCGCAGGATCCAACCCGAAGGGCAGATCATGGGTTTTAACCCTGAAGATCAAGTCTGAGCAAACTCCAAACCATGCATACAAGAAGGTAATGACGTCAAAACACTGTCATTGCCAGGTGTGACCAACTAGGGTCAGACCTAGGGCTTTTACCCCAGAGCTTGAGACCATGTACTCGAGAAGTACCACCAAATCGAAGTCATCTTGCGTTGACCCCTCCACTTTCCACAATCTTAGCAGTTACATGCATGCACGGTCCTCACGTGTGATCAAAGAAATCATTTGTGAGCGGGGAATGTCACTGGCATTGCCAAAATCCTAGTTTAGGATGACTTGGCAGCGCTGGATCGATCTCGCTAGTGGTAGCCGATGGTAGAGAAAACACTACCACGTGTCGCCACCCTTGCCAGCAACCCAAGACCACATAACACATGCATTTTCGAGCGGAAGAGTGCTTCATGGGGATGTAGATGGCAGTTGTCCGAGTTAATTGCATAAAACCACCACATTTGGGGCATCGTTTGCAGAAAACGACGAGGTCACTATTTTTTGCAAAAGGAAAAATCACCGCGCTTCTAGTAATCCTTTTGCAAAATCACTGATCGGAGTATTTGGACCGTTTGATCACTTTCTGACAAGTAGGCTCGGGTTGTAAGATGCTGATTTGGCAACAAATTGACATACAACAAATTGACACTGATGGCCGACGGCGGCCGTTGCAGCTAGCCAAGGGGCAGCCATGGCGGGCGTTGAAGGGCGCGCTCGCGCGCGAGGTCAGGGGCACGTGCTCACCGGGATCAGGGCGCATGCTCGCGGGACGAGGGACGTCGCCTTGCCGGAAGCCAGGGGCGCATGCTCACGCGTGAGGAGGGAGAACGCCTCGCCGGGGCACGTTCTCGCGCGGAAGAAGGGTGGCCGCCTCGCCGGCGCGCGTGCTCACGCGGGAGAAGGGTGGCCGCCTCACCGCAGTTGTTAGGTCGTCCTTCTCTTCGCCGGGGTGCGTGCTCGCGGGAGGAGGGTCCTCCTGCACCACGCACATGAGCGGCGACTGCTCGCCGGCCGACGATTGCGCTCTCCCCGTCCCAGCCGACGGCGTTGGGTCCTGCCCCTCCCAGTTCACGCACACAACATGGTTGTTGTAATGTGTGTGAGAGTGGAAGAGAGGAGAAGGTAGAAGACTTGGTTAACACTCACACGTGGCAATTTTTTTCCCAAGTTAGAACCTGACTAGCGGGGCCCACCTGTCAGAAACGCGATCAAACGCGGCAAAGCACGCGATCGGCGCTTTCTGCAAAAGGTTTACCGAATACGCGGTGGCATTTGCAAAAAATTAGTGACCTCGTGGTTTTCTGCAAACGATGCCGCAAATGTGGTGGTTTCTTGCAATTAACTCGCAGTTGTCCGGACCTGCCGCTCTATCTTGTCGCTAGATGTGTTGTCGTACCGCTAAGATCCAATGTCGAGCAACTTGGAGTCGCGCCGAACGACTGGGTGGAGGAGGGCAATGACGACAGTTGAGAGGCCACACCTGCCACCCACCATGGCTATGCACGTTGTCACTGAGACCAAACCGCACCACTATGACATCACACAAGAGGAGCAACCCACGGGCTGGATGTGGGGACCGTCTACCGCCAGCCACCGCAGTGGCGCGAGCATGGCCTTCCGGACTTCATGCCGCCCGCAACCAGTGGCCACTAGCAAGCCATGACTGTGTACTGCCCCAGGAGCCGCTTAGCCACAACTACTCTATGAGCACAAAACAAAAGGTGCCTTGATGTTGCTGACGCGCGATACATACAACCACAACTAAGTGCAATGCGTCGCTACCGGTGATCCCCGATTGTTGCCATGCTGCTGCATTTCTTGTCACTACGCGTGATTTGTAGGACCGATGCTGAGCGTTGATGCTGCTCCCGGATCGTTGCCATGTCGGTGCTTTTCTTGTCGCTACTACTATTCTCTTCGAGTCACTGCTGAGGATCGATGACCGTCATGGAACCACCTACAGGACCGCCGCCACCATGCATGGGCTGCTCAGGCTTTGCCCGACGGCAGCATTTGGTAGCGGCGAGGAGAGGAAGGTCTGACGGGGAGGACCATAAAACTTGGAACATGATCGTGTCCCATGTTGGCTGTCTGGACGAGGCAGGGGTAACTTTTACATAGACCGACCTTCTATCTTCTTCTTCTTCCGTAGAACTCCGAGCGATAGGGAATAGTCAACATGTTCATTTCGTATATGTGGATGCGGTGTTGTGTCGTTAGGGGCTTCAGAACTCTATTCCAACCCTCTTGTAATCAAATTACCTTTCTCTCTTAATGAAGTGACGTGCATTTTCAGAAAATGAGTCTATCTCTTTTCCTTTTTTGAATAAAACTGTTGAGTCTATGCGTGACAAGTGTTCACCAAACAACCCGATGAGCCAAAAAAAACAAGGATAACCCCAAACCATCCGTGGTATTCCTCCAACCAAACACACCCTAAAAATTAAAGACTAGCTTGAACATCATAACGTTAGAATCGATTGTTGATTGTTTGTCCACTATCATCTTGAGTCAAACGAACAAACTAACTCATAGAGTAGGTTGGGTGTCTCGACTCTTATTATATTACTCGTAAGTTCCATCTCTCATTGTCTCTCTCGTTCTCTCCACCAGGGACGGGGGGGGGGGGCACGGGGGGGGGGGGGCGAGTAGGGGCTAACCCATGCCCAAGGTTCAAATTTCCTTAATATTACTACTCATTTTTTTGTGTTGTTGTCACCACTCATTAGAACACCATGTTCATGATATTTTAGCACTTCTAGAACCCTGATTAAACTCATAATACCAAGCCAGTCTTACTTGCCCCCCTCAATGTAAAGTCCTGACTTTGTCCCTGCTCTCCACATCAACAATTATCTTGCAGGACTTGACGATTGAGGGTAATTGTGTTCTGTTCTTGTCCACCTAACAATTTCTCTATTGCTCCGGAGCTGCATGTACACATACTATTTGTGTCGTGGTGGGCGCACGACAGATACCAAGGGATGGCTAAAGATAGGAGGAGGCTCGAGGGCACTGGTGGGCTCTAGAGGCGAGGTCGGCATGAGCGAGCGCGGGACGCAAGACATACCCAGGTTCGAGGCTCTCCGGAGAGATAACACCCCTAGTCCTGCCGAGTGTAGTTGATGTGTATCAGTACAGAGTTGCTCCTAGAGCTGTATGGAGGAGGAAGGAAGGCAGGCCGAGGCTTAGGCTGCTCCCTCTCCTTGGGTGTTGCTTTCTATGTGTGTGTGAGTGAGTGATCCTCTGTGTTCGATCGCCCGTATGCCTGAGGGCTCCTGGGATCAAGCTTCGCCGTCGCGGGATCCAACCCGAAGGGCAGATCATGGGTTTTAACCCTAAAGATCAAGTCTGAGAAAACTCCAAACCATGCCTACAAGAAGGTAATGACATCAAAACACTGCCATTGCCAGGTATGACCAACTAGGGTCAGACCAAGGGTTTTCACCCACAGCTTGAGACCGGATACTCGAGAAGTACCACCAAATCGAAGTCATCTTGCGTTGACCCCTCCACTTTCCACAATCTAAGAAGTTACATGCATGCACTGTCCTCACGTGAGATCAAAGAAATCATTTGTGAGCGGGGAACACTAGTAGAAAACAGCCCATTTGTCCCGGTTCCAGAGGGCCTTTAGTCCCGGTTCTGGAACCGGGACAAAAAGGTCGGGACTAAAGCGCAAACCCTTTAGTCCCGGTTCGCTTACAAACCGGGACAGAAGGGGCTCCACGTGGCTGCTGCGGGGCGCCCAGGCAGGAGGACCTTTAGTCCCGGTTAGTAACACCAACCGGGACCAAAAGGCATCCACGCGTCAGCAGCTGGCAGGAGCTGTGGTTTTTGTTTTTTTTGAAAGGGGGTGGGTTTAGGGGGTTTTGGGGGGGGGGTTAATTTATGGTGTTAGCTAGCTAATAGAGAGAAGTGTCCTCTCTTATCTCCGTGCTTGGTCAACGCTAGCTACTATACGTATAGAGAGGACTCGACGCGCTAGCTAGTAAGCAAATGAAGGAACCATTAATTACAAGATTGTCATGAACATATACAGAGAGGAGTGACCTCTCTTTCTCCGAGAGATGTTGGTCGAACAACAAGTTTTCCTATATCTATCCGATGCTACTAGGTACATATATACAATATAAGATCTCTTACAATCCCTAACATCTCATGTCTATCTAAATTTCCACATGGTATTCTCCGGCTTTATTGATGACGTGGTCCAGAAAGAATCCCGCCAATTCCTCTTGAATTGCTTTTATGCGATCATGTGGTAGGAGTTCATCCTGGATCTGTCAGATCTAATTTGAAGAAGGGGGTCAATACATTTTATATGAATGAAACCCAACACAAATGATGGTAATAAAATAAAATTGTGAATATTTTTGCTTACGCACATCATATTGGTTTTTAGAGTAGCCCCACTTATTAGAGATCGTCGTGTTGTAGATGTACTCGCAAACGTAGTATCCACAAAAATCATTCCTGGCTCCTGCCACAACCACTTTACGAGAAATAGAGTTCAATCAAACTGATAATCAAGAATTATAAATGGTATTGATGAAACAAGAATCAACGGGAGATGTGTGGAACTAGGTAGTAGTACTTACTTTCGGGTGTGTAAATCGCAGCTCCTTCGGCAGTGCCGGAACAATTACGGTGAACTCTTTCCAAACCCTGCCAGACAAAGAAAATAATCATTCGATATCAGGATCAAATGAACAAAGCTGCCGATATGGTGCGATAATGATCGATTGAACTTACTTCTGGAGCATTGCAGTCATGTTTGCTTAGTCCTGGGGATCGTTTCATCTCGAGTCTAAGACGGTTACTACTCCCCGCTCAAGCTGGATCTCTAGCAGAATAAAGTGGAAGCTGCACACGCATGCATAACTCATTAATTACATTACTATAACCTCGAGTAATAATATGGGAAACCGAATATGCATAAGACATTAACACTCACTTGAAGTTGTAAGGAAATAGTATTTTATCTTTGTGTTGATATTTAAGCAACGATTGTAGCAAGTTGTCCTCGTTTTTTGTGACATTGTGTTTAACCGTCCATTTATGTATGATATCTGGGTTAATGAACCCAATGTCCCAGATTTGTGCTTTCCTGCATTCGACGATCTTCAATCTGCATAATAGTGAGGATAATTATATATACATGCAATGAAAGAGTTGAACTATATATAGAGAGAGGGACTTAATTACAGAAGTAGTACTTACAGACAGTAGCAAGTCATGAGTGTTTTGTCGAGGGCCTTTTTATTGTATAACTAGAATAACTCCTCACATGTAATAGAAAATAGACCAGTTCCAACGAGGTCGTGCTCCTCTTTAATTCTCATCGTCAAAACATCCTTCCCAGACTCGCTGCAGGTTTTCAGGTACCATTCATGGAATCTTCGCATCATCGTTGTTAGAAGAGGATGATCAGGTTTGATGAGAGGCTGCCCGTACTGCTATCTGAATTCATCCACCTCCAATGTATCAAAGTGTACATCATCGCTCAGGTAATCAGCAGGATTGGTACCGAGCACCATCCCCGGCAGATTAGCGATGATATCGCTATGATTGGTTCGCCGAGTTGGGGAATTTTTCCCACTTCTTCGTTCTTCTAACCTTTTATCACTGCAAGTAGTTCCCGACTGTCGCGCATCTTCATATGTCTTCTTAAGAGCACAGACATAGTTGTCATCCGGCGAAGGCGGCGGTGGTCACTTCAGGGCATCGAGAGTTCGCTTCAATTTCACCGGATCTATTGTCTCCTTCGGAGGTGGAGGTTTCTTTGCAAAAAATTCCCTCACTTGGGTTTGAGAGATCTCCGCGTTTTCCTCATCGGTCCTCTCGTATGGTAACTTTTCCAGAGGCTTGAGAGATGGACCATATCTAAATTGCCTCCCGCATCTGGCTGTACTGCTAGCCGCCGGAGTGGCGGCGTCTCTCTTCCGCCGTTGCTTACGAGGCGGAGTGCTCCGACGCGCCGGAGCAGCCAGAGGGGCGGCGTCTGTCTTTCGCCATTACTGACGAGGCGGAGGAGGAGGCGGACTGCTCTGATGCGCCGGAGGAGGCGAAGGAGGAGTCAGACTGCTCCGAGGCGCCGAAGGAGGCGAAGGAGGAGGCGGACTGCTCCGACACACCGGAGGAGGTGAAGGAGGAGGCAGAGTGCCGGCCTCACGCGCTGGAGCAGCCGGAGAAGGAGGCGGAGTGCCCTGATCACTCGCCGGAGGAGGAGGAGGAGGAGGAGGAGTGCCCTGACTCGCCAGAGGAGGAGGAGGAGGTGGAGGCATCCAGTTCGGAAGCTTGATGTGCTCCTTCCGCCATAGACATGGAGTCTTCAGAACAAGACCCAGCTGAGTCTCCCCTTCACCTGTAGGGTGGTCTAGCTCGAGCTCCTCAAATCCCTCCGTTACTTCACCACCATCACAACAGCATAGCCATGTGGAATCGGACGGCAGTGAAAAGTTCCGTCGGGTTGAGGAGGTGCAACAGAGCCGACAGCTTCCTTGACTTTGAGGTTCTGCCATTGCGTCATAAGCTGGCAATGTTGAGCCTCCGTGATAGCATCCACGGGGTAGCTAGGAGCCGTGAAGTCAGGCTGCTGAACGAGCTTGGTGGAAGCCACGCTGCTTCTCCGCTGAGATGGCGGGGTAGCTTCTCGGGTAGCTCCGGCAGCTCGCTGGCTCTCAACTTGTTCCTCTAGCTTTTGTACTCTTGCATTCAGCTTCTGCATTTCACTGAGCTCCAGTTTACTCTTCCTCTCCCGGCTTATGTAACCGCCTGCGCCGGGAAACCCAACCTTCCACGCAACGGAACCTGGCGTGCTTCGTGTTCGTCCAGGGTGCTCAGGATTCCCGAGGGCCTCAGTTAGCTCGTCATTCTCTCTGTCGGGAATGAACGTCCCTTGCTGCACTGCGGCGATACACTTCTGAAGCTTCTTGACTGGTATTGCAAGTTGCTCGTCCGTCCAAACGCACTTCCCTGTTTCAGGGTCCAAGGTTCCCCCAACCCCGAAGAACCAAGTCGTTGAACGGTCTGGCCAGTTCAATGTCTCTGGTTCGACCCCTTTAGCAAGCAGGTCATTCTCAGCTTTGTCCCATAGCGGCCGGGCTTTGAGGTAGCCACCTGACCCCGTGCGATGGTGAAGCTTCTTCTTTGCAACATTGTTCTTGTTTGTCTCTGACATCTTCTTACTCCTGTCCGATGTCTTGTAGGCCACAAATGCGGGCCAGTGATCTCTTATCTTCTCAAATCAGCCGGTGAATTCTGGAGTCTTCCCTTTGTCGACATACGTTGATTTTAACTCATTCTTCCACCTCCTGAATAGATCGGCCATCTTCTTAAGAGCACACGCCTTGACCAATGGCTCTATAACTGGCTTATCCGGATCCTCCTCTAGCGGTAGGGTGAAATTTGCCTTCAGCGAGGTCCAAAGATCATCTTTCTGTCTATCAGTGACATAAGAAACTTGAGGGTCTTCGTTCTTAGGATTATTCCATAGCTGGATGCTGATTGGGATCATGTCCCTAACAATAGCCCCGCACTGAGCAGAAAATGCATCCTTGGTCCGCTGGGTTCAATCCGTTGGCCATCGTTCGCGATTGCTGTGATCGTGAACCTTTCATCCTAGCGCAACCTTTTCTTCGGGCCTCGTCTTGTTACCGAAGTTGGGCTCGATCCGGAGGGCTATAAAAGAAGGAAGAAGAGTTAATATATGTACATACCAAAACAATTAATGCATCAATTAGCTAGTCAGCACAGGCTTAACTAATATATATACCTCACCGGACTTTGCAACAGCTCCCTCCTCCGTTCGGTCACCAGAGCCGTCATCACGGTCTTCCTTCTTCCACCGGCATTCGGTCACCGGAGCCATCATGATCATGTCCTTCCTCCTCCATTGTTCGATCACCGGAGCCTTCACCCTCTCGTTCCATACCATCGGTGTCGTTGAGATACGACAAGACATCACCTCCGCCGAGGATTATGTCCCCCAACAACTGCTCTGTTTCCAATTCTCTTTGCTCCATAGTTTCTGCAAATATTACAACATGGCAATTAATATACAAACATGAGAGATGGATATATTAGTGGCAAAGATAGACACCTAGCTAGCTAATCACAACAAGGAATATTAATTAGTGGTCTCGACGCTTCTACGGTTTGGGGTGGCCTCGACAACGCTTCTAGGGTTTGGGGCGGCCTCGACAATGCTCTTTTAACTTAGTAAATTTGGGTGGCCTTGACGCTTCTAGGGTTTGGGGTGGCCTCGGCAACGCTTCTAGACCGGACCGCCTCTCTCCTGAATGTCTGACGTCTGGATCGCCTCTCTCATGAATGTCAAACAAGGGATTTAACAAAATGGCGCCATTCTGGATGTGTAGAAAATGGTCCCTATTTTTCCTGATCTCATCTACCCTTCTATATGCCATGTTTTCTAGTGTCAAAGGATTCAAGAAAACCATGGCTTCATCAATAGCCAGAAGTAACAGGCGCATGAATGGTATGAAGCTCTCCAAAGTTAATCTGGAACGGAGTCCTGATAGGATAATTTGCTTTTTGGTGCGAAGTTCAGCAATAGCCTTTCGAATATCGCTATTTGGAAGGCCTTTGCTGAACTTCGTACCAAAACGTGAATTATCCTATCAGGACTCCTTTCCAAAATAATTTTGGAGAGCTTCATACCATCATGCGCCTGTTACTTCCGGCTAATTATGAAACCATGGATTTCTTCAATACTTTGACACAAGAGAACGTGCACATATAGAAGCGTAGATGAGATCAGGAAAAATATGGATCAACTTAATTATGCACATCCATAATGGGGGCATTCTTGATAAATCTCTTATAAATCTCGAGAGAGTTTGTCAGGTAGGGGCGGGAGGGGGTAGGAGATCGACAACGTTTTTTTTCTAGGGTTTGGGTGTCCTCGAGAGTTGGTCGAGCGAGAGGGGGTTGATCGACGTCCCCCTCTCGACCCCTCGGTGATCCTCGACCCCTCGGCGACCCTTGACCCTCTACCCTAGTGCCCGACCCGCGACCGCTCGGCGATCCTCGACACCCTCGTTCCCGATAAAAAATAATAATTTATAAAGTGCACTTGATATGTTTCGAGGACTCCTGCCCCCCAACACGAGAACATTTTAACTTAGTAAATTCTACGAACAAAAAAATCACCATCGAACAAACTTAATATGAGTTATAACATAAAAAATTCATCGAGCAAGATCATCATGAACAAAAATATCACACTAATTTCTATGAAAAAAAATCCACAAACCTCGACCCTCGACCCCTCGGCGACCCTCGACCCTCTACCCTAGTTCCCGACCCTCGACCGCTCGGCGATCCTCGACACCCTCGTTCCCCATAAAAAAATAAGAAGAGGAATAAGAAGAAGAAAAAAAGAGGAGAAGAAGAAGGAATAGAGGAGAAGAAGAAAAATAGAATTCTATTTTTCTTCTTCTCCTCTATTCCTTCTTCTTCTCCTCTTTTTTTTCTTCTTCTCCTCTATTCCTTCTTCTTCTCCTCTTTTTTTTCTTCTTCTTCCTCTTCTTATTTTTTTATCCTCTTCTTCCTCTCCTCTTCTTCTCCTTCTTCTTCTCCTTCCGACGTCCCCCCTCATGTCGAAGTTATCAGGGAGGGGGTAGACGACAACGACGCTCACCCCTCATGACATGTCCGACGTCCCCCCTCATGTCAAAGTTATCGGGGAGGGGGTAGACAACAACGACGCTCACCCCTCATGACATGTCTGACGTCCGACATCCCCCCTAATGTCATGTCTGACGTCCCCCTCATTTTAACTAATTTCTATGAACAAAAATTCTATTCTATGAACATCATATATATATATACATCCATCCATATGAACATATATGAACAAAAAAAATACATAGCCGCATATATGAAAAAGAAAATACATATATATTAAAAAAATGCTATGAACATATAAAAAGAATGCTATGAGCCGGGGCGGCGCGGCGGCTCACAGCGGGGGCGGCTGGCGACGGCGATGGCGGCTGGCGACGGCGACAGAGATGGCTGCGCCGGCACGCGGGGGCGGTGTCGGTGTACAAAAAGAGGGGCACGCTTTTGTACCCCTTTACCTGTGCACGGGCAGTCAGAGTCGCGCCCACGGTCACACCAAGCAGAACAGGGGAGGTGAGCCAAGGTAAGACCGAAGCCCAAGATAATCAGAGCAACGCCAAGGCCGAGACCACAAGGAGCAGAGGGACGAAGCAGGCTCCCCCGGCAAGACCCTTGCCGGGGTAGCCTCAGCAGCCCAGGCAAAACCCTTGCCGGGGCAGCTCGCCCCACACCAACAGAGCGAGCCACCCTTGAGCCCAAGGTCCCCGACGCCATCATCCACGTGGGGCCAGGGCTCGGGAAGGCACCTCTGTGGTGGCATGCAGATCTTTGTGAAGACATATTCAAGATCAGATGAGGATTAGAAGACGACGATCCTCGGCAAGATCCTTGCCGAGGAAGGCCACCAGACCCTCGGCAAGGCCCTTGCCGGGGACGACAGCGCGCCACGGCAAGACCCTTGCCGGGCCACACGGCAAGACCCTTGCCAGGCCACCCGGCAGGCCCTCACCAAGAACGCCAGCAGGGCCACCGCCAGGCCCACACCAACGAAGCTTCCACCGCCGTTCACATGCAGCTGCCAGCCCAACCAGCTTGGCGGGCACCTGCGTGGCAACATGCAGCCCCCAGGCCAACTCATCGAGCGCCTACGTGGCGGCATGCAGATCTTCGTGAAGGCTCCACCACCGCGCCACCTCAGCTGCTTGCCTACCTACATGGAGCCGCAAGCATCGCTGGCCAAGGCGCGTGTCGAAGCAAGGAGGAGCGGCGGCGGACGGGACGGGCCTCGCCCCCGTCCCCGATAAAGCATGGGGCACACCTAAGCTACACATTAAATGCGTCTTGTCCTGTAATACGAGCGATAAGCTTAGGGCACTGTGCGCCTTTCCACCTCCTGTGTGCCACTGTGGCAGCCCCTTTCGACTATAAAAGGAGGCCCATGGCATACTGGAGAAGGATTCGGCTCTTTCGAACCACGCACTCCCACAGCTAGTTCGAGAGCTCAAGAACTCTCTGAAATACACCCACCAAAGCAGGACTAGGATTTTACGCATCCTCGCGGCCCGAACCTGGGTAAACGCTCCTTGTGCTGGCTACTGATCCTGCTCTTCTTGCAACCCTACGCCCCGACAACCGTAGTAGGGATTCTTGTGATCCCATAGGTGTCGTTTCCCCCGACATCTTTGGCGCGCCAGGTAGGGGGCGCGATTGTGAGAATCTGGCCTAGTAGCTAACCTAGCGGTTCTTCATCGCCCTTGGCTCCTGAGAAGTAGGCAGCCGGAGGAACGACGCCGGCGCGGCAACAGAAAAGCTAAGTCATTCAGAGCTCTGAGTTATTTCCTCCTATATATATATGGTTATCGTCCTCGGAGATTTTGCCTATGTATGAGAGACCTGCACGCAAAGGGGCCTCCCACAATTGGCAACGCCCTTGTTCTCTTTCGAGTCCGCTCAACAGCTCAAGTGGCCGCGTCGAGAATGGCGGGGTAGCCTTCCGCACCTGGCAACGCTCTCGATTCTGACTCGAGTCAAGCTCGACAGTTCGGGCGGCCGCGCTAAGGACGGCAAGGTGGTTTGCCCGGCAGCAAGCACACCCGGCAGGCCAATGGGGATCCGTCCCCAAGACGCCGCCCTGGGTTTACGCGCCCGCAAACCTACCAGTTAGCGTAGGGTGGACATACAAAGGAAAATCAAACAGGAAAATAACATGCATGATACTGAAAGTGCTGCAGAGTTATATTACATCGAATTGTTGCTGCGGTTCTAACTAGAGAAAGCGATTGTCTTGGTTGTGAACCTGCAGCGGCGATAAATAACGGGGTGCCTAATCCCGGCGCTGGCCCTCCACCCTCTGAATTTCGCCGACTCGGTTGATGATGGGCTTGATGCGCTCCCTGAGCGGCGCGAGGTCAGTACCCTCCGGCAAGCTCTCCAGCGCGGCGTCGAAGTCGAGGTCGGGGTACCAGTGTGCCACCTTGGTGAGAACCTTGGTCATGGCACCCTGGCAAAGCCTCCGGGACTCGTCGGCCAGTGAGGCTGCCCGGTTGGCGTGAAGCCGCTCCAGAGCGCCGACGACCTTCTCAAAGAACATGGTCAGGCTGATCAATTGGCGCTCACGCTCCGCTCCGGGACATACCTCATATCCGGCATCCCCATGATGGCCAGCTGCGCGGCGGCCTGGTTGGCGACAGTGGCGAGGCGATCGAGCCAACGGTTCTTGCCCTCCACGTGATCCGCGAAGTTGAGGCCCTCGTTCTTCCGCAACTGCTTCTCGGCCTCCAGCTCCTTGGCCAGGGTCCCCTCTCGGGTTTTGGCATCCGACAGCACCTTCTCGAGACCCTCCAGCTTCAGCTTGAGGTCTTTGATGGAGTTGTTGGCCTCGGAGAGCTCCCCAGCCTTGCTGACGACCGCGCCCTGCGCCTCTGTCAGGGCACTGTTAAGCGTGTCCTTCTCCTGGGACAGCTTCAGGGCCTGCTCCTTCAGCCTGTTGCGCTCCGCCTCCAGCTCCTCCACCTTGCCGGCGTGAACCTGGGCCTGGGCATTGAGTGCCTCTTTGTGCCTCTACTCCAGCTCACTGGTCCGCTGCAAGACAAGCTTCTCCACCTCTGCATCCTTGCCGCGAAGCATGGCGGCAAGCTTCTCCTCGCGTGCAGCGAGGTCCTCCTCCTGGGAGTTCAGCACGGCCTCGTCATGGGTCCGGGCGGCTTCGGCGGCCGCGCCCAAGTTCCTCGCCGTCTCTTGAGCTTTCTCGACGTCGGCGAGCTTCATGGTGAGCTCCACGTCGCGCTTGGCCAGCTTGCCCTGACCAGCCTTGAGCTCCTTGTGGGCCTCGCGGAACCAGTCCTGCGTCTCGGCAACGCGCTTCTGGAGGTCCGCCTCCGCCTTCTCCACCACCGCCGTCCTGGACTTAGCCTTGTCTAGGCGGGCGCAGTGGAGCGCCTGGAGCCTCCAGAAGCTGGCGCCCATGGCGTGGAGGAGCCGCACTTCCTGCGAACCGTCGCCACCAATGATCGGCTCGTCGACGACTTCAAGCCCGGCGGCGGCAAGCACTTCGTCGTCGAACACCTCTCCCTCAACGGGTGTCCTGGTGCTCGACGCGCCTGGAAGGTGGACAAACAAGTCGTCGCTCACCCTCAGGTACTTGCCGGAGCAGGAAGCAGCAGAAGAGGAAGGCTAGTCATCAGCCACCACCTCCTCCTCCTCGGCAGCGGCCCCGCCGGCCTCTCCGGCAGGCCCCATGCCGGTCTCCTCGGCGGCAGCCTTGCCGGCCTCCCCGGTAGGCCCCTTGGCGGCCTCTTCGGCGGCGATCTTCTCGGCGTCCGCCTCGGCGGCCTTGGCGACGTCCTCGATGACGGCGCCCATGTCATCTGGGTTCACCGAGGAGGAATCTGGACGCCGAAGAAGGGGGTGAGGCAAGGCCAGGACCAAGAGCCAGAAAGAAAAAGAAACAGGGACGAACGGTGAACGACTTACCTGTGCCAGTACCAGGCTGGGAAACGGAAGTCCCCTCCCCGCCAACATTTGGCGTCGAGGCAAAGCCGCCGGCGCCCAAGTTCTCCTCCTCCTCCATGTGCGTGGGCTCGGTGCTTGGCGCCCTTGCCGGGGACGCCCCTCGGGGTGGCGTGGTCGATGGGGGCGGCGTGTTAGGCGTAGCCCTCTGCGGCTCCTCCTCCTGCTGCTCTCCTCCAGCATACCTGGCAAGGTCAGCACCAAAGTATCGTGTCCCTGACACATGTCAACGGGGGAAGAATGATGAACTTATACTGGGGGCTATGCCGGAGGCTGCTGTTCGGGCTGCTCAACACCACTAGTGGCACCCTCGAAGTACCAACCGGGGGCTGGCCACCCGCCGAGACCTTGGCCCTCTTCACTCTCTGGGCCAGCATCTTCACGTCCCTGCAAAGGCGAAGACAAGTCAAGACGAGCAGCACAGATTGAGGAGGCAGAGATAACAAAAAGGAACCAGATACTTACTCGTCGTCCGCCTCCTCCTCTGCCGTTTTCCTCTTCCTCCTCGTGCTGAGGGACACATAATCGAAAGTAACCTCCGTGTCAACATCCGCCAGAGGGGGGGAAAGAGGTAGTGTCTGGAAACGCATGGACGAAGAAGGGGCGGCTGTCTTCTTCCTCACCGCGGCCTTCGCCGGCTTCTTTGCCGCCGCTGCCATCGTGTGGCGCCCGGACCCCTCCAAGGTCAGCTGCGGCCGCGCAGCCCTGTCGGGCCGGACCGGCTCGCCGGAACTGGCCCGCCGCAGGACTCACCCTCTTCCCATAGCTGGCGTCGGGCCGGCGGTCCCGGCCTCCTCCTCCGACGACTCGTCGACCACATCTTCAACCAGAGGAGCCTCGGTGCCCGCGCTGCTGGCTTCCCCGGCGGCCGCCGCCCACCGGGTGAGCTCCTCCTCCTCCACGGCCGTCGCGGCCTTGTCCTCCACATCGCCAGCACTGCCGGCCTCCTCGGCAAGCTGTGCCTCCCTCGCCCTGGTGGCGATGTAGTCCAGTTCCGCCTGGGTGGTGTCCTGGACAAGCAGCCGCTCGGCATCGGCATTGACGTACCCCTCGTACAGAGTATCAAAGAACTGCTGCACCTCGGCATCCTCCGGCTCCTTCTAGCTCGGGTCAGGGCCATGCGCGTTGCAGTCTGGCATCATGGCAATGATATCGGACCGGCGCGAGTTATTGCACAATGGGACCACCCCCGCCGGCAGCTTGAACAGAGGCCCCTTGAGGACCTTGCCGGCCTTCGCGGCGGCCCTCGCGACCTTGCCGGTCCGCTCGACCTCGCCGTCACGGCCCATGTCAAGCTGGAAGAGCCGCTGGCAGAAATGGGCATGCCCCATCACCGTGAAATTGTGGTCGAGGCCGGGACGAAGCCGCATGATGTCGGCGGGGTTCGTGAAGAGCCATGCTGGCCTCCCCTTGTTATGCTGTGGAGCGATCCGGCGGCAGATGAAGTCCGCCCCGATCATCTCAAGGGTGAGGCCTGCCTCGGTGAGCTGGAGGATCCTGGTGGTGGCGACCGTGAGCTTCTCGTCGTCAGCATCGACGTCGCTCCAATCGCTTCTGCGCACCGGCGACGCCCGGCAAACTTCGCAGAACGCCGGCGGGTCCTTCTCCTCAATCCAGCACCACCGGCCCCGCCATTCTTCCCACCTCTCCTTCATGGCGCCCTCCGGATACGCTCCCTTGGATCTTGAGACCCAGGTGATGCAACCGGAGATGGCGCCCCCTGGTTGGATTCGAGGGGAAAAGTAATGGCGAAAGAGCGCCGTGTTGGGGTGCACCCCGCCGAAGCCCTCGTAGAGATGCGCGAAAAGGGCCATGCACGCCACCGCATTCGGAGTAAAATCCAGGAGGTAGAAGCCAAAGGTATGCATGACGTCGCTGAAGAAATCGGAGAAGGGAGGACAGAGCCCACAGGAAAAATAATCGACAAAGAAGGGGTACCGATTTGGGGCAGCCTCGGCGCAGTCGGCAGGGATGACGCGCGTGGCTGGATGCCCCGAATTCTCTCCCCCCCCCCCCCCCCCCGTCTTCACTCCCCACAGGGGCCTGAAGGAGTCCCGAAGCTCGAACACATCAACTGTCGAGGGGAAGAAGGCGGATTGCGTCCGCTGCACCGCCAGCACACTCTCCGGTGGCTCCACGGTTCCAGCGTCCTTGGCCACTCCCTTGCCCTTGGTGGATTTTGGCGCCATGGCGGCTGAGGGAGGAGGGCAGGATAAAGGGCAGCGGAAGCGCAACGGCAGCGAGCAGGAACGAAGCTTGGAGAAGAAGAGGAAGCAAGCGGAGGTTTCCGAGATTGGGGTTGCGCGAAGGGTAAAAGGAACAGTGCGCCCGCGGTTATCCCTTTTTATGGGGAAGCCGTGGGTCGCGCTGCCCATTTACTGCGATGTGACGCATGCGTGCAGAAACCGCTCCACGCATGCCGCCCACGTCACGCACACCCCTCCACGCCACGCGACGCACGCGGGTCATGGGAAGCGCAGCGCGCGAAAAGTCTTACCACGGTAAAAACCGCCCCGCCTGCCCGCGCACCGTTTTGGGCCTGGCCCAACAACGTGTCGAGCTTATGTGTGGCCCAGTCCCAGGGGCTCCTGTTGGTGTACAAAAAGAGGGGCACGCTTTTGTACCCCTTTACCTGTGCACGGGCAGTCGGAGCCGCGCCCATGGTCACACCAAGCAGAAGAGGGGAGGTGAGCCAAGGTAAGACCGAAGCCCAAGATAATCAGAGCAACGCCAAGGCCGAGACCACAAGGAGCAGAGGGACGAAGCAGGCTCCTCCGGCAAGACCCTTGCCGGGGAAGCCTCAGCAGCCCCAGCAAGACCCTTGTCGGGGCAGTTCGCCCCACACCAACAGAGCGAGCCACCCTTGAGCCCACGGTCCCCAATGCCATCATCCACGTGGGGCCAGGGCTCGTGAAGGCACCTCTGTGGTGGCATGCATCTTTGTGAAGACATATTCAAGATCAGATGAGGATTAGAAGACGACGATCCTCGGCAAGATCCTTGCCGAGGAAGGCCAGCAGACCCCCGGCAAGGCCCTTGCCGGGGACAACAGCGCGCCACGGCAAGACCCTTGCCGGGCCACACGGCAAGACCCTTGCCAGGCCACCCGGCAAGGCCCTGACCAAGAACGCCAGCAGGGCCACCGCCAGGCCCACGCCAACCAAGCTTCCACCGTCGTTCACATGCAGCTGCCAGCCCAACCAGCTGGGCGGCACCTGCGTGGCAACATGCAGCCCCCAGGCCAACTCATCGAGCGCCTGCGTGGCGGCATGCATATCTTCGTGAAGGCTCCACCACCATGCCACCTCAGCTGCTTGCCTGCCTACATGGCGCCGCACGCATCGCTGGCCAAGGCGCGTGTCGAAGCAAGGAGGAGCGGCGGCGAACGGGACGGGCCTCGCCCCGTCCCCGATAAAGCAGGGGGACACCTAAGCTACGCATTAAATGCATCTTGTCCTGTAATACAAGCGATAAGCTCAGGGCACTATGCGCCTTTCCACCTCATGTGTGCCACTATGGCAGCCCCTTTCGAGTATAAAAGGAGGCCCATGGCATACTGGAGAAGTATTCGGCTCTTTCGAACCACGCACTCACCACAGCTAGTTCGAGAGCTCAAGAGCTCTTTGAAATACACCCACCAAAGCAGGACTAGGTTTTACGCATCCTCGCGGCCCGAACCTGGGTAAACGCTCCTTGTTCTGGCTACTGATCTTGCTCTTCTTGCAACCCTGCGCCCCGGCAACCGTAGTAGGGATTCTTGTGATCCCATTGGTGTCGTTTCCCCCGACAGGCGGGCCTGGGTGGGGGTGGGCCGGGGCAGGGGCTCGGGAACGGAGCAGGGGCCGGAGCGGCGATGACGTGATCGAGGCAGGCCGGGGGCGCGGGGCGGCGTCGGGGCGGCCGGCGTCGAGGCAGGGGGCACGGGGCGACGGCGACGAGGACAGAGGAAGGACACATCTCCCAGAATTGTCTGAAGGGAGATCTAGTAGAATTCCTGACAGAGGAAGTAGATTATGACCCACAGGAAATAGAAGCCCTAATTGGTACGGAAAAGTCCAGGAAGAGAAATAGATTGGATTCCAGGAAAGACCTAAGTCATATCACCTGTTTCAGGTGCAAAGATTCAGGGCACTACTTCAGCGGTTGCCCAAAAAGGAAGCCGAGGACCCAAGGAGGCTATGAAATCACAAGGAAACCACGAGACTTGTCAGAAGTAATATGTTTCTGCTGTAATGAAGCATGGCACTTTGCCAGAGATTGTCCCAAAGAGAAGGAGGCTTGTGCTAAATTGTTGAGTTTGCAAAAAAAATAGTAGTAGTAGTGTGAACAATTCTTTTATATTGAAGTGTTGAGTTGAGGCATGTAATGGAAATGCCGGAGATTGTAACAATTTGAGAATCAATCGCATTGGTACTGATTTGGATTTTTTAGTAGTGACTCTATGAAGGAAGGTTTTGACCATTTTCGAGGATATGAGAAATATGGTCTATGGAAGAATTTGAGCATTTCAAGGGTGGTAGTACCCTGTGAGGATACTTGACCCCTGGAAAAGATAAGGACATTCCACGGAGTGGACTTCAGACAAAATAAGTGCAATTTTTATCTCGGTATGTGGGATGCCCCAAGAATATGAAGGGATGAAGTACCATTGCTTATAAAGGAGGTATAATGTTGGTAGATGGAGCAATTGTAACTCCATGATGAGTCTGAGTAATCACATCTTAGTTTGGTACCAATAGAAGGAAGCGATACAGTACAATTGGATGGATTTAAGAATGCTAGGAAGATGGATATTGGAATAATGATCAGTTGCCCCGAAGAAGAGTTCAAGGTTTACAAGTGATGAGGTTGGCTCATAACCCACAGGCCCCAGGACCTGCCAAGAAGCAAGCACACTCTTGCTGAAGGAAAAACCCTGGAAGAAGTTACAACTTTATCAACAGACGATCTCATAGGAGTTTACGCAAAACCTGAGAGTTGTGAAGAAACGATAGATGTTTGTTTGGCTTACAGAATCAATGGATTTATCCGAACTTGGTTTGTCGACAAGAGAAATTCTGCAATGCTTGTGGGGATGACCGAGTGTTATAATGCGAGATTCGCTAAACCATATACAAGGTAATGATCTGGGTGCGGGATGGATTGATCACCATACCGACTTACTCTTATTATTCGCCTTGCTATATGGGATGGTAAATCTGAGTGACTTGCCTATAGTAGAGAGATGACGATATTAAACCTTGTTTGAACCATAGAATGGTATAAGTATTTTCCCTTGTACAAGGCAGCTGTTCCCAATCGTAGGTCATACGGTGAGAATGAAGCCCAGACCAATTTCCTGCAGGAGAAACCATAAATTTTTGACCACCATGAGATATCGATAGTTGTTTAGTATTGGCGCCAGACCCGTCAGCTAAGAAGACCCAATCATGGAAGAACTGTATCAAGATGAAAGGACAGAAGAATTGCGGTAAAGGTTATGCCACTACAGGAAGAGCCCAAAGAAGGAATTTTCCTGAAAATCTGAGAAGACCGACACTATCAAGAATAAGGATGGAGTATATGAGTTTTGATGGAACCGTAACAATGCTTCTAGGGGTGGTAGCACCCGAGACCCCCGGAGACGATTGCTGGATTTTGAGAAGACCCCCAAACCTAACCTATTTCTTGCTAGCCTCTCCGAATCTCGAGGATGAGGTTCATTTTAAGGGTGGTAGGTTTGTAACATCCCAAAATTCTAAATTTTGGAATGTTTTATTAAATAAATAGTTTTGATTGATTGTTAGATTGTGGTGTGGTTGGTTGTGTGAAATTGAGTGAAATTTGAAACTTTTTGAAAGTTAAATGAGAGGGAATAAAATGACTTTCCCAAACTTTCACTTTGCTTTCTGATTTCCATGAATTCAAATTCTTTTCAAATACAAAACCCTAGAGAGAAGATGACATGACTTCTTCCATTTAAATAAATGAAAAGGGTTTTGAAAAGATTTGAATTTCATTTGGAAATATTTCCAATTCAGAAACTCTAAGCAACTCAATGATTTTCATGAGAGAAGATAATATGACTTCTTCAAACCATATGAAATATGAGTTGGGAGTTTAAAGGAAATCAAATTTAAAGTCCCTTTGAAATTATTTTTCAAATTGGAGTTATTTGGTTTTTATTCAAATTATTTTTTCTCCATAAAAATAAAATAAATGGAAATTAGGCTAAAATGATTCCCTATAGTAGAAAATTGGAGAAAAATGGTTTTGAAATCCTTTTGGTATTTTAAAATATTTTTATTTGGTTTTTAAATAAACCAGTAGCACTATTTGATTTATTTAAGTTTTTGTGGATTTTATTTGACACTAGTAAAATGTTCATGTTTTAGAAAATCTTTTTCTGAAAATTTTGACATATAATATGCTATATATAATTTTTTATTATTTTTGACGTTTTATTTTATTTTGTGTTTGTGTGTGTGTAAAAAAATCATTCGGACCGAACTGGGCCGTAGCCCAGCCGGCCCAGCCGCTCGTCCCCGACCTCGAGTCGGGGACCGACTTCAGCACGCCCGCCGCCGCTCGTCCCTGATCCGGACACCGCCACTGCCTCGCATCGCCCCTCCTCCAAGCCACCCCGCCACCTCCTCCCGCATATAAAAGGCGAGGCCCCGGCCCTCTCTCTCCTCCCAAGCCGCCGCCGCTGGATCTCGCCACCGCCACCGCAGCTCCGCCGCCCTGCCTCGCCCGCACCGAGTCGCGCCGCCGCCTGCTTGCCTCGCTGCCGCGTCGCGTCGCCGTAGCCGCCGTCGCCGCTGCTGCCGCCCTGCACCACCTCGCCGGAGCCCGCCGCCGCCGCCGACGATCCGAGGTCGAACCGCCGAACCGGTAATAAACTGCCCCGGTCCAATTTTTTTTAGGTTTTCTCGGGTTTTTCTTTTAAAAGCCGGTTTTATTATTTAGTTAGGTTATTTAGTGGACGTTCGCTAGTTTAGGTTCTGTAGCGAACGGTTTTCGTCATATAAGCTTCTGCAGCGAGCGTTCGTTCGTTAGATTTTTTCTTTTTCTGTTTTAATTTCGGCCAGGGACCTAGATGCAATTAGTTTATTTTCAGATTAGCCCCTGATCTTCAAACGATCACAACTTTTTAATCGTTTGTCCAAATCCAACGAAACCAATGCCCACTTCTTCGTTATGATCCCCTCTACCCAGATAAGCAACTTAAACATATTTTTAAAAGTATAAAATTTGATTTCAACAGATTTGTATTCAAACTTCTTCTGTTCATAACTCGAGTTTTATAACTCCGATTTAATTGATTCTTGTTGCAAATCGAAGCTCTTGACCTAAACTTTCTGATAAGGCCAAATTCACTTAATTTTGGTACTGTTAGAAATTGTTTTCTGTTGCAAGAGTTATTTTCCTATTTTCGAAGTTTTCTGAGATCTTTTCTTCGATTCTTTTGCATGAGTGCTTATGTATGCAATTGCTTGCTCACGATAGATTGACCGGAGTGTGACGAGTAGAACTATCAAGAATTATGAGTGCGACGAATCTTCATCAACGGTACAAGGCAAGTTCACACTTTGATCATATCTCTTTATTACCCAGTTTTTTTATGCATTAGTTTCAACCCTCAAACATTGCATGGTTGGGATTTGTTAACATGTGGTTACTGGGAAGTAGTTGCTGAGGTAGGAACCTATTGTATTTTGTCAACCCCGGGTATTATTACGTTATGCTTATACTGCTATGCTATGCTTGTAGACGTGGTTTGGTTTGAGTGAATCATGGAAGATGTGAGAGTTATTATTAATGGTTAACTTAAGGTGGCTACTTTAATACACATCTGGGTGGATTGGTTGGGGCACCCTGGGGATACCAGTGGATTGCCCGGACACCTAGGGAATCCAATGTTGTCCTAGGAGATCTCGGGAAACCCGTGTGATCATCCTATGGTTTGCCACCCAGGCTCAAAGGGATCATAAGATTATTAATGCTAGAAACTTCCGTGTGCAGCCACAAGCCATTATGGCCTCTGGCATAGTTGAGTAAGTTGTGGGAAACCTTTCCATGATGGGCTAGCAGATGTAGGGGATTGTAGGTGTACCAGCCTATCTATCGGTTAAGGGGAACTCTTCGGAAAGACTGTGTCTCGGTCATCCGTTTCTGAAGCATCATGTAGTGCAAGAAATTCAATGGAGGAGATCGAATCTTGTGGGGAAAATTGCGCAAACCTCTGCAGAGTGTACATACTAATCATGATTAGCCGTGTCCCCTGTTATGGACATCTTGAGTATCTGGTACTTGAATTATTGATTTGATCGCATCACTCTATTTAATGAAATTGTTAGGTTATTAATGATTTGGGAATTTTTGGATTGAGTTGGGCTTACCTTCTCAATATGGGTAATTTAACTTAGTAGTAAATAAAATGTTTTCCTTTGTTCTAGGGAAAAATTAGCTTTATGCAAATGTTAAACTTAGAGCCTCCACCATCCAAATATGCATGTTGTGATAGCCATTATTCAGCATTGCTCTACAGTGTGAATTTGCCGGTACATTCAATGTACTGACCTACATGGCTGCAATGTCTCATGTTGCAGGATTCTTACGATGAGTAAGTGATACCTTAGGGTTACGATGTCTACACTCAACTTTGCCGTTGGCGTTGTTGGGAACTCCACAACTTTGTTGTTACTTCCACTATATAGATTTAGGTAATAGTATTTACGTTACTTTTACATGTGATTGCACTCTGTTATAAATCCTCGAGTACTGTGTGTGTCAGCATACCGATCCAGGGATGACACTTAAGCACAGAGAGTTGATCCATTCGGGTCGGGTCGCTACAAATGCTTTGTTTCGATAGCTTCTAGACATTTGCAATAAGTGAGGGAGTCCTGGACTAAGGGGTCCTCGGGCGTCCGGCCTGTTGGACATGGGCCGGACTAATGGGCTGTGAAGATACAAGACCGAAGACTCTCTTCCGTGTCCGGATGGGACTCTCCTTGGCGTGGAAGGCAAGCTTGGCGACCAAATATGAAGATTCCTTTGTATGTAACCGACTTTGTACAACCCTAGTCCCCTCCGGTGTCTATATAAACCAGAGGGTTTAGTACGGATCGGGGGATAGACTCATTACCATAGTCATACAGGCTAGACTTCTAGGGTTTTAGCCATAACGATCTCGTGGTAGATCAACTCTTGTAATACTCATATTCATCAAGATCAATCAAGCAGGAAGTAGGGTATTACCTCCATAGAGAGGGCCCGAACCTGGGTAAACATTGTGTCCCCCGCCTCCTGTTACCATCGAACTTAGACGCACAGTTCGGGACCCCCTACCCAAGATCCGATGGTTTTGACACCGACATTGGTGCTTTCATTGAGAGTTCCACTGTGCCGTTCCCAAAAGGTTCGATGGCTCCTTCAATCATCAACAACGATGCTGTCCAAGGGGAAACCTTCCTCCCCGGACAGATCTTCGTGTTCGGCGCCTTCGCGCTGCGGGCCAACTCGCTTGGCCATCTGGAGCAGATCGATAGCTACGCCCCTGGCCATCAGGTCAGATTTGGGAGCTTGAACTACATCGCGGATATCCATGGAGACTTGATCTTCGACGGCTTTGAGACCACGGCAGCCGCTCCCTGTCCCTACGATGAACATGACCCAAATCTGTCATCGGACCATGCTCAGGAAATTGCACCTGAAACTAGTCCGGCCTTAGATCCGGAGCAAATCGCGCCATCCGAGGACGGGAAGTTCAACCCCGCCACGGAGGCCGCAGATTCCACGGCGTCGGAGCCGCACACAGAGCTAACCTCGGGTGATACCTGTGCCTCCGGAACTTCGGACTCGTTTCCGGCCATAAGTTCCGAACCATGTGCGTCCGCGGACGCCGAGCTTGATCAGTTATCGATCTTCGAATTCAGCGCCGCAGACATCTTCCGACACTCGCCTTTTGGCGATGTGCTAAACTCATTAAAAAATCCGTCCTTGGCGGGAGACTCACAACCGAGCTATGTCCGGTTTGAACTGGAGGCTGATGACGGGGAATTTTGTTTCCCACCCGCCACCCACTACATAGCCACTATCGAGGACTTAACCGACATGCTTGATTACGGCTCCGAAGACATCGACGGTATGGACGACGATGCCGATGAGGAGCAGGTCCAAAACCCGCCGTTTACCGGATGCTGGACGGCCACTTCTTCGTACGACGTATACATGGTGGATAAACCTAAAGAAACTAACAACGCTGACAAAGAGGATCCAGATGAGGAAAAACCGCCTGAGATACAGCCCAGACGCCGGCGTCAGTGGCGCCGCTCTAAGTCACGTCGTGCAAAAGACAAATACACCGGCACCGGAGAAAACAATACTCCGGACGATGCCGAAGACAATGAAGACCCTGTTGGGGCAATCTCCAAACAGGATGAACGGGAAGACGTGCACGTTAGCCCTGATGAACAGGCCATACACGAAGACTCGGAGGACAGTAATTATCTTCCGCTCTCCAAGGAATAGGAGAGCCTCGGTAATGAGGATTTCATAGTGCCTGAGGAACCTCTCGAGCAGGAGCACTTTAAACGCCAGCTAGTAGCCACTGCAAGGAGCCTGAAAAAGAAGCAGCAGCAGCAGCTTCAAGCTGACCAAGATCTGCTCAATGATAGATGGACCGGAGTCCTGTCCGCCGAGGAATATGGCCTTAGTGGCCAGCCAAAAAATTACCCGAAGCGCAAATTACTACCTCAGTTCGATGACGAGGCGCTGGAGCCCGTACCATCATCACGCAACGCGGCCGATCGACCGCCACGCAGTCGGGATAAAGCGGCAACTCAAGCCGAACACCAGACCGCCCCACCTCGCCATAAAGGCAGGAATAAACAGCTCGGGGTTATACGTACGACCTTCGGCAGGAGCTGGACAGTAGAGCAGGACATACAAGATCGATCTATGAATCGCGAGGACATGCCTCGACACGCAACGATGGTGTAACACCCACGATGTGGCTATATCTCCCACGTGTCGAGGCACGACTTGGAGGCATAACCGCATGGTGGTTTTGTCGCAAGAAGGGTCATCTTCACACAATCCCATGTAATGAACAAGAATGGGATAAAGAGTTGGCTTACAATCGCCACTTCACACAATACATTAATTAAACATACATCATTCAGAGTACACACATAGTCCGACTACGGACGAATTCAAATGAAAAGAAGATTACCCCAAATGCTAGATCCCCTATCGTCCCAACTGGGCTCCACTACTCATCATCAGGAAACGAAACATAGTAACGACCAAGAACTTCATTGAACTCCCACTTGAGCTCGGTTGCCACCTGCATTGGTATCATCGGCACCTGCAACTGTTTTGGTAGTATCTGTGAGTCACGAGGACTCAGCAATCTCAAAACCCGCGAGATCAAGACTATTTAAGCTTATGGGTAGGATGGGGTAATGAGGTGGAGTTGCAGCAAGCACTAAGCAAGTATGGTGGCTAACATACGCAAATAAGAGCGAGAAGAGAAAGCTATGCAACGGTCGTGAAGCTAGCAATGATCAAGAAGTGATCCTGAAACTACTTACGTTCATACATAACCCAAACCGTGTTCACTTCCCGGACTCCGCCGAGAAGAGACCATCACGGCTACACATACGATTGATGCATTTTAATTAAGTCAAGTGTCAAGTTCTCTACAACCGGACATTAACAAATTCCCATCTGCCACATAACCGCAGGCACGACTCTTGAAAGTTTATACCCTGCAGGGGTGTACCAACTTAGCCCATCACAAGCTCTCACGATTAACGAAGGATATTCCTTCTCCCAGAAAGACCCTATCAGTCTCGGAATCCCGGTTACAAGACATTTCGACAATGGTAAAACAAGACCAGCAGGACCGCCTGACTGTGCCGACAAATCCCAATAGGAGCTGCACATATCTCGTTCTCAGGGCACACCGGATAGGTCAAGCTACAAGTAAAACCAGCCCTCAAGTTTCCCCGAGGTGGCCCCGCAGGCTGCCCGGTTCGGACCAACACTCAGAGGAGCACTGGCCCGGGGGGATAAAATAAAGATGACCCTCGGGCTCGCGAAAACCCAAGGGAAAGGGCTTAGGTAGGCAAATGTAAAACCAAGGTTGGGCCTTGCTGGAGGAGTTTTATTCAAAGCAAACTGTCAAGGGGGTCCCATAACCCCAACCACGTAAGGCATGCAAAATCAAGGAACATAACACCGGTATGACGGAAACTAAGGCGGCAAGAGTGGAACAAAACACCAGGCATAAGGCCGAGCCTTCCACCCTTTACCAGGTATATAGATGCATTAATTAAATAGGAGATATTGTGATATTCCAACATCATCATGTTCCAACATGGCACAAACTTCAACTTCACCTGCAACTAACAACGCTATAAGAGGGGCTGAGCAAAGCTGTAACATAGCCAAATAACGGTTTGCTAGGAAGGTGGGTTAGAGGCTTGACATGGCAATATGGGAGGCATGGTAAACAAGTGGTAGGTAGCGCAACATAGCGATAGAGCGAACAACTAGCAAGAAAAGATAGAAGTGATATCGAGGGTAATGGTCATCTTGCCTGCAAAGTTCTCAGAGTTGTCGAAAGCTTGCTCCTCGTTAGCATACTCAACAGGTTCCTAGTTCACGAACTCGTCTCCCGGCTCTACCCAAAGCAATAACCCAAGCAACAGAACAACAATCAATCACAGTGCAATGCACAAGCAACATGATGCAAGACATGGCACGATATGCAATATATGATGTGCAATGCGTATGGGTACTCCGGAAGGAAAAAGATGAATGAGGCATCAACTTGGCAAACCAAGTATGCCGCTGGAAAGAGGAGGTGATTTCGGTCGAAATCGATATAAGGATCACCGGAAACGGGTACACGGTTTGCAAACGACAAGCAAAACAAGATATGATGCAAACTGCTTAAAACAGCAACATGGCCACTTAGATGCAAGGTTTAAATATGCTACAGCAACAAACATGAAAACTGAATACATGGGAGTGAACTACATGTTAATCTCTACAATACATGAACACTGAGCTACTGCTATAACTCACTCGAACAGCTCTCAAACAGCATGGCAAAAATGCAAATGACAACAGTTCTAGCAGACTTAGTGAAAATGACTAGCATGGCAAAAACAGATTCATGTTGGCATGTTTACAAGCTTGATTAACTCAACATAAAGCATGTCATGGCATGTAACAAAATCTAGCATGTAGTAGGCATGTTGGAGAGCATGTTCATGTGCAAAACTACCCCATAGCATGTTTGCATAAATATATACATAAAAGACAAAACAGCAACATGATGCAAAATGACATGTGTGCAAACTTGCTCAAATGCAGTAAATAATGCCACCACTAGACTCATTGGATTTTTTTACCCCCAAAACATATATAATATGTTGGGGTCACTGTAGAAAAACATCCACAAGTGCATTAAGTTAAAACCTGCCTAAAAGGGAAATATGACAGAATTGGAAAACTGCCTGATCTGTACTTTTCAGATTTGGACTTGCCCAAATAGGAAAGAGGGTCCGTTCCACAAATGGAAAACGTGGGGTAATATGAACAAAACACAAAAAAAAGGAGAGAGCTGTGTGCGTGTTTGTATGACAGTGGGGCCGAGACGTGAGTGTCCCAAGAAAAATTAAAAGGCCGAAGGTACACATATGGAGTCTGGGATTCAAACCCTGCACTTCTGGGTGGAACAGCAAGACCACAACCACTATGCTCCTGCTGCTGTTGTTGCAAGAAACGGTCGCTGAACCTCTTGACCTAACGCTGCGCGGGGCTGGCTGGTCCTGCCGGCGGTAGAGGAGAACGGCGCCGCTGCCAGCAAGCACGACGGCGACCACTGAAGCAGAGGGTCACCGGCGAGGGTGTGGAATTTGAAGGCGGGGCCAGGGTGTGCACGCGGAGCGGCTGCGGAAGGCGCGTGCTTGCGGTGCCCGAGCACGAGCTCGAGCTCGTCTCGGGTGCGCACGGCACGGCGAGCGAGCGGCGTGAGCAGGCAAGGTGCGCGCGCGAGTGCAGATGCATGTGGGGCTATGGGCGCGGCGAGCGAGCGTGCGCAAGCATGTGGGAACAGGGGAGAGCGCGAGTGCGCGTGTGCGCGTGTGCACGTGCAGGAGCAAAACATGCGCAACTAAAACTTCAGAGATTGCCGGAGCACTACGAGCGCGGAGAAGACATGGATCGGGCGAGTGCTACGGGGTTCTACATGCCATGGAAAGAAATGGAGAGGGAGACGCGTTACCCAGCTCACCCTAGGACACGATGGATTCGACGGAGACGAGCCGGAGACGACGCGAGGGAGCTCTGAACTTGGTGGGGCTGCTGTCCGCGAAGCAGAGGAAGAAGGCAGCGTCGTGGAGGTCGAACCCGAGGCCGTGTGGTCGCGTGCGTGGAGGCGGGGGGGGGGGGGGGGGGGGGCGGAGAGGTACTTGGCGTTCCTCTCCATCGTGTCCGAGGGGGTCAGAGGCGCGGCGACGAGCTACTCCGAGCGCGAGCTCATGCTCGGCCGGAGCATCGTGGGCAGGGCGACGGCGTGGCTTGGGCTAGCCTTACTTGGCGGCGGCGAGGGAAGGAGATGGCCTGGATGGACAGAGGAGAGACCTGGGTAGGGTTTGGACATGCTTTATAGGGGCTAGGGACGCCGGACGGCCGTCAAATCAACCGGGGTGTCGACATGGACATGTTGGATGTGCTGCGGTACAGGAGGACGAAGCTCCTGTCGCTTGCGGGCTAGGTGGGCTGCGGGAGGCTGGCTGGGCCGCGCTGTTGGGCTGAGGCCCAGGCAGGGTGCTGGTGCTGCTGACTGCCCCTGCTGCTGTTTCTTTTTCCTTTACCCTCAGACAGAGAATTGAACAGAAAAGTACAGGGATATAGGGGAGGAGTTAGAGAAATATAAAAATATCCCCATAACTCTGGAATTATGCTCAATTTGATAAAATTGAGTTGGGCATTTTTTGAGGTAGAAAAATACAACAAGTTTGAATATAGTTCAAACTTGGAGCATTTTTGAACCTAACCAACACAACTCCAAATGAGCTGAAATTTGGCAGAGAGGTTAAAGATGAGGTGGATGATTTATGAGGCAAAGATGAACATTAATGGAGGAGGGCAAGATGGCACTTGCCAAAGAAAGAAAAGAGGAGGAGAGGTGGTGATGAGAGAAGGGGGATGATGATGCTTGGATCCACATAGAACATGCCACAATGCAATGAGCTACACCATGAAGATGCACATGATGACATGAGATGAAATGCATGACATGAACAAAATTCAAAATGAGAGACAAAAACCCAACCACGAAGGAAATATCATATCACAAAGCCGGAAATGGCAAGAGTTGGAGTTACAAATATAGAAAGTTACATTCAGGGTGTTACAGACGGCTACCTATTCGGACGTGACAAACCTAGCCATGCCCGGGCCAAAAACCGCAAACGGACTCCATCGGAGGTACGTCGCAGTGTGGCCCAATATAGAGGCGCTGCACACCCTCTTTGCTTCACAGACGAAGTAATGGAGCACGAATTCCTAGACGGGTTTAAGCCCATGAATATCGAATCATACAACAGAACAACTGATCCCGCGGTATGGATCGAGGACTTCCTCCTCCATATCCACATGGCCCGCGGAGATGACCTTCATGCCATCAAATACCTACCACTAAAACTCAAAGGACCAGCTCGGTACTGGTTAAACAGTCCGCCGAAAAACTCTATTGGCAGCTGGGAGGACTTGGAAGACACCTTCCGCGACAACTTCCAAGGAACATCTGTTCGGCCACCGGATGCCGATGACTTAAGTCACATTGTCCAGTAGCCCGGAGAGTCAGCCAGGAAGCTCTGGACTAGGTTCTTAGTTAAAAAGAACCAAATCGTTGACTGTCCGGACGCGGAAGCCCTAGCGGCCTTCAAACACAGCGTCTGGGATGAATGGCTCGCCCGCCACCTTGGTCAAGAAAAACCAAAATCCATGACAGCCCTTACCGCTCTAATGACCCGCTTTTGCGCGGGAGAAGATAGCTGGCTTGCTCGTAGAAGCAACAGTGCCAGCGATCCGGGCACTTCCGAAATCCAAGACGGCAATGGCAAGCCACGACGCAGCGAGCACAAACGTTGCAATGATAATGAAAGAACGCGTGACACAGCGGTCAACGCCGGATTCAACGGTCCCAAACCTGGTCAACGGAAAAAGCCATTCAAGGCGAACAGAGATGGACCATCCAATTTAGACAGGATATTGGATCGACCCTGCCAGATTCATGGCCACCCCGACAAACCAGCTAATCATACCAATAGAAGTTGTTGGGTCTTCAAGTAGGCCGGCAAGCTCAACGCCGAACACAAGGGGAGGAGGCCGCCCGGTGATAGCGACGACGAAGAGACTCGCCAACCAAATACCGGGGGTTAGAAGCAATTTCCCCCCGAAGTAAAAAAACAGTGAACATGGTATACACGATACACAACTCTACAAGGGAGCAGGAGAAGCACTCCCTCCGGACTGAAGATCATACTACGGCAACTTCAGTACAAAGCGGTCTTATTAAACCGCATACCTTGTCGGCCATTAAGCCACCGGTCTCCATTCAACAGGATCGACCAATTCCGGAGCGGAAATAGCAGTTCGGCTTCCGCCGCCAACCTCATATATCTGCGAAATCTGTACCGCGCATACATAACTATGCACTTAAGATACCCTGGGCATCGGCGGAAGCACAATACGGATGAGCCTGCAAGCACTCCCATAACCTTTGTTTCCTTTCTAATTACTCTTTCTCTTTCCTTTACCACAGGTGACGCAAAGGCTAATCATCTCATGGAATCTATCGGAGTTCGGATTCGTACACTCACCTAAGGGCTATTCCCGTCAAGGAGTCCCCTCACCGAGGACAGGCAACGCAGATGTGCGACAGGAGGTCCAAAATAACTTTTTGTAGACCGCACTCTTTATTTTGAGCCTGTAATGTGCCTTTTCCCTCCGCCTTCGACCCCAGGCATGTCAAATAGCCAGGGTTGCGGCTTTTTTATCTATAAAATAACGATTTGCATATCACTCAGGTCCCAGTAAACATAATCCGCATCCAGCATTCGCTTTTTTCTAAAAAGAACTGAATTTGGCTCATGTGGTTGTTTCACACATACACCTCGGCATAACTTGCCAGGGGCTCGGTATGGGAACAAATGAGTTGCCGACAAGTCCGAACAACTTTATAGCGCACTTCGGCGTCGCGAGTTTGGCCTTATATGCATCAGCTCTGAATCATGTATTGGGTCAATAGTTGGGTTGTCCGGCTCCTGTGCTTGCTACCTTACGTTCTGCTCTATCGGCTAGGGTAGTAAAGGGAGAACTACCGCGATTGTGCTTCCGGTTCATCTGGTCAAGCACCTCAGTAGAGAAAGCCAAAAACTGACTGTCATGATGCGGCGAGAGCTGGTCAACCACTCAATGACTTATCGGAATCTTTCACGATTCCCTCCGTATTATACGAAGGACATTTTTCTTCAGGTCATATATGTAACACACCATATTGGAATAAGCCGTACACATACCAGGGGCTATATCGTAGTCCCCCCTATAAAACTCCTATGGCTAAGTGAAAGTGTTAATGCCCTATAGTCCGATTGCCTCGTTCACCGCATGGACACCTCCTTAATGGACCAAGACGTTGGGTTAAGAGTGACCAAATGCTTTTCCGAACACCCCCGTACTTTATACGAGGGGGCTGAAGCCGACGACTAGAAAACTTTCAGATTAATACAAAAACGGCCGCACAGGAGGAACAAAAGTTTTAGGCGAAACTACAAAAATAGCCTTATTGTAATATTGTCTTTTACAAATTTCCATACATTTCACTCGAATATCATGTTTTTCGAGCATTGGCCCTCTATCAAGCGGGCACCCTCCAGGACATCCTCGAAATAATGCTCTGGTGCATGATGGTCCTTGCCCTTGGGTGGACCCTTCGCTGCAACATCAGTGGCCTTCATCTTCGCCCAATATGTCTTGACACGGGCAAAGGCCATCCGTGCACCTTCAATGCACGCTGACCGTTTCACGACGTCGATACGCGGCACCGCATCAGCAAGTCGCCGTGCCAAACCAAAATAACTATCCGAAATTGGCTCGTTCGGCCACAGCCCGATCACGATGTCCCTCATAACAGAACCGGATAGTCTATGGAGCTCAGCCCATTGGGTCATCTGTTCGTTCAGCAACAGTGGGCGTTTTGACGCACCGAATTGCGACCAGGAAAGCTTCTCCATTGCACACCCTTCTTGCGCTTGGTAAAACTGCGCCGCATCGGAAGCACTCTTCGGCAGGTCCAATAACGTGTCTGGAGAACTCCACACCTGATTAAGTGGAGCATAATCCGGATCACCGAACTTAGTTTGCAATAAAAAGGGCTTACCAACCGTGATCTCTCCAGCTTGTCGGATCTCCTCCCGGGCCGCTCTAGATTCAGATCGCGCTTCTTTCGCCTCCCGTAAGGCCTTGTTAAGATCAGCCGTTTTGGCTTTATTATCCTTCTCGAGGATTTCACAGTGGCTAGCGGCATCCTTTAGCTCACGCGTCATCATGGATATTCCCTCCTCGCATTGGCGCCGAGCAGCCTGTTTGGCCTTTAACTCGGCAGATGCCTTCTCGGCAGCCGCATTATTAATCCGTACCTGCTCTTTGGCCCGGGCCAGCTCAGCCCGAAGGATCTCGACTGCGACGGCACCATCTGCATTAATGCATATCTCAGTATACAATATTTCGCGTGATGCTCACATTACAAAGCATGCGCTTGTAAGGACTGCCCCAAAAACATACCTTGCGACTCGTCAAGACGCTTGTTAATAAGCATAAGGTCATCTCCCGCCATATCAAGCTTCCGCTCTAGATCGACAACTTCTGTAGTCCGGGCGGACGCCCGGGAAGCGACAGCCTGCATTTCAATTAATGATATTATTTCCTGGAAATATCTTTTTTTGATCCTCTGATCGCCTCCCTTGGGAAGCCAATCCGAGTCTCAGGGGCTACTACCTATACACAGGTGCAGTGTGTGAGTCAAGCACAATCAAAAAATATTACATTACAAACCTCGAAGCTTTTAGCAAGCTCACAAAGGCTTCATTCAACCCGCTTTCGCGAATAGAACCCTTTCAACCACCGTACCCATCAAGGTACGATGTTCCTCTGAGACAAACGCCTTGTGCAGCATGTTCGTCAATACGTCCGGCGCTTCGGGATCTCCGGAAGCTGCCGTAGGAGTACGGCCTCCCTTTGAAGGGATCCGTTTATTCGTCCCTGTGATTGTCTCCGGCTGTAGGCCGAACAGCTCGCGGCCTTTATTATCGGCCCCCGGACTCTGGGCTACCGAAGTATTACCTTCGGGTTGTGTCTTCGCCATCCCTCGCGCCACTTGTTGATCAGGAGAGACCCTCCGCGACGACACCTCAAGGTCGTCCGCCCTATTGGGCGAGGAGACCGGTGGATGCGTCTCGCTTTCCATCATCTCTGGGAGAAGGTTCCCTGAGGAAGAGGATTGCTGAAGACTGTTCGCCGAGCTGCAAAAAACATATATGCTAGATGTTACCTCGGTCACAAGAAAGGGACGGGATATGTTTAAAAGCACCCTCGTTCACTTATGGTTTGCCCGAAGGCTTGTCCTCTCCCTGGGACCATGCGATGACATCGCCCTCCAAGCCCGGGCCACCCAACGGGGGCATCCTGCCTCGCTTAGGAGCCGTTTCCTCCCAACTTTCGGAGGTGGCCCTTTTCTTACCATGGGGAGAAGGAATATTGGCTTCTCCTTCACTTTGGCCTTAGGGCGGGGGAATCTTTATCTCCCCAGACTCGGTGTCTGATGTACCCTCGGAAGGGAGGCCACCTTTGGCTTTACCGCTCTCCGCCTTGTCTCCCTTCGCAGGCACCTGGTACGGCGCCGGGGCCAGCATCCTCGTTGGTACGGGATCCGCTGAGTCTTCGGGGAGGGGGGCCGGACACCTAATACGCTCTGCTTTCTTTATCCAGCCCTGGAGGAAGATAGTCTGTTCAGTAACGTACTACGGTGTACCTAACTACAAAGTGTTTGGAAGTTGAGCGCTTACCGAGGTATCCAGATGGTTGCAGTCAAGGCCAAGGTCCTCGGTGGTGTCCGGCCACTATTTTTGTTTCCCGAAAAACAACTTCCACATTCCTTTGTGCGTAGTGCCGCAGAAGTGTTGGAAGGTTCGTGGTCCTTCCGGATTAAACTCCCACATGTGGAGAGGCCTACACTGACATGGCAGGGTTCGGCGGCTTAGCATTACTTGAATCACGTTGACAAGATCGATGTCCCTCTCGAGGAGGGTTCGGATGCAGCTCTGTAGAGTCTGCACTTCATCAACTGATCCCCAGTCCAGCCCCTTATTAATCCATGATGCAAGCTGTAACGGAGGGCCAGAACGGAACGCGGGTATAGTGGCCCACTTGGTACCGCGGGGTTCTGTGATATAAAATCACTCCTGCTGCCATTGGGTGCAAGTTTCGGTGAAAGAGCCTTTTGGCCAGTGAGTATTGGTAAGCTTGCTCACTACAGCACCGCCGCACACCGTTTGTTTCCCGTCGACCACCTTCGGCGCCACACTGAAGGTCTTGAGCCATAAGCCGAAGTGTGGGGGAATTCGGAGGAAGGCCTCACACGTAATGATAAATGCCGAGACGTGGAGGAAGGAATCTGGGGCTAGGTCATGAAAATCTAGTCCGTAATAAAACATGAGCCCCCGAACGAAGGGGTGAAGAGCGAACCCTAGCCCTCGGAGGAAGTGAGAGATGAATACGAACCTCTCGCCGGATCTGGGAGTCAGAATAACCTGTCCTTGAGCAGGAAGCCTGTGGGGAATCTCCACGGTTGGGTATCTGGCCGCCCGAAGCTTCGCAATGTCCACCTCTGTGACAGAGGATGCCACCCATCGGCCTTCCGGGCTGGGTCCGGACATGACTGGGAAGCTTGAAGCAATGGAGTCGAACCTTGGGTGCTAGAACTCGAGGTTGGGAAGGCTGAGGAGAGGTTTGGCGTAAATAAAGATGACCCTTGGCTCCTTTATAAAGGCAACGGGTATCGAACGCCTCCTCCTAAGCCTGAAAGCCTGCCTATTCCTAAGGAATCTTTCCAATGGAATGGTTGGGTTACCCGCGCTCATATTGATGAAAATCCCTCAATAAGGGGACACGATCTCTGCCTCGACAAGACGTGCCAATAAAAACCGCGCCTCAAAACGTGGAACGGCAGGACAGGAAACGGTTCGAAATAATGACCGGGCAAGTGTGATGTCACATTACAAAAAGTTGTCGGCGGATTGGACTTGTGAAATATTATACTCTCTATGGCTGTGTGTGTGGTACTTGTGTTGCAGATCCGGACATGTTCATTGCGTCCGAAGACTATCTTGGAGTATTCGGAAGGGAGAACCCGCCTTGCAATGCCGAAGACAATCTGTGCGCCGGACACCTCGTCATTGAAGCCTGGTTCAGGGGCTACTAAGGGAGTCCTCGACTAAGGGGTCCTCGGGCGTCCGGCCTGTTAGACATGGGCCGGACTAATGGGCTGTGAAGATACAAGACCGAAGACTCTCTTCCGTGTCCGGATGGGACTCTCCTTGGCGTGGAAGGCAATCTTGGCGACCAAATATGAAGATTCCTTTCTCTATAACCGACTTTGTACAACCCTAGTCCCCTCCGGTGTCTATATAAACTGTAGGGTTTAGTTCGGATCGGGGGATAGCCTCATTACCATAGTCATACAGGCTAGACTTCTAGGGTTTTAGCCATAACGATCTCGTGGTAGATCAACTCTTGTAATACTCATATTCATCAAGATCAATCAAGCAGGAAGTAGGGTATTACCTCCATAGAGAGGGCCCGAACCTGGGTAAACATTGTGTCCCCCGCCTCCTGTTACCATCGACCTTAGACGCACAGTTCGGGACCCCCTACCCGAGATCCGCCGGTTTTGATACCGACAATAAGTATGTGAATTATTTATGACTAATGTTGGGTCCATGGATTATACGCACTCTCACCCTTCCATCATTGCTAGCCTCTTCGGTATCGTGCATTGCCCTTTTTCACCTTGAGAGTTGGTGCAAACTTCGCCGGTGCATTGCTACCTCTTGAGCACTGCATTGGTTTTCCCTTGAAGAGGAAAGGGTGATGCAGTAAAGTAGCGTACGTATTTCCCTCAGTTTTTGAGAACCAAGGTATCAATCCAGTAGGAGATCACGCACAAGTCCCGCGCACCTACACAAACAAATAAGAACCTCGCAACCAACGCGAAAAAGGGGTTGTCAATCCCTTCACGGTCACTTACGAGAGTGAGATCTGATAGATATGATAAGATAATATTTTTGGTATTTTTATGATAAAGATGCAAAGTAAAATAAACGGCAATAAAAATAGCTAAGTGTTGGAAGATTAATATGATGGAGAATAGACCCGGGGGCCATAGGTTTCACTAGTGGCTTCTCTCAAGAGCATAAGTATTACGGTGGGTGAACAAATTACTGTCGAGCAATTGATAGAACTGAGCATAGTTATGAGAATATCTAGGTATGATCATGAATATAGGCATCACGTTCGTTACAAGTAGACCGAAACGATTCTGCATCTACTACTATTACTCCACACATCGACCGCTATCCAGCATGCATCTAGAGTATTAAGTTCATAAGAACGGAGTAACGCTTTAAGAAAGATGACATGATGTACAGGGATAAACTCATGCAATATGATATAAACCCCATCTTGTTATCCTTGATGGCAACAATACAATACGTGCCTTGCTGCCCCTGCTGTCACTGGGAAAGGACACCGCAAGATTGAACCCAAAGCTAAGCACTTCTCCCATTGCAAGAAAGATCAATCTAGTAGGCCAAACCAAACTGATAATTCGAAGAGACTTGCAAAGACAACCAATCATACATAAAAGAATTCAGAGAAGATTCAAATATTGGTCATAGATAATCTTGATCATAAACCCACAATTCATCGGTCTCGACAAACGCACCGCAAAAGAAGAGTTACATCAAATAGATCTCCAAGAGAATCGAGGAGAACTTTGTATTGAGATCCAAAGAGAGAGAAGAAGCCATCTAGCTAATAACTATGGACCCAAAGGTCTGAGGTAAACTACTCACACATCATCGGAGAGGCTACGGTGTTGATGTAGAAGCCCTCCGTGATCAATGCCCCCTCCGGCAGGACGCCGGAAAAGGCCCCAAGATGGGACCTCACGGGTACGGAAGGTTGCAACGGTGGAACTAGGTTTTCGTGGATGCCTCTGATGGTTTGGGGGTACGTAGGTATATGTAGGAGGAAGAAGTACGTCGGTGGAGCAACGTGGGCCCCACGAGGATGGAGGGCGCGCCTGGGTGGGGGGGTAGGCGCGCCCCCTGCCTCGTGCTCTCCATGTTGATTTCTTTACGTAGACTCCAAGTCCTCTGGATCTCGTTTGTTCCGAAAATCATGTTCCCGAAGGTTTCATTCCGTTTGGACTCCGTTTGATATTCTTTTTCTGCGAAACACTGAAATAGGCAAAAAAACAGCAATTTGGACTGGGCCTCCGGTTAATAGGTTAGTCCCAAAAATAATATAAAAGTTTATAATAAAGCCCATTAAACATCCAAAACAGAATATAATATAGCATGGAACAATCAAAAATTATAGATACGTTGGAGACGTATCAAGCATCCCCAAGCTTAATTCCTACTCGTCCTCGAGTAGGTAAATGATAAAAACAGAATTTTTGATGTGGAATGCTTCTTAGCATAATTTGCAATGTAATTTTCTTAATTGTGGTATGAATGTTCACATCCGAAAGATTCAAGACAAAAGTTTAATATTGACATAAAAATAATAATACTTCAAGCATACTAACTAAGCAATTATGTCTTCTCAAAATAACATGGCCAAAGAAAGTTATCCCTACAAAATCATATAGTCTGGCTATGCTCTATCTTCATCACACAAAGTATTTAATCATGCACAACCCCGATGACAAGCCAAGCAATTGTTTCATACTTTTGGTGTTCTCAAACTTTTCAATCTTCACGCAATACATGAGCGTGAGCCATGGACATAGCACTATATGTGGAATAGAATGGTGGTTGTGGAGAAGACAAAAAGGAGAAGATAGTCTCACATCAACTAGGCGTATCAACGGGCTATGGAGATGCCCATTAATATATATCAATGTGAGTGAGTAGAGATTGCCATGCAACGGGTGCACTAGAGCTATAAGTATATGAAAGCTCAAGAAAAGCAACTAAGTGGGTGTGCATCCAACTCGCTTGCTCACGAAGACCTAGGGCATTTTGAGGAAGCCCATCGTTGGAATATACAAGCCAAGTTCTATAATGAAAAATTCCCACTAGTATATGAAAAGTGATAACATAGGAGACTCTCTATCATGAAGATCATGGTGCTACTTTGAAGCACAAGTGTGGTAAAAGGATAGTAGCATTGTCCCTTCTCTCTTTTTCTCTCATTTTTTTTGTTTGGCCTTTTCTCTTTTTTATGGCCTTTCTTTTTTTATTTAGTCCGGAGTCTCATCCCGACTTATGGGGGAATCACACTCTCCATCATCCTTTCCTCACTTGGGACAATGCTCTAATAATGATGATCATCACACTTTTATTTTCTTTACAACTCAAGAATTACAACTCAAAACTTAGAACAAAATATGACTCTATGTGGATGCCTCCGACGGTGTACCGGGATATGCAATGAATCAAGAGTGACATGTATGAAAGAATTATGAACGGTGGCTTTGCCACAAATACGATGTCAACTACATGATCATGCAAAGCAATATGACAATGATGAAGCGTGTCATAGTAGACGGAACAGTGGTAAGTTGCATGGCAATATATCTCAGAATGGCTATGGAAATGCCATGATAGGTAGGTATGGTGGCTGTTTTGAGGAAGGTATATGGTGGGTGTATGATACCGGCGAAAAGTGTGCGGTATTAGAGAGGCTAGCAATGGTGGAAGGATGAGAGTGCGTATAATCCATGGACTCAACATTAGTCATAAAGAACTCATATTTGCAAAAATCTACAAGTTATCAAAGCCAGTATTACGCGCAGCCTCCTAGGGGGATAGATTGGTAGGAAAAGACCATCGCTCGTCCCCGACCGCCACTCATAAGGAAGACAATCAATAAATAAATCATGCTCCGACTTCATCACATAACGGTTCACCATACGTGCATGCTACGGGAATCACAAACTTTAACACAAGTATTTCTCAAATTCACAACTACTCAACTAGCATGACTCTAATATCACCATCTTCATATCTCAAAACAGTTATCAAGCATCAAACTTCTCATAGTATTCATCACACTCATAAGAATATATTTGTACTAATCTTAGATGCCTATCATAATTAAAGCAAATTACCATGCTGTTTTGTAGGACTCTCAAAATAATATAAGTGAAGCATGAGAGAACAGTAGTTTCTATAAAACAAATCCACCACCGTGCTCTAAAAGATATAAGTGAAGCACATAGAGTATTCTAATAAATTCCGAATCATGTGTGTCTCTCTCAAAAGGTGTGTACAGCAAGGATGATTGTGGCAAACTAACAAACAAAGACTCAAAACATACAAGATGCTCCAAGCAAAACACATATCATGTGGTGAATAAAAATATAGCTCCAAGTAAAGTTACCGATGGACGAAGACGAAAGAGGGGATGCCTTCCGGGGCATCCCCAAGCTTTGGCTTTTTGGTGTCCTTAGATTATCTTGGGGTGCCATGGGAATCCCCAAGCTTAGGCTCTTGCCACTCCTTGTTCCATAATCCATCAAATCTTTTACCCAAAACTTGAAAACTTCACAACACAAAACTCAACAGAAAATCTCGTGAGCTCCGTTAGCGAAAGAAAACAAAACACAACTTCAAGGTACTGTATTGAACTCATTATTTATTTATATTGGTGTTAAACCTACTGTATTCCAACTTCTCTATGGTTTATAAATTATTTTACTAGCCATAGATTCATCAAAATAAGCAAACAAGAGACGAAAAACAGAATCTGTCAAAAACAGAATAGTCTGTAGTAATCTGTAACTAACGCAAACTTCTGGAACCAAAACAATTCTGCCAAAATAGGACGACCTAGAAAATTTGTTTATTGATCTACTGCAATTGGAATCAATATTTTATCACGTTCTGGTGATTTTTAACAATTGTTTTCGTGAACAGAAAGTTTCGGGCATTTTCAGCAAGATCAAATAACTATTATCCAAGAAGATCTTATAGGTTTAACTTGGCACAAACACTAATTAAAACACAAAAACAAATCTAAGAAGAGGCTAGATCAAAGATTTATTCCTAAACAGAAGAAAAAAGCGAAAAAAAACTAAAAATAAAATTGGGTTGCCTCCTAACAAGCGCTATCGTTTAACGCCCTTAGCTAGGCATAAAAGCAAGTATAGATTTAGGTATTGCCATATTTGGAAGGCAATCCATAAGTGGTTCTCATAATAGATTCATAAGGTAATTTTATTTTCTTTCTAGGAAAGTGTTCCATGCCTTTCCTTAACAGAAATTGGAATCTAATATTCCCTTCCTTCATATCAATAATTGCACCAATTGTTCTAAGGAAAGGTCTACCAAGAATAATAGGACATGAAGGATTGCAATCTATATCATGAACAATAAAATCTACGGGCACATAGATAATAGTGGAATCCGCAAGGTGCAAGTTTAAAGAGCAATCATCAAATTCGCGGAAACCTAACAAATCGCACAAAGTTTTTGGAATCGTGGAAACACTAGCACCCAAATCACACAAAGCATAGCATTCATGATCTTTAATTTTAATTTTAATAGTAGGTTCCCACTCATCATAAAGTTTTCTAGGGATAGAAACTTCCAACTCAAGTTTTTCTTCATAAGATTCCATCAAAGCATCAACGATATGTTTATTAAAAGCTTTATTTTGACTATAAGCATGCGGAGAATTTAGCACGGATTGCAACAAGGAAATACATACTATCAAAGAGCACTTATCATAATTAAATTCCTTGAAATCCAAAATAGTGGGTTCATTAATATCTAAAGTTTTAACTTCTTCAATCCCACTTTTACCAACTTTAGCATCAAGATCTAAAAACTCCGAATTTTTGGGATGACTTCTAGGTAAAGGTAACTCATATTCAGTCCCATAATTATCAAGATTTATATTGCAAAACAAAGATTTAATAGGAGACACATCAATAACTTTTAGATCTTCATCTTTATTCTCATAAAAATTAGAAGAACACGCTTTCACAAAGCAATCTTTCTTAGCACGCATCCTAGCGGTTCTTTATTTGCACTCATCAATGGAAATTCTCATGGCTTTGAGAGACTCATTGATATCATGCTTAGGTGGAATAGATCTAAGTTTCAAAGAGAAATTCTATCAATGTTCCTAGCCAATTCATCAACTTTAAGCAATTTTTCTTCAAGCAAAGCATTGAAATTCTTTTGTGAATTCATAAACTCCTTAACACTAGTCTAAAATTCAGAGGGCATCTTATTAAAATTTCCATAAGAATTGTTGTAGGAATTACCATAATTATTAGAGGAATTACTAGGGAATGACCTAGGATTATAGTTTCCTCTATACGCATTGTTAACAAAATTATTCCTATCAACAAAGTTCACATCCAAAGATTCATCATTATTCTCAATCAAAGTAGACAAAGGCATATCATTAGGATCAGAAGAAACACTTTTAGTAGCAGATAATTTCATGAGTTCATCCATCTTTCCACTCAACACATTAATTTCTTCTATCGCGTGAACTTTTTTATTAGTAGATCTTTCGGTGTGCCATTGAGAATAATTAACCATAATACTATCTAGGAGTTTAGTAGCTTCTCCTAAAGTGATTTCCATAAAAGTGCCTCCCGCGGCCGAATCTAAAAGGTTTCTAGAAGCAAAATTCAATCCGGCATAAATTTTTTGTATAATCATCCAAAGATTCAAACCATGTGTAGGGCAATTACGTACCATTAATTTCATCCTCTCCCAAGCTTGTGCAACATGTTCATGATCAAGTTGCTTAAAATTCATGATATCGTTTCTAAGAGAGATGATTTTAGCGGGAGGAAAATACTTAGAGATAAAAGCATATTTGCACTTATTCCATGAATCAATACTATTTTTAGGCAAAGATGAAAACCAAACTTTAGCACGACTCTAAGCGAAAAAGGAAATAGCTTCTATTTAACAATATCATTGTCCACATCTTTCTTATTTTGCATATCACACAAATCAACGAAGCTATTCAGATGGGTAGCGGCATCTTCACTAGGAAGGCCGGCGAATTGATCTTTCAAGACAAGATTCAACAAAGCAGCATTAATTTCACAAGATTCCGCATCGGTAAGAGGAGCAATCGGAGTGATAAGAAAATCATTGTTGTTGGTATTGGTAAAGTCACACAATTTAGTATTATCTTGAGCCATCGTGACAAGCAAGCAATCCAACACACGAGCAAACAAGGAGCAAGCGTAAAAGAGGCAAACGGAAAAGAGGGGGCGAATAAAACGGCAAGGGTGAAGTGGGGGAGAGGAAAACGAGAGGCAAATGGCAAATAATGTAATGCGAGGGATAAGAGTTTGTGATGGGTACTTGGTATGTCTTGACTTGACTTGACTTGGCTTGAATCTCCCCGGCAACGCCGCGAGAAATCCTTCTTGCTACCTCTTGAGCACTGCGTTGGTTTTCCCTTAAGAGGAAAGGGTGATGCAGTAAAGTAGCGTAAGTATTTCCCTCAGTTTTTGAGAATCAAGGTATCAATCCAGTAGGAGATCACGCGCAAGTCCCGCGCACCTACACAAACGAATAAGAACCTCGCGACCAACGCGAAACAGGGGTTGTTAATCCCTTCACGGTCACTTACGAGAGTGAGATTTGTTAGATATGATAAGATAATATTTTTGGTATTTTTATGATAAAGATGCAAAGTAAAATAAACGACAATAAAAATAGCTAAGTCTTGGAAGATTAATATGATGGAGAATAGACCCGGGGGCCATAGGTTTCACTAGTGGCTTCTCTCAAGAGCACAAGTATTATGGTGGGTGAACAAATTACTGTCGAGCAATTGACAAAATTCAGCATAGTTATGAGAATATCTAGGTATGATCATGTATATAGGCATCACGTCCGTAACAAGTAGACCGAAACGATTCTGCATCTACTACTATTACTCCACACATCGACCGCTATCCAGCATGCATCTAGAGTATTAAGTTCATAAGAACGGGGTAACGCTTTAAGCAATATGACATGATGTAGAGGGATAAACTCATGCAATATGATATAAACCCCATCTTGTTATCCTCGATGGAAACAATACAATACGTGCCTTGCTGCCCCTGCTGTCACTGGGAAAGGACACCGCAAGATTGAACCCAAAGCTAAGCACTTCTCCCATTGCAAGAAAGATCAATCTAGTAGGCCAAACCAAACTGATAATTCGAAGAGACTTGCAAAGATAACCAATCATGCATAAAAGAGTTCGGAGAAGATTCAAATATTGTTCATAGATAATCTTGATCATAAACCCACAATTCATTGGTCTCCACAAACACACCGCAAAAGAAGATTTACATCAAATAGATCTCCAAGAGAATCGAGGAGACTTTGTATTGAGATCCAAAGAGAGAGAAGAAGCCATCTAGCTAATAACTATGGACCCGAACGTCTGAGGTAAACTACTCACACATCATCGGAGAGGCTACGGTGTTGATGTAGAAGCCCTCCGTGATCAATGCCCCCTCCGGCAGGACGCCGGAAAAGGCCCCAAGATGGGATCTCACGGGTACAAAAGGTTGCGGTGTTGGAACTAGGTTTTCGTGGATGCCTCTGATGGTTTGGGGGTACGTAGGTATATATAGGAGGAAGAAGTACGTCGGTGGGGCAACGTGGGCCCCACGAGGGTGGAGGGTGCGCCTGGGTGGGGGGGTAGGCGCGCCCCCCTGCCTCGTGCTCTCCACGTTGATTGCTTTACGTAGACTCCAAGTCCTTTGGATCTTGTTTGTTTCGAAAATCACGTTCCCAAAGGTTTCATTCCGTTTGGACTCCGTTTGATATTCTTTTTCTGTGAAACACTGAAATAGGCAAAAAACAGCAATTTGGGCTGGGCCTCCGGTTAATAGGTTAGTCCCAAAAATAATATAAAAGTGTATAATAAAGCCCATTAAACATCCAAAACAGAATATAATATAGCATGGAACAATAAAAAATTATAGATACGGTGGAGACATACCATGCATCCAAACCCCGTGATACGATACGCTCTATCACACATAAGCCTCCTTATATCTTCCTCAAAACAGCCACCGTACCTACCTATCATGGCATTTCTATAGCCAGTCCGAGATATATTGCCATGCAACTTCCGTCATCATCATATACATGACTTGAGCGTTTATTTTCATGTTGCCTTGCATGATCGTAAGATAGCTAGCATGATGTTTTCATGGCTTGTCCGTTTTTTTATGTCTTTGCTATGCTAGGTCATTGCACATCCTGGTACACTGCGAGAGGCATTCATATAGAGTCATATTTTGTTCTAGTATCCAGTTGTAATATTGAGTTGTAAGTAAATAAAAGTGTGATGATCATCATTATTAGAGCATTGTTCCATGTTAGGAAGGGATGATGGAAGCTATGATTCCCTCACAAGTTGGGATGAGTCTCCAGACTTTACAAAAAAAGAGGCCAAAGAAGCCCACAAAAAATAAAAGAGGCCAAAGAAGCCCACCAAAAAAACAAAAAAATGAGAGAAAAAGAGAGAAGGGGCAATGCTACTATCCTTTTACCACACTTGTGCTTCAAAGTAGCAACATGTTCTTCATATAGAGAGTCTCTTGAGTTATCACTTTCATATACTAGTGGGAATTTCCATTATAGAACTTGGCTTGTATATTCTGATGATGGGCTTCCTCAAATGCCCGAGGTCTTCATGAGCAAGCAAGTTGGATGCACACCCACTTAGTTTCCAGATTGAGCTTTCATACACTTATAGCTCTTTGTGCATCCGTTGCATGGCAATCCCTACTCCTCACATTGACATCAATTGATGGGCATCTCCATAGCCCATTGATTAGCCGCGTCGATGTGAGACTTTCTCCTTTTTGTCTTCTCAACACAACCTCCACCATCATATTCTATTCCACCTATAGTGCTATGTCCATGGCTCACGCTCATGTATTGCGTGAAAGTTGAAAAGGTTTGATAACGTCAAAAGTATGAAACAATTGCTTGGCTAAAACCGGGGTTGTGCATGATTTAAATACTTTGTGTGGTGAAGATGGAGCATAGCCAGACCATATGATTTTGTAGGGATAACTTTCTTTGGCCATGTTATTTTGAAAAGACATGATTACTTTATTAGTATGCTTGAAGTATTATTGTCTTAATGTCAAATGATAGACTATTGCTTTGAATCATTCGTTTCTTACTATTCATGCCATGATTAGATTACATGATCAAGATTATGCTAGGTAGCATTCCACATCAAAAATTATCTTTTTATCATTTACCTACTCGAGGACGAGCAGGAATTAAGCTTGGGGATGCTGATACGTCTTTTCTATAATTTTTGATTGTTCCATGCCAATATTCTACAACTTTTACATACTTTTGGCAACTTTTTATACTTTTTTGGGACTAACATATTGATCCAATGCCCAGTGCCAGTTCCTGTTTCTTGCATGTTTTTTGCTTCGCAGAAAATCCATATCAAATGGAGTCCAAACGGGATAAAAACTTACGGAGATTTTTTTTGGAATATATGTGAATTTTGGGAAGTGGAATCAACGCGAGACGATGCCCGAGGGGCCCACGAGGGTGAGGGGCGCGTCCCAGGGGGTAGGGCGCACCCTGGGCCCTCGTAGCCACTCCGTAAGGCGGTTGGTACCCTTCTTTCGCCGCAATAAAGCCAATATCTGGATAAAAATCGTGTCCAAATTTCAGCCCAATCGGAGTTATGGATCCCCGGGAATTTAAGAAACGGTGAAAGGGCAGAATCAGGGAGCGCAGAAACAGAAGGAAATAGAGAGAGAGATCAAATCTCGGAGGGGCTCTCGCCCCTCCGCCGCCATGGAGGCCATGGACCAGAGGGGAAACCCTTCTCCCATCTAGGAGGAAGGTCAAGGAAGAAGAAGAAGAAGAAGAAGAAGAAGAAGAAGAAGGGGGCTCTCTCCCCCTCTCTCTCCCGGTGGCGCCGGAACGCCGCCAGGGCCATCATCGCAACAACGATCTACACCAACAACTTCACCGCCATCATCACCAACTCTTACCCCCTCTATGCAGCGGTGTAACCCCTCTTTTACCCACTGTAATCTCTACTTAAACATGGTGCTCAACGCTATATATTATTTCCCAATGATGTATGGCTATCCCATGATGTTTGAGTAGATCCGTGTTGTCCTATGGGTTAATCGATGATCGTGATTGGTTTGAGTTGCATGTTTTATTATTGGTGCTATCCTATGGTGCTCTCCGTGTTGCTCAAGCATGAGGGATCCCCACAGTAGGGTTTGCAATATGTTCATGATTTGCTTATGGTGGGTGGCGTGAGTGACAAAAGCACAGACCCGAGTAAGTAGGTTGTTTGCGTATGGGAGTAAAGAGGACTTGATGCCTTATAATGCTATGGTTGGGTTTTACCTTAATGATCTTTAGTAGTTGCGGATTCTTGCTAGAGTTCCAATCATAAGTGCATATGATCCAAGAAGAGAAAGTATGTTAGCTTATGCCTCTCCCTCGAAGAAAATTGCAATAATGACTACCGGTCTAGTTACCGATTGCCTAGGGACAAACAACTTTCTCGTGACAAAAAGCTCTCTACTGAAACTAACTTAGTTGTGTCTTTATCTAAACAACCCCTAGAATTTATTTACGTGCTCTTTATAATCTTGCAAACCTATCCAACAACACCTACAAAGTACTTCTAGTTTCATACTTGTTCTAGGTAAAGCGAACGTTAAGTGTGCGTAGAGTTGTATCGGTGGTCGATAGAACTTGAGGGAATATTTGTTCTACCTTTAGCTCCTCGTTGGATTCGACACTCTTACTTATCGAAAGAGGCTACAATTGATCCCCTATACTTGTGGGTTATCACTCCTCTCAACTGCAGACTTCCGGGCCTAATCTGTCACTCCTTGCCTGTGGGCCTATTGGGCCTGCTGCGGGCCTGCATCCTGGCCCATGGTTGGGTTTCTAGTCGTATTCAGGCCGTGGTGGCCCAGTAGGTGGCATTTTTAATTTTTTTCCAGTTTTTTTGTTTTCTTTTTTGCTTTATTTATTTTATTTTGTTTCTACTTACAGCAAAATACTTACTAGTTTTTCAGTGATTCTTTTGGCTTTTAGGTAATAAAAATTATTAACTTTCTGTTAGTACCATTGGTTTTCCAATGTGAATATTGAATTTTTTGAAATTTGTGTGAATCTCTAGTTTTTGAATAACTTTACTTTAAAAATAGATTTTTGAGTGATTCTTTTTCCTGCTATTTAATATTACTATATTTTATCATTATATTTAATTAGATAATTTTCAGCTTATTTGAAATGTCTGTTTTAATCAAAAACAGATTTTGTTATTTTAGTTTGCTATTAAAGTTTCAAACAAAAAATTCTTTATGAAAATTCTTTTTGCTATTAATGTTTTGAACAAAAAATACTTTGATAATTTTAGTTGCATAAATTTTATATAATTTCAGTTTCAAAAATACTAGACGTTTATAAAAGCTTTTTAGTGGATTCCTTTTGCTATTAGAGTTTCATTAAAGTTTTGAAGTTCATTCTTTTTGCTATTAGAGTTTCATTCAAGTTTTCTAGTTCATTATTTTTGCTATTAGAGTTTCATAAAAGTTTTCTAGTTCATTCTTTTTGCTATTAGTTCATTCTTTGAGCTAAATGACCCTGAAATTGAAAAAGACTTCAAATGAACTCTGAAGAGGTTGAAAGTTGGCATGGTATCATCATTTCACCCACATAGCATGTGCTAAAAAGTTGAGAGGGTTACGTCAAAAACTGGATGCACTTTGTGGACAAAATGGACAATCTCTTTCAAAGTATCAGGGTTTCGGACGAAAGTTCATCTGTTACAAAGGGATTTCATTTTTTGAACTTATTTGAACTGCAGACTTTTTGTGTGTTCAAAATGCACCATTCAAAGCCACATCATCAATTTTCAACCCTTTCTGACTTCATTTGTTATTTTTCATGCATTTACTGATATTTTTGAGCTATATGACCCTGAAATTGAAAAGCACTACAAATGAACTCTAAAAAGGTTGAAAGTTGGCATGGTATCATCATTTCACCCACATAGCATGTGCTAAAAAGTTGAGAGGGTTACCCCAAAAACTGGATGTGCGTGTACAAAATGGACAATCTCTTTCGAAGTATCAGGGTTTCGGAGGAAAACTCATCTGTTACAAAGGGATTTTAATTTTTTGAACTTATTTGAACTCCAGACTTTTTGTGTGTTCAAAATGAACCATTCATAGCCACATCATCAATTTTCAACTCTTTCTATTTTCATCTGGTATTTTTCATGTATTTACTGATATTTTTGAGCTATATGACCCTGAAATTGAAAAGCACTACAAATGAACTCTGAAAAGGTTGAAAGTTGGCATGGTATCATCATTTCACCCACATAGCATGTGCTAAAAAGTTGAGAGGGCTACGGCAAAAACTGGATGCACTTCGTGTAGAAAACGTACATTCTCTTTCGAAGTATCAAGGTTTCGTACGAAAGCTCATCTGTTACAAAAAGCATTTCATTTCTTCACATGTAACTGCAGTGATATTCTAGATCAAAGGCATCATCATAATAGTTGTGGAGAGAAAGTCTTCACTTTTTCTTTGCTTATTGCGCTGTAACCATGGATATTCTTCATCGTTTAATAGGGTGCTTGGGTCAGCCTTGACTTTGAAGGTAGGAATTTCATGAAACTTTTCATAATCTTCAGACATGTCTGTCTTGCCCTCCAATCCCATGATGTCTCTTTTCCCTGAAAGAACTATGTGGCGCTTTGGCTCATCGTATGATGTATTAGCTTCCTTATCTTTTCTTTTTCTCGGTTTGGTAGACATGTCCTTCACAGAGAAAACCTGCACCACATCATTGGCTAGGACAAATGGTTCGTCTGTGTACCCAAGATTGTTTAGATCCACTGTTGTCATTCCGTACTGTGGGTCTACCTGTACCCCGCCTCCTAACAGATTGACCCATTTGCACTGAAACAAAGGGACCTTAAAATCATGTCCATAGTCAAGTTCCCATATGTCCACTATGTAACCATAATATGTGTCCTTTCCCCTCTTGGTTGATGCATTAAAGCGGACACCGTTGTTTTGGTTGGTGCTCTTTTGATCTTGGGTGATCGTGCAAAATGTATTCGCATTTATCTCGTACCCTTTGTAAGTCAATACAGTCAAAGATGGTCCCCTCGCCAACGAGTACAGCTCATCAGAAACAGTGTTGTCACCCCTAAGACGTGTTTGCAACCAACTGCCGAAATTCCTAATGTGTTCACATGTAATCCAGTCGTCACACTGCTCCGAGTGTTTGGAGCGCAGAATGTTCTTGTGTTCATCGACATACGGGGTCACCAAGGTAGAATTCTATAGAACTGTGTAGTGTGCTTGAGACCAAGAATGCCCGTCCCTACTTATTATTGAGTCCCCTCCTAGCGTGCCTTTTCTAGTCAGTCTGCCCTCATACCGCGATTGAGGGAGACCAATCTTCTTAAGGTCAGGAATGAAGTCAACACAAAACCCACTGACATCCCCTGTTTGATGGCCCATGGAGATGCTTCCTTCTAGCCTAGTGCGGTTACGGACATATTTCTTTAGGACTCCCATGAACCTCTCAAAGGGGAACATATTGTGTAGAAATACAGGGCCCAGAACGACAATCTCGTCGACTAGATGAACTAGGATGTGCGTCATGATATTGAAGAAGGATGGTGGGAACATCAGCTCGAAACTAACAAGACATCGCGCCACATCACTACTTAACCTTGGTAGGATTTCTGGATCGATCACCTTCTTAGAGATTGCATTGAGGAATGAACATAGCTTCACAATGGCTAATCGAATTTTTTTCGGTAGAAGCCCCCTCAATGTAACTGAAAGCAGTTGCGTCATAATCACGTGGTAGTCATGAGACTTTAGGTTCTGGAACTTTTTCTCTGGCATATTTATTATTCCCTTTATATTCGACGAGAAGCCAGATGACCTTCATACTGAGCAGGCATTCAAAAAAGATTTCCTTCTCTTCTTCGGTAAGAGCTTAGCTCGCAGGACCTTCATACTACTTTGGAGGCATGCCATCTTTTTCGTGCACACGTTGCTGGTCCTCCCGTGCCTCCGGTGTATCTTTTGTATTCCCATACACGCCCAAGAAGCCTAGCAGGTTCATGCAAAGATTCTTCGTCACGTGCATCACGTTGATTGAAGAGCGGACCTCTAGGTCTTTCCAGTAGGGTAGGTCCCAAAATATAGATTTCTTCTTCCACATGGGTGCGTGTCCCTCAGTGTCATTCAGAACAGATAGTTGATGACCCACAAGTATAGGGGATCTATCGTAGTCCTTTCGATAAGTAAGAGTGTCGAACACAACGAGGAGCAGAAGGAAATGATAAGCGGTTTTCAGCAAGGTATTCTCTGCAAGCACTGAAATTATAGGTAACAGATAGTTTTGTGATAAGATAATTTGTAACGAGTAACAAGTAACAAAAGTAAATAAAGTGCAGCAAGGTGGCCCAATCCTTTTTGTAGCAAAGGACAAGCCTGTACAAACTCTTATATAGAGAAAAGCGCTCCCGAGGACACATGAGAATTATCGTCAAGCTAGTTTTCATCACGTTCATATGATTCGCCTTCGGTACTTTGATAATTTGATATGTGGGTGGACCGGTGCTTGGGTGCTGCCCTTACTTGAACAAACATCCCACTTATGATTAACTCCTATTGCAAGCATCCGCAACTACAAAAGAAGTATTAAGGTAAACCTAACCATAGCATGAAACACATGGATCCAAATCAGCCCCTTACGAAGCAACGCATAAACTAGGGTTTAAGCTTCTGTCACTCTAGCAACCCATCATCTACTTATTACTTCCCAATGCCTTCCTCTAGGCCCAAATAATGGTGAAGTGTCATGTAGTCGACGTTCACATAACACCACTAGAGGAGAGACAACATACATCTCATCAAAATATCGAACGAATACCAAATTCACATGACTACTAATAGCAAGACTTCTCCCATGTCCTCAGGAACAAACGTAACTAGTCACAAAGCATATTCATGTTCATAATCAGAAGACTATTAATATGCATAAAGGATCTGAACATATGATCTTCCACCAAATAAACCAACTAGCATCAACTACAAGGAGTAATCAACACTACTAGCAACCTACAAGTACCAAACCCAGACTTAGAGACAAGAATTGGATACAAGAGATGAACTAGGGTTTGAGAGGAGATGGTGCTGGTGAAGATGTTGATGGAGATTGGCCCCCTCCCGATGAGAGGAGCGTTGGTGATGACGATGGCGATGATTTCCCCCTTCCCAGAGGGAAGTGTCCCCGGCAGAACAGCTCCGCCGGAGCCCTAGATTGGTTCCGCCAAGGTTCCGCCTCGTGGCGGCGGAGTCTCGTCCCGAAAGCTTGCTTTTGATTTTTCTTCGGACGAAAGACTTCATATAGCAGAAGATGGGCACCGGATGGCCAACAGGGGGCCCACGAGGCAGGGGCGCGCCCAGGGGGGTAGGGCGCGCCCCCCACCCTCGTGGCCAGGGTGTGGGCCCCCTCTGGTATTTCTTACGCTTAGTATTTTTCATTATTTCCAAAAATAACTTCCGTGGAGTTTCAGGACTTTTGGAGTTGTGCAGAATAGGTCTCTAATATTTGCTCCTTTTCCAGCCCAGAATTCCAGCTGCCGGCGTTCTCCCTCCTTATGTAAACCTTGTAAAATAAGAGAAAATAGGCATAAGTATTGTGACATAATGTGTAATAACAGCCCGTAATGCAATAAATATCGATATAAAAGCATGATGCAAAATGGACGTATCAACTCCCCCAAGCTTAGACCTCGCTTGTCCTCAAGCGGAAGCCGATAACGATAAATATGTCCACATGTTTAGAGGTAGAGGTGTCGATAAAATAAAATACGGACATGAGGGCATCATGATTATTCTCATAACAGCAACATATATGGATAATGTCATATGATTTCTTATGCTCAAGTAATAATCTATTCACAATGTCAAGTATGAATCAGAAACTTCATTGAGAACCAACAAACTATAATCTTAGTCATTGAAGCAATTGCAATTTATCATAACATCAGAAAGAGTCTATGTCAGAGCTTTTCAGCAAGTCCACATACTCAACTATCATTTAGTCTTTCACAATTGCTAACACTCACGCAATACTTGTGGTTACGGAGTTTTAATCGGACACAGAGAAAGATAGGGGCTTATAGTTTCGCCTCCCAACCTTTTACCTCAAGGGTAATGTCAACAATAATAGTTCATGCTAACTTACATCCAATTGGATATATATATATATCAGGATCTTTCCAACACACTGTGCTTGCCAAAGGACAAAATATAAAAAGGAAAGGTGAAGATCACCATGACTCTTGCATAAGGGTAAGGGATAAAAGTAAAAGATAGGCCCTTCGCAGAGGGAAGCGGAGGTTGTCATGCGCTTTCAGGGTTCGATGCACAAAATCTCAATGTGAAAAAAACGTCACTTTATATTGCCACTTGTGATATGGACCTTTATTATGCAGTCCGTCGCTTTTATTTCTTCCACAACACAAGATAGTATAAAGCTTATTTCCTCCACACTAATCAATCATACATATTTAGAGAGCAATTTTTATTGCTTGCACCGATGACAACTTACTTGAAGGATCTTACTCAATCCATAGGTAGATATGGTGGATGGCAAAACTGGGTTTAAGGGTTTTTGGAAGCACAAGTAGTATTTCTACTTGGTGCAAAGAATTTGGCTAGCATGAGGGGGAAAGGCAAGCTCAACATGTTGGATGATCCATAACAATATACTTTATTTCGGATATAAGAAAACATAACCCATTACGTTGTCTTCCTTGTCCAACATCAACTCTTTAGCATGTCATATTTTAATGAGTGCTCACAATCATAAAAGATGTCCAAGATAGTATATTTATATGTGAAACCTCCCTTTCTTTATTACTTCCTATTAATTGCAACGATGACCAAGGCTATGCTTGTCAACTCTCAACAACTTTTAATCATCATACTCTTTCTATGTGAAGTCATTACTCTCCATAAGATCAATATGATCTCTTTGTTTCTTTTTATTCCTTTTCTTTTTCTTTTATTCACTCAAGATCATGGCAAAATAATCAAGCCCTTGACTCAACACTAATCTTTATTATATGGCTCACGGACTCGATTACATAGAAGGATCATAAAGCAAAACTCAAAACTAGATCATACTAAAACTTTTATTCTACTAGATCAAGATAATACTAAAAAGGATCGAACTAAGAAAAACGGTAAAGATAGAGATGTGATGGTGATACGATACCGGCGCACCTCCCCCAAGCTTGGCAGTTGCCAAGGGGAGTGCCCATACCCATGTGATTATGTCTCCTTTGCTGGTGAAGGGGTTGTGGATGATGTAGGCTTGTCGTCCATCTTCCAAGGCATAGGCTCACCATCATAGAAGGATGATCGAGTCTCCGGGATCCTTAAATCTGCAGCCAAACTCATCCTCTTGAATCTATATTCATACTCATAGTTTTGGTTTTGCAGGTCATAGATTTGGGCTTGGAGGTGCTCGATTTTCTCGTGGAGCTTGAAGATGGCCTCCCCAATGTCCTTGGCATCTAGCTTGTGGTTGTTGGTGAACTCCGTGATCATTATGTGATTGGAGTCAAGTCCACGCTCCACCATCTCCTAGCACTTGAAAACTTGTTGCTCCATTGCCTTTTGCCTTGTCTCCACGCTTCCGGTCCTCCTTGGTCCCTCAACATCGCGGATGTGCAGCACCCCCTCATGCATCTCAATGGTTTGAGGGTGTTGCAGCACCTCCGCGAGGTAGGGGTTGATGACCTTCTCGAAGAACTTGTCCTTGGGGCCACTTGGAGACATCATGATGATCTAGATCTGTCAGGAAAAACAGCTCGAAACAAGAACAGAGGACAATTGCGTTATACGATGGTCAAAACCTTCGGGAGATTATATAATGAATTTTTACCGACCAAAATACGTATCGTGCAAGAAAACGGAGTCCGGAGAGCACACGAGGTGCCCACGAGGCAGGGGCGCGCCCTCCACCCTCGTGGAGCCCTTGTGTCCTTCCCGGACTGCTTCTTATTTTTCTATTTTTCTAAATATTCCAAAACGGAGAAAAATTGCCATTAGAACTGTTTTGGAGTCGGTTTACTTACCGTACCACATACCTATTCCTTTTCGAAGTCTGAAACGTTCTGGAAAGTGTCTCTTATGTATTCCTCCGGGGTTACGGTTTCAATAACGTTGGTTTCAACATTTATAGGATTACCTGAGATATAGTGTTTGATTCTTTGACCGTTCACCACCTTCGGATTTGTGCCTTCGAAGTTGTTGATTTTTATGGCACCGGAACGATAAACCTCCTCGATAACGTAAGGACCTCCCCATTTAGAGAGAAGTTTTCCTGCAAAAAATCTTAAATGAGAGTTGTATAGCAATACATAATCACCTACATTAAACTCACGCTTTTGTATTCTTTTGTCATGCCATCTTTTAACTTTTTCTTTAAACAACTTGCCATTCTCATAGGCTTGGGTTCTCCAGTCATCAAGTGAGCTAATGTCAAATAACCTATTTTCACCGGCAATTTTGAAATCATAGTTGAGCTCTTTAATATCCCAATACGCCTTATGTTCTAGTTCGAGAGATAAGTGACATGCTTTTCCATAAACCATTTTATATGGAGACATACCCATAGGATTTTTATATGTAGTTCTATAGACCCATAATGCATCATCAAGTTTCTTGGACCAATTCTGTCTAGGTCTACTAACAGTCTTTTGCAAAATTAATTTGAGCTCTCTATTGCTCAATTCTACTTGACCACTAGACTGTGGGTGATAAGGAGATGCAATTCTATGTTTAACATCATACTTAGCAAGCATTTTACGAAAGGCACCATGAATAAAATGTGAACCACCATCAGTCATTAAATATCTAGGGACTCCAAACCTCGAAAAAATAACTTCTTTAAGCATCTTAATAGAAGTGTTATGATCAGCACTACTAGTTGGAATAGCTTCTACCCACTTAGTAACGTAATCAACAGCAACTAAAATATGTGTATATCCATTAGAGGCAGGAAACGGTCCCATATAATCAAAGCCCCAAACATCAAATGGTTCAATAACAAGTGAATAATTCATAGGCATTTCTTGACGTCTACTAATATTACCAATTCTTTGACATTCATCACAAGATAAGACAAACTTACGGGCATCCTTAAAGAGAGTAGGCCAATAAAAACCGGATTGCAATACCTTATGTGCAGTTCTATCTCCAGCATGGTGTCCTCCATAAGCCTCGGAGTGACACTTGCGTAGGATATGTTCCTGTTCAAGCTCAGGCACACAACGTCTAATAACACCATCTACTCCTTCTTTATAAAGATGCGGGTCATCCCAGAAGTAATGTCTCAAATCATAGAAAAACTTTTTCTTTTGCTGGTATGTGAAACTAGGTGGTATGAATTTAGCAACAATGTAATTAGCATAATCAGCATACCATGGAGCAGTATGAGAAGCATTTATGACATTTAATTGCTCATCAGGAAAGCTATCATCAATAGGTAGTGGGTCATCAAGAACATTTTCTAACCTAGACAAGTTGTCTGCAACGGGGTTCTCAGCTCCCTTTCTATCAACAATATGCAAATCAAATTCTTGTAGCAAGAGAACCCATCTAATAAGCCTAGGTTTAGCATCTTTCTTTTCCATAAGATATTTAATAGCAGCATGATCCATGTGAATAGTTACTTTAGAATCAACAATATAAGGTCTGAACTTATCACAAGCAAATACAACTGCTAAGAATTCCTTTTCAGTAGTAGCATAATTTCTTTGGGCATTGTCTAGAGTTTTATTAGCATATTGAATAACAATTAATTTCTTATCAACTCTTTGCCCTAGAAAAGCTCCTACAGCATAATCACTAGGATCACACATAATTTCAAAGGGTAAATTCCAATCAGGTGGCTGAACAATAGGTGCAGAAATCAATGCTTTCTTAAGTATTTCAAATGCTTCTACACAATCGTCATCAAAGACAAATGGTATATCTTTTTGAAATAGATTAGTCACAGGCCGAGAATTTTTTTAGAAATCCTTAATGAACCTCCTATAAAACCCGGCATGACCAAGAAAACTTCTTATACCTTTGATGTCCTTGGGACATGGCATCTTTTCAATAGCATCAACTTTAGCTTTATCAACTTCAATAACTCTTTCAGAAATTTTATGCCCCAAGACAATGCCTTCATTAACCATAAAGTGGCACTTTTCCCAGTTCAAGACAAGATTAGTTTCTTCACATCTCTGCAAAACTCGATCAAGGTTGCTCAAGCAATCATCAAAAGAGGATCCATAGACGGAGAAATCGTCCATGAAAACCTCGCAAATCTTTTCACAAAAATCAGAGAATATAGCCATCATGCATCTTTGAAAGGTAGCAGGTGCATTACATAAACCAAAAGGCATACGTCTATAAGGAAAAGTACCGAAAGGGCAAGTAAAAGTGGTCTTAGCTTGATCATCAGCTGACACAGGTATTTGAGAGAAACCAGAATAACCATCTAGAAAGCAAAAATGTGTATGTTTGGATAATCTTTCTAGCATTTGATCAATAAAAGGTAAGGGGTAGTGATCTTTTTTAGTAGCTTTATTTAATTTGTGGAAATCAATTACCATCCTATACCCTGTAATAATTCTTTGCGGAATCAATTCATCTTTATTATTGGGAACGACAGTAATACCTCCCTTCTTAGGGACACAATGGACAGGACTTACCCACTGACTATCAGCAACGGGATAGATTATACCTGCCTCAAGGAGCTTTAGTATTTCCTTTCTTACCACTTCTTTCATTTTAGGATTCAGCCGTCGTTGATGATCAACAACTGGTTTGGCATCTTTCTCCAAATTTATTTTGTGTTGGCATAGAGTGGGACTAATGCCCTTAAGATCATCAAGAGTATATCCAATAGCAGCACGGTGCTTCTTCAGAGTTTTCAATAATTTTTCTTCCTCCTCTGAAAGGTTAGCACTAATAATAACAGGATATATCTTCTTTTCATCAAGATAAGCATATTTAAGAGTATCAGGCAATGGTTTAAGCTCAAACACAGGATCACCCTTGGGTGGAGGAGGATCCCCTAGGATTTCAACAGGCAAGTTGTGTTCCAGAATAGGTCCCTGTTTAAAGAACACTTCATCTATTTCCCTTCTTTCATTCATAAACATATCATTTTCATGGTCTAGCAAATATTGTTCTAAAGGATCACTAGGAGGTACGGCAATAGAAGCAAGACCAATAATTTCATCTTTACTAGGCAGTTCCTCTTCATGGTGTTGTCTACGAAATTTAGAGAAGTTGAACTCATGAGACATATCACCTAGACCAATAGTAACAACATCCTTTTCGCAGTCTATCCTAGCATTAACAGTGTTTAAGAAGGGTCTACCAAATATAATGGGACAAAAGCTATCTTGTGGGGAACCAAGAACAAGAAAATCAGCAGGATATTTAGTTTTCCCACATAAGACTTCAACATCTCTAACAATTCCCATGGGTGAAATAGTATCTCCATTGGCAAGCTTAATTGTGACATCAATATCTTCTAACTCAGCAGGTGCAATATCATGCATAATTTCTTTGTATAAGTCAATAGGTATTGCACTAGCACTAGTACCCATATCACACAAGCCATGATAACATTGATCTCCTATTTTAACAGAAATAATAGGCATGCCTACCACAGTTCTATGTTTATCTTTAGCACAAGGTTTAGCAATTCTAGCAGTTTCATCACAGAAATAAATAACATGCCCATCAATATTATCAGCCAAGAGATCTTTAACAATAGCAATATTAGGTTCAACTTTAACTTGCTCAGGAGGTGTATAAGTTCTAATATTGCTTTTACGAACCACAGTTGAAGCTTTAGCATGATCCTTTATTCTAACAGGGAAAGGTGGTTTCTCAACATAGGCAGTAGGAACAATAGGATCATTATAAGTGATAGTCTTCTCTTCGACTTCAATAGGTGCAGCTACTTTTACTTCTATGGGAGGATGGTATTTAAACCACTTCTCCTTAGGGAGATCAACATGAGTAGTAAAAGATTCACAGAAAGAAGCTACTATCTCAGAGTCAAGTCCATATTTAGTGCTAAATTTACGAAAAACATCGGTATCCATAAAAGATTGACAACAATCAAACTTAGATGTCATACCTGACTCCTTACCTTCGTCGAGATCCCAATCTTCAGAGTTGCGTTTAATTCTTTACAATAAATCCCATTTGAATTCAATAGTCTTCATCATAAAAGAGCCAGCACAAGAAGTATCGAGCATGGTGCGATTGTTATCAGAAAGCCGAGCATAAAAATTTTGAATAATCATTTCTCTTGAGAGCTCATGATTGGGGCATGAATATAACATTTACTTAAGCCTCCCCCAAGCTTGAGCGATGCTTTCTCCTTCGCGAGGCCAAATATTATATATATAATTACGATCACGATGAACAAGATGCATAGGATAAAACTTCTGATGAAATTCCAATTTCAATCATTTGTAGTTCCATGATCCCATATCATCACATAGCCTATACCATGTCAATGCATCTCCCTTCAAAGATAAAGGGAAAACCTTCTTCTTGATAACATCATCGGGCATACCTGCAAGCTTAGAAAATCCACAAACTTCATCCACATATATTAGGTGCTCATCAGGATGTAATGTTCCATCTCCTGCAAAAGGATTAGCTAACAGTTTTTCTATCATACCCGAAGGAATTTCAAAGTAGACATTTTCATTTTCAGTAGGTTCAGTAGGTTGAGGAGCAACTCTTTGCTCTACTGGTCGGGGTGAAGCTACCCCGAACAAGCCCCTCAGAGGATTACTTTCCATAGTAACAACTGATAGTAAATTTCAGCACACTATATATATTTTTCCTTACCAAATTCCACCTACCAAAGGTGCTTCACTCCCCGGCAACGGCGCCAGAAAAGAGTCTTGATGACCCACAAGTATAGGGGATCTATCATAGTCCTTTCGATAAGTAAGAGTGTCGAACCCAACGAGGAGCAGAAGGAAATGATAAGCGGTTTTCAGCAAGGTATTCTCTGCAAGCACTGAAATTATAGGTAACAGATAGTTTTGTGATAAGATAATTTGTAACGAGTAACAAGTAACAAAAGTAAATAAAGTGCAGCAAGGTGGCACAATCCTTTTTGTAGCAAAGGACAAGCCTGGACAAACTCTTATATAGATAAAAGCGCTCCCGAGGACACATGGGAATTATCGTCAAGCTAGTTTTCATCACGTTCATATGATTCGCGTTCGGTACTTTGATAATTTGATATGTGGGTGGACCGGTGCTTGGGTGCTGCCCTTACTTGCACAAACATCCCACTTATGATTAACTCCTATTGCAAGCATCCGCAACTACAAAAGAAGTATTAAGGTAAACCTAACCATAGCATGAAACATATGGATCCAAATCAGCCCTTACGAAGCAACGCATAAACTAGGGTTTAAGCTTCTATCACTCTAGCAACCCATCATCTACTTATTACTTCCCAATGCCTTCCTCTAGGCCCAAATAATGGTGAAGTGTCATGTAGTCGACGTTCACATAACACCACTAGAGGAGAGACAACATACATCTCATCAAAATATCGAACGAATACCAAATTCACATGACTACTAATAGCAAGACTTCTCCCATGTCCTCAGGAGCAAACGTAACTACTCACAAAGCATATTCATGTTCATAATCAGAAGAGTATTAATATGCATAAAGGATCTGAACATATGATCTTCCACCAAATAAACCAACTAGCATCAACTACAAGGAGTAATCAACACTACTAGCAACCTACAAGTACCAATCCCAGACTTAGAGACAAGAATTGGATACAAGAGATGAACTAGGGTTTGAGAGGAGATGGTGCTGGTGAAGATGTTGATGGAGATTGGCCCCCTCCCGATGAGAGGAGTGTTGGTGATGATGATGGCGATGATTTCCCCCTCCCGGAGGGAAGTGTCCCCGGCAGAATAGCTCTGCCAGAGCCCTAGATTGGTTCCGCCTCGTGGCGGCGGAGTCTCGTCCCGAAAGCTTGCTTCTGATTTTTCTTCGGACGAAAGACTTCATATAGCAGAAGATGGGCACCGGAGGGCCAACAGGGGGCCCACGAGGCAGGGGGCGCGCCCAGGGGGTAGGGTGCGCCCCCACCCTCGTGGCCAGGGTGTGGCCCCCCTCTGGTATTTCTTCCGCTCAGTATTTTTCATTATTTCCAAAAATAACTTCCGTGGAGTTTCAGGACTTTTGGAGTTGTGCAGAATAGGTCTCTAATATTTGCTCCTTTTCCAACCCAGAATTCCAGCTTTCGGCATTCTCCCTCCTTATGTAAACCTTGTAAAATAAGAGAAAATAGGCATAAGTATTGTGACCTAATGTGTAATAACAACCCATAATGCAATAAATATCGATATAAAAGCATGATGCAAAATGGATGTATCAATAGTCCGCCGGGACCCTTTCCAAAGATTACTTGTAAATCATTGACCATAGCAAGTATGTGATCACCAGTACGGATGGCGGGCTTCTTCCGGTGATCTGCCTCACCTTTGAAATGCTTGCCTTTCTTTCGACATTGATGGTTGGTCGGAAGAAATCTACGATGCCCTTGTACACATTATTCCTGCATTTGTCTAGGTATATACTGTCGGTGTCATCTAAACAGTGCGTGCATGCATGGTATCCCTTGTTTGTCTGTCCTGAAAGGTTACTGAGAGCAGGAAAATCATTCATGGATACAAACAGCAACGCATGCAGGTCAAATTCCTGCTGTTTGTGGTCATCCCACACACATACGCCGTTTCCATTCCATAGCTATAAAAGTTATTTAACTAATGGCCTTAGATACACATCAATGTCGTTGCCGGGTTGCTTAGGGCCTTGGATGAGAACTGGCATCATAATGAACTTCCGCTTCATGCACAGCCAAGGAGGAAGGTTATAGGTACATAGAGTCATGGGCCAGGTGTTGTGATTGTTGCTCTGCTCCCCAAAAGGATTAATGCCATCCACGCTTAAACCAAACCATACGTTCCTTGCGTCACCTGCAAAGTCCTCCCAATAAGTTCTCTCGATTTTTCTCCACTGCGACCCGTCAGCGGGTGCTCTCAACTTCCCGTCTTTCTTATGGTCCTCTCTGTGCCATCACATCAACTTGGCATGCTCTTTGTTTCTGAACAGACGTTTCAACCGTGGTATTATAGGAGCATACCACATCACCTTGGCAGGAACCCTTTTCCTGGGGCGCTCGCCGTCAACATAACCAGGGTCATCTCGTCTGATCCTATACCGCAATGCACCACATACCGGGCATGCATTCAAATCCTCACACGCACCGCGGTAGAGGATGTAGTCATTAGGGCATGCATGTATCTTCTGCACCTCCAATCCTAGAGGGCACACAACTTTCTTTGCTGCGTACGTACTGTCGGGCAATTCATTATCCTTTGGAAGCTTCTTCAATATTTTCAGTAGCTTCTCAAATCCTTTGTCAGGTACACCATTATCTGCCTTCCACTGCAGCAATTCCAGTACGGTACCGAGCTTTGTGTTGCCATCTTTGCAATTGGGGTACAACCCTTTTTTGTGATCCTCTAACATGTGATCGAACTTCAGCTTCTCCTTTTGGCTTTCGCACTGTTTCTTTGCATCAACAAGGACCCGGCGAAGATCATCATCGGGCACATCGTCTGGTTCCTCTTGATCTTCAACTTCCCCCGTTGCAGCGTCACCGTATTCAGGGGGCACATAGTTGCCATCATCCTGTTCTTCTTCGCTGTCTTCCATCATAACCCCTCTTTCTCCGTGCTTGGTCCAAACATTATAGTGTGGCATGAAACCCTTATAAAGCAGGTGGGTGTGAAGGGTTTTCGATTTAGAGTAAGTCCTCGTATTCCCATAGCTAGGGCATGGACAACACATAAAACCATTCTGCTTGTTTGCCTCAGCCACTGCGAGAAAATTATGCATGCCCTCAATGTACTCGGAGGTGCGTCTGTTACCGTACATCCATTGCCGGTTCGTCTGCGTGCATTATATATAATTAAGTGTGTCAAAAACCATTACAAAACATCATGAATAGATAAGTGACCAAATTAATAGAATTTCATCATCACATTAAAACCAAAGTACATACATAGTTCTCATTGAACAACATATAGCTCTCCAGAGCATCTAATTAAACCATACATTGAAACTATGTAAAACATTTCAATGCAACAACAAATGCGATCATAATCGCAACCAAGGTAACAATTGATCCAACGGCATAATGATACCAAGCCTCGGTATGAATGGCATATTTCTAATCTTTCTAATCTTCAAGCGCATTGCATCCATCTTGATCTTGTTATCATCGACGACATCCGCAACATGCAAATCCAATATCATCTTCTCCTCCTCAGTTTTTTTTTAATTTTTCCTTCAAGTAATTGTTTTCTTCTTCAACTAAACTTAACCTCTCGACAATAGGGTCGGTTGGAATTTCCGATTCACATACCTCCTTGCTAAAAAAATCTATGTCACATTGGTCGGCATAATTGTCATAAACACTAAATGAACCAAATAGTTATAAAAGATAATATATATACAACATCCGAACACTACAAAAAAATACACTTCCATGATGATACGTGTTTGTCACAGTAGGTCGCATTTTGTGTCATGCATGTACATCCGTGACGATTTTATGGCAGAATCAAGATAGTCATACATGTGCTGTCGTAGAAGTGTTCCATGACATTACCAAAATTATCATCACGGAAGTGTCCACTTCCATGATGATAAATCCCGCGTCACAGAAGTGCTTTCGTCAAGGGTGACCAACACGTGGCATCTACCGTAACGGAACGCCGTTAAGCTATCGGGTCGGGTTTTGGATCCGATAACCCGTTAACAGCCCCGGCCAATGGGGATTTTCCACGTGTAAAATCATCATTGGCTGGAGGAAACACGTGTCGGCTCATCGTTGGGACAGATGTCATCCACTCATTGGACAGAAGGCGCCTATGATATGTCGACACATGGCATGGCCGAACAGAGGCCCATTCCCGTGAAAAGGCCGGCCCGTTTGACTTGGTCAAAAGGTGGCGGGCCAGCCCATGTAAAGCGTGTTAACGGCTTGTTCGCATATAGCCCATTTACAGCCCGCTAACCCAAGGCCCGTTACACCCTATCCGAATTAGGCCCAGTAGCGTCATCTGGGCCACCCAATATGATTCCAGCCCGTTTTCACTTCTGGCCCATGTATGGCCCCTGACGTCTTTCGGCCCATATGAGACCCTATGTAACTCTTGGCCTATTAACGGCCCGTGGTGAAACTGGCCCATAATGAACAGTGTATCACTTTACACCCATTAACGGCCCGTGGTGAAACTGGCCCGTAATGAACAGTGTATCACTTCATACCCATTAACGGCTCGTTATTCCGTTGGGCCGTTTCCAACCCATGTTATCTTTCGGCCTTCTCAGAGCCCATTTATTCTTGGGCTCATTTCCAGCATTCTTTTACTTACGGCCCGTTACAGTCATTTTCTGCTTGTGGGCCAAATTCAGCCCGTGGTTACAGTCAGCCCGTTTGTGGTCCGTTAATACGTTCGGCCGTTTTCATAGCGTCATCAAATACGGCCTATTAACGATGGCCCGTTATGGTCGGCCCATGAACGGACGATTCCAACTCTAGCCCGTTTACGGCCATAATGCGGCCTGTTATTGGCCCATGTTTGGCCAATCGATCATACTGCCCGTATAAGGCCCATTGATGATACGACCCGTAGAAGGCCCATTGTTTCTATGGCCCGTAGAAGGCCCATTGTTTCTACGGCCCGTAGAAGGCCCACTGTTTCTACGGCCCGTAGAAGGCCCACTGTTTCTACGGCCCGTAGGAGGCCCAGTGTCACTACAGTAAATATTAGCCCATGGTTATTGTGGCCTAGTTTTAAAAAATAGGTTATTGCAACCACTAGCAAACCACAGAAAAAGAACTGCAATGACTACAAGCAAAAAAATAAACAAGACAACAAGGAAATAAATAAGCAAGCAACTTACGCTAGGCTATCACGGCTATCACACATATTACATCCACTGGGCATCAAAGTTCGCCACCAGTGCAAATAAAAGCGCCGACAAAAGAATATACAAAACTAAGAGCACTTTAGAAGGCACTAGGCCTGGCCACGTCGGGCCCCCCAAACAGCTGAAGAAGCTAAGTAGACCTCAATTGTGTCAACGATAGATGCATCAACACTAGATTTAAGGCATGATGGTGCGCACGGCTGTCCTCTGACATCTTCATTGCATCTTTGACTTCAAGTCGGAGCTGAGCTGAAGCAAGCCTTTCCGCTTTAAGTTGAGACTGAAGAAGTCGAACTGATTGAGGCAGCAACTGCACAGAGGTTGTCTCACACCTGCTGGTGAGTAGCTTCAACTCACTGTCTTCATCAAGACAGAACCTTGGGGTCATCTCGCTGTCCTCAAGATGGTTTGGCTCACTATCTTCCCTAAAGTTCCGCCTGGCGTAAGAGATACGAGTCTGAAAGAGAAACAAGGAGACACGTACTAGGTTTCACAATTATATAAGCAAATAAATGGATCTGTTCTGCATAAGGAACATGTTTTTACAACTACAATTTGAAACTGGTAGTTGTTGCAAACATCCAATCAGATGTAAACAGCAAAGCAAACAGCAGTGGAGGAAATGATGCCTATCCAAATCTATACTAGAACAAAGTTTGAAGGCTTGAGAAGGATGAACTTACATTACATGTTAACACGGGCTGGACAAAGCCCTTCTCCATGTTGATGGAAGGATAATTCAATAAATTCCCCAAAAAAATTCTTTATAAGCGTTGCCATTATTCTACATTTTGCAAAGGTAAATATAGATCAAATAATATTGGAAGAAACAGAGGATAATGAAGCTCAGGTGCAGACTGATGATACATAATCAAATAGCAATTAATTAAGTACAGCGTTACAAGGCAAAAGGGAGAGAGGTACTGACAAGAGCAATGCAGAGCCCATTATTGTTTTGAGATCGTATGATCCTTTGAGCAAGGAGATTCATCTGAAATTAGTTTTCATACAAGAGAGAAGGTAAGGCACAAGCAGAAATTTAGGAGTTCAAATTTTGAATTGATATCATAGACAATACCTGACGCTGGGCTCCCAGCAGTTCTAATAGGGGTTTGGCCACTGGACTAGGGGTAAAGTGTGGTACAGTTGGGCCTGTGTTTTCTGTGGCTGCTGATATATCTGATTTAACAGGTATCACTACCTTTTCCAAATATCTAGTTTGTACTCCTTGAGGATCTGCACTCACCCTCTTCCTTTTGGACATCTATTACGAAAGAACAACATTTGACTGGAAAAACATAGTGTGACGACACATGGAATAGGTACAGAAAATGGATAGGTATGGCATATACTCATATATGATGCTTAAACTAAGCAGATGGTGTAACAAAGTAGAAGTAATGTAAGAGGTCAGATGCAAAATATGTGCGACCAATACAACTTTGCAAAGTTAGAGCAAGCACCTTGATGGGTGAATAAGATAGGCCATCCTCCACCATGCCAAGTTTGTTAGCCAGTGGATCGTTCCGCAATATTCCTCTCGTGCGCCCATTCTCATATTCATTTTGATAATGTTCAATATCTGACATGCATGAAAACATAAAAACAAGTGAGATTTTCTTTGTAATGCAGAAGTGATTCTAATCCAATGCTGCCTCCCTGTAAACCCCTTTGTGCTATCTCTGCAATTCTTTTTAAAGATGCCATGCATGCTGTAATTTTGTGTGTGCATTAATATAATGTGGCCTACTACTCAAATATGAGAGCTCCAGAAGTGATGACACTTCGCTGATGATAGCTTCAACATATAGTAAAGAAGAACAAGTCTACCTGACCTGACAGATTCAAAATATACTAAGGGAGAACAACTCGACCTGACCAGTCGACCGCAAGAGAAGAGTATCATCTTAAAGAAGAGTAGAAGAGCAAGCAGATTGAAGATATTACAAGTCTTTCAATACAATGTCGGTTGGCCACCCATGATGAACCAGAGCGCACAGAGAAATACTATTCTTTCTGGTCTCTCCATATGTGGCTCACATGCATTTCGAAACTAAAGTAGGAACATTTAGCTAACCAATTAAACATCTCTCAGTTTTACTAATATCAACAATAATATCAGATATGAATTTGTCCAACTAAGCTTGTTTAGCTCGATGGGTGGAGCAGTGCTATTATGACATGAACCACGTAGGCTGATTGTGGTCATCATAAAATGGGGAAAACATAAGCATGATGAGTACAGTATTGACCGTGGTAGTGGGATGGCAGATCTGAAGCTGCAAACCGCGCAAAGGGTAGTTAGCAACCGATGTTTGCTTTGAAATAACAACTAAGATTTGGTATGGACAAGAAAGTACGGTCAACAAGTGACAAAGAAATGCAATTATGCTGTCTCTCTATATGTCGCGACATGCATTTGGAAACTCAAGTGGGACCTTTAGCTAACCAATTAAATGTGTCGGTTAACTAATATCAGTATCATATCACAATCATATTTGAACAACTAAGCTTTCGAATTCTGAGTGTTGTGTTGTTTAGCTTGAAGGGTGGAGTAATGCTAGTACGACAGAAAGCACCTACGCAGATGATAGTAGAGTAGATAAAAGGGGAAACCCTAAGCATCAAGAGAAAAATCAGGAAAGTGGAACTAGCTGGACCAGTGGGTGGCGCACATGCTTTTCGAAACGAATATAGGAACATTAGGTGACCAATTAAACGTTCTCTGTTTTAGTGATATGAGCATCATATCAGATTCGTATTTCAACACGTAAGCTTTGGGTTGAGGTCTTGAGGAGCAGTGCTAGCACGACACGAAGCACCTATGATGATGGCAGTGAATATAAAGGGGGGAAACCATAAGCTTTACGAGTATAGTGCCCGTGCCATGGCGGATCTGAAGGTGCAAACCGGACAAAGCTACTTCGCAACCAATGTTTGCTTTCAACTAGCCACTACGATTTGGTACGGACAAGAAAAGTACAGTAAACAAATTACGATCTATTTTCCGGGTGAGATCAATAACTTAAGCACATATGAAAGAGTACCACCTCTCTTGCGACGCCGTGTAGGCCTATGCTGATACGTTGAGGGTGCTGCGGGTGCGATGGCTGTCGGCGGCGGGGAAGAAGACTTTAGACGGCAGACGGCCGGGTCGGGGGATATATCATGTTGCCGTGGACGAGGCGGTCGTAGGAGCGGCAACGGCAAGGTGGACGACAGCGCCGATGAAGCGAGAGGAGGCGATGAAAGGATCCTGGTCCAGCGTCGTGGATGAGAGACGTCCATCTCTTGCAGTGGACGACGGGGTAGGGGTAGCGGCTCCGGCAAGGTGGAGGATGGGGTGGCGGACGGAGGAGGCTGGCCGCAGTGCGGAGGTTGTCATGCCGCCGACGGTGTATGAATGGGGAAATGGAGGGGAGGGGGATCTCAAACTTTGGGACGCGCTTCTCTGAAATGGGGTGAAGTTACGAACTTATCCCCCGTTTAAAATTTCGGACATCGCGTTGGTTGGGGATGGGACGGTAATCTCGCATCTCCCAAATATTTGCCGGTAACTATTTCGGGCGAGGAGAGGGTGTTTTGCCGCCCACGGTTGGCGCCCACGGTGTATGAACGGGGCTGACAGGTAGGGCGGTTGTGTCACGTCTGATGGAAGTTACACATCTGCCCCTATTTAAAATATTAGCCTACATCGATTTCGGACGAGGAGAGTTTGTTTTGCCGCCCACCGTGTATGAATGGGGAAATGGAGGAAGAGACACATGTCTTTCGGACGAGCTTGAATCAAATGTGTTTTGCCGCCCACGTTTGGCGCCCACCGTGTCTGAATGGGCTCAGAGGCCGTCGTGTCACGTCTGATTGAAGTTACTAGTCTACCCCTATCGACAGCAGTGTAAATCCGGTCGATAAGGATGTCAAGTGTCAGGGGTAGACAGTAATTTCCATCTCGCAAACACTTGCTTCGGGCAGCCCACAAATTATAGTGGGTGTTTAGCCGCTTCGTTCAAAACTTGGGAGAATTAGCATTCATGTTTACCCTGGGACCTGGCAAACTAAATTCAAATCCAATTTGTATTCGATTACAAATATCCACAGATAATTATATGTTTTTTATTTATTTCTTCAAAACCACAACAAAGATTTATTCCACCTTTATATATGATTATGATTTAGAAATACCTTGATCTTCGAATTCAGTAGGTTGGATACACTCTGAGTCAAACAGTTATTTCATCCAATACAATATGCTCACACGAAAAACAGTTCACCTTATGTCAATCATACAAGTATTGAGGATTACCTCGCCTAAAAAATTCGGATCATTACAACACATGGACAACATAAGGGGTCTTGCAACATAATCCATTCAGAGACATGACACAACATGCAAGTACAATAATCTAATGACAATTTCAACTGGTATCTAAAGAAGAACCGGGATTACCTTGGGCTTCAGATAGCAGAAACAGCAGGACCTCCTCCGTCTTCAAATGCAACATTCTTACTTCCTCCAATTCTTGGGTTGCTTGCATAATGCGTGCCGCTAATTCCGTAATTTCCAGCCTCAAGATAAAGATTACCTCATTCATGGCAGCCACACCATCTCTTTCTGCCTCTAGTAGAGCCTCAAGCACTATAATATCTGTGCTCAGACTGCTCTCTGGCGGTGTTGCCTCTGAACTGCTACCATCTGGTAACATGGATGGCGCACTGCTTCAACAAATAGATTCTGGGGTTGTACATTGTGTCCTAGTGTGAACGGCATCCTAAAAGGTTTCTGCTGGACATCAGTAAGAGATAGTTATCATATGATCCAGGCAGTAAGCTTACATGGTAAACGACGGACGAATTATTGCCGAGCATGGCAAACTATATTTAAATGGTTCGAAGCAGCATTAGCCGAAAAGAAATTAAAATGGTAAGATGAAACTAGGGATGTAAGTGGCAAATGAACGACATCCGCCAGTCCCATCTAGTTAGTTTTTGCTACCTCCCTAGTTCATTTTCCTCAAAAAACAAAAACTCTTTTGAACTATCATACCACTAGTGGACTTTAATCGGGATTAAACGGGACCCAGTTGACATCCCTAGTTGAAAGGGAGTGTACAACCGCTATATTTAAGTTGCCAAGGCATCTAAGTAGTTGAAATAATTTGAGAAAGCACTTAACAGTGTGGCCTCATATAAACTATGAAGACAGTCTTGTGATGAAGTTGAGAGGAAAAGTTAAGGACTCAAATGAAATAGGCATGCATTTCTTTACGATAGTACAGTAGGCACTGCTGACATATTGGCCAACTCAGGTATAGTGTAACAACAAATAAGCATTCGAATCAAGCAATACAGCAAAGCAGACAACTGAACTATTTGTAATTCGGTAGGATTACACGTTGAGGGCACAAGCCAAGAAAGCAGCCCACTCGCATTACATTTCACATGTACTAAAACACACTGGCTTACCATATGTTGATGTGAAGCCTAGCTACTGTTGCAATGTTTTTTGAAGATATCGTCAGCATCCCGTGGTTGCAAATCTAGTTGTTGTAGTTTATTCTGCACCATCTATTTAGGTAAAATTAATTTTAATCGCATGCACTGGTCCGAATTGATCATCAATGGTTCATCTAAACTAATGAAAGAAGGGTGTGTGCATACACGACAATATATCTGCTTCCCTCTATTTTTATGCTTGTTCGAGGTGCCAGCCCCAAAATAACAAATATTTTGCTTGATGGGGATGGCAGCTCCATAATTAATAGAAGCATCAAATTAGTCATGCAACTTGGGAAGATCAAGAACACACAAACAAGTAATGAACAGAGGCTCGGAGCAGTGATGTAATAGCTAGCATCAGAAAATGTAGGGTAAAACGAACAAAAGCAGCAGAACCACATGCTAGTTTGCTGATGTGTAATTAAGCATAGAGAACATTAAGCAGTCTGATGGAACCAACATGTGGCATCAGAACAAAACTAAAGCATATTAACTATATGTGCACTGGTATGTAATTTAGCACATGTAACATGTTCACTGCCAGAAGTATGGCCCTACAGATGCAAGTAGAATAATGCGTCTCATGAAAAACTGAATGATGCCCTGAAGAAATTCAAAGGTGCGGTGCTTATGCTAGGAAAGTGAACGTAGGCGCCGGCCGTTGGATAATAGTACCTGATTCTCGGCGGCGTATGGGTATCGTTGTCATACTTGATAGCTAAGGATCGTCGATGGTGCTCGTGTTGCGGTTGAGTTTGGGCCGGCTGTCGCCGTCGCTGAAGCGGCTCCGGTGCTACGGTTGCGGCGCTTGTCAACATACAAGAAAGCTCATCTGTCGTAAGTGAACAGTTGCACGATAAAGAGAAAAACCGAAGGAGTACAAATCGAAATAACCTTATGAGGCTGCGGCGTCGGTAAAGCAGGGCCGGTGGAGTTGAATATGGCGTCCGTGGAGCGGGTCCGGTGCAGTGGACAAAGGCTTCGGCGGGCGCGTTGTACGGTGCTTTCGGTGAGGCGGATCTGTTGCGGCGGACGAGGGCTTGTATGAAGGGCCAGCGAAGGGGCGGACAAGGGAGTCAGTGAAGGGCCTATGCTGTGGTGGACGAGGGCGCCGGTTAAGCAGATCCGGTGCGGTGGACCATGATGGCGGTCAAGGAGATCTGGAGGGGTGGACAAGCCAGTCGCTGAAGCGGCTCCGGTGAAGTGGTGAGTTGGCAGTTGGGGGTTCCAAGGTGCGGAAGGTAGATCCGGCGGGGTGTGAGGTCCACCGCTGCGGCGGAGGACTAGATTCGGCGGCTTGCCGTGGTTGGGGGGTCGGGGAGGGGAAGGGGAGGGGCTCTGGGGAAGAATGTTGGGGGCAAAGAGGGGAAAACAACGGAGTTACCAAAGCAGCCCTTTTCCGTTCATGTGGCAGGGGTAAAACAGGAATATCGCAGGGCTAAACTTTCGGGCGCGTGATATTTCGATGTGAGCGGGAAGTTTGAAAGCTTTTGGCGCCTAAAATTATAAGTATTCTGCTCTCGTACGGCCGACTATGATATCATGGCCGACAATTTGTTTGTTTCGCACGCAAAAAAAAAGTGCAAGTTTTGAAAATCAATGTCTCCAACTCGAAACTTAGATTGTCCATTCAATTCAAATATGGATCATTGAGCTACTACAAGCAAATACCATCATACGGTCCAATTCAAATGAAATTCCAAATGTGTTTATCCTAAATATGATGACAAAAGCAAAAATGTGTACGTGTATGAATAAAGTGGATGATTATAAAGTTTGAACATGCCCGTATGTGTATATCTCTAGGTTTGATATATGAATTTGAAATCACGAAATCCCGGCTTAAAAAATGTACCTCCGTTTAAATGAATTACAAAAGCTAATGATGGAGTCGAATTCCAAAATTCCAATCTTAGGTTTGTAATTCTGGTACATCAAGGTATATCACGCATGTTCAAAAGTATCGTTATCTCATAGTACAAACTGTGAAACAAATTGATCAACCATGAGTGCACAATATCTCAATTACGCTAAAGTCCCTCAAATATAGACACCTCACTCTTTATCTGAAGTCAACCCCCCCCCCCACCACACACACACACATAGAGAAGTCGTTCTCTCCCCCAAACACCAACACACGAGCACATTAACACCCCTCTCTCTTGTAAAGTCTGGACCCCAACATAGGTCTCTATCACTTTGTCTCTCGGGCATGCACACATCTCTTCCCTCACTCTCTAGGTCTCCCGCTATCTCTCTTACCCAAGCACACGCACTATGTAGAGTGTATATTTCCCATACACACAAAACGTCGCCCCCAAATGTCTATCTCCCTAGTTATGTGGTTCTCGCGCACTGACCTCACACACCACCCCCACTGCAAACAAGCACACTTTGTCTCCTTGTGCACCACTCTCCTCTTTCTATCTCTCCCACATGCGGACCCGCCCCAGCTCCTTCCCTGTATACATATATGTCGTGACTCTTTGCATAGCTCCCTAATGTATAATCGTTCTCGATTTCGCACATTGTTCTCTACACCATCTATTCTAGATCTCTCATGAAGTCCCTATCACACACACGATGACTCGCTTCCCTTGCGTCTCCGTTCATAGGCCAATTTCGGACAACATCAACATTGTCTCCCTATCTATACGCCATTTATGGACACAAACGACCCCTCTCGCCCCTTCTCTTCCTCTCTCTCTCTCTCTCCGTCGCTAGCTCTCTCTTTCTCTCGCTCTCACACCCCTCTCCCACACACACACTCGATGTCTCTTCCAAATAGTCTGCTCCCCCCGCCCGCACCCATGCTATCTCGCTACTACACATGTCACACCATTCCCCCTTCCCTTATACTAGGTTTACATCATCAGTGGTCTCTCTACTCCACATACACTCTCTCCCTCTCACACACAAACGCGTGCACAAACACACACAGACACGCACAAACACCCATTTATCTGGATCCTCATCTCTCCTCATGTCCGCATGTGTATCTCACACACTCACTCTCTAATTATGTATATGTGTCTCCACGTTACACAACACAAAGCCCCATGTACATGTCTCTCTCTATCCTCCACACACATAGACACAAAGAATATGTTATCATTGCCTCAATCTCTAACATATCACACACGCACACTGTCTCTCTCTCTCTCTCGCAAACACGCTCAACAAGGGTTTCCCCGTGAATAACTTACCATCTATTCATCAACAGTCGTGGCAGTACGACGAACATGAGACATGAAAAAGAATAAATCTACACGTGCTTAGACCACCTAGTATGACTACTAGGACTAGAGCAAGCCAAAAAGCGCGCTGCCGTCACCCCCTCCTTGTCGGCGACGGGAAAATGTTTGTTTTACACAGTCGAGAAGTCATTGTGCTAAGGCCCCACATGCCGAGGCGTTGAATAGAATGTAGATGCTAGTTTACGGAAGCAAGTATCGATAATACGTTTGTATCTCCATACTTATATTTCTTCTGTTATAAAAAAAACCGAGTTGGTGATGATGGTACGTGTGCCATCTTGCAATATAGACCGTCTGATCTATATCTGACGGATGGAAATTAAACTAAAAGATACCCGCACCCCTCTCCACATTTGCAGACAAGGCCTTCCCTCGTTCATCCTTATCTCCAACAAACCTCATTGTTGAGCAATTAAGAAAGGAAGCCTCTGGAACAAACTGGCCTGGTGGCCGCTGCCGGCGTCGTCAATCCCCATGCCTCCACTCAGTTCGACCACCAACCACCACCACACCCCACTCCTCTTCACCTTATCTCATATTTCTCGAGATATCATTACTTTTTACACATGGGATTACTCCCGCAAGGGTCAATCACAACAAGTGTTTTATAAAAAATGTATCTTGATGTTCCGTGCAATGCACGGATCTTGCTAGTACTCCTACACAAGACTAAGTTGGTGATGTTGGTGTGTCTGCCATCCGTCGTTTCTGACCATTAGATCTACATCTAACGATTGTGAGGTAAGTTGTTGCCTTTTCTCACCAACATCCCACTTGTCTACCAATTTGCAGAAAAAACCCATAATTATTATCTTAAAACCAACCACATCCCTCCCTGACCTCACCAAAATAGCCCAAGGAATATATTCTAATTGAAACATAATATATCTCTAGTGACATATTATCAAAATTAGAGTGTTTTGTACCAAGTTTGTGAATAAGTATTATTCTAATTATGATTCATTGCAACGGACATGAACATTGCTAGTATTTCCAACCATGCATTTTTTTCCTAGTATTTCATAGTTTCGAGTTTTCCATCAAGATATTAGTCACTCATGGTTGATATTTACTTTCAATCATGTACACATATGCACTATGTAACTAGCCTTTCTTATTGGCTTCCAAAGCTTAACTTTCACTCCTACTTACAATATGTAGAGTATTTAACAAAAAACTACCACTTTCAACCAGCCCTAGGAAGAATCTATTGTACAAAAATAGCAAAAACATACCCAAAATTTCTTAATCCACGCCAAAAACTACCTAGTACTCCTACCGATTAGGTTCGTTTAAACCCATTTATGACAGGGTTGGCCCACACGTCTGTGCTGACGAGGTAGCTTAAACCAACACATTTTGTTTGATCGTTGACACGAGGGACCCACATCTGACCTTCTATCTTGTTATTCCCCCTCAAATCATTATTTTTCCTGAACATTACTTCAAACAGTACTGATGCGTGTTCGTCGGTGGCGCCGGTGATGAGCGAGTTGGCCGCCGCTCCGCCGGACGGGCCGGACGCTGCGCTGGCCTTCGCACGGGTTGGCAGGCTGGCCCGAGCATGACTCACGAGCGAGCAAGCCGCCGCGCTGGCCTTCGCTCGAGCCAGATGGCTGGCCTTAGCGCGGCGCGCGCGAGCAAGCCGCCGCGCTGCCGTGCCAATCTAGCTAGCAAACCTTGCAGACAAGCAGCTGGACGGAGCTATCTTGGCTAGCTAGAGGCCGCGAGCGCCGGATGGAGCTGGCATCCAGGCTGCCACAACATGGGCTCCGCACCGCCGGCGGTTTTGACCTCTCCTTTTGCCGGCGGCGGTAGCTGCGTCCCATGGCCGAGGATGACTAGGTGGACGGGCCGGAGGTAGGAGGTCACTCGAGGATTTTTGTTGGTAAGAGCATGTACAATGGTTGATAAGATAGTCTTATCTTAAGTCTGCCACGTATGCAAGTGGTAGTAGTTTCTTGGCATTTTAGTGGTTTCTTGCATTATTAGAGCAAGTACAATAGAGCTGAGTCAGCGGGCTATAAGAAATAAACTAGTATATTTCTGCTTAGTTGGAGGAAAGAGAAGAGGAGAGAGAAGGTAAGCGGGCTCTTCGTGAAGAGCCAGCTCTAGCACGTGCTCCTAGGCACTTTGTGAGATGAGAAGTGGGCCACATAATAAAAAAGTAGTACACTCTTTTGATCTATTATTGTACATGTTGGCTATAAGATGGGCTGTAGATGACATGGCACTGGCTTATAGCCAGCAGCTGGCTATACTATTAACCATGCTCTTAGGGGTTTCTTGTAAGGAACAATGTACGTACTACTAGCGACAAAAGGCGATTCTAGGTTGCGTTGTACTCCAACGAGTACTACTAGTGGTCGCGGGAGTGTATACCTCGTTTTGTGGGTTCGATCCCGGCCGAACACACGACGGCCTTTTAAAAAAATAGTACTACTACACTTCGCTGCGAGCCAATATTTTACACGGGTAGTTTGAGTTTTGAAGTCAAACGGACATGCGGCCCCACAATCTGGGTGCACTAGACAGCCTAGCCACGTGAACGGGTTTTCCTTTCCAGCATCCCGTGGCTTGCGTGCTCGCCCTAGCCGCACCTCGCTTGCAGCTTCCAGCTAGTAGCATATTTAAACTAGCGCCTCCCAATTAAGCCCAAGGAGCCGGAAAAGACTGGCGGGGCATTGGGAACTATGCAATATGGCTCTGTTCGTAAAGTGCTCTACTACTACTCTGTAGCTTGTGGCGTTGCACACATGGACTTCACTCCATTATCGGCTCTACTATAAAAGTAATTCCTCTTGACGTGTTTTTTTTGAAACGGAGGCAAAAGCTTTGCTTCATCTCATTCATAAAGAAGGAACTACTAACAAAGTTCGACGAGATCCATTACACCTCCACAAATGGAAGCGAAAATCCTAGTCTCGCTGTATCAAATAACTCAAATGTTCTGCCCCCGCAGTAACCGTCGCTGATAAACAGGCTGCTAGTGTGTGCGTGAGAGGAGCAGCTGAGTAGGCCAGCTACGTGAGAGGAGCGGCTGAATAGAGCACCGAGAGTACCCACTAGGCCACTACGCAGGTGTACTTCCCCTGCATTGATAGTACAACGATGGTTCTAGAGAACAGTAGTACCCTCCACTTCCAACTGTAGCTCCTTGGCCCTGAGATTCAAGAGTTCAAAATTGGTGCACTATACTAGACTAGACTAGAAGTACAGTACATCGCACTACTAGTTGAGAAAAGTAGTACTAGTACTCCTACAGTACGAGTACGTCCTCCTCCGTCACATAATGTAAGACGTTTTTTGACACTAGTTGGCGTGTACAAAAAATGGCAAAAACATACCCAAAATTTCTTAATCCACGCCAAAAACTACTACCTAGTGCCAAAAATTTCTTACTAGTGCTATTATTTACAGTATAATGCAATCCCATAACGTTCCATAATGCTAGTACTAGTAGTAAATAATAGCCTCACCCCTTCGCTGAGGGATATCCAGTTGGAAGGCACGAGGCCCTGCGGTTACTACGCTCTTATCTCCTCCTCGCCAGTTCCCCTCCCCCCGAAGAGAAGGCAGTTCGTCGCTACTCCCATGGATTCGCCGGGTGGTTCTCCTCCTCGTCGGGGCTGGGAGACCTTGGACGATGATCCTGTGGGAGAAATCGCACGCCGCTCCGACGTCCTCACCGCCGCAAGACTCGGTGCTTCCTGCACCAACTTTTTCAAGACGCTGCTTAAACAGGCTTGGGAAAAGGCCATGCTTGTTGGTCTTCCATGCTTCCTCGAGGAGAAGGTTCTTCTATGGGACAATCCTTCGAACAGTCCACCGCTCCCTGGCCATGGTTGCACGTTGACTCCGCTAGAGTTGCCGACGTTGAGAGGTAGTCGGATTTTGTCCGATGAGCAGGTCAGTAATGGAGTTTGATCATGTAGTACTTAGTTATTCCATTTCCATCCCGTAATTTCTCCGCTGCCCACCGTCTTATATATAGGTCTGGGTTGGTGCGAACGAAGATTGGCTTGCATACCTCCGGCCGGATACCACCATCATTTTTCACAACATCCACAGCAGTGCGCCCGTTCCGGTAGACCCCTTCTCCACCATTGGGATCGGCCTTCCGGACTGGCTGGGCTTGAATACGTATGATGATGCCTACATGAGATTGAAGAAGATAGCAATTGCGGACCCGCCGACAAAGCGACGCGGCTATGACGATTACTATCTCATCGCGGTGTTCGACATAAGGATTGCCGTCAATGCAAGAGGCAGTAACGGCAGAGGCTGGCGCATGTTGGCGGCGGCAGATTTGTACCCCTACACGTTCGAAGACGCCGTGCGCCATCTAGGCCGCATCTTCGCGGTGACAAGCCAGGGGACTTGTTTCATCTTGTTGCCATCCTACGGTATGGGAGATTACAAACGGAATGCACAAACCATCATTTGCATCCCTAACGGTACTCCATTATTTTGTAGGGACCGGTCATCCCCCGATCAAAATAAGATCGCCGATCCTAGATGTGCATTTGCATCCGCGATTCGGTCTAACCTGGAACCTTGTAGCTGACTTTGGCATATTGGGATCAACTATCTTAGCAGTCGTTACCCATGGTACCACTGATGTGCAACATGGTCACACAATCTACCACGATCGGACCGTCACCATCTACCCAGGTATTCCATTTTTTAACCCTCTCGCCTTCTCTTTCATTGTTGTACTAGTAGTATACTTTGTAGTACTAGTAGGAGTACTTTTTACCTTGGAGGACGCGTATAGCTAGCTAGGCCCATGAAGACTTGAACCCACTAGCTGCCACCATTTTTGTTTTTCCATGTCTTACTATCTCATCCATGTAGCCAAGAGTGGCTATATATAATAAGCCGGTTATTTTACTTCCTCTATACCGGAGTAGTACTATTTGCTGCACAGTATTACGGATCGCCATATTTGAGCATAACATTATTATGCATGGACCTTGACTATGTACGTCACCATGTGTCCAGATCTGGGATGCCGCGTGTACCAGATGAACGGCGCCGAGTTCGACCCCCGTGATGCTACGTGGGTGCCGAGGAACACTCTTGGAGAGTACTCGCTTTTCATCGGGGACAGCTACCCCATTGTGAAGCGGATGCCACCTTCCATGCACGACACAGAAGGCCTGCCATTCATGAAGCATGGTTGTGTCTTCAGTGCGCACCGCCGGATGAACGACATGCTGGGACACGCTATCCCTGATTTATGCCGCTTCAGCTTGGATGAGTCTCCATCGTGTGGAACCGGACTAGAAAGCTGCGACAATGATTCCCGTTGCCCACCGCTATGGATCGTGCCGTCCATGAAGAACACCTGGGACTGGAACCTGGAGGAGGACATGTAGCCCATCTATAACGTGTAAGTGGAGTACGGTAATTGTGAACGGTAGCGCTGTGAATATATGTAGACTAGTCGTGCACAAATTTATCACATGAATTGGAGATGAACTTGTGTGGCATACTGGCATTTGTCCTTTAGAATTTATTACAAGTAAATGTGTTATGTGTACGTGCAACTTGTGTGGTTGTTTCACGGGCTCCAACACGCTCTTTGAGAAAAAAAAGGTGGCACAGCTTTGGATATACGTGACGTGGCAGCATCATACAGTAGCATCGTTCGCTATAGTTGTAGTACACTCCTACTAGGACGACAAATCCTATAAAACCTTGCGCTTGGCTCTTTGCCTCTTCGGGAGGTTCAACAGTTCGTACTCATGTGAACCTTGCACTTGGCTCTTCGCCTCTTCGGAAGGTCCAACAATGATGATACTACAGTACAATATGCTTCTGGCAATCTGACACCGATTGAACTGTTGCACGTCCACCGCGAGGGCGAGGGAGAGGGAGAGGGCGCTGTAGTCAAAACCCTCTCCTCGTCCTGCGAACCACCGCGCGCGTGGGCGAGGGAGAGGCGTAGTAAGCAAGCTTCTCCTCATTCGGCGAGTTGACGGGACACATCAAAGCAGTACTAGTACTAGTAGTAGTAGTCCATACTGCGTCCTTTCCGATTAATATGGCTTAACTTGAAACGAGAAAAATACACTGGCGGTCAACGTATGTAACAATACGCTCTTTACGGTCACTATATATAGTTTTGCGGCGATTATACAATCACTAGCTCATCGTAGAGCACCGTATTGCACCCTACTGACCGGCCACATAGTCGACGTGGCACTTTGTTGACTGGTTAAATTGTCACCTGGTTTCTGGGTCCCACCTGTCAGTTAGCAGAGCAAAGAAATCAGTTAAACAAAACTTTACGCAGGCGCGACACGAGTCGAACCCTTGCGCGCGAACCGCCCTGGCTGTGTATGTGAGTGCATGCACGTGTCCTCCCTCGGTCTTCCAACAAAGAGTGTACATCGGCTATAAAACAAAGAGTGTAGTACATGATGTACATCTACACTTCCAATGCATTTAGCCTTTAATCTAAATCGATATTGATTGACTAATGCACCAACTTGTGTTGTAGGTATAGGCTACATGTCTATCCTTAATTACAGCATGCAACGGCCTTCATTTAATCTTCTTATCTCAATGGTCGCATGCACACATAAGTCTGCTACTTTTGGGCGTTAATTATGCCCTGGTCAATGTGTAAATCTCTAAATGTACAGTCTTTCACGGACGTAGGGAGTAGGTTGAGCACTTGAGCGTGAGCGTGTGTGTTGCGTCGTGTGCTGTGTGCCGCATGGGTGCGTGAGTGTTGCGTGCGTCCATGTGTACGTGTGAGTGTTGCATGTTGCATGCATGCATGCATGCATGGGGCTTACTCCCTCCCATTGACATGTTCATATTTCAGGCTTCCTATGTTCCCTCCATATGGTGATACTCCCTCTGTTCCCAAATAGTACGGAGTAAAAGCCTCCCTCTGTTCCCAAATACGGAGTATTTGTCTTTCTACATCTTTCAACAAGTGACTAGGTACGGAGCAAAATGAGTGAAGTGAGCATAGAGGCATAGGGATACTGTAGAAAGAAAGTCCTCGCGATCCATTATTCCCCATCTCGGTCAGAGAGAACTATTCAACTAGTCTTCGCAGTGAAGTGAGAATACATGCTGCGGCAGATGGGACACGTAATTAATAAGCTGAACCAGCGTGTTGGTGTTACTAAATCAGCCTTACCCAGTACTGCCATCATGTTTGCCAGTAGAGCACGCTTCCGCAAATACGCCTACGCACCTCTGTCCTCCATTAACTGACATATGGGCCCTGTTGTGGTAGACCCACATGTCATCGGTGTAACTATTTACACTCCGAAGGACGGTATATCCTGGTAGTAGTACTAGTAGAATTGAGATTGAATGCACTTTCTTCCCCGTCTTCCACTCTTCTTCCTCCTCTCTTCTTCTTCCTCCTCTCTTCTTCTTCCTCCTCTCTTCCCCATCGTCGACCGCACACCATTTACACCCGCTCACTGCTCGCCCGCCCACGCCATCTTCCTTGGTAGCTCGCGCGTACCATATCCCCCCGCTCACGGCTTGGCCACACGAGGAGAAGCTTCTTCGCTCGCCCGCCCGAATCCACTTCCCCGCTGGCTCACAGGCACCGAAAACCCCAATGGCAGAACCGACTGACACGCAGAGCCGCGATTGGAATTCCCTCCCCGATGTTCTCTTGGAGCAGATCTGTAGTCATATGGACCTACTCAGCACCGTCCATCTGGCCGCATGCTCGGTGTCTTTGTACCGTCTACTCGTCTGCAACCGGCCGGCTCTTTTCAAGACACCCTGCTTGCTGATGCCTGATCCTCGCAGGTGGCCCAGATACCGACTTGACGATCCTACGAAGGTTGCCGTGGTGCCCCTCGACATGCTACCACTACCCGTCCACCTGTCCTTCATGCGCGGCCACTACTGGGCGGGCATGAAGGCCAACTGGATCGTCCTCATCCACCACACCGGTAGTCCGTGGCATCTCGTGGATATCTACACCCAGCGAGAGATCACCCTTCCATCGTTGGATACCGCCGCCATCGAGCCTCGCGGCCCGCCGGACACTCCTGCCTACTACGCACGAGACGCGTCAAGCTTTTGGCTCGACCTCTGCTGCAGAAAGTTGTAATCTGCGAAGTGCCCACACCATCAGAAGACTACATGGATTACAAGCTCATTGCCTTGTTCAACATGGGATTAGTCTATCTGGAATCCGGTCGCCATACATGGTTATGGCTCATCATCAATCCTGATGAGGCAACATTTCTGTCTGATGCTATAGTGCACGATGGCATCGTTTAAGCGGTCGACGCATAGATTGGCTGCCTATACTGGTGGAATCTATCGTCGTGTAATTGTTCTATCTCATCTCATCTTTACCTTATGAATACGACTGCCTGTTCATTTGTTACAAATTTAGAATGCCTAGCATGTCTATAACCACATCATTGCTATATGTTCCTCTCATTTCCTAGATTTTTATGACCACACATGTTATTGTTAGAGTTGATATGAGAAGAATTGGCATCTAATGATTGTTAGAATACATATTATGAGCATAACATCATGATTGCTATATGTTACTCTCGTTTACAAGATTTTTATAACAACGCATGTTATTGCTTAGAGTTGATATGAGAACAGTAGTAGTAAGTGCTATGGTAGAATATGAGTAGGCGCTGTCATAGCTGTTTTCCTCTCATTGTTACATGATGTTTGAACCATGACATATTGCTAGAATATGAAAGACATTGGCTTATTTTTTATCTTGGGGTATGATTATGACCACGGCATTGCAATTTTCTGTCTATGATATGTGTCACTGTTATAATAATCTTAATTCCACACATACTCTGAACATGATTGTTTATTTTTGTCCTTTTGGTCTCCAATTTGAATTGTTGCAGCAGACGCAAATGCGCTGGCCTTCATGATTCCAGGACCTGGAATCATACTAGCCGATGGGTGGTGGTTTATCGCTCGTTCAGCTGACGGTGGTCATTTGATGCTCATTCGCACGTACCAAATTGACCAAACCATTACATCAAACCACATGCAGTACAATGCGTGGGGCGTTCGTGACATTGATGGCTATGGCTGCTTCGTGTTCGAGAAAGATCCCGGCTCCGTTGGGCCAGACGTATTCAACTGGAGGCGGGTTTACAGCCTCGGCAACCACTCCTTGTTCCTCGGGCTCAATTATCCGATCATCCAACCAATCATCGATCATATCACCGGCGATGATTACTGTGTTATGCAACTTCCATTCGTGGGGGGGGGGGGGGTTGTGTTTACACATCATACCATGGGTTTCATGAATCACCATATCCAGAGATTCGTCGACACAGCTTGTTGCCAGATAATCTTCAGTGTGTGAAAGGCATCAAGCTTCCATGCGATGGATGGCTTTTGCAAACCCGACATGCGGCGATGTGGTTCATGCCAACAGCAAATATGCACAACTTGATTCGTGCTGATATCTAGACTGAGCCATGTATTCTGATGTTGTAGCATGACCCTCTTTTGTTGGATATTATGTATTGTTGTTAGTTTGAAGCACTCCTCTGGTTTGAAGGATAGATACCTTCCTGGGATCAAGTGCATCCTAACTCACCTGCGTAGGATGTACTGATAATGATGATGGAGATGCTGTGCAGAAGCCATATATATATATCAGTTAGGCTTCAAGTGCGTACTTGTTAGTTAAACCTATGTATAAATTGTGACACTAAATACGACTAGTAAGTAGTACAGTAGCAGTACTAGTATACGTCGGTCAAATTATTCATCATGTCCACACATTGAATTGACGTGACAACACGCTGCGGGTGAGGTGACACAAGAATCCCGGCGGCGTGTTCGGGTATTCTGGACTTCAGATTTGGAGTACCACTTATCTGTCGAAATCTTTCATCATTCACTTAAAACAATCGATTGATCATACATTGAGTACCATATAACTGCAATTACCGATGCAAGTCGAAGAAGGATTGGCCGGTGCTACCGGCTGGCGTCAAGTTCGATCCCACGGATCAGGAGCTGATCGGGCACCTTGAGGCCAAAGTGAGTGCTGATAGCGCGAGATTTCAGTCTCTCATCGATTTTTTCATACCAACCATTGACAGCGAGCACGGCATATGCTACACCTAACCTGAGAAACTTCCAGGTAAGACACCGATCGGCCGTCTACTTGCACAAACATATTCCTTTGTTTATAGCTCTATTTTTCTTTTTAGACGCAGACCTGGTGAAGCAATTACAATTTGACAGTTAATAAAAGGTGAAACAAGTGACTGCAACATGCCAAAGATGTTATGAAAATGCCAACTAGGTACACTAAAACTTGTATTCCACAATACTGCAGGTATCACACTGAGTGGCCTAAGGAAGCATTTCTTCCAGCGCAATTCCAAGGCGTTCAAAAGGGGCACGTGGACGCGTCACAAGATACAGTCGGAGTGCGGCATGCACGCGATGTGGCACAAGACCGGCAATACCTTGCCGGTGATGGTCAACGGCCGGCAAACGGGCAGCAAAAAAGGTTCTGGTGCTGCACACCAACAAGAACTTCGACCAGCAGAGGACCAATTGGGTGATGCACCAGTAACACCTCGGGGACCTGGAGCAAGAGAAGGAGCGGGAGCTGGTCCTCTGCAAGATTTTCTACCAGACGAACACTAGGGCCAGGAGTAAAAACATTATAAGTTAGTTTGGTATTGGTAGTTGTACTACCTTATCGTCCGCAAGTTGGTATTGTTGTTAACGATCTTTTGGTATGAACTTGCATTTGCTTCCAACCATCATGCCGAGGGTCGACGTGGATATAAAGCTGAATCATTTGTTTCGAAACGAATTTTTAGGCACCTGATTTTTATTTGATGGGTAGCATAAGCACCCGCTGTTCGAATTCCCAGTTCTCCAATTTTTTCGAAACAAGTGCATGCACTTATTATCACGATAAAAAAACAATATCCGTGCTGCATCCCAGTTATCAGTCTGTACTTGCAGAATTCTCTCGTTTATTGAGCACGTATATTGTTTTTTCAGGTCGAGCAAGTTTCAACTGGGCTGTAGACTGCCCAGGGTTGGTTTTGTTTTTAACAGGCCCAGCCCATGAAGACAACGGGGCACAAAGATCCAGCAGGTATCTACTGGCCTCTGGCCCGCCAGCGTTAGTTATATTTTGTCTTACAACATCCGCAGGCAATTTTTTTACTGAATCAAACACACAGCCCAGTTCGATTTTCCTCTTGAAACGCATGTCCTACATCCGTTTTCTAATTTCTACCTATAGTTTTACTAGTCATATACACGTATCATTATATTGAAAACACATAAAATTCCCTTTTCATATTTACATCCTTATTTTTGTTGTTTTTTCCCACCCAGCGCTGATTTTTTTACCACTGGTTTTCCCTTAAACCAACTCAATTGTCCCACGCCTTATTTGCTTACAAAAACAAAACGATTTTTTTGGCAAATCAATAAGTTCTTAAAAAATGTTTATCATTTCGGGATTACAACAGTTCGGACTCCACCGAAATATGCAAAATAAGGTTGAACTTTTTGACCGTGGTCCTGGGCAGAAAATGGGCTGTAATAAATTACTTAAGAATTAGCAAATGGGCTGCAAATTATAAAAAATAGCAAATGGGCTTTATGTTGTCTGCCACAGATTTGGAGGCTGACTTGTGGGCCTACTAAGTTCATGCATACACAAGGTTTCTCAAAAAAGAAACTTAGTCAACAATCGACTCTACCAGCGTCAGACCATTAGATGTCAATCTAACGGCAATCGTGCTTCTTCAGTCTCTGATCTTCCTGCCCCAGCCGCCCAAACCAGCGCCGTCGGAACCGCCTGCTCCCACCTCCCGTGGCCGGCAGTGCTGCCGGGCAGGCCTCACAGCCCCATCATACTCGCATCCCTGGCCTGTCTATCCCTCTACTCACCCACACCTCCTGTTATTTTCCGGCAACGGCAGCCGAACCAGTCACCCCTCGTACTCTCCACCGCGTGGGCAGCCACTGCCGTGTCTTCCCCGGCTCCGTGTCGTTCCCTTCGTAGGCCTCGCCGTCGTCCACCGCCCTGGTGCTCTCGGCGCGTCGTGGTCAACGATGTCCATCCAACGGCCGTAGTGCTTCTTCAACCTCTGGTCTTCTTGCCCCAGCCGCCCAAAGCAGCGCCGGTCGTGCCGCATGCTCCTGCCTCCCGTGGCCGGCTGTGCTGCCGCGGATGCCTCACCGTCCCCATACTACTCCCACCGCTGGCCAGGCCATCCCTCCACTCACCCACTCCCCCTGTTATTCTGCGGCGACGGCAGCCTCACACCGCAGCCGAACCAGTGAACCCTCGTACTCCTCTCCGCGTGGGCATCCACTGCCGCGGCTTCCCCGGCTCCGCGTCATCCCCTTCCTAGGCCTCGCCGTCGTCCACCGCCCTGGTGCTCTCGGCGCGGCGTGGTCAACGTGGTCAAGGAATGGCTTTCATCGGACGTGGACTGTACGTGGAGAGGCTGACAGCTGGGTCCACGGCCGCAGCAAGGAAGTGCCTCCTTATTACGTGCAAAATAATTATTCCTCCACCTGACAGCGGGGACCCACCGGACGGGCCACCGTATTTTGCGAAAAAAACGTTTCCCCCCTGACTGCTGGGACCCACCAGCTACACCTTCGCACGCAAGGAAGTGCGTCCGGGCAAAAAAACAAAACGATTCGCCCCCCTGACTGCAGGGACCCACCAGCTACATCTTCGCACGCAAGGAAGTGTCTGACAGTCGGGACCCACCTGGTCGAAGCGTACGTAGCGTTGTCATTCTGGTCGCGAACTGTACATACATATATACTGGTGGATGTAGAGGCGCGCACGTGTCGTAGTAGAGACGCGTACGTGTCGTAGTAGAGGCGCGTACGTGTCGTAGTAGAGGCGCGCGTATAGCATGTACACGTACGTACAGCGGCCAGGGTGCAAGAAAGAAAATACGGCCACGTATGTGTACATACGGGCGGGGTCTCGAACGTCTACTCGCGCATACGTACGGCCAGGGCTCGTGTACATGGCTGGGTCGGAACGGAGAAACAGCATCGTCGTCGTGTTCATGGGGAGGCAACGGAATGTGTCGTGTTCATGGGGAGGCAACGGAATGCGTCGTGTTCATCGGGAGGCAACGGAACGCGTGGGAGCCAACCGGCTGGGTCGGAACGGAATGCGTGGTCGTGTTCATCGGGAGGGCTTGGACGGAACAGGCGATGGAAACGAGGCATGGCGTACCGCAGAACGGAGGAAACGGACCTCCTACGGTCGAAACGGGGGTCCTGTTGATCGGGAGGGGTGTGGCGTACCGCAAAACGGACGAAACGGACCTCCTACGGTCGAAACAGGGGTCCTGTTCATCGGGAGGGGTGTGGCGTACCGCAAAACAGATGAAACGGACCTCCTACGGTCGAAACGGGGGTCCTGTTCATCGGGAGGGGTGTGGCGTACCGCAAAACGGGACTCCACGGGATACTGCTCATCTCCACCGTCGACCTCCTCTAGCCTCCACGGGCTACCGTCGACCTCCTCCAGCCTCCACGGGCTCCTGTTCATCCAGCCTCCACCGCGTGCTACTCCACCGGCTACTGTTCAACCACCCCTCCACCGTCTACTGTTCATCCAGCCCTCCACACCACGGGGTCCTGTTCAACCACCCCTCCACGGGCACCCCTCCGCCGTCTACTATTTATCCAGCCCTCCACACCACGGGGTCCTGTTCATCCAGAGGCAACGCCACCGCTCACTGTTCATCCAACCCCCCCCCCCCCCCCCGCGCGCAACGCTCACTGTTCATCCAATCAATCGGCTTCAGTTAGCAGCAGTAGCGAAGGAATCGCTCGATCGGGTTCAGTTAACAGTCATCGATCGATCGCTCGGGTTCAGTAACGCGTAGCCTGCAGTGCAATCGCTCGGGTTCAGTTAGAGCCCAACGCCTCGCTCGGGTTCAGTTAGAGCCAACGCCTCGCACACACGCGCATACGTGTACGAGAGAAACGCGCATCGCTCGGCCCCCGACCTCCCACCGTAACCGGGAACTCCCCGAAATTTTCCTCGCCCTCGCTTCTACCACGGTTTTTTCCGTCATGAACGGCCCAAAGAATGTCATGCAGCTGCGTCTCCGGCCCGCCCAGGACGAAAAGCCCATTTTCTGTCATGATTTTTTGTCATAGAAGTAGGAGCCCACCACATCTATGATGATACCGGGTTTTGTCACAATTATCGTCATAGAAGTGTCATATGTATGACAGAAAAAAATTCGTTCGGCCCAAAATGTCACGGATGTGTCTTTTTTTGTAGTGGAATCATAGACAGGACAAGGGCGACGGAGGCGGATACCAAAACCATCACACTATCTAATAACAAACAATAATAAAAGTAAGAAAAGTACACAAGTATCTATCTAAATCATACAAGTAAGAACTTTTTTCTTTTAGAAAGAAGATAAGATCAAGAGGCTCACCACGGTGGTGCCGGCGACAAGATCGGCGTGGGCGATCGACGGCGGTGAGGACGGGGACGGGACAGGACGGACCGCCAAACATAGAAAAATCTCGAGGAAAATGGAGTTTGGACAAGGAGCTTCGAGAGGAGAAAGCTTAATTGTGGCTCGGGCATTTCATCGAACACCTCATGTGCATAGGAGGTGAGCTAGAGCACCACAAAGCTCTCCCACGGCCGGCCAGAAAAATAGAGCACTCTCCACTGCTCTGCTCGTGGGCGAGGGGGTATATATAGGCATCTCATTGGTGCCGGTTCCAGCCACAAACTGGGACCAATGGTTGTGGGCCAGGAGCGAGGTCCATTGGTACCGGTTCGTGTCTGGAACCGGGACCAAAGGGTCCAGACGAACCGGGACCAATGCCCCACGAGGCCCGGCTGGCCCCTGGTCTCACGAACCGGGACCTATGCCCCATGGGTCCCGGTTCATGACTGAACCGGGACTAATGGGCTAGCCCGGCCTGGACCAAAGCCTTGTTTTCTACTAGTGGAAGGTCATCGGCACCGCCAAAAGCCCAGTTTAGGATGACCTGGTAGCGCTGGATTGATCTCTCTAGTGGTAGCCGATGGTAGATATGTAGGAGACAACACTACCACGTGTCGCCACCCTTGCCAGCAAACCCAAGACCACATGCATAACACATGCGTTATCGAGCGGAAGACTGCTTCATGGGGATGTAGATGGCAGTTGTCCAGACCTGAGACTCTATCTTGTCGTTGGATGTTGTCGTACCGCCAAGATCCAATGTCAAGCAACTTGGAGTTGCGCCGGACGACTGGGTGGAGGAGGGCAATGACGACAGTCGAGAGGCCACACCTGCCACCCACCATGGCTATGCACGTTGTCACTCAGACCAAACCGCACCACTATGACTACACACAAGAGGAGCAACCCACGGGCTAGATGTGGGGACCGTCTACCGCCAACCACTGCAATGGCACGAGCACCGCCTTCCGGACTGTCATGCCGCCCGCATCCGGTGGCCACTAGTAAGCCATGACTGTGTATTGCCTCTGGGACCCGATTAGCCACAACTACTCCATGAGCACAAAACAAAAGGTGTCGTGATGTTGCTGACGCGCGATACATGCATGCAACCAAAACTAAGTGCAATGCACCGCTACCGGTGATTCCGAATCATTGCCATGCTGCTGCGCTTCTTGCCACTAATGTGCGATTTGTAGGACCGATGCTGAGCGTTGATGTTGCTCCCGGATCGTTGCCATGCCGGTGCTATTCTTGTCGCTACTACTATTCTCTTCGAGTCACTACTGAGGATCGATGGCCGTCATGTTACCACCTACAGGACCGCCACCACCATGGGTTGCTCAGGCTTTGCCCGACGGCAGCATCTGGTAGTGGCGAGGAGAGGAAGGTCAGACGGGGAGGACCATAAAACTTGGAACATGACCGCGTCCCGTGTTGGCTGTCTGGACGAGGTAGGGGCAACTTTTACACAGACCGGCCTTCTATCTTCTTCTTCTTCCTTAGAACTCTGGGTGATAGGGAGTAGTCAACATGTTCATTTCGTATATGTGGATGCGGTTTTGTGCCGTTAGGGGCTTCAGAACTCTATTGCAACCCTCTGGTAATCAAATTATCGTTCTCTCTTAATGAAGTGACATGCATTTAAAAAAATGAGTCTATCTCTTTTCCTTTTTGAATAGTACTGTTGAGTCTATGTGTGACAAGTGTTCACCAAACAACCCGATGAGCCAAAAAAACAAGGATAACCCCAAACCATCCATGGTATTCCTCCAACCAAATACACCCTAAAAAAACTTGAACATCGTAACGTTAGAATCGATTGTTGACTGTTCATCCACTATCATCTTGAGTCAAACGAACAAACTAACTCACAGAGTAGGTTGGGTGTCTCTACTCTTTAGATTATATTACTCGTAAGTCCCATCTCTCATTGTCTCTCTCATTCTCTCCACCAGGGACAGGGGCTAAGCCATGCCCAAGGTTCAGATTTCCTTCATATTACTACTCTTTTTTTTTGCCACCACTCATTAGAACACCATGTTCATGGTATTTTAGCACTTCCAGAACCCTCATTAAACTCATAATACCAAGCCAGTCTTACTTGCCCCCCTCGATGTAAAATCCTGGCTTTGTCCCTGCTCTCCACATCAACAATTGTCTTGCAAGACTTGACGATTGAGGGTAATATTTTGTGTTGTGTTCTTGTCCACCTAACACTTTCTCTGTTGCTCCGGAGCTGCATGTACACATACTATTTGTGCTTGAAAAAAAAATCACGTCCACAAACACTGTGTATAAACTAAATGCATGTGGGGGGAATTTGTCACTTATCGGTTGTGACAATGCATAAATCTGTTTTATTTACTTGATTGTACACGTAGCTTGCTAGTAGCATGTGGGGCATGGCTGTGTCAAAGGAGACAATTAATAAGACAAACGGGCAGTTAGTTGGGAGAAATAAAGTTGACTTCAACTCTAGAGTCTAAGCTCTAGAAGATCTAGGTCGATGACTAATATTATATGCATGGAAGATAGATATAATCTCTCTGTTTTTATTTACTATACGAATTAGCTTTTTCTCAAGTCTAATTTGCCGAAGTAAATCTTCTATAGATTTGGGGATCCGCATTGAGAAACACACATTCGGGTACAAAGTATCAGATTGGTCATAACCTGAGTTCCAATTTGGTTGATGCCTGACTTTCTTAACAGACTGGGAATGAATTAGTCACTTTTAGCAATTGAGCTCCTTTCTATTTCTTAAAACTAGATGACCTCGCACATTGTTGTGGAAATATTTTGCAATATATTTCAATGATATTTGATTGTATGAAGCATTATATTTGGAGTAATATTTTATTGTGTTTCATTATTGTATAGTTGTAACATATTTGTAAAATATAAAGAGCATAATAGAATAATAGAATGAATTGTCATGCATGTTGACATGGACCTTTTCCTATGCATGATTATAGTAATAATATGAGAACTATAACTAAAAATAAATATATTTTCTAATGCTTATTGTATAGTTCTAAAATATTTATTAAATATAAATAGCCCAATGAAATAAAAATTAATGCATGTTTGCATGTTGAGTTGGGTTTTCTCCTATGCATGATTGTATTTTGAGGTGGGTATTTTCCCATGCATGTTGCTTGCTAAGATGACATGCTTGCATGTTAAGAGAAATGGGTTAGTGGAAGCTAGATATTTAAATATAGAATATAATTAAATGGACATTCCCAACTGCCTATGTACATGAAGACTGAGAAGTTACTGGAGGTCATAAGATGAAGAGAGTTCTCCTTCTTCGGCCAGTGCATAGTTCAATGGACTGGGTAGTTAACTTTTCTCACATTTTGGTGTCTTTGATGCCAATGGATGACAAAAAGTGTATAGTGTGTGTTACAAGACTTGCGTCTTTACTTATAATCTCTTGTATGTCTTGTAAACTCTATTCTTTGTTCGATATCATGCTTAAACTCTGCTGCATATCATACTTTATTCGTTGGTGTCATGTTCTACATGATCTGTGCCAAGTGTTTTTATTTTCCAAGTGATATCTTTATAAGTGGCGGGCGGAGGGAGGGGAACCCATGGGTTCTTTGTCGGTAGTGTGTGGTGGGGACTTTATCAGAGTTGATCATAACTTGAGTTCCAAGCATATGGGATTTGATCTTTAGCCCCTCTTTACTTAATAATTTGAGTATTTGCCACTCCATACATTAAAATTGTTGATTTGTCATATCTCACTTTGCTCTTTGTTCTTTTGCCAGTGCATCCATGTTCAGTTCTTCCATGAACATGCCACAAAAGGGCAGTATTGTAATATATTTTAACATTTTAACCTTAAAAGAAAAGGAAACAAACGAGTTTAAGTGAAAAGGGGCAAATCAAGCATGGTAACAACATCGGATTGTTGCTGCGGAAAGGGGAGAACAATCTTAGTTGACCCTCCTACAGTTCATCCTGATCTGTCCGTTCGACCCCGTCAGCGGCGTGATGTCCCCCATCTTGATCATTCCCTCCACAAAGTCCTTGAAGAAGGCACTCTGGCTACCGACATACTCCCGGACCAGCGTGTCGGCAGCGCCACCATTGAAGAGCTCCTGGTCTGAGTGCAGGAGGCCCCTCTTCTGGACGAGGTTTATGTAGTAGTCGTTCTCGAAGACCGTGGGGGTTTGCAGGTCTAGCGGCGCCAGGTTGTTGTCGCCTGAGCCGGTAGCACGAGGGCAGCCTGACTGGCGGCTCCTGGCGAAGCCGGCGTCGATGTTTGTGTCGTTGTAGATGTGGTCCCGGAAGTTTGTGCAGCGTGCTAGGCCGATTGTGTGGGCTCCTGGAACACAAATTATACCGTCAGCTCAAGTTATACCTATTTTCCAGCTACTCTTTTTGTCATTCCATCGGTAGGAATCATTGACCAACTTTCCTAATTAGTACTACATGTTTAAGTGACCAAGGAACAATTTTTTTGACGTTGTCCAGTCTTACAAATTAAGCGGACATACCAAAGGTTAGGTCAGTGGTAATTAGTCATCGATCAACTTTGTAACTCATCACCTGTAAAGTAGTAGTATATTTGTTTAATCCCGAGAAATTGTCTTATGTAGAATATTTTAGCAGCTTTGGAGTCAAAATGTGGCTATGAGTTCCGTTGGTTGATACCAGCTGTTTTGCGGCTAAAAAGCTACCGACTCCATTGAGGAATTAACAGTCTGAGAAAGTAGTACAGAATTTTAACTTGCTTCTTCAGCAAAGGAAAATATTACTTGGCCATGACAAATTATGTTGCTTCGGAGTGCAAACTACTCCCTCCCTCCCACATTAATTATTGCTTAAACAGATGTATCTAGCACTGAAATACGTCAAGGTACATCCGTTTCAGTGACAATTAATATGGGACAGAGGAAGTACAAAATTATACTATCTGAGAATGTGTAATTATTTATATGAAAATAAAGTGCGTAGAAGAAGGTTGATGGAAGATGTCAGTGGTTGATTTGGGATTATGTACCGATGTACGTACGGTTTATTTTGCATGTATATGTACGTACCTGAGAGTGCGACCATGTCTTTCTGGGAGAGCCCCTGCGCGGCGAAGAGGGACGTAAGGTTGGCGAGCCCCGACGTCGGCGGCGGGATGTTGTTCTCGGCGCCGTTGAAGCTCGCCGTGGTCGAGTCTCTCCGCCCCATCTTCACCTCCCAGCTCGGGCCACCCAGCTACACGTACACAACGCATGTCAGATGTCACAGTAGTACGTGTTAGACTTTGTTGAAGGGTACGTACAGTACTAACTACCTAAGCATGACTATGAATGTATGGATACTTACGAAGACAACGCTCTCCTCAGCGGCGATGGCGAGGATGTCGGCGCACGAGACGACGCCGGGACAACACCCCTCGACGGCCGCCTTGACGGCGTCGATTACCTCGAACCCCCTGGCGGAGTTCTTGTTGGGCGTGGCGTTCTTCTCGCCGCGCAGGCCCGGCGCGTCGTCCAGCAGCAGGGAGGCGTCGCAGCCCTGGACGAAGCAGTCGTGGAAGAAGAGGCGGACGATGGAGGCGCCCACGCGGCGCTCCCTGGCGATGGCCGGGTGCAGCGCCGAGCGCACGGCTTTGAGCATGCCAGGGCACGAGCGGGAGTAGAAGCCCGACGACAGCTGCGCCGACGCTCCTCCGCTGGCGATGGCGACCAGCGCGAGGATGAGCGAGAGGACAACAATGGCGCGCGCCGCCATGATCGGTCTATGGGTGTTGCTTACAATGCTACTCTATCGAGCGGTCTATTCTAGTCAGCTAGATAGTGCCTTGAGAGAGCTTGTTTGCTGGATGTGGTGGAGGAACGCGTGGCGGCCGGTATTTATAGGAAGAAAAGGTAGCTCACGCCGCTGGCCATCATTATTCTAGCTACTAGTCCCCCATCGTCTTCACCAACTCCGGTGGACTTTGAGCGGTGATCCAAACGGGCGCTCGCTTTGGAATAACGCGTTTCACACCAGATGCATATGTAACGTAGCTCAAAAATGAACAGCTTTGTTCTGGGGAAAAGCTGTTGCATGCCGATGGACACTGTGGCATCGACGACACAGTGAAGCAAAGAGCCATGTCAGTCATGCTTGCATGCATGGCTCGGCCTCCTTCATGTTGCTTTCCTTGGCTTCGGAAAATTACTAGCTGGCCAGCTGCCTTCCGCTACCGACAGTTTCTGCTAGCTACTCTGTACCCTGCGTCAAATTTAGGTCATTATTTTTAACACATACTCCCTCCGTTTCTAAATATAGGTCTTTCTAGAGATTTCAACAAATGACTGCATACGGAGTAAAATGAGTGAATCTATACTCTAAAATATGTTTATATACATCCGTACGTGGTTGTCCATTTGATATCACTAAAAAGACTTATATTTAGGAACGGAGGGAGTACATGTGGACTTAAAGGTAGTTGACACTTTGAAACAGGAGCAAAGAGGTATACATTAACACGCTGATTTATTTTGTTCCACGAGAAATGTCAAGGTTAGTTTACGTCTCCATCAGTATGTAGCTCCGAAATAGTAAGATGATGATCCAGATCCGACCATCCCGCTGATTTTTCTCATGCATACTCTTTCTCAAGTTTCCAGGACAGACAGGCGGACCGGGTCTCCGGCGGCACCATTTCTCCCATGCTCAGCCTAACTCCACCGCGCGATCCTATCCTGTCCGTCTTCGTCCGTTTGGGGTAAAAGGGACAAACGAGACGGCCCAGCATGCGGGCGCAAACAGACTTTTGTCCGCTTTGTGTCCGCTTTCGACCCATCCCCGGCCCAAGTTTACGCCGGTTTTGGGGTGAAACGGACAGCGTGCGCTTGTCCTCCCTGGCCCGCCTGTCGGTGGGAGAAACCAACCCCCCCCCCCCCCCCCCGCCCATTTGGCGCCATTTTCCCCAAACCCTCCCACGTCCCTCCCGCCGCCCCCTCTCTCCCCCGTCCATGGCCGACGCCCCGCCGAGTTCCGGCGGCCTGGCCGTCGACCCACCCACAAAGGTGAAGAAGAAGGCGCCAAGGAAGCCGCGGTCGGAGTGCACGCCGGAGGAGATCGCCAAGTTGGACGCGGAATCGGCGAAGAGGAGGGAACGCAGAGCGGTCGTCAAGGTCAATGCCGCCGCGGCCAAGTTCGCCACCCAGCGCGATGAGCTGGAGGCCGCGTGGCGCAAGGCCGCTGCCGATGAGAAGGAGGACCTCGTCAACAAAGCGCACGCCATCCTCATGCTTGGCATGGGCCGTCCGGCCGGGTTCCCTGCAGCGGCCGTCGGCCCGGCGAGCACAGGCTCGTCGGTCGCCCGGCCTACGCACTGCAAGTCGCTGACGTCGCGCACCGCGCCCATGTCGCCCGGCTTTCCTCCGCCAAGGCACGACGGCCAGACCCATTTTCTCGGGGTCGCCGGACGTGGGCTTGTTTGCGCCGTCCACACCGCGCCTCGCGGCCGTATCGACCTCAATGTCATGCCTGGGTCCAGCAGTGGCGGGCGACCGTCCGTCGAGATGCAAAGAAAGCAGGCACGGGCAACGTTCACGGGCACCATGCCGGCCCCCTGCGTCTTGTTTGACGGAATGCCAACCCCGACGCCAACGGTCGACGACCCCTTCTACAACCAGTACATGGAGGACGTGATCTTCGAGGGTGGGCATGGCCGTGCCTACGACCCCGAGGAAACCCAAAGTCAGGATGGCCGCGCCCAATACGTCCCCGATGAAGAGGCCGACGACCGTGCTGACTACGACCATGGTGACTCGTGGCATGAAGACGATGACATCTATGTCGAAGGTGATGGTGATGAAGAAGAAGGCAATGACGTTGATATTAGTGGCGCGCCATTGTTCATCGACGAGCTCACCCAAAGAGCGGAAGCACAAAAGAAGAGGAAGAGCATTCACACGGGTTCATATACACAAGATGAGGACAAGTTGATTTGCCAAGCTTGGATGGAGATTAGCCAAGATCCGAGGACCGGCGCGCAACAAAAGGGCATTGTTTTTTGGACGAGAGTCCACAAAACATTCCATGAAAGGAAGATGTTTGAGCCCTACCAATTTATAAGCAACCGTGGCATCGGCTCGATTCAAAAGAGATGGTTGTTCATCCAACAAGAGTGCAACAAGTATTGCGCCGCATTTGAGAGCGTTGAAGCACGGCCCGTGAGTGGTCTCGGCATTGGGGACATGGTATGATCTCCTCTTCCTAGCCCTTTCCTTGCTACGGCCATGAGACTTCGGCCGTGTATATGTTTGCATGTTCACTTGTTGCTGATCATGTGGTGTAGGCATTTCAATCTTTGGAGGCATTCAAGGCCCGGCACAATGACAAGCCATTCACTCTTACGCATTGTTGGACGATCATCAACAATTGCCCTAAGTTCAAGGACCAATACCGTGAACTACAAAGGAAGAGAGGCAAGAAGACGGCCAAGTTCGCCGGAGGTGGAGATGGCTGAGGCGTTGAAGAGGCCGAGGGGCAAGACCAACTCCAAGGTTGACGACATATGTCATGCCTCATCCATGGCCTTGCATGAGACTTTGCATGGCATGATGTCCCAAAAGGATGTGAGGGACCAGAAGAAGCGGCAAAGCAAGGACGAGCAAATGAAGCAATACTAGACCTTCAAAGACAGAAGCTTGAGATGGAGGAGGCGGCCAAGCGGAGGAAGATCGACATGGAGGAGACGGCCCGGCAAAGGCAGCTCGACATGGAGGAGGCGGCCCGGCAAAGGCAGCTCGACATCGAGGCCGACAACGTCAAGGCCAGGCAGAGGCAGCTCGACATCGAGGCCACCAATGCCGCCACCAAAGCGAAGGAGGTGGCCCTTGCGATCATGAGCGTGGACTTGTCGAAGATGAGCGAGAAGACGAGGGCCTGGTTTGAGGCCAGGCAGAAGGAGAAGCTCGACGCCGAAGGCCTGAACTAGGTCGTTCGATCAGCGTCGGCCGTTCTTTTTTGGAGGCTGGCATGGGTGCCGCCCGTCCGCTGGGCCGCTGGTAGTGTGCCGGCGAGAAAACATTCATTCTAGAGGCCGGCCGCTGGCTGTGTTGCCGGCGAGGACAACTATTCATTTTGGAGGCTGGCTGTGTTGCCGGCCGCTGGCTGATGCCGGCGATGGATGTGTAGGCCGCTGGCTCTGTTGCCGGCGTGATGAACCGGGGCCGCTGGACTAGGGCTTGGCATTTGAAACGTTGCTTTTAGTTTTTTAAATAGACGCGGACAGGATGGGGCAAATGGATGTGGCCGCGCGCTGGGCGCACGGCCACCGCATCCTAGGACACGCCCGGACACGACTTCAAATCCCTACTCAAACGGACAGAATGCGGACAAAACGGAGGTCCATTTGGGGTCGCGCGGTGGAGTTGGCCTCATCGCAGGAACTGAAGGCACGCATGGTAATGGCCAAAGCATTTATAGTATATCTTTGGCAGGGACAATTCTAACGAGAATTCTCTCCTCCAGGTAGCATGTACGTACTACGTTGCCATGGCCGCCGAGGAGAGCGTTGTCTGTGGAGAGTAGGTCCGTATGTGAAAAGTATCTTATATCTGTCTGCTGAGTGCTGACCGTATAATACAAAAGAAAGGACTGTATAACGCCATACATCTTCTTCTTTTTCACGGATGGAGAACTCCTACTACTTAACAGTATAATGCTTTTTAGGCCCAGTTCACACAACATGCACCCACTTAATAACTAGTTTAGCTAGAACTTTCTAATTTGAGTGTTCCGTATTCGGGGGAGGTCCAGCTTTGGCTATAGGAAGAGCAGATCTACTAGCGCTCCCCCCTCCTCCTAGCGCCGGCGGCCACTTCGGCCCCGGCGACCACCAAGCCCGCGCCGGCGTCCGCTCCGGAGCCGGCGGCCACTCCCCCCTCCTCCTCCCTTGCCGGTGGCCACTCCGGTCCCAGCGACCACTTCCCCTCGCCTGTTTTTCATGGCATCTAGGATGTCCCTCTCGGCGTCCTCCTCCGGCTCCCTGCCCTCGTCCCCTCCGCCACCGCCGCCGTCGCCCCCTAGGCCGGTCTTGCGCTCCCTGCTCGTGGTGCCTGACGTGGTGGGTACGGCGCGTGGTCCTATCGTGCGCGCCGACGCGGCAAGCCCACCCCTTCCTCTGGTTGGTGGCGAGGCGTCATGGCAGACGCAGGCTGGGCGGCGGCTGCGCGGGCGCGCTCCCCGCCCAGGCCGGCGTGCCGCTCTCCTCTGGGCAGGTGGCCCAACATCCTTCCGTCCTCGCGGCCTCCGCGGGACCGGATTCCAGCGAAGCTCGTCGGATGCTGCTACAACTGTGGCAGCGATAAGCACATGTCTGCCATGTGCACAAACCCTCTGGTGTGCGTGCGCTACGATGGGGAGGGCCATATATCCAGGGACTACACCGCCCGCGCCCCCGCCCCCGCAGCTCGTCGCCGGTGGATCCCCCGCCGCCGCCGCCGACTCTTCGCCCTGGTCGTGTGCCGCCGTTGCCAGTTGTGCAAGGGTCTCTGCCTCGGGCTCCCTCATCGCCACCCCCTTCCCCCACAGTGCCACGGCCGGCCCTGCCGCCGCCCCCGGGGCCGCCGCCGGCTGGCGCGGTCTGTGTTGGCGTTCCCTGGAGCCAGGTGGTGAGTGCCGGGTCGGTGGCTGGCGTGGCCGGCCCTGGCTTCTCGGTGCCCTTTGCGCAGGTGGAGTCGCCGCGGGCCTCGACTGCGTCGGTGGAGGATCTCATGGATGTAGTTTTCTTGGCTTCGGGTCCTGACCTGTGTGCGCTCAAGGAGGAACTCGTCAGGGCGGTGGTGGTGACCGTTGTGGGTGATCGCGACGCGGCTGATCTAGCCTCGGTCGCCAGTGTCATTGCGCGGGAATGTGAGCTGGAGCCAATCGACATGTCCATCAGAGAGTAATTCCCCGAAGATTTCCTTGTTCTCTGTCGATCGCCGGAGATTAGGAACAGGCTGCTCCGTCGTGGCCGTGCGGGCAACAGGCAGTTCGACCTGGTGTTCGCACCCTGGTCGCGTCATTCGCATGCTACGGCCATCTCCATGCCTTTCCTTGTGCCGCTGGTGCTGCGTGGGGTTTCGGCCAACGCGTGGACTAGGCGTACTGCGGAGGCGCTCTTGCTGGGGCTTGGGATCGTCGTCAAGATCGGGTCTGACACGGAGGCGCGCAGCGACATGTCTGGGTTCTTGGTGTCTGCGCACGGACGATCCGGCGCGCATTCCCTCGCGGCGGATTCTTGCGGTGGAGGAGCCGAACAGGCGCAGCAGACACGCGGTGCGGGCTGATGGTGGAGACGACGCGCTCTGGTACCCGATCGACATCAAGCTTGCTGCAGCGCCGGTGAAGCTTGGGCCGCAGGCGGGGTAGCCGCCGCCGCCTCCTCCGCCGCCTTCCCCGCCGCTTGGAGACCATTTTGGTGGCGACTCGCGCTTTGGAGGCGGGAAGGGCCGGCCGCCGCCGCCGCGCTCGCCATGGCGCTCGGTGGGTTCCTCGTCGGCGTCGGCACCGTCCCCCAACCCCGGTGCGGACCAACGGTCCGTTCAAACTGGGGCCGGTCAACATGCGCTGGCTGGTGACGCGACTAGTGCCTCGGCTGTCGTGCGGCCTGGTACAGAAAGTGTGGTGGGCCAGTTGGCAGCTTCTTGTCGTGGTTTGGATGTAGTGGAAGGCAGAATGGACAGGGCGCAGGGCAGGCAGCACGCGGGCCAGGTTGGGATCAGTTCGAGACAGGTGGAGGCACAGCGGTCGTGTCGGGCGGATTCGCCGTGTAACCAGATCCCAACCAGCTCACGTCCGCAGCAAGCTAGTGGATTGGTTGAGGCCCCACTGTCGGTTCATGCGGCGGGGGACCATATGCCGTCGCAGTCGCTCGGGATTGGTGGAGGCGAGAATCGGACAGGATTGGGCGTGGCGCCTGGCTCCCCTGCCCCGGGGCAGGTTGGGATTCTTGCGCAGGCCGAGGCGGGCGGTGTCAGCTTGGATGGGAGTGTGCGGCCCAATCGGAACTCGCGTGGGGATTTTCCGGGGGCCGCCTTGCATGGGGATGTGACGCAGCCATGCACGTCGCCCGGCCAGTGGTTTGCGGTGAGTCTTTCGCAGGAGAAGGAAAATGGAACTCCGGATCCGGAAGTCATGGAAACACCCCAGCGGCAGCTGCATGTGGGGTCACCCGTTCGGCCCTCACCCCAGGAACAAGTCCCACAGCTTTGCAGCGAGCTGCGCCGAGCCCTTTCGCCGTTGCTGGCTCAACCAAGTGCGCGGGATGTGCCAAAGCAGCAGTGTAGGCCGCGATAGAAGAGTTCGTTGGTATCGTCTCCGCGTAGGAGCGTGAGGCTGGCCGAAGGAGGGCGTGGATCCAAAGCCACGAAGCAGCAGTCGGTACTTATAAGGAAGCTATGTTTGGCTAACGAAGGAAACCAGATCGACGATGAGGCACTTCAGGCTCATGTCAAGCTCTTCGACAAACCGCTCTTGGACTGTCACGTGCAGGCAATATTGGCCTTGTTTGGGTGGGACGCCTCTGTCCTTCCCTTGCAATGTGAGGAGGAGGTGCGGGTTGAGGCAAGGTAGGGCCATGGAGGCCGGTGGTGGGTCTTGTGGGTCTTCCAAATGTCATCACACCCACCCAAAATCCTTGTGTAGAATGTGAGAGGGCTAAACTCGCCGGCTCGGAGAAGTGCGGTATACCAAGTAGTAGTAGCGGCCAATGTAAGCATTGTATGCCTCCAAGAAACAAAGATGGAGGAGGTCTCGAACGATGTGGTTAGGCAATGCCTTGGCAATAAATTTGAGAACTTTTACTATGCCCCGGCGATCGGCACACGTGGTGGAATCTTAATCGCTTGGGACAGCTCGGTGGTCTCGCTTTCCAATCGGTACACGGCGGCGAACACGCTAACAGCACTAGTGTCGCGGGATGGGATGCCGCACTGGTGGCTTACCGGGGTATATGGCCCTCAAAGTGATGCGGACAAGGTGGAATTTCTCACTGAGATCTCAGACATCTGAGATCTACATGTATGGCCATGGGCCTTACTAGGATATTTCAATCTCTTGGTCTCTGCGGATGACAAAAACAGACCGACTGCCAACCGTAGGATGATGGCGCGCTTCCGGGCCATGCTCAATAGGCTGCAATTGAAGGAGATGTACCTAAATGGTAGACGCTACACGTGGAGCAATGAGCAAAGGGACCCCACCCTTGAGAAAATAGACCATGTCTTTGTTACAAACACGTGGGAGGATATTTACCCGAGGAGCTTCCTCACGGCCATGGGCTCTGCAGTATCTGACCATTGCCCACTCCTCGTGGATCCGGACGCGGAGTTGCACCTTGGCAAGCGATTTAAATTTGAGAGCTTCTAGCCCAAGGTGGAGGGCTTCTTGGAGACGATGACGGAAGCTTGGGGCTCGGTGACCATGGATGGTAACCCGTTTGTAGTGCTGGACAACAAACTTCACGCCACGGCGAAAGCTTTGCAATCCTGGAGCGATCGGTGGATCGGTAACACATGCCTTCAAATTGCCATTGCCATGGAGGTCATCGCTCGTTTGGATGTGGCCGCAGAGTCTAGGCATTTGGAGGACTTGGAACATGAGCTATGCAAGCTACTCAAGCGGAAGCTTCTAGGTCTATGTTCGTTGGAGAGAACCATTGCGCGTCAGAGATCGCGACTTCTACAGCTGCGGGAAGGGGATGCAAACACTAGATTCTTCCAGAGACAGGCGACCTATAGGCATCGCAAGAACATAATCATGAAAATACAACACAACGGAGTAATGCACACGGGTCAGGAGGAGGTTGCCAAAGTTGTCGATGAGTTCTACGGTCAGCTATTTGGCTCGGCCAGAACCCGCGTGGCTACGCTCGATTTGGACAGGCTGAACCTGCCCTGTCTTGACCTGGCACGGCTGGAGGTGCCTTTTGATGAGGAGGAGGTTTCTAGAGTAATCAAGGAAATGCCAATGGACAAGGTGCCTGGTCCCGATGGGTTCACGGGTAGATTTTATGTCACGTGCTGGCATTTCATCAAGGACGATTTTATGAGGGCTCTCAACCAATTCTATCTAGGAGATATGAGAGGCATGGTTGCGATTAACAAAGCCTTGGTTACCTTGCTGCCGAAGAAAGCAGGTGGGGTAGATGTTAGAGACTTCAGGCCGGTTAGCCTTGTTTGTGGACCAATCAAGATTTTTGACAAAATTCTAGCTTCAAGGCTGGCAGAGGAGTTACCGAAGCTGGTGGGGCTGCATCAAAGTGCGTTCGTGAGAGGCCGATCTTTGCATGATAATTTCATGCTTGTCCAATGCACAGCCCGCAAACTTCATGCGCTGAGGAGCCCCACGGTTATGCTAAAACTTGACATAACTAAGGCATTTAACACAATACAATGGCCTTTCATTCTGGAGGTCTTGAGGAGATTGGGTTTCGGACATAGATGGATCACTTGGATATGTGGGCTGTTGGCAACATCTTCTACGCGGATCCTGGTTAATGGCACGCCTAGCAAACCAATCCTCCCTTGCCAGGGCTTTCGTCGGGGCGACCCGCTGTCGCCTATGCTATTTATACTCTGTATGGAGCCCCTGCGAGCACTTTTTGAACATGCAACTGGCAGAGGTTTACTTGGGCAGCTAGCGAGGAATGGGCTGCTCGACGATTATGGGATGCTCGACGGCCACCTTCCCGTGCACCTACTTGGGTCTACCCTTAACAATCAGAAAACAATCTACGGCGCAGTTGCAAGGCATGGTGGACAAGGTTCGAGATTGTTTGCCACATTGGAAAGCATACCTATTACCGAAGAGTGGGCGACTAATCTTGATCCAATCAGTGCTATGTGCTATACCAGTTCACTCCATGCTCGCCTTGAGTCTCCCAGCTAAAACCATCGCGGCGTTGGTGAAGATTTGTAAAGGATTCCTGTGGTGCGGCAAGAGTGAGGCAAACGGGGGCAATTGCTCGGTGGCTTGGGATGAGGTGTGTACGCCGAAGTGGGCTGGTGGCCTGGGGATTCCGGATTTAAGATGGCTGAACACAGCCTTGCAAGCCCGATGGCCTTGGCTCCAAAGGACTGACACGGAGCGATCATGGGCTGAGTTCTCCATCACTGTCCCCCAGGAAGCGATGGCCTTGACTAAGGCGGCAATGCGTACGACTGTAGGAGATGGAAATACAGCTCGGTTCTGGGAGGATCGCTGGGTGGATGGAGCGACGGTACAAGAGCCTGCACCGGCGCTGTTCAGCAGAGTGACAGGTCAAGTCAGGGCGACGAGGATGGTCTCAGATGCGCTCGGAAATGCTGCTTGGGCTGGAGATGTTGGCCCCAACCTCACGGGTCCGGAGCTGGAGGAGTACTTGTGGTTATGGACGAGGCTTGCAGATTTTGGGTTGATAGTGGGTGTGGAGGACAAGGTGCAATGGTCCTGGGAAGCGAACGGCGTCTACTGTACGAGATCGGCATATGCGGCAAAATTCCTGGGACGACAGCGATCCCCGACGGCGCCGTTCACTTGGAAGTCAAAGGCCCCATTAAGATGTCGTTTCTTCGCATGGCTGGCCCTCAGGAACCGGTGTTGGACCTCGGATCGGCTTGCACGCTGAGGGCTACCAGACCAAGCCACTTGCCCTTTCTGCAACCAACAAGACGAGACCATGCAGCATCTTCTCATCGGCTGCGTTTTTGCGAGGCAGGTTTGGTAGGGGTGCACCTCTTTGGCTGGAAGGATGGAGTACCTCCCCCTGCCAGACGAGGATCTGGGTGAGTGGTGCATGAGACAGGAGGAGACTATGGAGCATCGGAAGTCTATTCGAGCTCTATGCTTGTTGGTAATGTGGACGTTGTGGAAACATAGGAATGACATTGTGTTCGAGGGGCACACACCATCTCTGTCAGGTGTGCTGCAGAAGATACAATGGGAGGGTGCTACCTGGACAAAGGCAGGCCTGTTTAACGGCGAGGTCTTAGGGCAAGAGCCAGCTAGGGTAGAGCGGATAGGGCACGAGTAGTTTTGCCTATGTGAGTGCCGGGTAGGGCGGATGAAATCCACTTGTAAATAAGCTAAATGTTGTACTGGTGGTTTGGGGCTCCCCACCCCCTCTTCTTCTTAAATGAATGATACGCATACTCGTGCGTATTCGAGAAAAAAAGTGTTCCATATTCGCAGATTTTTGTTTACTGACTCGAGGTAGCCTAAGGATCGACGAAGAAGATTTCCGCCGATACTTCAATTTTACTCCCTCTATCTCACAATGTAGAGTCAAAAAATGTCTTACATTAGAGCATCTTCAACAGGCGAGTAACCGCACGGCGCCGAAATAGTTTTTTTAGCACGCAGGAGGGCGCTTGATCCAGTAGGTGCTGCAAAATCCAGCGCGCGCGAGCAGCCGATACTACGATGCAACATATACGAAACATATGAAACAACATATAGATTAAACGATACAAATAAATATGATACATATTACAAGCGCAACACTACAAGCTAGTTCATACAATACAAATATCTAGATAAAAACGATAGTACAATGCAAATATAGTAGATTTTACGTCGACGATAAACTAGACAAACTACTCCTCGTTGTCTTCCTCCTCGGTGGTGTAGTCCGACGATAGAAACACGTCCTCCCACCGAGGATCATTGTCGTCCCAGGTTGACACAGGCCCCAGATCGCACTGAGCTTCCGCCAGTGCCCTCCGCTCACGCCTGTCCGCCCGTTCCGCGGCTCGCATCGCCCTCCTCTGCACCCAAAACTCTTTCTCGGCATGGACATCCTCCGGGAAGCGCTCACGCCACACCGCCATGGCATGCTCATCCGCCTCGGCGATGAGGAAGTGGCACTCCAGCCTCCGCTGGATGCGGCGGTCCTCCACGGTGACTAGCCGCGGGGAGGCACGAGGTCCTCCTGCGCCTGTTGGTGCATCCGCGCGTCCGAGAAGTTCATCTGCGCCCGTGTCCTCCCGAGGCGCCACGCCGCCGCGTCGTATGTCCCGAGATCTGCGCCCGTGGCCTCGTGGGCGGTCTCGAACGTCCCGAGCCTGAGGCGTGTATCATCGAAGTAGATCTCCGCGAAATACACGCCGAAGGGGCAGGCGCGGACGCCGCGGTAGTCGGAGCTGCTCCGGGTGCGCGGCGGCATGACGGCGGCAGGGCGCTGGAGGCGAGGAAGAAGGGCGCGGCGGCGGCGGGCCACCGGCAGAGGCGAGGAAGAAGGGAGAGAGAGGCGACGAAGACGGCGATTGGCTGGCGCCCGCGCGTGGTTTTTATAGAGCGTGCTGGACGCCATGCGCGTTGCCACTTTTTCGTGCGCGCGCCAGACTTTCTCCCGCCTGCTGGAGCGCATCAAACCGGCTCGCGCGCACAAAAAACGCCTTATTTCCCGTGCGCGCCATATCTAGCGTGCTTGTTGGAGATGCTATTATGGGACAGAGGGTTGTTAGAATCTTATGCTTTGTTGCTCTTTCCTGGGTTGCCTCCCCCGCGAGCGACTCGGGAGTGCACCGCCACCACCGCCTAGGTTCCCCCCTCTCGCCGCCCTTCCCCTCGTCGCCGCCGACGGGCGCCACCTGGCAAAGCCCTTGTGGCGTAGGCGGCGGCGGGGTTGCTCGTGGCTTGGTGAGCGGGGCTCCATCCCCTCGTCAGCACCGTAGGGGAGCTGGTCGCCCTCATGCCCCACGCCTTTCCCCGACGCCCAACTCGATTCGATGGTGTGGTCTCCATTGCTGGTGCCTCCGTGTGGTTTCTGGTATGGCGTCTTCTGGTGGCGGATCTGGGAGCTCTCAGATCTGATCAGGGATGAAGGCTGGCCGGCGGCCCTGCGGGATGGTGGTGGTGCTGCGAATGGTGGCTAGGCTTCACCGGTCTTGTGTGCCAGGGGTGCCAGGCGCATCTGGCCAGGGCGTGGAGGTGCGAGGTGATGTGATGGTGGCTGGAGCACCAGCGATGTTGAGGTGCTAGGGGGAGTCGAGATCAAATGCACACGATGCTGGATGAAGGTTCGTTGAGCTGATCCGGGTGAAAGCCCTGCCTCGGCTAGGTGCCAAGGCTGGCGATGGCGGCACTTTTCTGTGTCGTCTCCTTCCTGAAGGCATCGCCGTGGAGAAGCTCAAGACATCTATCCACTACCTCTGGGGGAAACCCTAGAATCATTCGATCGGATGATGGCGACGCTTTTGTGTCGTTCCCTCCTTGGGGGTGTTGGAGGTGTGCACTGGCTCGAGGGACCAGTGGACGGTTTTAGCGCTGGAGCGGCGTTTCATGTCACACATCGACGGGCGGCGTGGCACGACAGGGTCTCGGCAACGGATACGTGATGATGGATGCGCGTAGGGAGGTGGCGTTGTCTGACGCCATGGTGGCATCGATGGCAGGCCTGGCAAGGTTGATGCGTCAGTTCTTGCTCTGAAGATGGATCCGTGTAAGACGGCGGCGGCGGCCTCTGAGAGTGCGCCAGATTGGTGTGTGCCCCAGACCTGGCGACGACTTGGTTGGGGCCTCCGGCTTTAGATGCTAGGCTTTGCGAGATCTGTTTGGTATTCGGCTCGGAATTTCGGCACCCCTTCATCAAGTGGATAGGAGTAACGATAGATATTGTCAAGTAGGTGTTTCAGACTTACTAATGTATCATTTTGTAAGATTTTTATGAACAATTAATAAAATGGTTGTATGCATCGTCGGGGTCATCCTCTTTTTCTAAAAAGAAAAGAATTATAGGACCGAGGGAGTAGATGCTAATATGACTTGTTGGTTCGATAAGGATTCCATACATACGAAGTTTGCATACCCGAAGCTTTTTGGGGCCAGAAACTCGGAATTGCTGTTTGCTTGCTTGCATGCAAGGTCTAGCTAGATCCATACATTAAGGACATCGATAACTGCCACACGTATAACATCTAGGGGGTATCTGCCGCACGCTTCGTGTGGCATCGACACAGGCACGCCCGCACGAGCACGTCCGGGCGCACCCCACCACAGCTTGCACATCGGTGTGCGGCGCGATTGCCCGCATGAGCACGTCCGGGCGAGTGACCACGCGGCCTGCACGACCCGTCTCGGCCGTCGCCCCTCCCCGCCTGCGAGCCACACGCCCCGCGTGGCAGTAACCACGCGTCCCGCCGCGATTGCTATGGTCCAGACCCTCTTCCATGTACGTGTAACTCCAGTTGCCATGTCGCTGATCTGCAGTTGCCATGTCGCTGAACTACAGTTGCCATGTCGGACAACTACAGTTGCCATGGTTGCTCAACTGTAGTTGCCATCTCAGGTCAAGTGCCGGATGCCATTTTTGGGCAACTGCAGCTGTTGCCATGTATGGTCTGGTCTACTACAGTTGCCATGATTTAAAAACTTTAGGAGTTGCCACCTACTAACACTAGACAGTTGCCATGTAGCACTACAAAACATGGCAAAAACCATGTCCGGGGTAAAAAGAGAGTTGTCATCTACTTACAAGCACACTAGGGCTGTTGCGATGTACCCTACAAAAACACATGGCAACTGATAGCTTTTGGTGTGTGGGAGAGGAGACGGGCATGTGGACTACGGTGGTATCTTTAGGAGTTGCCACCTACTAACACTAGACAGTTGCCATGTAGCGCTACAAAAATAGACGTGGCAACAATAACATGTTTGGGGTAAAAGAGAGTTACCATCTGCTTACAATCACGAATAGGGCGGTTGCCATGTAACCTGCAAAAAACATGGCAAATGACAACTTGGGTGTGGGAGAGTGGGAAAATGGGCAGTCGTGGGAGATGGGGGACAGAAGTCGTGCGGGGCGTGCGGGCGCGACGGCAGTTCCACCGCACGCCCCGAGTCGCAACCGCTGACCTCGGAGGGAAAACAGCGTGCGGGCGAACTCCCTCATACGCCACACACGCGAGTTGTCCTACGTGGCACACAAAATCAGCCCTCTCGTGCCAAGATTCGTGCAAAAGGCACTGGGTGGCGATCGAGCCGTGTGGGCGAGTTGGCTAACGCCTGGCGAATTGGCTAACGCCCACATATGTGGGCGTTATCGTTTTCGTACATTAATAACATCTCTGTAGAACCGTCTTTGAAAGGGACCGAGAAGCTTACAAAGTGACAGTACTCCCTAAACTGGCAAATTAGTGCAAGTGGTGTTCTGTTCTGCTGCTTTACGGTTAGATAGATACCTTCTAGTAGTCAAAAGAAATTCAATGCTGGTTGCTGGATGCAAATACTAGCGACTTTTCGATCCGACCGCACCGCAATCGCCGGAGGTTTGGCAGACCAAAATGCTGCACTTCTTCATGTATGCTGTTGAGGTATCAAAATGTTGCGGCAGCAACTTCTCTGACCACAACTTGCCATTAAGAAAAATCAACGACTATATCTGGGATAGCTCGCTGAATAATTTGTTTGTTGACTGTCGATCGACGAATATTATTTGTTTTGTTCGTTCGTACGTGCTTGTTGTTTGTTTCTGAGGAGCATTAACATAAGATGGCTAGCTAGGTAATCATATTTTTCGTGGAAGATCAGGCTAAACAAATGACAACACCAGTATATAAGGGTGTATTTGGTAGGTCGCATGCCGTTCATACAGACATGAGGATGCAAATTCGACTTGTTTGGCAGCCTGAGCTGCATCGAGTTTGTGGCCCACACGAACCTTAAAGCAACATCGGGCCTAGCTGAGGAGGAACGGCTGCATTAGCCATTTTCCGTTGAATTGGTTGTCCACTCTTCGTCTCCTTTGTTATCCGTTTCTCCGAAACGGAGGCAAAAGATTTACCTCATCTATTAAATGAGGAGAAAAGAGTTTAGAGTGTTATAAGAACTCACTGAGCACGGCTTGACAATTACTCGCTTAATACAATTTTTCCTAGTTTCTTAGCATCGGCGGTAACCCATAGCTTAGCCTCGTCAGTAACAATTTTAAGGATGATTGGCAGCGGCGCGCTCTTGTGTCGGAAGACCCTAGCATTCCTCTCATTCCATACTGCCCAAGTCACGAGCATGGTGAGGGAGGCCATCGCTCGACTGTTGGGGTTTGCCAGTCGGTTCTCTTATCCCACCATTCGAAGAGGGATTTGTGGAGGTGCCAAGTCGTGGTGTCCATATGCGCAAGCCCATATTTCTCGATGACCATGCTCCAAAGCCGGGTAGTGAAGCGGCATTTGATGAAGAGGTGGGTGGTCATCTCTTGCTCTCGCTTGCATAGAGGGCAAATGCCACAGTTAGCCCAACGACAACGCTCAAGTCGGTTGGGGATCCAAATCAATCCTTGCAAGGCGAGCCATGCGAAGAACTTGACCTTGGGGGGGGCAAACTTTCCACACCATGAAGTCCATAGGAGAGAGAGTCAAACCAAGGAACTGTGCCTTGTAAGTGGTGACCGCAGAGTAAAACCCATCCATGGAGTGCTTCCAAACAATGTCATCCTCGGCAAGATCATCAAGGTTGAATTCATTAACAAGCATCCAAAGGGTGAAGAATTCGCGAACATGATTACCGATGATGACGGTGTCCCGGTTGATCTTAAGCATCCAAGCATTCTCATTAAGAGCCTCTCTCACCTTCCAAGATTTTCTCCTTGAGGCCTCAAAAATGAGAGTGGCAATATCCTTGGGCTTAAAAAGGTGTTTTTGCACCATTGCCCATGATTATCGTGGTGGAGGCGTAGAATAATTCACGGTCGTCCTCAGTACATGGGTTACCCATTCCCACCAACAGTTTGTTCGGCTCTTTCCATTGATACCATAGCCATCTCAGGCGTAAGGCACGAGCAAACTTGTCGGTGTTGGGAACCCTAAGGCCTCCATATGCCGTAGGCCGGCAGAAAACATCCCAGTTAACTTTGCACTATGCACCGGTTGTTTTATCAGTTCTGGACGAAAGGAAGGCTCTCTCGATCTTGTTTAGGTTAAGTGTCAAACAAACTAATTAACTCATACAATAGGCCGGATGTCTCAACTGCTTAGATTGTGTTATTTATAGACCAATTCTCATTCCAGCAACATTGGGTGAGTGAATAACTTTAAGTCAAAAGTGATTTTAATGTAAAACATTATATAGCTAAGTAACCTTATGCGGATGATAGCTAAGTAACCTAGTGATCAGATGAGATGGATATTTTGGTAAACTAAGGGTCTAGTCCAGCATGTACTATTCATATTCTTGTCACGAGATGAATCTAGTTGGAAATAATAGACTTCCTAGCATTAGGTATATTTACACAAAATGACCCTTTTAAACATTTTGTGTCAATGTCCCCTCCCGAAAATTATTTCAGAATCTAACCTCTGAGAGATGTGCCAAACCGTTTGGCGCGACTCATACACATACTGAAGAGAAATCGTTTGACTACACAAGTGCATGAGTCACTCCAAACGGTTTGGCATCTCACACTACATCTATGAGATGCTCCAAACTCTTGGCATATTTGCTGGGGGCAGATTCCGAAATAAGTTTTGAGAGGGGCCACTAAGCAATTAATTTTGGGAAAGGGCCATTTAGGATAAAAAAACAAGGTGTACTAGCACATGCAAATATGAGTAGCTAGCTCAGGAAACATTTATTATTTACCACACATATGTTGGATAAGTTTCAGCACTGCAGGTCACTCACAGCTAAGAGTGACGATGCATTGATTAAATTTTTGGAGCTTGCCACTATGCTAATGATCTCATTAATCAAGAAAATATTGCTTAAAAGTTTTAGGGCAACTCTAGTAGATTTTCATAACTCACCCACACTCTAAAAACAACAAAATAAGGTTTTTAGCTACTCTAACATATTTCTCAAATTACTCTCCATCCTTAGTTTTAGAAGACCTCTAAAAACATCGTATTGCCTTTCTCTATCTTTAAAGAAAGGAGAGGCCAATATTGAGGGAGTTCTATCCCTAAAAAAAATTCACCAGTAAAGGTTCACGATCTCAACTAAATCCCCAGCCCCCATTGTCGCCGTCCCCAACCTCTCCTCGCCACCTGTGTCCCTTCAACCTCAGGTCGCACGTAATTTCTACCTCCGAAGAGGATGTAGGTGGCCTGCCTCTTATGCCCGCTCACAGCCAGCTCTACCCCATAGGTCGCCTGCCCATGGGCTCACCGCACCTCGTGCCCGGTCCCGTGAAAGGCACAACGGAGACGACATGGCGACCCTCCTACTCCTCCACCATGGTTGTCACCACACCTCTGCTCCCTAGCCGAGCCGCGGCCTCCTCCAACCGGCGATCGCCGCCGAAGTGATGTTGTTGTTGTCTACACCCTGTGGGACCCCCTTCCCCTTGCTGGGCACCATACGCCCACTCTGCCACATCCCTCGCTCCTTTCGGCTGCCTCCTAGCTCTGCCACAATGTGAGGGTCTGACGTGACATTTAAGTGGTAATACGACTCTCCATGGACATGAGAAGAAGCATGAAATACAAGTTTATTTGTGACACTAGAGAGTGAGCTCCGTTTTGTGATTGTCTATGCATAAAAATTGTAGAATTTTTAGTAGAAGGAATCTAAAATAGCACCGCTCTGCGGAACCTACAAAATGGTTTTAGAGGGGTGAGATTGTAATTTTGTATAATCTGCTGGAGTTTCTCTAGGGTAATATAACCCCTATCAAACTCACAACTACACATACAAAGTGACGAAGCTTTAGTGGGAGCAAAACTAGGTCATGACCTGCACAGTGCAGAAGCATAACACTAGTAGTGAGGTGTAAAATTGGAGTGTGAGAACAAAAGATGTGTGCTCTCCTTAGAGCATCTCCAACAGGCGCCCAAAAAGAGCTCCGCGCACTAAAATTTTGTTTTTTTGGGCGCTGAACAGCTCCAGCAGATGCTGTAGTGCTAAAAGATTTAGGGCGCGCGCTGAAAAACGCTATCGCGCGCAGCATATTTTGGGCTTCGGATTACGCGCGCTTCACAATTTGCACTGTTTGCTTTTTGGGTGCGTGTTTTTGAGCATCTGCTAAAGCAATGTTGGTCCCGGCGCATTAAAAGTGCTACAGTGGCGTGCTAAAACTTTCATTGGGCGCGGAATTTTTTGCAGCCGTTGGAGATGCTCTTAGTCCACCAAGCATCGAGCAAATTCTTATTGCTTCATCACTACACGCAGATACTATTTATTCCTGAAAAAGATCACATCCACTAACCATGTATATATTAAAATACATGCGGAGAAAAGTTGTGACAATCCATAAATGTATTTTATTACTTGATTGTGCACCAATATTTGCTAGTAGCAGGTAGGGCTTCGTTGTGTCAAGGGAGACAACTAGTAAGACAAACGGGCAGTTAGTAGGGGCAAAACAAGGTTGACTTTAGCTCTGGGGTCTAGAGCTCTAGAAGATCTAATAAGAGCGTTTGACGATTGATATTATCAGCATATGGGACAAAAAGATGTTAGATTAGAGAGTATTGTGGCCGTGTTTGTTTATGCTGTGATTCAATAGAATTAGATATGGGCATGTTGTGCCGGAAAAGCTCCTGTGTTGAGAGAACAGCTATAGTAAAGGTTGGTTGTTTGGCAATATAGCTGTGAAAACGACTGCGAGCATGAAAAGGCTGAAATACCCCTGGAGTACTGAGATTAATGTAACTTGCTGATTCTTAGTTAATAGACTATTTATTTGGTATTTTGACTGACAGAGAATGATTTGTTCTGTATTAGTGTACGCATTGCATTTGCTTTCCCAATTAATTTGGATGCCGTTTGAATTTTGTTAGCTATTGACCTTATCTATGGTGCTTCCAGAATCCATGTGTTGTAGTTTGTACAAAATGTCCTAACACGTCATGCCTGAAAAATAAAAATACCTAACGCACATACCTATAAAATGCAACATGTCATGTTTATCTCTTGGATTATTTCAGCGGCTATATAAATGAAGAAAATATTGTTAGGTTTAATCATCGGTAGATGCTTATTTATTAATTATTGTACATGGTGATACCGCTTTTTACTACGGAGGATTGAAAGAAATACATAGAATACTTGCAATGTTTATGTGGACTTTTTTCCTTGGACATGACAGAGGAGCAGCAGGGTTCTAACTTTCAATAAAAATTTATTGAGATTTCTCAAATTTCAATACTCTCTTCATGTTTATATATAAGGCCACTATGTTTTTCATGTCAAACTTTGACTTATAAATTTTTGTCAACAAAATATGGGTTATATGCCATACAAAATATATAACCGGAAGGTTCTTTGAAATGGGCATCCAATGGCACTTTTTATGACATATGACTCACATTTTGTTGGTAAAATTACTGGTCAAAGTTAGATATAAAAGTATGAAGTGAGCTTGTATTAGTAGATGGAGCGAGTAATTTGTAACCAATCTTTTTTTAATCAATTTGTTTGAGATTTCCGTTGGTTCCTTCGGTTTGCTCTAGTTTTCTCTGATTTTTTCCATAATACAATTATATTATTTTACAAAATGTGAATAGTTTCTTAATTACATGAATAGTCTAGTAAGTGTCTGAGCATTTTTTTAAATGCATCGTTTTTTAGAATATGTGAATAGTTTCTTTAAGATGTATGAACATTTTTAGAAACACATTAACACATTTTTAATATACCATATTTGATCATGTGTTTTAAAATATATTAACATGCACTAAAAAATCCTCATGCATTTAAAAAGAACTGTGTATAAGATAACTATATTTACGAACTTAAATAGAAATGAGAAAAAGAAAGAAAAAAATGGAAAACAACATAATAAATGATAGAAAAACTGGAAAAAGAAAATCAGAAAAAAGAAAAGAAGAACTAGGAGGAAATTGAAAGACAAAATTAAAAATAAGAAAAAAACCGCTAAATTCCCCAAACATGCGAATACCAAAGAGAAATAAAAATTGCTCTTCTTTGGAATAAGAAAAAACAGATTTGCTGAAACGAGAGGAGCGTTCACTGGGAGAAGGGCTATGGGCCCAGAAAAGAGCGCGAGTGTGTGTGGGTGAGAGCTCCTCGTTGGCGCCTTATGAGCCAGTTCGCTCATAAGGCTCACCGGGAGAAGGGCTTATGAGCCAGTTCGTCCTCCTCAAAAATCAAATGAGCCAGTTCGCAAATGCTCTGTGTCGCCTATGACATCTTCTATTTGGCCTCTTATGAGCCTGTTAAAGTGCAATTTGCAAACTGGCGCATACCTCTTCCGCGCTGGGCCGACCCATTTCCATTTTTTTCCTTTAAGAACTGCAAAAAGGGAATGCAGGGGCAACAGTCGAGCAAGAGACCTCTTCAATCAGTACAAACCGCACTGACCAACCAAGACACCTAGAATATCATGACTTATTTCTACGTTTCACTCTTTTCTACTGTTGCGCGACGTGATTTACATTGTTTGTATTTTTTTTTCTTTTTCATTTGTTTCCTTTTTTTCTTCTCTTTACCCTTTTCCCTTTTATTTTTTCTTTTTAAAATTTTCTTTTCTAAAGTGCATGAAGTATTTGCAAAATTGATGAACTTTTTATCAAAATCGATGAACTAATTTTCAAAAATTGATGACTTTTTTCAAATTCAATGAACATTTTTCAAAACCGATGAATTGTTTACAGTATCGATGAAAATGAACCTCTTCCCAAATTTGATGAAATTTTTTTACATTCCGACAAATTTTTTAAATTCAATGAACTTTTGTCAACTTTGATGAACATTTTTTCAAAGTCGATGAACCTTTTTCAAATTTGATGAATTTTTAAAAAAATTGATGAATGTTTTTCAAAATTTGATAAAAAAATTAAAACTGATGAATTTTAAAAAAATCGATGAAATTTTCTAAATCAATCAATTATTTTCTAAGTTCGTGATTTTTTTTTCAAAATAGATGAACTATTTGCGAATTCGTGATTTCAAAAAAAAGTGATGATGTCTTTTCAAATAGGCGAGCTTTTCGAAAAATCTATTATTTTTGTCGAATTCCATGAACTTTTCAAATTTTTGAACTATTTTTTTCCATACTCCTGAATCTCATTTAAGAAAATTTGTTGTTCTTTCTAATCTATTCCTTTTCTGAAAGTTGGTTTCCTAAGTGATTCTGTGGTAGCGAAACAGTTTATAACCTGGAGCGATCAAAACAGAAAATCGATTCTCCTAACCGGCCCCGCGAAATTTGAAGGACAGTCGATCGATTCAGTTCCCGAGCGAAAAACGTATTGAAACAGTCGAACAAGTATGGACCAGAGAAGAACCAACCCAATAAGTGGTTACTAGACCGGCCCAGTACCGTTTTGCCCAGGCGAGCCATCGCTAGAGCTTGCTGCGGGCTACGTGTATATAGTACCTGCGCCAGTTTGCCAGGCGGCGCTCACGTGAAACACGTTTTGGCCGGCCCATTAGCACAAACCTATCGCTTTTGTGGATGCTCGACTAAAAACAAAATCGCTCGCAAGTTCGATTTTCGCGGGGTAAATTCACCATTGAAACTTTGGCCGCTCGCAGGTAATGCTGTTGACCACGTTGACTTTTCAAAATTTTGGAAAAACCTAAGGATTTGTTTAAAGTTCATTAATTTAAAAAAAACCCAAAAATTAGAAAAAAGATCACGGATTTTGTAAAAAAAACTCAGATGTGAAATGTTTTCATTGATATTGAGAAAAAAGTTCAAACATTTGGGAAAAATGTTCATTCATTTTGAAAAAAAAAGTTAGTCAAATTCAAAAATGTTCATGAATTTGAAAAAACATCACATATTTTGAAAACAAATTCATGAGATGATTGGGGCGGATACGGCCCTTGTAATAGTTTGCCGATCGCGGATCTGTTCGCTTCGGTTTTTTTTTCTCGCTTAGGCATAGCTTTGGTCTTATATGACTTTGCTATTTGTCGGCGTTTATTGTGTGTGTGGTTTGGTTATGGCTATGTGCATCTTAACTCTGCAGAGGCTGGGTCTGTACTCATTGTGTTTGTATTCTCTTGATGCTTCATTTTGAGTCAAAAAAATCCACCCTTTATCGAAACATTTTTGAAAACAAATTCAAATTTCAGAAAAGCTAATCAATTTTGGAAAACATATTCAAAGATATAAGAAAGTCCATTGATTTTGGAATTAAGGATTTGACAAATTTTCACTAAAAAGTTGCAAAAAACTGAAATAGAGATCATGAATTTCAAAATAGTTCATGAACTTTGAAAATATTTCACTTGAAAGTTAGCAAAAGACCGAAAAAAGTTCATGAAATATGAAAAAGGTTCATGCATGTTGAAAAAGAAAACAGGAAAAGAAAAATGGAAATAAATAGTAATATTAAAACATGGTAAAAACGGAAGAAAAACCAGAGTATTATTTTAGTGTTAAAAGTTGACACACAACAAAGAAGTAGAAAAATAGTAGGTAGGTACAAAAGGTTCAGAACTATTTTAGTGTCTATTGCGCGTTCAGAACTAACCGTGAGGTTCAGAGATCGAATCCTCTGATGTCCCAACTAGTTACCATGAGCTGTCCTAGAGTTTGAAGAAGCAAAAAATAACGTAAATGGGTCAAGCCTAGGCCCGAGGGGAGGGGGTGTGAGCTGGTTTTTAGAATGACTTTTAACCGGCGGTGAGGGCGTCAAATAGGAAATAGGGGTTACGGTGGTGGCAATGGACGTAAAAGAAAATAGGTTTTTTCTTTTAGAAGAGCAAAATAGGTTTTTTCCAGGATGCCCGACTCGTTCAGTGCAGGCCCAGTGTGATTGTTGACGGGCTCATTGGGGACTTCTTATTTGCCGCACAACGCTCTGGAGACACTGCTTGCGCGCACCCCCCAGCTTCTCCCTGAGCCCTTTCGGGCCAGCCCATGTGTGGCTTGGGATGGGCGCTTTTTTCATTCCGATTTTTGTCTTTTTATATCTGTTTATCCTTTTTCCTTTTTAAAAATAATTCAGGATTTTCAAAAGTTCCTAATATTAAAACACATTGCAAATTTGAAAAAAGGTACAATAATGGTACAACGTTCATGAATTCAAAAAAATATTCAAAAAGTCATAAAATGTTGGACTTCAAAAAATGATCTTGGTTTTGAAAAAATATTCGCATTTTCAAAAATAAATCACGATTTTGAGAAAAATGTCAAGGAAATAAAATAATTTCTGTTATTTCGGAAAAAAGTTCAGAGAACCAAAAATATTCTAGAATTTTAAGAAAATGTTTGCAAACTCAAGAAAATGGAACACAGTTTTTTAAAGAAGTTCACAAAATTCAGAAAATTATTTGCCACTTCGAAAATTGTTCCCAAATTAAACAAACATCGATTGAACAAAGATTTTTTGAGAATTTTTTTTGCCAGGAATAGTAAAAATGTTCATGCATATCAAACAATGTTCGTGAATTTTAGAAACTGTTCAGAAATTTCAAAAATGTTCCTAAATTCACAAAAATGTTACATGAGTCTCAATCGTCATTACAATTAAAAAAATTATTTACGAATTTGAAATATGTTCATGATTTGAAAAAATATTCACGATAATTTTAAAAAAGTTTAGGAATTTCAAACATCTTCCCAAGTTCGAAAATATGTTGGGGAGCTGAAAAGATGTTCATAATTGTAAAAATGTTCGCGAATTTGTAACTTGAATTCAGAAAATGCTGATGAGTTGAAAAATATTCACAAAATGCTAACACTGTTCATTAATTTGAAAAATGTTCTGAATTCCAAAGTGTATGTTCGTGAATTCTAAAAAATGTTAATAATTTAAAAAACATATTTATGATATACAAATGGCGTCCCACCAATTTCTGAAAAATGTTCACCGATATAAAAAAAAGTTCATGAGTTTCAAAAAACTATGTTCACTTTTTCCAAAAAAGTTTCTGAATTTTTAAAAAAGGTTTATCGATTCAGAAACTATTTGTGAAATTATAAAGAGGTACAAGATTTTCCAAAATGTTCATGAGTTCATTAATATTCATGATTTTAAAAAATATTCAACCATTTGAGAAAATATTTTCGTTAACTTGAAAGATTGCCGCAAAAAAGGAAAAACTGTAAAACATAACAGTCAAGGAAAAATGAAAAAGAAAAGAAAACATAAACGAAATAATAAAAAATAAAATAAAAAGAAGTGAAAAAACAAACAAACAGGGTTTTTGATACATCGTAGAACCTTGCCAAAACCGGTGGAAAAGGAGTCCCAAACTGGCCGGCCCAAAAAGGTAGGGACGCGCGCGCCAGCTGTCGATTTTGCCACCTATGCGCCAAATAGTAGTGACCACTGGCGAGTAGGCACGTCCTGAACTCATGGGCAGATGCACCCCACTTTTTGTAAAATACATTTTAAACACGTTTTAAAATGTTTGTAAATATGTGTGCGTGGCACAAAATTTTGTGAAAAAATATCCTTTTGTTTTGTCCTGCAAAAAGGACAAATTTCAGCGTTTCTAAATGACGTTTCACGACATAATTTTTTGTCTTTTTTGCCCCAGCAACAAAAAAAGTATTTTTTTCCCTGAAACTTTATGCACGCACATAAAACATGAAGACGTCTCCGTGCAACCTTTTCCAGATTTTTTTAGCATTTAGAAATGTGTTTTTCAAAGTGGGTTGATATGTACCCGGATTCATCGATGCACTTCCCGACCCATGACCAGGGCTCACACGTACCGATATCTATTAGGAATTACCAACTGGCGATCGAATTGGGCCGGCCCGTCATTGAAATAGCTTGCTGCGGTTTTCATCTTTTTCTCTTGATGTTCTTGTTTTTTCAATGGTCTTCTTTGGGTTTATCCTTTTTCCTTCATTGTACTTTGTTTTCTCACTAGTTTTCTTTGATTTTTTTCTTTCTTCACTATGCTTTTGGTTTCTTAATTCTTTATTGGTTTTCATTTTATTCCTCGGATTTATTTTGCTTTCTTTTTATTCTTTGTCGGTTTTAATCTGTTTTCTTTTTAACACATGTCTACTTTTTTGCGAGTGCACATGTTAAATATTTTTTGTACCATTTGGACATTATCAAACATATGATGTACGTTTTAGAAAAATAATTGTTTTGAATACATTGGTAACAGTTTTCCAAAATACATGGTGTACACTTTTAAAATATAAATAAACAGTTTTTTACATGAACATTTTATTACAATGGATAAACATTTTTGAAAGTTTCGTGGACATATTTCGGAAACACAGGAAATATTCTTTAAAATGCAATAATACATTGTCTAGTAGAAATAAATATATTTTGTAACCTACACGGGTATACTTTTACATTTGTATTTAACATTTTTTCAAATAAGGGATTTTTCTTTGAATTCGGTATTACTTCCATAGAGTATGACGTACATTTTTGTAATGGCACGAAACGTTTGTTTTACATTACGCAAAATAATCTACACTGTATACACATCTTTTAAAATATGGATACATTTTTTTTGAAATGCGAGAACATTTTTATGTTTTCACGAATATGTTTTTTGAAAGTTATCATTTTTTTTGTAAAAGTACGATAACAAATGTTTTATACTGTGTTAGCATTTATTTCAAATTCATGTTTTTACATTTAATAAGTAAATTTATGTCTCTAAATATATTAATTTAGTTTAAAATTTAAATAACTGTACAAAAGAGAAGACAAAAAGCAGATGGCATCTGGTCGACGAGCCACCTCCTACTGGCCCGGCCCACTGCCGGCGCCATGAAGGCGAGGCGGCCGTGCACCTCGCAATGGGCGGTGCGTTGAACTCTCGATGGTTTGCACAGGAGCGACGCACCAGCGAGTATGTGGACTTGCCCATTTAGCGCTTGGAGTAGCGTTTTCTCGTTTCGGCTTGGGAATGATCCAAAAAGTTCGAATCTCATTTATACCAGTTTTGGTAAATTTTAGAGTGTTCATGCATTGTGTTTTTTCTGGTGTTTTCTTTATTGGTTTTTCGGTTTTTCTTCTTGATTTTTTTCCTTTTTTTCTGTTTCTTTCTTTTTAAAGAAATTGAAAAATTTCATAAGATGTTCAATATATTTATTTCTATATTTTATATTTTTGGAATTTTATAAAATGTCCATATTTTTTAAAAATAAACATGCACCATTTTATTCCCTTTCCTTTTCTTTTCAAAAAAATTCATGATTTGTAAAAAATCCAATCTTTTCTTAAGAAAGATCATAGATGAACGTTTTGTTTCGTTACCTAAGTAGTTGAGGAATTCATTCCAAGGAAACAAAGAATTTTAAAAAATGATCATGTCTTGAAAGCTATCCCAAATTTGCAAAATTGTTCGGATTTTCAAATTTTGTTCGGAGTTTCTAAAAATGTCTCCATTTTAAAAAATTGTTCACATATGCAAAAATAATTCACTTTTCATAAGTAAAAATTGGAGTTTCAAAAAATATTCCCATTTAAAAAAATGTTCCTGTTTTAAAAAAGTTGTTCACTTTCAAATTTCAAAAAAGCTCCCATTTTTCAGAAGTCGTTGACAGATTCAAAAATGTTCACGATTTCCAAAAAAAAAATCACATTTTCAAAAATGATCTGTGTTTTTCTAAAAAAAATCACAAATATGAAAATGTCCATGTTTCAAAAAGTCACCACGTGCCCAAGCCAGACTAGGCCAGACTCAAGCTGACTCATGTTCAACGTGGTTAGTCTCTTCCCCAGTTTTACACTGCTAGCTCAATCTCCACTTGACCAAAGCTTACTAGAGTAGTTAAGTTTCTTTGATTTTCTCAAAAAATAAAGTTAAGTTCTTTTATTTTACTATTCGATAATATATGCATGGCTTCTAATTTGAAATTTTGAAGGCATGCTAACCATATTACTCCAACTTAAAAGCAAATACGTAGTAACTGGTAAATGATGTGAATGGGGAAGGGCGTGTCGTGAGAAAAGAATCTAAGGAACGGAGCCAAAAAAGTTTGTTACGTCGAGAGCCCAAACATGAGTTTAGTTTGTTATGTTGTTATACGAGTTCACGGAAAACTAGTTCGGCTAAACCTACATATTCATAAAAAAAAAAGCTACATATCCAAACAAGGCCTAAGAGACGAGTGTACCGAGAGGGGGAGGTGCAATCAGGAAAAAAGAAGGGGACCCGATTTAGACTAGTAAGTACATAACACCAATTATTTTGGAAAAATCAAATGAGTCTAGCACGTCAATTAAAATGGAACAGAGTAGTAACTGTTTCACGTAATTAGTTCAAATTAATCCTAATGTAATTAAATGACTATTCATGTAGTTTCTTGGAGTATGTGGCAAGGAGTCGAGTCTACTTTGCGTTAGAAGTTTCATTTCGCTACTATACAGAGGAAGGTGGCTTGGCCAACTTTGTGAGTAAATAGCATAAAACTACTAGTTTACAGGCTAGGGTTCTAAAAAAATACCACTTTTTAAATTTTCTCAAAAACCTATCAGTCGCGTGGTCCGCTGTTCCAAAAAACCCAAACCCGCGGTGACTAGCGATTTAACCGTTTTCCTGACCGCCTGGACCCACCTGTCAACCCACGTGGCCACGCGCGCTCACGGTGCGGCCGTTGACGGCCGTTAGGCAGGCCGGTTCGGTCAGAACTGGGGTAAATACCCCCTCGGTCGGTCGGGCGCACCCTGCTCGCTCACTCTCTCCTGCTCGCTCTCACTCCCCTGCTCCCACTCCCCTGCTCCAGTACGAGCTCGCCGCCGCTCGCCGTCTTCGAGGTCGTTCACCGTCGACCTCCTTGCCGCAATGCCTTCCTGGAACGACGAGGAAACGAGCTCCGAGGAGGAGTGCGAGGTCGTCAGCATGGACATGGGACTTATGGTAAGTTTTTCTTTGCCACCTAGGGTTAGGGTTAGGGTTAGGTGCTAGTAGAGCAGCCATGGATGTTGCTGAGTGTAGTGTTGTTGTTGTCTCTGTGATATTGATCTTACTGAAGGTGGGGTTTGATTGTAGGATTGAGGTAACACCTAGGGTTCATCTCTGTACAGTGTTAGGGTTTATGCTGATTTGGGGATTTTTCAGTGTTCAGGGTTAATGAACAGTGCAAGTTGATTGTGGTATTGAGTGCAGTGTTCTGTTGGTCATTTTGGTTGCAGGAGGAACCAGACACCATTGTGGAGCCCCTTTTCTGTGGCCAACTTGAGCTTGCTCAACCCAAGTGCATTCCGCACCAAATGAGGCCTATTAAGCGTGTTGCTTTTGAAGGCATTGTGACACGAAGGCGTTTCTATGGCTGCCCAGTCCAGGTTAGATGCCAATTAAGTTTTCTGCTATGGATGTTCACTGTTGTTTGATATGATGCAGTAGTTTGATACTTTGGAAACTCAATCATGGCATTGTAATAACTTATCATATCTCATTTATTTTATTCATTGTTAGAAATTTCAAGTTAATCATGGAATTGAAATAAGCTACTAGTCCACTTCTAATAACTTATCACAATTACAAATGTAGGAAAATGGTGTGAATTGTGGTGTTGTAGAGTGGGTTGATGGGCCTTGGCCTCCTGTTCTTCAGAGATGTCTTTCCAAGCTATTGGAAATGTTCCATGAGCAGAACTGTGGAAGGGTACTTGACAAGGAGAAGTTTGAGAAGGAGTTGGCCAAGCTTAAGTGTGAACATGAAAGGGAGTTGGCCAAGCTTAAGATGGAAAATGACAAGCTTTGCATTGAGTACACCAAACTTGTTGATGATGTATCCAAGATGTTTGATTGGCAGGATGGTAGGGTGGACAAGATGGTGTACCAGAAACAAGTGAAGGAGAAAGAACTTGAGAAGAAGGAGCTAGAGGAGAAAGCTATGTTGGAGGTGCAGATGGAAAAGCTTAAACTTGCAAAAGAGCATAGGTGCATTTTGCAGAGCCAAGCTGATATCATCAAGAACACTAGGAAGGCTATGAAGGATGTTGAAGTTGACAGAGATGTTCTTAAGAAGGAGAAGGAAAAGCTTGAGCAAATTGTTGCCGAGCTGCTGAAAGATGGATATGGCAGCAAGGAGAAATTAGAGCAAATCAAGGCCATCCTTGAGTCATGAAGTGCTGTGAAATGGTGATGAAGTACATCCAGGGCCTATATATAAGGATGTGGCCTAACTGTCTCAAGTGATTATATGGGTGTACATTTTGGGGGAATATGAAGTTAACCTAGGGTTTGGCACTGCATTTGAACTTTAGTGTCTTATGTAAGAACCATATTTGCTATGTTCTTAAGTATGTTGTAATGGATCTTATATGCTGTTGGCAAGTAGTCTCTATTAATCTTGTATGTTATCTATATAGTTATGCACAGTGGTATTGGGCTTAGTGGGCCAGTCCCAAATGAAACTGACTTAGGGCTACTAAAACCCACCCACCCCCTCCACCACTGCAATATAAACCCCTCCCCACCCACCCTTTCCCAGCCACTCCAGCAGCCGCCACCCACAACAAACCCTATAGATGGATCCTGACATGGACATGGGAGATGTAACAGAGGAGGAGGGAGAGGCCGTGGAGGTGAGGCCTCCAGCAGCACAACAGAGAAGGAGGAGGCGCATACAGAGGGAACAGGAGGCCGCCCAGGACGAGCAGCAGCTTGAGTTCAACCGCCGGCTCGCCGAGAAGGTGGTGGAGAAGTGCAACGCTGAAGAACTTGAGCTTCTTTTCCCTGGTGGCAGGAGAAGGAGTTCGAATCACATCATATCTTGGGCGAGGAGAAGAGCAGTCATGGATCCTCATCCAGCTACTAGGTCTAAGTGGGGTCGTTTCTTCGTGCGCTATGACTGATATGTTCATCTATCTATCTATCTTTCTATCTATCTATCTATCTATCTATCTTGGTGTTCTATGTGAGATCTACTCCATTCTGTGTAATAACTGGTGTTTGATGGTACTCTGTATCAATGTATCTGTGTATTTATGCTACTCTGAATGAATGTATGTTGTGGATCAGAAATCTACTGACTGGATTAACTGACAGAAGATACATTGACTGGATTTACTGACTGAATCAACACAGGAATGACTATCTGAATGAACTAACGGAATAGTAGTTATTACAAACCATGGTAGTTCAACTGACTGAATATCTCTGAAACAAAATAAAGTATAGTCATTACAAACCATAGTAGACCCAAATCCATCCATATTTGTTTCACTGACACAAACAGAACCATGGCAAATGAACTCAAGTTCAGACCAAGACATGCTAGTTACCACTTGCATAAAAGTAGTCTTTCAGCCTCCCACTTGGCTTCCTGATCCTCTTTGACCCCTCCTGGACAACAGTTGAAGTTGATTGCCTCGGTGCAATGAATGTTCTTCTCTGGGCACTTGAAGATCTGGTGTTCTTTGCTGGAGAAGTTGTAGATGATCTGGTGTTCTTAGCAGGAGAAGAAGTGTTAGCAGCAGAAGAAGTGTTAGTCCTGCTCCTCTTAGCCGGTGGTCCTTGTGCTATTGCTGCTGGAATAGTTGAAGCAGCCCTTTTTTTGGCCCTAGAAGTAGCAATTGGAGCTGGTGGAGGTGCAGAAGTTGTAGCTCTTGCTGTAGCTGGTCTTGGTTCAGGTGCAGTAGCAGCAGGTACTCTTGGAGGCCTCTGAGCATTTGTAGCCATAGAAGAACCAGCTTGAGAGCAATTTGCTCTATTTTCCTACACAATTAAGAAACATTGTAACAAATTTAACAATGAAATGAAATGAAACATGGCCTCAAATGACCTGGTGCTTGTTCATCCTCATCTGAAACTTAAGCTTCAAAGGGTCACCACAATTGTTGAACCTATGGCCTTGCTTCTTGCAATTGCTACATGTGACAGTACCAATTCTTGAGGTGTCCTTTTTTGCTGGCACCTCAAATACACCTTTCCTTCTGGCAGTTTGCTTTTTGCCCTTCTTTTCTTTAAACACTGGTGGAGATATGTCATCTCCAGGTGTATGAGGCCAGTGGTCAGGACCTAGAACTGGGAAAATTATATGCTTGTATGTTTCACAGTACATGGGCTTTTTGAAGAAAGCATTGACAAAGTCTTCAGGATGTAGATTCACTTTCTGCATTGCAGCAATGGAATGACTGCAAGGCACAGCTGTCATGTCCCACCTCCTACAGTCACAGGTATGGTTGTTCAAGTTAACACAATATGTGTTCTCAGAGCTACTAGTCACTTGCCAGATGCCTGGACCTGCCATGTATGCATCACAATACTTAGCCCACTTCTTGCCTTCTTCTGAAATTTCTGAGTAGGTTGGTGTGATCTCCCATCTGCATGACTCTGTTTTTTCTCTGGTTTTCTGAAACTTGATCATCAACTTGTTCTTATGCCCTCCGGCATAGTCCTGATTGGCTTGTTCCTAATATCCAATATCATCCTGTTGAAAACTTCACTGAGGTTGTTAACAACCAGGTCAGTTTTGCAAACAATATCCATTTTATATCTTGCCCATGTATGGTCTGGTATCTATGACAACCACTGCCAAGCTTCAAAACTTTCTTTCTTCAAGTTTTCCATCCCTTTTTCATGACCACTCTTAGTGAAGGAATAGGCAGCCTGATCTAAGTGTTTCTTGAGTTCCTCCCCTCTAAAACCAGCGGACTGGAAGTTGGCATATATACGTCTAAGACAGAACCTCTGTGGGGAGTCAGGGAATACATCATTGATTGCATTCAACAATCCCTGTAATTATGATGGTTTAGAATGATGGCTAAGTATGATGGTAAGTTTAAAGTGTGGTGGTCATGAGTAGTGGAGCACATACCTTTTGCCTGTCAGACATAATTGTGTACTTGCCAAACTTGTTCCCACTTCCAATAACAGTTCTCAGCTGTGTGAGAAACCATGTCCAGTTGTCTATCTCTTCCTTGTCAACAACACCAAATGCAATGGGGAAGATGTTGTTGTTCCCATCCCTGCCAGTAGTTGCCAATATCTGTTGTCCAGTGCTGAGCTTGATGAAGCAACCATCTAAACCTGAAAATATGATCACATTAGTTATAAATAACATGAATGCAACCATCTTAGATATATGTGTAAGGATCATGTACCTATAAATGGCCTGCATCCATTTAGAAAGCCCTCTTTGCATGCAAAAAGGCAGTAGAACATGTAGTGAAATCTGGGGGTCGTAGGAGCTGGATTTTCTAGGTGCTCTTTTGTTGTCACTATGAATCTACTGCCTGGATTAGTATCTAGCACACACTGTAGATAGTCCCTTAGTCTGTGATATTGGAGTTTGTGATCTCCTTGCACAACTTCAAGTGCTTGATTCCTTGCCCTATATGCCAAGCTTTTAGGCACATGAACACCATATGTTTTCTTTGTGTATGACATAGTTGTCTCAACACCAGATCCAGGGTTTGATCTAATGGTATCCTCACAAACCTTGGCAACCCAATTGACTGTAACCTTGGTGCTCTCTTCACTTGCTCCACAAGTGTGATCCAAATTCATCTTCTTGATGCTGAAAGTTGACTCATTAGCTATTCTAGAGGCCACTATGTAAAACTGACAACCTTGCTTTCTATCAGAGCACCAAGCAATAACCCTAGTTGGTTCATTTCTGTGATACTCAAAATTCCTAAGTGTCCTGACATGAAAATTTCTTAGTGCTTCTCTGAACTCCACAACATTTAGGAAGCACAAATGCAATGCAAACTACTCATGTGCATCAGGGACTGATGGATCATACCACCTTCTCTCCTTCCTCTTCTTCAACCTTCTCTTCCTACCAGAAGGCAACCTTGGAACTTCTTCTTCATCACTAAGGCCAAAATCACCTGGAAAGCAGTATTCATCAGGTTCAGGCACAAAATCTTCAAACTTGATGGGTTCAGGCTCACTGTGTGACTTGCTAGTTGGGCCTGGTTTTTTGACAGGCTTAAGCTTCTTTGCTCCTTTCTCTGGTACAACTGAGGGTTCTTCATGTTCAGAAAGGATTTGGTCTTCCTCCCAAAACTCAGATAGTTCTGAGTTTGCTCCACAATAGTGCTCTGCACTATCTTCCTCTTCCCTAGGCTTATGGCTTGTCCCTGTGCCAGCTTAATCTTCACCCCTACACCAAGCCTTGTATGATATTGTCTGCCCTTTGTAATCACCCCTAAAAAAACTCAAAATCTGAAGAAGATTTGTCCATCTCATCTTCATCTTCATCTTCATCATGTTCTACTTCTACATCTTCTTCTTCTTCCAAAACATTTTTCCCCTTGTTGAAATTACAACTATGTTGCGTGTTAAGATAGGGCTCCTCAGAGATTACTGGTGCCAAAGTTGCATTATGGAGTGGATACAGGACACCTTGTTGGGAAACACTATAAACAACTTGCTCACCAACATTACTTATGGGAATCTGTTCCTCAAGCAAGCTGTGATCCATATTAACATCTGCTGGGCTTGGATCAGTAGGCTTTCTGACAGTGATGTTCAGGACCTTCTTATCAACAAATAAGTCAAGCATTTCCTCTAATGCCTCCTCACTATCCAGGACCTCTACCCCCTCCAAGCCCTTTCCCTCTTCCTTTACATAAGTCAGAAAAGCCTCCATTCCATAACCCTCCAACTCAGCCAATGCTAATATAGTCAGATAACTGATATCTTAAGAAACTGAATACTTTCTCTCCATATTATCTGTTCCTTGGAAATGCAGCCTCATGTCCCAAATCTCTTCATCTAAGCTGTAGGATTAAATTGACAAACAATTATTTATTAAGTCACTGAAACTTAAAACAATGACCAAATGCACTGCACATTACTGAACTTTCTTCTAATTACAGTGAATGCACTGACCAAATGTACTGACCAAATGAACTAACCAAATGCACTAACCAAATGCACTATCTTCTAAAGTGACATAGCCAATAAAATACAGTACCCTGCCAAGAACGATCAAGTACTAACCCTAGTTCTAATTTAAACTAAATGTATGAAGGCCCCAGAAATTTCTTACCTCACTCCACCAAAGGACGACGCCCACCTGTGGCCGCCATCTGGATCCGCCTGGATGCACTTCGCCACTGCCCTAGCCGCGCGGACTGCCGGATCTGAGCTCGCCGGATCAACCTGAGCCGCGGGCGAGGATGGCTGCTGCGACCGCTGCGCCGGGAAGCTCGAGCTGCCTCCATTGACGCCTTGGCTCATAGCTCGCCGCCGCCCTCCTGGCCGGTGACGCCTTGGCTCAATAGCTCGCCATCGACGGCATTTGGCTGCGCCGCCGCCGCCATCGCCCACCTAGGTCACTGCGGGGGAGAGGAGGGGGACACTGGGAGAGAGTGCGGCCCGACCACCTACTTTGGTTCCGACCAGACCGGCCGCCCTAACGGCCGTTAACCGCAGCACCGTCCATGCACTGGGCCACGTGGGCTGACAGGTGGGCCCAATCTGTCAGGAAAACGGTTAAATCGCTAGTCACCGCGGGTTTGGGTTTTTTGAAACAGCGGACCACGCGACTGGTAGGTTTTTGAGAAAATTTAAAAAGTGGTAGTTTTTTGGAACCCTAACCTGTAAACTAGTAGTTTTATGCTATTTACTCCAACTTTGTAGATCTAACACGTTGTTGTGTCTGTCTTTGTCCACTAGACAGTGCCGCTGGTTTTCCGTCAGAAAAGACAACAAAAGTGGATTTTGAAAGAATAAAGTTGTGTGCATCAATCCTATGTCTCTTTAAGAAGTCTCCTATGTTCCTCACGGGTGGGACACGCGACACTTACAAAGTGGAAAGCATGTCTTTCTATGTCTTCAAATTTGTCTTGTGCACCAGGGTCGTTTTTAATTCATTCTCTTCCTTTTGGTCGTTGTTTCTTCATTGGGAAATTCGTGGGGCACTTTGGCAGTCCCACATTTGCATCAAGATTTGAAAATAAAATGCATGAGTTAGGGTTTAATTACTGTACGGGTCCATGCACGCAGTCTGTTCAGTTCCCCTCCCATGTTTTTTTTCATTTCACCTTCAAATTTAAATTCATTATATCTTTTAAATTAAAATTTTAATTTATGTTTCTTTTGCATATCTCTGTTTCTTGCAACCAACACTTTCGAACAAGGCTACTCTTGAATACATTTTAACAAATTTTAAAATTTACAAAGGTCGAATATTAAAACTTGATAGTCTTAATATTTAAGGTGTTAGCAAGTTTTACCAAATTCCATTTGCTTTTAGGTTTAGGGTTTAGTATTTAAAACATGATGAATTTATCCTCCATTTTTATCATGTTTTAATGGTTGAGACTTGATGAGGTTTTCCAAGCAGCTGTTTCCGTTGGGTCTCCACCTTCGGTACAACTAGGCAGATGGAGACAAGGTATGGATAGGGCAGCTGCAACTTTGCAGGATGTTGGGGCCTGTGCCTTGGACTGCGTGCCCTGTGGTGGAGAGCTACGGGATGATTCCATCTAGATTGGATTGGTGTAAATCTCTCTGCAGGGACTGACCGACGAGGGTCCTGTCTGCTTTGGGTTTGGTGAAGATGAGGAACTCCTGTCGCCGCAGCTTGGGATGGCAAATTTGACAATTTTGACCTGGAAACGAAATAAATTCACAGAATGAACTGGGTGCGAAACTATTTCACACCCCTGACCCTTTTGTGTAGCGCCCGCCACGCCGGCGCCACACCCTACGGTGCAGCGCCTACCTCCGGGGCGTTGCACCTCTATCCACCGTGGCAGCCCATGGGCCCGCACCCAGCAGTGCAACGCCTCCGAGCTAGGCGCCGCACGTGTAATGTGCAGCGCCTAGCCGCTAGGCGCTACACGTGTAATGTGCAGCGCCTAGCCGCTAGGCGCTGCACTGTGACTTATCCAGCCACTTGGTTGGGCCCCCCTCCCCCACCCCCCCCCCCCACCACACACTCTCTCACTCTCTCCCCGAGCTTTGCCCCCTCTCCCACTCCCCCCCCTCTCAAATCTTCTTCCAAATCTTGCAAATTTGAAGAATTTGTCCGTGGATTTCGAAGTCAAACCCTCCCTCAAGGTAATAATCTCCGATCCCCTTTTTTTGATCGAAGTAAAGTTCTCCCATTGCTCATTTGTTGGTAGTTTGGGGAAACCCTAGTTTTGTTTGGATCTAGAGATTTGCATGGAGATGTGAGATGTTTGTTTGCCAATTTCTATGATTAGGCTTTGTTAGTATGCTAGGGTTATTCTTATGGGTGTTCTTATGTTGGTGCTAGGGTTAGGTTTAGGGCTAGGGTTATGGTTAGGGTTATGGTTAGGGTTAGGGTTGTTGTTTCATATATATATTAGGGTTTGTATTCGGTGTTAATCCATGGATTAGTACTCATGGAAGCAATGTTACCTTGTGTTCATTGCTTATAGGGATGGGAAGAACATGTGTGTTTGTTCATCATGGGGATAAAGACGCCTTTTTGAAAGGCAATAAAGAACCGGACCCGGATGAGTTTGACATGGTGTTTGATAGTAGTCCTAGCTATGAGGAGCTCTTGCAACAAGTTAGGAAAGATTTGAATTGGATTGACCCTAGTGATATCATTGAGTTGGAGGGAAGGCATAATGTTGGTTTTGGAATGCACATCCGTTGGAAGACAATGCGTGTAAACTCGGAGCAACGTTGGGTTGCATACAAGGAGACGGTGGCCGAATCACTAGACAAGGCTCTTGAGTTATTTGCAACGAAGAAGGTTGATTCAAGTTTGCATTTGGACTTGAACCGGAACCCCTCCCCTTTGGTTGCTAGTAGCCCCCCATCCTTCAAGCGAGATGAAATTGTTGAACCTCTTTTGACCCAAGAAGTGAGGCCAACATTGAGCCCTTATAGAAACAACCAAGATGAATCTTTGCAAGAGGACAATGATGAGTATGCGGACGATGACAATGAAGTTGATCTCCATGACAACAATGTGGGTGATCTCGACAAATATCATTTGCAAGAGACAATGGACCATTCCATCCCTTTTTCCCGTGCATATGCATCGGATGACGATGGTCCCGATGAACAAGTTGATGCGGAGGGGTTCACGGTGAAGGAGGCCGAAGCTTTCGAGAAGGTATTTGGTCGGGATCATCGGACTACATTGTTCAAGGATGTTAGTCTCGCGGATGAAGCCGTGGTAGATGGTGGCCAATGTGTACCTCTTGGGGTTAGGCCAAGCTCTCACCGTGATTTGTTAGACGACAAGAACCGGATTGCTAAAGGTTCTAAGTTCGACAGCTTGTTGGATTTGAAGATGTGGCTCGACAACTACTCGGTTACGCATTATCGTCCACACAAGGTGGTGCACTCGGACGTCAATGTGCGCTACACGGTTGCATGTGCATGTGAAGATGAAAAGGAGGTCCAACTTGGACTTACAAGAGGCCGTGGTGGTGGTAGAGGTCGTGGAAAGGAGGTCCAACAAGGAGTGGCAAGACGCCGTGGCGGTTGTCCGTGGATTGTGCGTGCAAGACCATGGAAAGGAGGTCCTACTTGGCATGTAGTGAGTTGTGTGCCAACTCACATGTGCCAAGGCAAAAGGGTGGATGGAAAGATTGTGTCCGAAGACCACAAACAACTCACGTCCGAGTTCATCGCTTACAGGCTCTCCAACTCAATATCCACACTTCCAACAATGAGCGTCCAACATGTCATTGACCTTGTGAAAGCCATCTTTCATTACAAGGTGAAATACGGCAAGGCATGGAAGGCGAAGCAAGCCGCATTTAAGATGTTGTATGGTACATGGGAGGAAGCATACAACCGAATCCCTAGGTTGTTGTTAGCCATGGCCGCGACAAACCCGGGCATGGTTCATGTGGTCGAGCCTCATGGGCACCAAACAACGGTTCATGAAGGAAGGAAAGTCAGAGTATTTGGCCGTGCTTTTTGGGCGTTCGAGCAATGTGTGAGGGCTTTCGAACATTGTAGGCCAGTCATCGCAATTGATGGCACGTTCTTGACCGGACAATACAAGGGCACCTTGTTGGTTGCGATAGCAAGTGATGCCAATAACCGGGTGTTGCCATTGGCATTTGCTTTGGTTGAGGTGGAAAACAATGACAACTGGGAGTGGTTTCTGCATCTTTTGAGGACGAAGGTGTTACCCGCTCAAAGGGAAATTTGTGTCATATCGGATCGGAATCAAGGAATTCTTAACGCCGTGGAGATTGACATTCCCGGGCATGCTCCGTTGCACCATCGCTAGTGCATGAGGCACTTTTGTTCGAACTTCTATAGGGCATGTGGCCTTAAGGAGTTGGCTGATGATCTTCAAGATTGTTGTCTCGCTTTCTCCGATAAGCGCTTCGCCACTTTGTACAACAAATTGCTCGCACACAAAAAACTTGATCCCGGGGGTCAAGAGTTTCTCAATAGGCACATTCAATACCGGAACAAGTGGGCACGTGCTTTTGATGAAGATGGCCGGAGATACGGTCAAATGACAAGCAATATGGCCGAATGCTTCAATAGGGTGCTCAAAGGTGCACGTGGATTACCCGTGACGGCAATAGTTCAATACACATTTGACAAGATGAATGCGTACTTTGTAAAGTACTCGATGGAAACCGATGCACAGATAGCGGGTGAGAACCCACGGAAGTACAAGTACAAGTTCCCACCCAAAGTTGATGAATGGTTGCTATTTCAATCACGGAAGGCGGACTCAGAAGAAGCTATATTATATGACAATGAAGAGTGGAAGTACGAAGTGAAAGAGCCAGGAGGAACCACAAATGATGGCCGGCAACATGGAGGTCGGGCTTTCAAGGTGTCGTTAACACAATGTGATTGCACTTGCGGGAGGCCATTGTTGCTTCATCTCCCATGCTCACATTTGTATGCCGCCGGCCGCGTTAGGAATGTGGACATCAATCACCCACGCACCGTGAGGGAGTCGGAGTTCTCAATCATGACGGTCAAGAAAACATGGGCTCCCTGCTTTCACCCATACTTTGACCAATCACAATGGCCGGAGTATCATGGAGTTCAACTATGGTCGGATCCGGAGTTGAAGGTTGTTAAACGGGGTAGACGTAAGACAAAGCGTCTTAGAGGCGACATGGACGGATGGGGCCATGGTGGGCGCCGCGAAGCGGGCAACGACCAATTCCAAGAGCCTCGTGAGAGCTCCCGTTGTGGGGAGTGCAAAGGTCATGGCCACAACAAAAGAAAATGTACCAAACCAAGGAAAAGGTCCAAGAAAAATGATGCAAGCACAAGCCAACATGGAGCAACACAAGGGAGCCAACCAAGTGGTAGCCAACCTAGTGGTAGCCAACCTAGTGGTAGCCAACAAGTGCCAAGCCAACCAAGTGGTAGCCAACAAGTGCCAAGGCAACCAAGTGGTAGCCAACAAGTGCCTAGCCAACCAAGTGTTAGCCAACCAAGTGGTAGCCAACAAGTGCCAAGGCAACCAAGTGGTAGCCAACAAGTGCCTAGCCAACCAAGTGTTAGCCAACCTAGTGGTAGCCAACAAGTGCCAAGGCAACCAAGTGGTAGCCAACAAGTGCCTAGCCAACCAAGTGTTAGCCAAAGAGGATCTAGGCAACAAAGAGGTCGGCAACTTGGCCTTACAAGAGGCCGTGGTGGTGGTAGAGGTGGTGGTGGTGGTCTCGGCCGTGGTGGTGGAAGAGCTCGACGTGGTGGTAATGGCCGTGGTGATGGTCTCGGCCTTGGTGATGGTCTTGGACTTGGTGGTGGACTTGGCCGTGGTGATGGACAAGCGCAAGTTCGTTATAGAGGAATGTTTGGATACCTAGATGGACCGTTTCCGTATGTTCCTTACTAACTATAATGTATCATATGCTCTTGTTTTTTCATATGTTCTTCTTTTTCATATGTGCTTCCATTTGTTCTTATTGTCCTTACTAACCATTATGTTCCACTCATTGTAGGTATGGCGGCTTCCCAACCCAACAAACCAACGATGAAGGAGGATGGCGAAGATGAGATGGCCGGATGGTGGGAGAAGGCTGCGAAGAAGCTTAGAGAGTAGGATGCAGCCAAGCTAAAGAAGAAGAAGGAAGAGGAGCTTGAGAAGGAGAGGAAGCGAAAACAGAGTGCGGCAAATGCGATGCGCGCTAGGGAGCAAGCGTTGATGAGGAAAGTTCAGGAGGCACAGAAGAAGCGTCAACAGGATTTTGAAGAAAGAACCATGAAGCTTTGGGCAATTGCAGCTGAAAAAGAAGAGAGGGACAATCAGATATTCATGGAGAGGGTGGTTAAGGAGGCTCACCTCATAAGAAAAAGGGAGGAGGAAGAGGAAGAAGAAGAAGGGAAAGGGGCCTTGCTCTACGCAATAGAGCTATGTCTCCTCTTCGATTTGGTTGTGAAGTACTATGTGCCGTGAACTACTATGTCTCCTCCTCGATTTGGTTGTGTGAACTACTATGTGCGGTGAACTACTATGTCTCCTCCTTGATTTGGTTGTAAGAACTACTATGTGTCGTGAAGTACTATGTGTTATGAACTACTATGTGTCGTGAAGTACTTGGGCGCTGCAATCTACCATGTGGCGCCTAGCTGCTGTGGCTCTCTGGATAGCTAAAAAATTCACTAAGTCCAAGTCCAAGTGCCTCAAATTGTAAAGTACCTTCTGTTCTGACTGCATAGCTACAGACCAGTGCAGCGCCTAGCCAGGAGGCGCCACACTATACAGTGCAGCGCCTGGGGGCCAGGCGCTGCACTGTATAGTGCGGCGCCTCCGTGCTAGGGCGCTGCACAAACACTTAGAGAAATTTTTGCCTGAAACTGGAGGCATACCTTCTGTTGCACTATGGATAGCTACAGACATGTGCAGCGCCTAGCTCGGAGGCGCCACACTCTATAGTGCAGCGCCCGCGGGCTAGGCGTTGCACTGTAGAGTGCGGCGCCTCCATGCTAGGCGCTGCACATGTCTGTAGCTATCCAGCAAGCAACAGAAGTATGGCTAGTTACAGACATGTGCAGCGGCTAGCTTGGAGGCGCCACACTCTATAGTGCAGCGCCTGCGTGCTAGGCGTTGCACTGTAGAGTGCGGCGCCTCCAAGCTAGGCGTTGCACATGTCTGTAGCTATCCAGAAAAGCAACAGAAGTATGGCTAGTTACAGACATATGCAGCGCCTAGCACGGAGGTGCCACACTCTATAGTGCAGCGCCTGCGAGCTAGGCGTTGCACTGTTGAGTGCGGCGCCTCCAGGCTAGGCGCTGCACATGTCTGTAGCTATCCAGAAAAGCAACAGAAGTATGGCTAGTTACAGACATGTGCAGCGGCTAGCTTGGAGGCGCCACACTCTATAGTGCAGCGCCTGCGTGCTAGGCGTTGCACTGTTGAGTGCGGCGCCTCCAGGCTAGGCGCTGCATATGTCTGTAGCTATCCAGAAAGCAACAGAAGTATGGCTAGTTACAGACATATGCAGCGCCTAGCACGGAGGCGCCACACTCTATAGTGCAGCGCTTGCGTGCTAGGCGTTGCACGGTTGAGTGCGGCGCCTCCAGGCTAGGCACTGCATATGTCTGTAGCTATCCAGAAAGCAACAGAAGTATGGCTAGTTACAGACATATGCAGCGCCTAGCACGGAGGCGCCACACTCTACAGTGCAACACCTAGCTCGCAGGCGTTGCACTGTAGAGTGTGGCGCCTCCGTGTTGGGCGCTGCACAAACACTTAGCAATTTTTTTGCCTGAAACTTGAGGCCTACCTACTGTGCCTCCTCCCCCCTCTACTGGGTCTTTTTCAGCCACAGTTCAACAATTAGTATAACAAACGACATCATTGTCGCTCGAAGCTCCAAGTTCACAAAAGGGTTCACAAAAGACATCATTTCTTAGAAAGGACCATCACAATAAGTTCCAGTTTACCATAGAGCTACCACCACTCCAAGTTCAACGACATAAAAGGTACGACCACTCCAAGTTCAACGACATAACAAATCGCACTCGAAGTTCAACATTATAAAAAAACTAAGATGACTAGTGCTTTCCACGCTTGCTGGGTCCTCCCCCCCTCTTGACGCTTATCTTCTTCACCTTCCTAGGAAGAGGAACCCGCTCCGGCTCCGGCTCCGCCTCCGGTTCGACATCGTCATCCAAATAGTCATCCAAAGCCGCCATCCGCGAGGTGCCGACCGTCCTTCTGCCTCTTTGGGTGAAGTCTTCAGGTGTGTACTTGTTGATTCCCCTCCTAGGCTTCAACTCGTATGCGGACCGAGCCCGGTACGTCCCCAAGGTCATATCATCAGCAACCTATGCATCAACAAAAGATATGGAAAGACCGTGTGTGAGGATATAGTTAGCAATGCATCAACAAATGGATATATATCGTCATGACATACCTCTTGGGTGACCACACCCACATCCTCATCCTCGAAAGGTTCACCATGGCTCTGCCCCGAAGCGGGATCTGATGGTGTCGCCGACCTATACCGTTCTGGTGATACATACTCGGGGTCACGACAACCGAAAAGGTTTGATAGCCGCCTTAACTTTTGGCCCTGGCGCTGCAACATGTACAAGTGAATGAGACATGGAACGTACCAACAAATGTTAAGTGCTAGTTTGAAGGAGATGTGAACCTTAATGAATTCTCGAAGTGCACCTTCCCCATCGCTTTTGCCAGCCGGGGTTGTTTCCAGAATAGTCTCGGTCTCGTCAGCTGCTTTCTTGATCTGGGCACGCTATGAACAGAAACGGTATCAAAGTGTTAGGCAAGCGAAGATGTGAAAAGTGCAAATGGAAAAGCAAAAAGGGCTAACCACAAAGTTCATCATTGGAGCTGAAGGGATCACCGAGTTGCCTTTCCTGACTAATGCGTTGTACTGGTGCTGGGCTACCTCATCAAAAACGGTGGGTTCTTCCAGAATCTCCTCAGCATACGCCGGCTGGCATACCTCCACGCGGGTACTTGCAAGAAACCATGCGAGATAGTTGTTGAACGCGATCGGGCAGTGCTCACGAAGCTGGGCTCGTTTTCCAGCCCTTGCTTGCTCCACACTAAGAGCGAGTTGCACGACATACTTCCTGTGATGGCTGGCCCAATCTTTGATCTTCCACTGCTTTTTCCTATCCAACCTGCAAGTTAGAAACAGAATATTAGCATCATCGAAACCGTCGAGAAGCTGCTAAGTGCTCAAGGTTAATTATATCTTACGCGTGTAGCAACTTGTCTGTGTCCTCCCACTCCGGCGGATGTGGCTGGAACAAACCAAACTGGCGGAACACCCGATGTGGCAGGTGAAGCTCAACCGCCCAGTTGCATATCAGTGGGCACCGCATATGCCAGAGATCCCTATCCCTAATGCACATCGGATTAAGCCTGAACTCTATAGGGTTACCAAAACTCTCTCCTTTTCCATACGGCTCCCATTCCACCTGCAAAATGGGATTGAATGCAAAATTGATATCGAGTGAAGATACAAGCATGATAATCACTTATGCAAGGTCGGTTCACCTGCTCAGGCGTGATCGCGTCCAGCTCGCTCTTGTACAACTTGTACATTACCGAGGGATCATCCGTCGTCTCATTTAGCACATCCCACTTGTAAGCCCAAGTGGGGAGCCGTAGTGGTTCGTCTTTATCGTCCCAATCCTCGTACTTCACGGTCTTAGGTCGTCCAACCGGCAAACGCTCCCAGCTCCATATGGAAAGTGCGAGCAGACAACCACCAATACCTCCAGTGTGCCTACAACTGGCATCGTCCAACTGCACATACAAAAGAACATGGTCAAATTTGCCGCAAGAGCGCATTGATAATGTATCAATGAAGTGAAAAGGAAACAACTTCATACCTGTCGATACAAGTAAGCTAGTGTCGCCGAACCCCAACTCCATTTGCTATCGAAGACGGTCAACGCCTTCAGCCACATCCATGGAGCATTCTTGCCTGTGCCATCAGCAAACATTGTCCTCGATATCACGTACGACATGTAGACACGAGCATATGTCTTCACCATGTCCTCATTAGCATCATCGGGGCAATGAGCGAAGTTCGATGATATCCACGTGAAAGTAGCGCCAGCTGTGACTCTTTCCTTCTTCTTATGTTCCCTTTCTGGCTCCCGAGGCTCCGGAGGAACCATACCGATAAGGGCTTGCATCTGCGCGCGCCACCCTTCAGAATCGGTATTCATACATAAAGGATTGCCATCGATAGGAAGACCGGTGATCATAGCAATATCCTGCAGCGTCACGGTCATCTCCCCGGTCCGAAGATGGAAAGTGTGTGTCTCCGGCCTCCAATGATCAATAAGCGCGGTGAGTGCTGCAGCATTGTTGGGTGGCGTCGACCGGCGGACCAACTCAATGAAAGGGAGAAGTCCTGCCTCCCTAACATAAGGTGTGTACCGCTCATCATAGCGCATCCCTCCAAGGCTGATCCCGTGAGACCGAAGCTTCAGAGGTGCAAGCTCCCACAAACAAACAAATCATAACATTACATATGGGGCATTTGTGTTTGAAAAAACATACAAAATTCATAACACCGGCCACTTTCAGTATTACCCGCTGCTGCACCGACATAGCGTACGACCGGTGTTGTTTGTCCCAATGATCATCGAGAAGCCAAACCATCCTAACAATTTCAACAAAGCATTCTTGTCAACACGATTATCTTTTCAATTCAAAAAAACTAAAGTAGGCCTACTACATGCAAGATTAAAAGCATATGTATCCAAAGCATTTTTCTCAATACGAGTATAATTTTAGTACAAATAAACTAAACTAGGCCTACTTCATACAAATAACTTCTCCATAGAAATAACATGTCAATCTATGTATCCAAACTATATAAATAACATGTCAACCTATCTATCCAAACCACATTCTAATCTAACAAGGGTTCCCCAAATCTAATATATGCAAGATTCAAACAAAAGTTGCCCAAATCTAATACATGCAAGATTCAAACAAGGGTTCCCCAAATCTTCAAAATATAATATTTTCTATGGATAGAAAGAAGGGGATCGGAGGAGAGTACCTTCTACGATGGATTGGTGAAGAAATGCACGGACCAAATCGTCGGATCGGAAGGATTTGGGAGAGGGGATTGAGAGGGGGAGTGCAGATGGCCGCCGCCCTGTTTTTCTGTAACTGCCAATGGGGAGGGTGGGGGAGGAGAGGGCTGGCGCGTTTGCAGATAAGTCACAGTGCAGCGCCTCCGAGCTAGGCGCTGCACATTACATGTGTAGCGCCTAGCGGCTAGGCGCTGCACATTACAGGTGCAGCGCCTAGCTCGGAGGCGTTGCACTGCTAGGTGCGGGCCCATGGGCTGCCATGGTGGACAGAGGTGCAACGCCCCGGAGCTAGGCGCTGCACCGTAGGGTGTGGCGCCGGCGTGGTGGGCGCTACACAAAAGGGTCAGGGGTGTGAAATAGTTTCGCACCCAGTTCATTCTGTGAATTTATTTCGTTTCCAGGTCAAAATTGTCAAATTTGCCGCTTGGGATGGATAACCAGGGCATGCAGGTGGGGGCCATGGATACTTTCCAGGTTAGCCTGTCTGGTAGTGGCGAGAGCGCCGAGCGCAGTGCGGTGTGGGATCCAGGGCCATGTGCGACGGTGGACCCACAGGAAGACCGGCCAGGGAGCGCACTGGATCCAAGACCATGCATGTTGGCTCCCACGCATGTTGGACGGGGAAACGACAATGCACCGGATCCGATGCCATGGACATCGGCTCCCATGCATGCGCGGAGGGAAAAGGACAGCACGCCGGATCCGAGGCCATGCATGCCAGCTCCCATGCATGAGGCACAGTACGGAGATTTTCACATGGTTGTGGGGGAGTTTTGTGCGGGAGTTCGCAAGGCTATTTCTCCGATCCTGCAGCGGCCTACGTCTAGAGCTGTTGCCAACCCGAGTCGCCAAGCAAGGAAGAAACAAAGGCTGGATGTAACGCCAAGACGGAGCGCTAGAATTGCCAAACATGCGGCCTCCAAGCAACAATAAGTCACTGGTGCGCGTCGGTCCTAAACAAACGATTTTTTTATCCCTTTCCGCGACGACATTTGGAACCGTCGCCAAGTGAGTGTGATCGATAGGGGGGTCCTTCCCACACGACCCAGAAACCGTCGGGGATATGCCCTCCTGGCACACACGTTCGGCAAAATGAGGTCATGTGCGACCGAAGAGCACTCAAATACGGAAATACATACAGTAGAGCTAAAAAATACAATTATACGGCGAAATTGTTTCCGGTCGCAAGTACATCCCACACAGTTAGTCCTCGCTAAACGTTTCCGTTCGTATGCACATCCCACACAGTCGCTTCAAGGAAAACGTTTCCGTTCACAGGTACATCACACACAATTTTTCCCGTTAAATCATTTGCGTTATTGAATGTATCACACATGGTCCGTAGAAGAAACTGTGTGGCAAAGGTTGTCCATGACACACAGTTTTTATGTGGTAAACGTTTGCGCAAGGTGGCCTAACGCAAACAGTTTTCAAGAGAAAGTCGTGTGTGATTGTTCATTGATCCAACACGGTTTAATCCTAAAAACTGTGTGCGTTGCTTGAGGTCATCGCCCACGGTATTTTTTCAACAACCTTTTGCAATATCAAAACCCAATTAGCAGGCTAATTCGCCATTAGCAGGCTAATTGCCCTATTATTAATAATCCATTTATTAATCTAATTGACATTCATATTAAGCACACAATATATTTCATTTCCATATTAAGGAAGCAGAATTTCATAATTGAAATACATCAGAGTACAACATGATATAGCTTCAGCACTCAGCTACCCCATTACACAACTGCACCAGCAGCAAGTTCCACATGCAACATGTAGAACCTCTCGAAATTAGCATCATAGACGGTATATAGACAGATGCATCTCATCTGGAAAACTGCTGAAGCGGAAGGCGAATATTGAGCCTTCATTCATGTTGAAGGTCTTTGCAACTTTAGGCCAGTGCCTGTGGATGATTGACCGTCCGTCCTTTGTCCTCTTCAGGAACACTTCAATATTGAACTGTGGGTGTTGTATGAAAACCTTTCTCGCCTCCTGACCATAGAGGTGGTTTGAGAGGTAATCATCAGTGAACTGTTTTGGAAAGGGCTAAAAACAAGGATGTGCATAAATATCTTCTCTATATTGGAAATGGGACAAAGGAATAAAAAAAGGCAAGGTATAATAGTTAGTACCATCTTGTAGTGAACTGATGTCTTCTTCATTGTGCAGACAAAGATCTTGTTGTTTTTTGTCGCTAATTTCTTTATCCTAACAATCTTTCTGAGTTTCTTAATTTGACTGATATTCATGGACAACTCATTACCCCATATGCAAAAGGGTAGAACAATGGGTCAAAACCTCTGACATCAGGACCTACATGTGCAAGACCAAATTGTTAAAAACCAAAATATTAGAACGGTTCCTGCAATTGCACAATAATGTGCTATTAGACAACGGACCATGCACGTGCTAACCTCGATTGTAAACCTCAGTGCTTCCCATTGCTTCCCTGCAACACAAATAAGGTAGTTAGTCATCAGGTTAAGTAAGGGTCGCAAGCTATCAGTAAAATATGTTGATGAAAAATAAGCACATTGCAGATTCATCAGATTAATTGAAGCCACACGGAAAACCCATTTACCCAAGCCAAGCATGATTAAGAACTAGGAAATATAGCACTTGTATATGTTTCTCATGTATTAAGTGCAGCCAAATTCGATTTATTCCTCACATGCACAACAATACAAAATTCTACCCCCGATAATTGGACATCGCATTGAAGAATTGAACCAAGCTGTTAACTAAACACCACAACAGATGAACCAAACATTAACTGAGCACCACATTGCACAATATAACATTGAACCAAGCAGTTAACTAAACACCACAACAAATGAACCAAACATTAACTGAGCACCACATTGCACAATATAACATACTCCTAATAAAAGATCAGAGAGTTAACCAAACAGTTAACTACAACCAATTTTAGCAATTGTATTTGTTTCTCATGTATTTACTACAGCCAAATTCAATTTATTCCTCACATGGTATACAATAACAGAATGCACCCACAATTTTGTAAAGATAAATTCGATTTATTTCTCACATGGAAAACAATACAAAATTGCAGCCTGAAGAATTGAACATCATATTTGCAGAATTGAACCAAACAGTTAACTGAAGACGACAACTATAACAAAACAGTTAATAAGTGAGCACCACACAACACGACATATAGAACATATACACTAAAGCAACAGATTGCATGGTGAAATTAGATAGCACAATTCACTAGATTTTGTGAAGGAAAGGCAGAAGCAGCACACGCAACGGGTAAACCGAGCATGCTTAACCGGCGTAGCTAGCAATTGGCAAGGTGCTCCTCCAAGATCTAGGGGTCGGCACGAATGGCAGCCATCGCGACCTCATCCGCGCGTGCGGCCGTGATTTGCTTCTCCGCTGCCAAATGCTCCTTGAGGTCCTGGCTATACTGCGTGCACCATGGCTTAGGCCGGCGCTTATTTGGTGGAGGGGTCGGTGATTTGGGTGGAAGGTGTCACGCTCGCGCCGGCGGTCGGGGCATGTGGGATGTGGAAGGAGGAGGAGGATGGGGGTCGGGTGTGGATTACCTGCCTGAATAGAGGAGGCCGAGCAGCGTGAAGGAGGGTCGCCGGCGAGGGGCGGCGGCGCTGCAAGCAAGGAGTGAAGGTTTCAACTTGGAAAGGAAGGCGGAAAGAGGGGAAATGTGGCTTTTGGTAAGGGGGAGGGGGCGGGGAGGTAGATATTTCCGCGGAAGATAAAAATTTGGAATCGCTTCAGTCAAAAAACTGGCGCGCAAAGTGTCATCAGACACGGTCCCTTATTCAGAACGTGTACGATATGTGGACATCACAAACGATTCAGATAGCTTAACCCGTGTGTGATGAGTTTGAACGTCAAAAGTTTTGGTTCGAATTTCCATGGTTAAAGTGGTCATCCACGTCATTGCATAATTTGGGTACACAAAGGAGACTACAGCACACCCACACTTCTTAATCGAGCAAGTTCAGCAATTAAACAGAGTTAGCTGACCTAAACATTACTCTAACAAATTAAAAACCGGCGCTCTTAATTAAACAAAACAAAGAGTACTACTACGGCTAGTGCTCGTCGATCTCCGCCGCCGCCTCCATGGCCAGCTCGCGCCCGACGGTCTCCTTGGGAAGGGGCTCCATGGCATCCATCGCACCATACTCGGCAAGCATCTCGCCATCCGTGTCCGCCATCTCTTTGGAAAAGGCAGCCACGAGCTGGGCGTGGGCGGACGTGATCTGGGCTTGGACGGGCTCCATCGTCGCAAGGTATGCGGCGGAGGAACAGACGGCTGCTCGAACGCTCTCGGTGATTGCTAGCTCTTCGGCCGTGGGTTGTCGACCGTTGTTAGAGAAGCTTCGTTCAATTTGTGCGGTGACCGCCAGGAGCTGGGCGTGGGCGGCCTCGACATGGTCGTGGGCGGCCTCCATCAGGGCTAAGGGCACCGCTGCGGAACGGACAGCTGATGTGTCGCTCTCGCCAGTTGCTATCCCCGAGGCAGATGTTGCTGCCGCCACCTGAGAAGCAACAGCGGCCGTTTGGGCTGCCTTTGCCGCCCGGTCGCAAATTGCGGCCGCGCTCGTGCACCTTGTTAGCACGCGCATGGCGGTTGCGGCCGCGCTCTCGCTGGAGTGGGCCACCGAAGTTGCCCTCACGACGCGGGTCCACGTGCCCATCTTTCACCGGCGATGATTGAACAGTGAAATGATATTTGGGGAGCGAGCTAGTGTGCTTGAGATGCCGGCTGTGGACTGTAGCCGAGGCACCTTCTCGCGTAAGCCATAGGCGTACTATACACCGACGGTGCTCCAAAATATTTTGTACTACATCTCACACAGTTGCTGATAATAAACTGTGTGCGATCTACTTGATTTTTCATCTTGATTTGAATTACATAATGGGGTCACAGCGGCAATGGACGGTGTTTGAATTGCTAGACCTTTTATCTGGAGTGAACATGCAACTCTATATGTGTCGTAAAAGAAATGGAATTATTCAGGGTTCGTTTGAACATTTTATACATTAAATTGGTTTTCTAGCCATTTCAGGTGAACAATTCAAATTTAAACTACATGCACATGCTCCAGTGCATATAAATTGGTTGAAAAATCAAATCTGTGTCCTTGGGTGCAAGCTTAGGTCCCATGCAAGAAATGAGAATGAATTTCAAACACCAGGGCACCGTTGATTGCCGGCAAAACATTGAGATGCCTGGTTTTTAAATTCTAGTAAATCCAAAACTCGTCTGAAATTCATGAAACTTGGCGTGCTATCATGAAGCGGCATCAACATGTCGTGGTACAAATTTTGTCCCATTTGGGATAGGTTTGGGTATATGCTTCTCACAAACCGGAGGTTCTCACAACAAGCATGATGGTTTTCGGTAGAGAACGTCCCACCTTTGGGGACGAAACGATATCCATTGCCTCTTATTGCTTTTAAATTTTTTTCTCGTGTCAACATAGAACAACAAGAGTGTTGTGTGATATTTTGTAATTTTTCGGGGTTCGTTTGGACTTTTTTATGCATTAACTGAGTTTTCAATGCATTTTATGTGCATAATTCAAATTTGAACTACATGCACATGCTCCAGTGCATATAAATTGGTTGAAAATCAAATATGTGTCCTTGGGTGCATGCTTAGGTCCCATGTAAGAAATGGGAATGAATTTCAAACACCGGGGCACCATTGATTGCCGGCAAAACATTGAGATGCCTGGTTTTTAAATTCTAGTAAATCCAAAACTCGTCTGAAATTCATGAAACTTAGCATGCTATCATGGAGCGGCATCAACATGCCGTGTTACAAATTTTGTCCAATTTGGGGCAGGTTTGGGTATATGCTTCTCACAAACCGGAACTTCTCACAACAAGCATCATGGTTTTTGGTAGGGAACGTCCCACCTTTGGGGACGAAACGATATACATTGCCTCTTATTGCTTTCAAATTTTTTTTCTCGTGTCAACATAGAACCTCAGGAGTGTTGTGTGATTTTTTGTGATTTTTCGGGGTTCGTTTGGACATTTTTATGCATTAACTGAGTTGCCAATGCATTTTATGTGCATAACTCAAATTTGAACTACATGCACATGCTCTAGTGCAGATAAATTGGTTGAAAAATCAAATCTATGTCCTTGGGTGCATGCTTAGGTCCCATGCAAGAAATGGGAATGAATTTCAAACATCGGGGCACCGTTGATTGCCGGCAAAACATTGAGATGCCTGGTTTTTAAATTCTAGTAAATCCAAAACTCGTTTGAAATTCATGAAACTTGGCATGCTATCATGGAGCGGCATCAACATGCCGTGGTACAAATTTTGTCCCATTTGGGGCAGGTTTGGGTATATGCTTCTCACAAACCGGAGCTTCTCACAACAAGCATGATGGTTTTCGGTAGGGAACGTCCCACCTTTGGGGACGAAACAATATCTATTGCCTCTTATTTCTTTTGAAATTGTTTCTCGTGTCAACATAGAACAACAGGAGTGTTGTGTGATTTTTTGTGATTTTTTGGGGTTCGTTTGGACATTTTATGCATTAACTGAGTTTTCAATGATTTTATGTGCATAATTCAAATTTGAACTACATGCACATGCTCCGGTGCATATAAATTGGTTGAAAAATCAAATATGTGACCTTGGGTGCATGCTTAGGTCCCATGCAAGAAATGGGAATGAATTTCAAACACCGGGGCACCGTTGATTGCCGGCAAAACATTGAGATGCCTGGTATTAAATTCTAGTAAATCCAAAACTCGTCTGAAATTCATGAAACTTGGCATGCTATCATGGAGCGGCATCAACATGCCGTGGTACAAATTTTGTCCCATTTGGGGCATGTTTGGGTATATGCTTCTCACAAACCGGAGCTTCTCACAACAAGCATGATGGTTTTTGGTAGGGAACGTCCCACCTTTGGGGACGAAACGATATCCATTGCCTCTTATTGCTTTCAAATTTTTTTCTCGTGTCAACATAGAACAACAGGAGTGTTGTGTGATTTTTCGGGGTTCGTTTGGACATTTTTTTATGCATTAACTGAGTTTTCAATGCATTTTATGTGCATAATTCTAATTTGAACTACATGCACATGCTCCGGTGCATATAAATTGGTTGAAAAATCAAATATGTGTCCTTGGGTGCATGCTTAGGTCCCATGCAAGAAATGGGAATGAATTTCAAACACCGGGGCACCATTGATTGCCGTCAAAACATTGAGATGCCTGATTTTTAAATTCTAGTAAATCCAAAACTCGTCTGAAATTCATGAAACTTGGCATGCTACCATGGAGCGGCATCAACATGCCATGGTACAAATTTTGTCCCATTTGGGGCAGGTTTGGGTATATGCTTCTCACAAACCGGAGCTTCTCACAACAAGCATGATGGTTTTCGGTAGGGAACGTCCCACCTTTGGGGACGAAACGATATCCATTGCCTCTTATTGCTTTCAATTTTTTTTCTCGTGTCGACATAGAACAACAGGAGTGTTGTGTGATTTTTCGGGATTCGTTTGGACATTTTTATGCATTAACTGAGTTTTCAATGCATTTTATGTGCATAATTCAAATTTGAACTACATGCACATGCTCCAGTGCATATAAATTGGTTGAAAAAACAAATATGCGTCCTTGGGTGCATGCTTAGGTCCCATGCAAGAAATGGGAATGATTTTCAAACACCGGGGCACCGTTGATTGCCGGCAAAACATTAAGATGCCTGGTTTTTAAATTCTAGTAAATCCAAAACTCGTCTGAAATTCATGAAACTTGGCATGCTATCATGGAGCGGCATCAACATGCGGTGGTACAAATTTTGTCCCATTTGGGGCAGGTTTGGGTGTATGCTTCTCACAAATCGGAGCTTCTCACAACAAGCATTATGGTTTTCGGTAGGGAACGTCCCATCTTTGTGGACGAAACGATATCCATTGCCTCTTATTGCATCCAATTTTTTTCTCGTGTCAACATAGAGCAACAGGAGTGTTGTGTGAATTTTTGTGATTTTTCGGGGTTCGTTTGGACATTTTTATGCATTAACTGAGTTTTCAATGCATTTATGTGCATAATTCAAATTTGAACTACATGCACATGCTCCAGTGCATATAAACTGGTTGAAAAATCAAATATATGTCCTTGGGTGCATGCTTAGGTCCCATGCAAGAAATGGGAAGAATTTCAAACACCAGGGCATCGTTGATTGCCGGCAAAACATTGAGATGCCTGGTTTTTAAATTCTAGTAAATCCAAAATTCTATTAACCATTCACGTGACGCCACGTGTCTTGGTTTTAATGGCCGTAGGAGGTGCCATGCGGACAGCTGCTTGACCTTGACTGAACGGGAGGCGTGCGAGCGCCGTCCGGTGCGCAGGCTGACCGAGAGGCGTGCAAGCTGTCCTTGAGTGCGCAGGCTCACTGGGAAGCGAGCCCTTTGACTTCCATGGCCGCCCGCCTTGCTCGCATCCTCTCCATTAATGGCGCCCAAGCCGCAGTTTAATTCGCTTTTTAAATATAAAACACTCATCGCCAACGTTTTAGTTAGAACACCCGTATGCAAACCGACAGCTTCCCCCGAAAGCTAAGAGAAAATGCGTCGAGCAGGATTTCTGTAGCTCTTGATCGCAAACGTTTTAGATAGAACACCCGTATGCAAAGTGAGAGCAGCGCAGGATTTGTGCATCCCTTCAAGGCAAATGGTTGTTTTGGATGACCCGTGTGCAACCACGTACAAACAATTTGGTAAGATTTGTCAATCCTTGTAACACTGTGATTTGTCAAAATATGAAGCTAAAAATCACTAGCAGTATCTAATTTTTGCAACTAAAATTCAGTAATTAAGCATAGATATCATTCATAGATTAAGCAGTCGTTCTTAATTTATACAAACAGTTCAACTCGACAGCTGAACCGACCAAACTTTTCCCCAATTGTTGCCAACCACGTACTGAAATAGCTAGTTCAACTATATATACAAGCTAATTTTAAGTACGTTGTACAGTTCCACCACATCTATAGTCAGATGAACTGAACAAAATAGCCCCTAAATACTACTACTACTGCGAAGGGGCTTTGTACTACTTCCGGCTGCCTCTCCTCTGCTGAGCGCGCTCAGTAAGAGGCGGCGGAGGAGGAGCCTACCGACGAGCTGGGCAACCGCAATGCGGTGCCTGCCGCTAATGCAGCTTCAGCGACGCTCGCCTCGAACACCCTCTGCCGCTCCAGACGACCCCTCTCGAAGCGGTGGTTCTCCTCGTAGATCTCCTTATTCCTCGCCTCTGAGGCGGCGTGTGCCGCGGCCACTTCGGCGGTAAGGCTCTTTGCATGCTCGACGAGGCGCTCCTCCTCCTCCCGCAGGAACTCGGTGTAGCGTGATAACCCACAAGTATAGGGGATCGCAACAGTTTTCGAGGGTAGAGTATTCAACCCAAATTTATTGATTCGACACAAGGGGAGCCAAAGAATATTCTCAAGTATTAGCAGTTGAGTTGTCAATTCAACCACACCTGGAAAACTTAATATCGGCAGCAATGTATTTAGTAGCAAAGTAGTATGGAAGTAACGGTAACGGTGGCAAAAGTAACAGTAGCAGCTTTGTAGTAATTGTAATAGTGGCAACGGTAAAGTAACTAAGCAAAGATCAGTATGTGAAAAGCTCGTAGGCATTGGATCAATGATGGATAATTATGTCGGATGCGATTCCTCATGCAACAGTTATAACATAGGGTGACACAGAACTAGCTCCAGTCCATCAATGTAATGTAGGCATGTATTCCGAATATAGTCATACGTGCTTATGAAAAAGAACTTGCATGACATCTTTTGTCCTACCCTCCCGTGGCAGCGGGGTCCTATTGGAAACTAAGCGATATTAAGGCCTCCTTTTAATAGAGTACTGGACCAAAGCATTAACACTTAGTGAATACATTAAATCCTCAAACTACGGTCATCACCGGGAGTGGTCCCGATTATTGTCACTTCGGGGTTACCGGATCATAACACATAGTAGGTGACTATTGACTTGCAGAATAGGATCAAGAACTCACATATATCCATGAAAACATAATAGGTTCACATCTGCAATCATGGCACTCGGGCCCTAGTGACAAGCATTAAGCATAGCAAAGTCATAGCAACATCAATCTCAGAACATGGTGGATACTAGGGATCAAACCCTAACAAAACTAACTCGATTACATGATAAATCTCATCCAACCCATCACCGTCCAGCAAGCCTACGATGGAATTACTCACGCACGGCGGTGAGCATCATGAAATTGGTGATGGAGGAAGGTTGATGATGACGACGGCGACGGATTCCCCTCTCCGGAGCCCCGAACAGACTCCAGATCAGCCCTCCCGAGAGAGATTAGGCTTGGCGGCGGCTCCTTATCGTAAAACGCGATGAATCCTTCTTTCTGACTTTTTTCTCCCCGAACGTGAATATATAGAGTTGGAGTTGAGGTCGATGGAGCTCCAGGGGGCCCACGAGGCAGGGGGCGCGCCCCCCACCCTCGTGGACAGGGTGTGGGCCCCCTGGTGTTGATTCTTTCGCCAGTATTTTTTATATATTCCAAAAATATTCTCCGTGAAGTTTCAGGTCATTCCGAGAACTTCTATTTCTGCACAAAAACACCATGGCAATTCTGCTGAAAACAGCATCAGTCCGGGTTAGTTCCATTCAAATCATGTAAGTTAGAGTCCAAAACAAGGGCAAAAGTGTTTGGAAAAGTAGATACGATGGAGACGTATCAACTCCCCCAAGCTTAAACCTTTGCTTGTCCTCAAGCAATTCAGTTGATAAACTGAAAGTGATAAAGAAAAACTTTTACAAACTCTGTTAGCTCTTGTTGTTGTAAATACGTAAAGCCAGCATTCAAGTTTCAGCAAACGTTATGAACTAAACATATTCACAATAACACTTAAGTCTCATGTTTACTCATATCAATGGCATAATCAACTAGCGAGCAATAATAATAAATCTCGGATGACAACACTTTCTCAAAACAATCATAATATGATATAACAAGATGGTATCTCGCTAGCCCTTTCTGAGACCGTAAAACATAAATGCAGAGCACCTCTGAAGATCAAGGACTGACTAAACATTGTAATTCATGGTAAAAGAGATCCAGTCATACTCAATGCAAACTAACAGTAATGCATGGAAATGACAGCAGTGCTCTCCAACTGGTGTTTTTTAATAAGAGGGTGATGACTCAACATAAAAGTAAATAGATAGGCCCTTCGCAGAGGGAAGCAGGAATTTGTAGAGGTGCCAGAGAATTCATACTTTCCTCCACACCTTCCTTGCTTGCTGAGGTAAGAGCTAAGGGCATCTCCAATGCCGACCTGTAAATTTTCTCCCGCATCCATCTGCGGATAGGGGACCAGTCTATGGATACGGATGCGGGGGACGGTCATCCACTGGATGAAATTCATGCAAACACTCCGGATATTCATATAAATCGGACGAGATTCATACAAACATGTCAGATTTTCATTACATTTTAAACATTTAGAATAAAAAAACCGACCTTAAACCTATCCTACTGTGGCGGCCGGTCGGCGTCCACTTACTTTCTATTCCGCGCCGGCGATCACGTCCTTCATCTGTTGTCTCCATGGCCGACAGCGGTAAGACCCGTGAAGTGAAAGTGCGGTCTCCGACGAGCAAGAGTGGAACACGGAAGATGGACCGACCCACATGGGACACAAGGCCTTGCCGTCTCCCGTGCCCTACTCATCCTCAGAAGAGTTCGCGGCCTGTCCGTCGTCGGTGGATGTGAGGTTCACGATGAAAACGGTGGCGCCGGCTCTGTCACCGTCCAACGAGCTGCCCGATAGTTCGTCGGCGGTGCGTAAGAGGTGTAACTGGCGTTGTTCTCCTCCGCGATTGCCTGCAGCTGCCTCCACGGACACCGCTTCCTGGCGAGCGGCGCCTTGAGCGGCGGCGTGAGCGCGGATGGCCTCGTAGATCGCACGCTGCTCCGCAACGAAGTTGGGGTTCACCGCAGCGATGGCTGTCGCGGCCTCCTTGCTCGCGTGCTCGCCGTTGATCTAGCGTTGGGCCAGCCGATGCTGCTCTAGGATGAACCGGTCATGCCGCCGTTCCTCCTGCGCCTGTTGGAACGCCGACATAGGCGCCAACGTAGGCTGCTCCTCTGCCATGTCGGCGTTGTAGTGTGCCTGCGCCTTCTCCGTGGTGAATCCGGCATGCATAGGTGCAGGCTCCGGTGCGGTGTCGTTGGAGCCCGTCTCCATCATGGGGCCATCCTCGTCGGAGGAGGCCTCGGACGAGCTGGCCGGCATGCCGGCCTTGATCCGTCTAGCACGGCGACTCTGCCAGGCGGCCGTAAGGGTGGCCACCTCGTGCTTCATCTCCGTTGAAAGGCTCTCCCACAGAGCGTTGCCGCCTGCAGTCATGGCAGATGTGGTGCAAGGGAAGAGGATGTGGAGTGGCTTGTGTTGTGGTGTGGAGTAAATCGGGTGTGGCCGCCTTTAAATAGTGGATTCTGGTGAGGCCAGGCGTCCAGGTGAGTCAATACGCAGCACCGGAGTGAGTTTCTCAGCTGGCAAGCCTGCTTAATGGCGGCATACGGACGGACATGGCATTGAATGGGTGAGATAGATATTCGTTCCATCCCATACAGTAACGCATCTCCGGTATTGAATAGGTGCGGACACCGCGGACGCGTCGCATGCGGCGCCCACGTCCGGCGCGCCACTTCAATGCCGGTGCTAGTAAGTGGTCGCATCCGCTCCATAGCTAGCTCAATGGGGAGTGGCCACTCTACAGCGGCATGAATGCGGACAGCTGGCGCCGGGCAGGAACACACGTGGGCGAGGGAGGACGGTTTTGGGTGGGCCAAGGTGGTCAGAAGCGGGCGTAGCTGCTGTACGGACGCCCGCAAAGCCCCACATGCTTGTCTCCGGTTTATGGGAGAAAGTGCATTCGGACTGCCTTGCGGACCGATGCAGGACCGCGTTGGATGATACAATATGTTCGGACCGTGCAGTCCGGACGGTTGAGAGTGATTTGAGGGTCAGCTTTGAAAATGCCCTAAGGGCATCTCCAAAGCGGACCTTCAAACCTCTTGCAAGCATCCGGACAGCTCGATCAGTTTGCCACCCAACGCAGTCCTGCATCCATCCGCGGGCCGGTCCAGACATCCGTTTTTTGCAAACTAGAACCAAACAAAAGGGACTTCGCAGGAGTCCGGACATCCACACGACGAACCAAAAATGGCGGAAGGCCTACTAAAATGGCGAAAGCTAGATGGATCTCTTTTCTTCTTTTTTTTTCCAAATACATACATACATATACACTGATTTGGAATAATAATAGTAATGTGCAATTGTATACGCATATGTTTGGCTGGCGGAGGCACTACTGCCGTGCTAGCGATTTGGGAGAATGTTGTTCTTTGATGCGGATTTGAGGTATAGAGTTGAAGTGTTAGAAGGGACAGAGAGGGATTGACGGAATATGATGGATGTATTATTGAGCCTTGAGGGCGAGTATATATTAAGTACACGACTTGGAGGGCAAGAAGCCTCTCCTGAAGATAAGGTAGGAGATGGATTACATCCCCCCCCCCCCCCCCCCCCCCCGCGCGGCAGTCGTAGCGGCAGCGTCGCAGACAACAGCAGCATCACGGACGGTCAGACTGTCTAGAACTGCACGCTCTAGGCAATGCAACCAAAACACCGATCTGATGGAAGAGACTAGGCAATACATTTATACGTCAACACCCCCCTCACGTGTGGCTCCCTCAGGCCTAAACGTGGACCGAAAGTGGGCTGCAATTTAATTGCGCCAGTCAGATACCATGTTAGAAGGGATAGAGAGGGATTGACGAAATATGATGGATGTATTACTGAGCTTTGATGACGAGTATATATTGAGTACACAACTTGGAGGGCTAGAAGTCTTCTGAAGATAAAGTAGGAGACGGATTACAAATTCTAAACTATCAAATTCATGTAACTCAAATATATCTCTAACATGAAGGACACCGGTCCGGATCAATTTTTGAACAAATACCGTGTCTGCTTGCGAGTCCATGTTGAAGATGCCCTAACTGCTGAGAGTGATGCAGTGAGGTACACAGTCAAATTAGTTGAGGGCCAATATATGGAACGAGTCACAGTACATACACAGGTAAGCAGCAAGGTCGTAGTAACATGATGCTACTGATAAGTAGGGCATTTTGGAGACCGAGCTTCATGAAGCCTTTAATTTTGAAAAAATCAAAATTCATAAATTTTGGTTTTAAAAAATTCTGAAAAAAATACACATGTATGCAAGGATGTAAAGTGTATGTGTGAAAATTTTCAGGATGAAATACCTTGAATGTTGCACACAAAAAATAAAAATCATGGACTTTAAAGATGAACAGTACATATGCTAAAAAGCCCAAGATTTGTCTTTTCTGTGTAGCTCACGTTTTAATGTATTTTGACCTAAAAATTTGCACACATGTACATTATGTATCTAGCTATATGTGTATTTATTTTCAGAATTTTTTGAAACTTAAAAGTTTGAATTTTAAAGTTTTCAAATAAAGACCTTCATAGAGCTCGGTCTCCGTTTGGCATTTTCGGCTACTGATCAACTAATTAATTACATACTTAAACATGGCTATGACGAGAGACAGCTCCAATTTCCAGTTCATTAATCTACACACACACTCTCGAGCTCTTCTCGTGCGTTGAAAAGAATTTTTAGACGTGTCGCAACAGCTCGGCATTTTGACAGCGTGGAAAGAAGAATGATGGTCGAGTTGACGAGGAAACAATGCATGGAGGAAGTTGACTCATAGCTACGGGAAGGATTAACGCATGCCCGGAGCTGAAAGCGCCGGAGCGATGTGAACGCACGCCCTTGCTCGCTCTCCTCCTTGATACTTTGCTCCGGCGGTCGTTATCATTTGCAGGTTTCCTTTTGGTCTAAAGATGCCTGCATGCGTGCGTGCTGACTATTCTCGACGTTGATAGAAAAATATGCACAGATTTTCTTTCGAAATTATCAGGGCTTGCATACTCCCTTTGGTATATAGAAGGATTGATGTTTTAAAATATGTCATGAGTCAAATTAACAAAATCCATGATTTTCAAATCTACACATATGATTTTTCAAATCAACGGTCAAAATATCTAAAATCATAAGCATAGATATTCTTGAGGAATACTATTTAAAATTTGAGTATATGGCTCTGTGCATATAGATACTAGTGCTCAAAGTAAGGTCTTAAAGATATTGTCAATATGTACAAATCACACTTTTAGTTCCATGTATTGAAGTGAGTAAGCTAGATCGGTTCCCAAAGAATCATATGACTTGCACCACGATCGACTTTGTTTTATGATCTGTTGCGTGTGGTTAAACTTTTTACTTGTCGAAGGAATGAATATATCTAGACGTATTTTAGTTCTAGATATATTCGTTTTTATTTATTTTCACAACAAGTAATTCCAAACGGAGGAAGTATTTCACAAGTGTCCATCTTATAAAGATTAAAGATAATGTGTTTCTTGTGGGAGCGTTGCCTCTAAGCCATGGCCAAATATACAATGACCTCATCAGAAATAAGGACCCAATGCGTTTACATACATAAATGCAATACTTAAATATATCTAGTATCTAGTATATCTAAATAGCTAATTCTCATTACTAAATTCCTCTTAGCATAAGTGCTTTCACATCGCCTTAATTCTTTGTAGCCATCCAATCAAAATCGTGTGATATATGCACTACAGTTACACTTCTTGCATTAATATATCCCTGCAAACCATGCCACTTCATTAAGTCATGCATGTCTTTTTTTCTGGGGAATCAAGTGATACATGTTAGTCACAATTTTTTCTTGACCTATTTTCCCCGGTTGTGGCAAATTTTATCTTCTTTTTCATTCATTTTAAGCTCCGAGTGAGCTTGTACTAGACTACAGTCCTTTTGGATATTTCTTTAATAATATGGCTACATGCATCGTTCTGATGCAGAGGACAGGGGCAATCCTCCTTTTCCAAAAAAATGTTGGTCACAATTTATTTTTTTGCGTTAATTTTTGTGTGGTTAGGAATGATATATGTGTTGGACCCTTAGAGCAACAATATATAGTTTATGCTTCACATTTTTTGTTAAAAGATGGTGTCAGATTATCTTGGGTCCAAAAGGTTTCTCTTTTTATACATCATCTTGTCACATACTTTTATGTTTTATTGTTTTTATTGTTACATTTTGTTAACTAAGAATACTCTTACATTTGTATTTTTATTATTTTTACTTGTTTTAACAACTTATTGATACATTTATTTTAGCACGGTTCCTGTGGCAACGTGTCTGGTATCATCATGTTCATTTTACAAAGCGGAACACCAAACACAAAGCTATTGTCAAATGGGTTAAGTTAGGAGATGAAAATACAAAAATAATATAAAGGCCACCATTAAATACAGAAGAAATCATATTGCAACATTACATGATGAATCAGTCAGGAAATTAATGGCTATCAAGCCAAAGTTGTTATATTGTGGAGATCATTAAAAGAAAGACTCGGTACTTCAGTGACTAAAAGTGATTTGTTGATCCTATCTCTCTTCTGCAAAGATGTGAGAACCTGCGAGCTCTTGAAGTTCATTTCACAAAAGAAGAAAATGATTGAGTGATTAGGCTTCTACATTTAGATAAAGCGCCTTGCCCAGATGACTAATGGGGCCTTCATCAAAGCTTTCTAGGATATACTTTCAAAAGGCATGTATATGCTTATTCAGTATTTTTATAATGGCTCGGTGAATTTGCAAAGTGTCATTTCCTCTTTCATTACTCTCATCCCCAAAGTAGATGCTCTAATGCTTCCAAGTGACTTTAGACCAATCTCATGGCTTAACTGCGCTATCAAGATCATAACCAAGCTCTTAGCCAACATATTGCAAAAATAAATCAGGTCAAATGATTTCTCAAAAGAATAATCATCTCGTGGTTCGAGTGATGACACTGATGTAAACATTCAAGTGCCCATGCCAACTAGTCTTGTTTGGATCTTGATTGGATAAAACCATATTGATTGATGTGAACGAGGTGAAGAATAACTTTCTGCAATATGAATGAGATGAAGAATAACCATATTGATTGAAGCTCTTAGCCAACATTTTTGGTCAGAAATGGATTGGATGGATGTAAATGTTTTTGGGGGCAGGAACCAGATCAATGCTTCTTAATGGTATTTAGGGGAAATATTTTCACCATAAAAGGGTGATACAAGGAGATCCTCCCCCTATCTTTGTTTTGGCAACTGATTTCCTGCAATCAATTCAGAAAGAAGCCATGAACAACCACCTCGTTCAAGAACCTCCAGAGGCGGACCACGAAAAAAATTTAAGGTGGGGCGAAGTCTCACTAAGATTTTTCAGGAAAATTGAGAAATCACCTCCTCCCCTCTCCTTTGGATTTCCTACTGCCTTCTCTTCCTTTCCATCTTCAGGCAATCTGGCCGTGACTGCGCCGGCCGGACTCAGAAGTGGCCGGACGGCCGGATGGCCGGACTGCTGTTGCTGCTGCTAGGCGCCTAGGCCCTGGCTGGAGACGCCGCTTGCTGCCGTGGTGCCGCCGCCCTCTAGCGCCCCCGACTGCGCCGCCGTTGCCTGCCCTGCCACTGGCTGCCCCGCCGTCACTCGCCGTTGCCTGCCCGCCCACTCCTGGAGACCTGGCCAGCCGCCGCCGCCGCTGGCAGCGCTAGCTTAGGGATTAGGGTTGGCGTCGTGGGGAGAGAACAGAGTGGTCGAGTGTGTTGCGTCTCTGCTCGCTCGCGTGGACGCTCGAACCTGCTGGCTGCCTCGCGCGGACGCTCGAACCTGGCTGGGTGTTGGCCCATCTTGCCGCTCGCCAGAAGTGTCGCTCGCTGCGTCGGGCCGTCGGCCCATCACGTATTGGCAACGACGAGGCAGCCTATTCTGCTAGCGACTGATGCATACTAGTTATAAATTTTTTTTGCTCAAAATTAAGGTATGGCATGCGCCATACCCTGCCAACCGGGGAGGTCCGCCAGTGAGAACCTCTACATGTTGCATTACATTATAGCGAAACATATTCGGATAGGGATATGTGCACTACTTTGGGCGATATGGAACACTAGAAATGATTTGATTTCATTTTCTGGTGAGAATTACATTTGTTTATGTTCATGTCTTTATAAATGGCATGGTATGCAATATATACTCATGGATGTACTTTTTTTATATATATCCATTGGACTCATTGTACCTAGGTTGCACTAGGACTGCCAAAATATCAGTGGTGATCCTGGGAAATAGTTTGGAAGGCCATATAGCCTATACTAGCATAGCCCGCGCGGCGTGTCGCCGCGCCTATTGATACATTATATGAAAAACAATATTGCACTTTATATATAATTATTTCATTAATTATTCAGTTTTTGCTTGCTCACTTTATTTTTAATGTTAATATTTTTTTCATGTTATGGTGTACGGATCCTGTAATATTGATTGAACGAAAAGAGTTCACAAAGGGCAGATTCTTCGGTAGGTCATAGCATCCTTGTTCAAGTGCTCGCTTGATGTGTGCCAGTGATGAAATTGGTACTTTATGTTGAAATTGCATATGTGGTAAAAGGAAGACTCATGTGTACATGTTAAATTCAATTTGGAGTCACTTCCGTGGAATGAGACAACCAGTACTAACAGAACTTAACTTCCACTGTTTTTCACACCATGAAACCAACGGTTGCTCCTTAAATATGTGAAGCATCAAGCTAGTTATGCATCTCCTCTATTATTCAGGGAGAAGACAACAGAAAATAAACCTTCCCTGGATGGTGTGATATATATCCTGAGAAAGCAGATTCTTCCAAACAAGTAGGCATGTCTCAAAAAATATGGCAAGAACAACTTCCAAATACTCTGGTACTTTCTTTTCAAACTCACCAAACCTCTGGTACTTGACTGTATAGACCATTGGCATGAGTTGCAATTAAAGGCACATTTCCATCATTTTCTTGAAAATGTGACTGGTTGTACTGGGCATGGAGAAGGGATGATCAAATAACACAAGGCTGGATAATACAATAGCATCATTGTAATGTGAAGAAATTAACTGGGAATTAACATAAGTATCTAGCCTTGTCCTCCCTCCGTAGCTTTTCGTAATGCGTTCTTAGAGTCCATGACAGTGTCGAAAAACATCGTATACGTTATAGAGGAAGTACAATCGATGTTAAGCAAGACAGTCTGCTATGTGACCTCGAAAAATAAACGTAAGTCAGAGAAAGGCCATGCAGTGCAAGTACTGTTACATACAAAAATCAACATGAGCTACAATATAAAGAATATTTCCTTCACTTTCAAGGAAGTGTCACTAACTGTATATATGCAGTATAGTAAAAAGACCTAATTAATATGCAGTTTCCATACAACAGAGTTGCATTGTACCGATATCCAGGAAGTGTCACCAACTTTCAAGGAACATTTTGTTCAAAGTAAAGTTGCATTGTATCAATAACCAGGCTCTCTCCCACATATGATACAAATGGATTCGTTGTCATATTGCTTGAATACCTGTTATTCTTGAACAATAAGGAAATTTTAGCTAAGCAGCATTTGTGAAGATGTATAAATTGGATAACACCATCTAGTGTGAGACCATCACCTAACTTTAGCTAGCTTATTAGATAACCATGTATGGAACTATAAAAACATGAATCATGCAAAAATAAAGCTCGTGCTTTTACAAGCTACAATGTAGTACCGCATGATTAACCCTACAAACCAAAACATGATACGATCTGTAAGAACTCCATTTACTTAGATTAAATAAAAATTTAATTAGCAGATTTACATAGCATAAAGATTCGCATCGAAGATGTACATGCGGGATTGCATTTGTCCTTGTAGACTTGGAGTATCCATTTTGATCCATGCTTAGATGATGTTGTTGTGTTGGCGCTCATAAAAGGCTCACGGCTTGTAGCAGCACATGGTTTGGCATGGGGACGACTGCTGGTGCTCATATCAAGCAAGGCAAGTAAGAATAAAAAAAGGATGTTTAACTAATGCACAGATGCTCGTACAAATGCAAGATAACACTGTTGAGATTTGTTTACACAATGGTATCCATCGACCATCGTCATAGTGTTGTATGGTACCAGTATGGCAAGTCATTTTCTCCTGCCGTCTGGTCTGCACTATGCCAGAAATTACACAGCAAGATCAACTGCATTTGCCGGAATTTATAATGCAAGATAGACTAAATTTCAGCTATCAGTCTGCACCATGCTATAATTTATACAACAAGATTGACTAGATTTCATCTACCAAGTTATTAGCTTAACATCCAACTACACATTACGACAGCATGCAATAAGACTTAGTTTTGCTTAGCATGCTCACTATATGATATCAACAGCCCAAAACTAAAGCTTTGTTGCCCTCCTTTTCTTCAAGATCTCAAATTATGGGTTTAAGATGGTAACAACCAACCATACACCGGTCAATGAAATGAGCCATAACAAAGAAGCTTGCTGGTCATAATTCGCAATGATCCCTATCATTTAAACACAATTTGGATGAGAAAATAGAAGAAAATTATAGAGCTGAGGAAACCCTCGACGGAAAGGGAAAGTTAGATTCTGCAAATAGGAATCAAGCCAAGCTAACTGAACATGCGAACAGATGAATTTCATTGATTTTCAGTGCTACTATTGATGGCAAAAGAAAAAATGCCAGTCAGCAGAGACAGTACATGTAGTATTGAAGAGAAATATAAATAATCTAAAAACCTATAATCAATCTTCATTTTGGTCCTTTACAAATGCAGAGAAAATATATCCTATCATGTCACACATGCTATAGTTGTCAGAAAACCCGACTCGGAAAACACACTCCTATATATAAACGGGAACAACAAGTAAATAGTTATAATCCGTAGTGGATGAATGCAAAACAGATACATGTATTGCAAGGTGCATCGGTACTTAAAATAATCATCTTGCGTGTATTTGTTACCTGAGAGCTTCTGTAGTTTCTCACAAAGGCAACCAACATCCATTGCTCACACATTATTGCAGCGTCTTCCATCCTAGTAGGACTCACCGAAGATCACACAGTGGAAGAGAGAATCAAGGGTAAGGGCGAGGTTGAAATATCAACACCAAAAGATCACTGACGGAAAGGGGTAAGCCAAAAGCAACTCCCCCTCCCTCGTGTCGCCCCGCTCGGGCGACCCGAGGGGCGAAACCCTACCCCCGCCGCCTCCCTCCCCTGCTCGCCCTCCCCTCGCCGCCGCCGGAGACTGCTGACGCCGAGCTAGCCTGGCGCGCCATCGATGAAGGTGGCGGCGGGGCCCTCGCCGCCTCGCCTCGTCCGTGGGGGGCCTCTGGATCTGGGGCGGCGGCCCCGGCTGGTGAGGCGTCGCCGGCTTCGGCATCCGGTGGCGCGGGCGCAGGTCGGCGGTTCTCGGCCGTGTGGACGGCAAGATCCCCGAATAATGCGGGCCAGCGCGCGGCGGCTGCGTTTGCTCCGGCTGCATCAGATCTGGCCGCCCCCACTGCCCTTCTTCTCCAGCAAGCTCCTCCCCTCCTCAGATCCGGCCAGCCTCGTCGCGGGGCCTCGGTCTGCTCGGGTGGGAGTGGGTGTCAGGATGTAGGACCGGGGGAAACCCCAGCCAGCCTTGCCGGCGGCGGCGCCCGCGGGCGCCGCGCACCTTCCCGGAGGCGCCGTTCAGGTCTTGCTCCCCATCCCCCTCCCCTTTGTCTCCCGGGAGAAATCCTCAATTTTGTTGGGCAGCGGCGACGCCCTTGGCGCCGTAACCTTCTTGAAGGCGCTGTTTTGGGAACAAAGATGGGTTGTGGGCTTCGTTGTGGTCTGGGTGGAGTGTGTCGGCGGCGGCAGCGTGCGTCCAGCGGTGGCGGTGTCTTCCTTGGTGCTGGGTCAAGTTCTTATGGTGCTCTTCGCCGGGCTGTAGTTTATTCCTCCGGTGCCCTTGGATCTTCCAGGACGGGAGGGGATAGGGTTCCCCTCCTACGGTGGCTGCACTTCAGCTCGTCGAGCGAGCCGAAGCTCCCAATTTGGTCTTGGCCCTCGCTGTTGCCCAATTGTGCATTCTGACCGCTCGCCCTCTTCCAAGTCAGAACTTTGGCATATGGTGTTGCTCTGCTCTAGGTGAGTCATCGTCGGCATGTCGGGAACGCCTGGTTCCGCCCAAGTGGTTTCTTCGAGGCCATCCATCTAGGCTCTAGGGTGAGCATGTCCATCGCTCAACGGTGCGGCGCCTTCGAGCCAGGCGAGGAGGCAGGGGCCTTCTTTGACGATGGATCTGGATGGATGTGTCTTTCTTCAAGCCCAGGTTTTGGCAACGGCGTGCCTTGCATCATCGTCGGTGCACTCTCCTGACCAGGATTTCGCTTTCGCCTAGGTTTTCGGCGTGCAAGAGGATAGTGGCATCTCCAAGCTATATGCTTTACGCCAATCTTTCTAACTAGCTTGTAGTATGTGCCTTGTGAGCTGTTCCTTGGTGCCCCTGTATCTTTGTTGTATGTTTTCTTTGCTTTAGTTGGTGAGTGGTATATTTGGAGTTGTAATCCTGGCCGGTTGATGGCTTTGTTAATTCAAAGCCGGGCTTTTCTTGAGCCTTCGTTCTAAAAAAAAGATCACTGACAGTATGTTACTAACTGAAATAAAAAAGCATTGAGAAAAAAGTGCGATCAGTTAGCTACTCATTTGAGCTGCCATGTCCTATGTATGTCCTTAAACCTGCACAATGGATGATGAGAGAGAACCGTTGTTCAGCAGCTGTATTAACACGTGCAAATCAGGAAGGACTGACATAAATTTTCAGTGAGAAATGAAATCCCTTGTAGCGTAACTGAAACCATCTCCACAATGGAGGTACGTCCTCCATAACTCCATGATCGGTCCGGAAGCCACAGCTGATTCAACATCATCAACTCAGTGGATCTGCACGGGAATAGCAGAGACGCGTCCTGTACCATGTGCCAGAGCTGCAGGTCGAGGCTGCCGGAGCAGGACTGTGCGGCAGCCTGGGAGACGCCGTCAACCCTGGGGCTGCTGCAGGTGGCCGATGGCTGTGAAGGGGCTGGAAACCGTGAGACAACATCGAAGCGCTCGCGAGAGGGGATGAGGGGGGAGGAGACATACCTGCTTGAGATGGCGGGAACCACTGGGCCACTTTTTCGTCATGGATTTGGTTGCCATCACGCCATATAGATTGGATCCGGCCGCCGTGCCGTGGTTGGAGTAGCTGGCTGGAGGAGGGTGGAGCAGCCGGGCCGGAAGGACGTGCGGCACCAGTTTGGTTGCGCACATGGGAGATGGAGGGACGGCGTGAGGTAAGACGGGGGCCAGCGCGGCCGTGGGGACGGGGGCTCCGGGAGGTGGCCGAGATGATGGTCGTGGGCGCAGCCGCGAGGTGGGCGAGGAAGACGAGCGTTGATTGAGGGACTCGATCGGAGGGGGTCCAATCTCCTCAGGCGTCACCACCTGACGTGCGGCATCATCCTCAACACGGAAACGCTGACCAAAGAGCACACCGATGAGAAAGAACAGCAGATTCTGGAACCAACGAACAAAGCGGTAGCGACAACACCATGTAGATGGGAGAAACTCCAGAAAACGCGCGAAAAGCGGTACCGATAAGAAAGGATAGCAAGCTCTGGAGCCTATGGTCAGTCAAAGCGGCAGCGACAGCAACGTCTGAATGCAACGATCGAAGCCGCACTGCTGTCTACGGAAGGAAGACGACACCGCATAACAGATAGACACCGAGCAAAAAACACTAAACGAGCCAACGCAAGCCCTACACACGTTCAAAAAATTTGAAACTGAAACTTAGATACACCACGCAGTCGTACACGGTAATTTCCCAAAAAAATACACGTGCCATGTACCGGATTACCAGAGGGTCACTTTCAGCCAAGTGGTTAAATCTCAAGGCGAAAACATCCCCAGATATAGGGGTTTGGGTATTTGCATCCATCTCCACTTAAATCACCATGTGATGTGGTAAATAATTTAGGTAATCCACTTCCTTATTGGCCAAAGATGGTCAGCTCATCGGAAGCCTCGTTGCACTTAGCAAGCACCTGAGAACCATCCTTACAGAGGATGTTCCGGGCTGAGTAGTAGTGTCACTACAACAAAATAATCGCGTAGGGTCACTTTTTTTTACGCTATTTATATTCGTCTCTATGGCAAGGACACTAACATGCTAAAGACGCTTCCTGAGACGTTTACATAAGCATCCCAATCTTATTTTTAGAATGATGCATTTATACAATAAATTTATATTCTTAATTAACTTAGAGGCGATTTGTGAGACGATTTGTTAAGCCCGCGAGATATTTGGCGCTCGCAAATTCATTATTTTACCGCTTAAAGACTTCCCGCGGCTTTTCGTATTTTATTTTGCTAGTAAGATACTCCGTGTAATCCTCCCACACCCCGTCTTTCCAGTTTCCACCTCCCACAGAAATCCCAATCTGCGCCGCCACCAAAGCCTATCCCCCGCGGCAGTTCTCGGCCCGGCTCTGCCCTCCGGCGCCAACTCCACCCTCGGCCGGCGACTTCCCATTCTCCTATGTCGGCATCCTCGCTGGTCGGAGCCCCGCCAGCCGTCGGCGTACTCCCCGTTGCCACGTCGCGCCCCTCCCAACTCTCATCGCCACAGCGTCCCGCAAGATGGGATCCGCCATGTCAAGAAGGTGCTCCCTCGAATCCCATCTCTTCTACAGTTTTTAAATTAAATCAATCAACGCAGCTCCTTAGTTGACACATCCCACGCCTCTATCAATCACAGAACTGATCCTGATGCATCAGATCTCATGAAGTAAATCTCGATGGTGGTGTGTCCTGCAGCTTGACAATTTTTTTTATTTTGCATCTCACTCTGCAACTTACTAATTTCGTTTGTTCCTTTTTAGGGGGAGAAGGAGCGAATACATTAATCAGGTGCAGGTTCGAATGACTGGCCATTAAGTAGACTACTTTTACTCTCTGTGGGAGAGTTCCAGTTTAAGTTGCAATTCCAACATGATTTGTACGTTCATTGTTTGATGATGTATAGTTTTAGCTTCCAGAAACTAGCATCACTTTCGCCTAGTACTTACGAAGCAAAAATGACATATCTATGTGGGTTTTTACTTTATAGGTTCTGGCTTCACATGACTTCGTGAGACTGACAAGGCATATTTTTTGGTCCACCACTAATGGCTAGTGCGATTATTTTCATGGATTTTTGCTTACTTTAGCTCGGTAGATGCTCAGTATTTGTCTTACTTGTACCATTTTGGGAAGTGTTTATTGCATCTTAATTAGGCATGAGTAAGATCAGAACAAGCCAAGTTATGTACAATTTGAAAAAGATCCAAACTAGATATAGTTTTCCGCTCAGTTTGATCCAGTACACCTGGAAAGGCAAATTGTGGTTCGCCAACCTATCTGATATAGCCTTGAAACATTCTGATTTTACACAAGTCAGCTAGGGCATAGGGAAATGCATGTTAGTATCTGACAATGGAGGATGCGACTCACTGTTGAGTCAACAAATTGACCAGATCAACGCCCTGTTACACACAGCTGCCCTATACCTAACCCCTGAAAGAAACAAAAAAAAGTTGTATCCCTCTCCCCAGATACGGCGCATCCATGGCTCCTGACGGGGATAACTTCCGACATTGATACTTCCATGACATCTGGGTGATGCCGCTCGCTACCAACCAAAGTCCCCCTGCCCCCATCGGAAGATGCAGCCGATACCACTACCTTGCAGCCATAGATTGATTCCTTCCTGCGCTGGCAGGCTAGATGTTGAAGGAGGTAGCGGAGGTGCAGCCGTGTGTCCATCCTCTCCTATGGAAGGCACCTGGTACAGTGGTACCCCATGATCCTCCTTCCAATTGATATTTTTATTGTCAATTTGTGTTTGCCCCCAAACATTTTTTTCCTTCTTCAATAAGTACAACTCCCATGAGCGATTGATCAGATCTTTAATTTCGGTTGTTGGTTGAGTTCACCTTGTTATGTATCAGAATTAATGATGGGATTCATGTTTTTGTACATATCACGGAGGATCTAGTATGATAATATTAATACTTCTACATAGTATTACCTCACCTTCCATACCATTGTCCACTTGTTTTGTGCTACTATCCAATGGGGGCACGTTTATTTTGTTGCCATGTCACGTAAGAGTATAATATACTTATGATATATCCGAGAGTGTATATAAAGACTAGATTTTGTAGTATGTTAAGGTGATCAAAGTTTCTCTGTGTTACCTTTATACATGACAACAGATTATAATGCTGCCAAATTTATGTGGGCTATAACCAAACAAAACACTGCAATTTCTTTCTGGCAACAGTTTAGCTGGTCAATTTTATACAGATTGTAATAATATAAAACTGATGTGGGCTTTAACCAAACCACATACAATATTTTTTTTTCTGTCCGCACATTAACTGGTCATTTTTATACAGATTATAATATTGTCAAATCGACGTGGGCTATAACCAAACATCACTGTGATTCTTTTCTTTCAGCAAACAGCCAGTAAGTTTTTTATTGCATTGACACTATCATAAGAGACAATGTTTTCTTACTGTTTTCGGATATTTGAGGATTTAACATTATGGAAATGTTCAGCAGATGATCTTTTGCAAGTGAAAAGAATACATATTTATAAGGAGCAATCAATGTGGGACCAATACAAGGTGTGTGATTTATCCATGTTCCAACCTTTTCTGCTGACAAAGATGGTTCAGAATAATGTAGTCGTCATCTGTTTGACAGATAAGCTGCATTATCTCTAGATCAGCTGGCTCAAACTTCTTTGTTGTGTCATCCCCACTAGTGTAGAGTTTCTATTGGACGGAAGATTACTAGTGTCGACAAGCATAACCAGTCAATCCTAAGAAGTCTTACTTCTATAGAGAAGAAACACACAAATTATAACTATTCTTTGTGAAATCAATGTATATTTCTTATTTAAAATTATCTAGCTCTGCTTCTCTATATTTCCCTTCACCTTTTCTGATGGTAATGTGCTCTTATTGCAGGATTTAGAGGACAAAACTAATTATATGGACAGATTATAACAGGTTTTATATCGGAAATAATCTTGAAACGTGCAAGGGAATCTTCACATTTTTCTAGAAGTCATTTCCATAAAAGCTGCGAAAGCCGTCAAGCTGATGTACCAAACTAGCTATAGAATTTTTAGATAGATTTCCACTGAGAATTTCCATTTTTTTCTCAAATTGGTTTCAACTTTTAGATAGTTAGAATTAGAATTAGAAGTTTATTTTCTAGTGACATACACATTATTGTATGAACGTGCAGTTCACTGGTAAAGTATCAATACCCTTTGTAATAAAAATAGTTGTAATGGCTTGCACATTGCTACTTGTTTTGCTGTGTTGATTATGAGAAACCTTTTCAGTTAATTATGAGAATAAGATGATTGCAATGCAACAATGGTGTTGGATAATGCCTACACAACTACATTATTTGATGATCTGCATGTGCAGCAGGGCATGATAAAACAATCCAATTCAAAATAATGAAATACAACGATGTACGATGTCATACGGGCATGTCTAGCAGAACGTATATATTTGTTCAGACACGTTTTTGAGCGTGCCTATATAGCGTCTCAAGTCATGTAGACACGCTTTTGAGCGTCCTTATATAGCGTCTCATGTCATGTAGACACGCTCTTGAGCGTCCTTATATAGCGTCTCATGTCATGTAGACACGCCTATCAAGCGTGTCTAAATATTTGAGACGGTCCATGTGGAGACGTTCGAAGGACGCTTTACTAAAACGACTCTACAATTGGCTAGAGATGAAATACCACGTCACTAGCTATGTAATTTGACGTCTCTACTGGCAGGTTTTCTTGTAGTCCATAATGAGATAGGATGTCCTCCTCTGCAAATGCAAGATTGCAAAGTTTCTAGTACACGCACACACTTCTCCTCAATGCAAATGCAACATATGCATCCTGGAAGGCTTGATTGAGACATCTCTTGCATATAGATGTATGATATATCAAGACGATAATCACGCATGACATATATCTTGCTCCCCTAGGAATCGATAGTACTTTGTCACACAGGTTAGGTGAGGAGGACACCGTACTAGGAAGGTCGTTCGCCAACTCCTCCAATTTATTTGATATTGATGGGCAAAGTGTAATTCCCAACACAGTCGTGAGCCTGGTAAGAAGGTATTGTTGATGCAACTTCAGTGAGAAGAACCATAGTGGCATCTATTGTCGTTGTCTTCGTGGGCGTGATGGTAAATAGAATGACGGGTCATTTTGCAATATCATTCAAAAATATTAAAACGAACATGTTAAGCCGACATATTACACACCCTTAAAAAACGAGTTGGTCCAGCGTCTATCCATGGGCACTGCCGAGAAGTGTGAGAACCTAGGGGGGCATATCAAATAGCCAATACATTTATGGCTAATTTTTTTTAAATAATACATTTTTTTTAAATTACAGAAATAATACGCAAAAAAAAAGATTTTTCAAAAATAATACACCATCGGCCTACTGCAGGCCGACTGGAGGCCCATCCGTTTGCTGCTGGCCGATTGGGCTGTCGGCCAGCAGATTCAAGCCCAGTCGGCCTCCAGTTGGCCGACAGGGTCCAGTCGGCCTGCAGTTGGCCGATAGGCCTGCAGTGGGCCGACTAGGCTCAGTTGGCCTGCTGTGGGCCGACTGATGCATGCCTATTTTTAATAATACACGCGAATATTTTTTAAAAGTATATATTTTAACACGTTATGAATACATGGTAACATTTCTTCAAATACATTTTTAATGGAAATACCATTTTTTTAAACCACACAACATTTTTTTAAATGCTTTTCTGAAAATTTCACAAACTTTTTTTAGAAACACGCGAATATTTTCTTAAAATGTCATGATCCATCTAAACATTTGTTAACCCACGTGATATGTGAGTATATTGATTGTAATATCATCTTATATTATGGGATGAAGGGAGTACCATTTTGTAGAATGTCATGGATATTTTTTGGAAACACGAGAATATTTCCAGCAAAGGTGACGTACATTCATTTAGTGGCACCAACCATTTCTTATCATATTTTCCAAAAAAATTGCATGCATTTTTTGAAAGGCGGGAACTTTTTCCATTGTGATGAACATTTGTTTTGAAAGTTATCGACATTTCCAAACTGCGCTTTTCGCGCCATCCATTTTCCGCCACCCATTTCCCGCCACCATTTCCCGCCATCCATTTCCCGCCACCCATTTCCCGCCACCCATTTCCCGCCAAACAATTTCCCGCCACCCGTTTCCCGCCACCCGTTTCCCTCCTCCCATTTCCCGCCAACATTTCCCGCCATACCGCAGTCGTTCTTTTCCGCCATTTTCTCGTCTCTATCTATAAAACCCCCTTCAGACGGAGCTGGATAAGCATTGCAGTGTAGTGTAGTTGAGATGTCCCATTATCCTTTCGATCGTAGTTTTCACCCTGGGATGAGCAGGACTCTTCTGAAGCTAGCTACCGATTTCAGGATGGATAGTAGGATAGTTCCATGGGACGAACTCACCGGTAGTGACACCATAATGAATGAGTTGGCTCACCAATTACGTAGTTCTGGGTGGCCTGAAAGGACCTATGAGGAGGTACGTAAAGAACTTCTTAGGTTGCATGACAGGTGGAAGAAGGTAGTGGTGCCGAAGAGTGAAACTTTCAGAAGGATTGCAGCAAATAATCCATGTTTATGGACTGAGGAGAGCGAGGACGAAGATGATATCTTCATGCCGCCGCTTCCGGGTTCTGCATCGTCGAAGGGCAAGAGTTCTTCATCATCGAAGGGCAAGGTTTCTGCATCGTCGAAGGGCAAGAGTTCTTCATCGTCGAAGGGCAAGAGTTCTGCATCGATCGAGGATGACGATGATGACTTCATGTAGTTTTTATGCTGTATGTTGTGAGTTCAGTTACGTGCCATTTAATTTGGATGTAGTTCTATCTAGTTGTTTGTAATGTCTCGTTGTATGAATATTATGTTCTGTCTAAATATGATCTTGTAGAGTAGGCATATGTCTCGTAGATAAGTACATAGTCATTTGTCTTATACATAGAATAGACATAAGTTCTCACACAGAAATAGATGGTAATGTCTCTACTGATACATAGGAGCGGCAATGACGACGTCTGGCCTGCCGGGGAGGCGGATCTCGAATGACAAATGCATCACATATAACTCGGTTTCCTGTAGCAATGCAACTGAACAACCCTTTTCCATTCCCATTCGCTCAGCATTTCTTGAATCTTGCCATCATCAGTTATGTCAATCAATTTTCTTTCTCCAGGGCCATCCGAATGCTTCCTGCTGACGTAGTACACAAAATCGTCTTCCTTCAACCCTTGCTTCAACATGAATTTAGTCTTCAACCAATCAAAAGTGAGGTCCACTTCACTAACTTGCACAACACTTGGAGACAAGCCTTGGACATGAACAATAGGGCTAAGCACCCACTGAGTACTCTCAGCCATCTGCAATACACAAATCGCATTGAGTACCTACCCTACCCCTTAATATCCCCACTAACAAATATTAGACATGTCTATATATTACGAAGCTATATATTACAGAATATTAACGGAGCAACTAATACAATTCACCCTCCTACAATTATATTACGAATATTTGCCGTAGCAACTACAAATATTGACAGATTAATTAGTTGACATCTAAAAATATTAACAAAAACTACCGGAGCACGTACGAAAAATAAAATGTGGGCTTAAATATACCCTTGAAGCGTGCGTGCGAAGGATGAAGGACGAACGGCGGCCACCAAACTGCCGGTGCTCCGGCTCGAACGAAGAACGACGAACAACAGCTTCACCTCCACCACAGTGCTCCAATTTACCACCAGCACACTGCAATGCTTATGCAGCTCCGTCTGAAGGGGGTTTTATAGGTAGAGAGGAGAAAATGGCGGGAAAGAACGGCTGCGATATGGCGGGAAAGGGTTGGCGGGAAACGGGTGGCGGGAAACGGGTGGCGGGAAAAAGTTGGCGCGAACATATCAAGGGCTGTACCACTGGACGATGTTGAAGAAGAGGTCCAGACGATAGTGATCGTCCAAAGGTGGTCACGTCGTCGTACAGTTCGCGTGTCAAGGTAGCCTGCAAATTTCCATGACGATTAATAATGTCTGTCTCTTGCACGTCAAAGTATGTGACAACATTACGTAAAGAAAAAATATCTTACCGCGTACTGCCTAGAGCCCGAAGTATCATAGCTCGGGTACATATCCGACGGAGTAGGATCCGGTAACTCCTCTGGGTGGGAGTACTCAACAATGCGTAACCGTGTTCCGGTCATGTAGCGCCGCAAATAGAGATTGAATTCATCGAGATCGAAATTGTGATTCTCGTGCCATAGATTTGTGTTTGCTGTCTCCCATTCTATAACATACGGCTCTAGTCTAACTAGCCATTCAGCAGTTGTCCTGTTCATGCCCTTCCTTGTCGTCCTAAAATTGTGGTGTGTGTTCAACAATTACCTAAAGCTTCGAATGGAGTACTATGAAAGAAAATGCAACATTGAAAAACTGGTTAATACCTGTGGATGTGTGCTGGCACCGGGTTCTCTATAGGGGGAGGTAGCTCCAACTGCAGAAGACCAAATTGCCTCATAACCCTCTGTTGTGCCATCTCCTCGACGAAGACATCGAAGATGATCTTCGATTTTGTCATCCAGTAATCTCGGTCCCTTGTGCATAGCACAGACATACCAGCAGGGTATCTCGCTTGTATGGCTGCTTCCGTGTAGGGCTGCCAGATTACCCCGGTGTACGCATCGAACTGCTCGTTCAATGCTGTGTACGCCTTCCTGGTCTGATCACTAGCAAAGCGTCTCTGCAGAGAATAAAAGTTAGTAGCCGCTCGCATCGATCGATCTCTTGTGCAGAAAAAGTTGCATTAAACTACAACACGGTGCATACCTTGCGACGAGTCCAACACAGACCGAAAGTAGGCATGTCGATGCCCTCAACATCAAACATGGCGTCTATAGGCTCATGAACCCGTACATCTGGTCGCCATATAGAGAACCTCTCCCACGACCACAGCTGTAGGAATAGAGGGCATCCAAGAAGGGCTGGCTTTCTCGATGTAAGCTGGCAACCGTTGCACATACCTCGGTATGTAGCCGCTAACACCGCCGAACCCCAACTCCTCTGTCTGATCTGATCCGCCGTCTGAGCGCTCGCTATCTCGAGTGCCATAGGGATATAGAGGGCGCTGATAGTGGTGACATGGTTCTCCGTGAACATCACCTTGCCGAAAAGCCACAGTAAGTAGGCCTCGAGGCTCCGAGTGATCTGTTCCGCAGTCAAGGGCGCCCGGAAGTTCTGGATCTGCATTAAGCGAAGAGAAAGTTTTAGTAAGCCGCAATTATTTTCTGTACAACTTTATGCGCGATAACTTGAAGAGAATAGGTAGGGGAAATTACCCGGAAATTTAGCAACCACTCATACTTAGGTCCGTGATGCTCCCATACCGGATCGGGAGCATCCGGAAAAACACCGTGAAAACGTTCTGTGAGAGCTCGCTCCCAACCAGCCGGTGCGTCCAACGGTCCTACGGCATGACCTGCCAACGGTAGTCCCAGCAAAAGTGACACATCCTCCAGAGTAGGAGCCATCTCTCCCCATCTGAAGTGAAACGTGTGGGTCTCTGGCCTCCAACGGTCCACTAAGCAGCTTAGCAAAGACCCATCGATGGCGACGCGTTTCTCACCCGGGATAGACTCAACCAGACGCGCGAAAGGTAAAAGGCCGGCCCATTTCAACCTTCATCAGAGAACTTTTCAGTTACTGTCTCCCATTTCAACCATTAATATGCATGTCAGTGTGCAAATTAATAAAGCACGTACCGCTGAAGCCATCCTGAGTGTATCTTCCAGTTTTCCTTAGGAGTGCGAGTGACGAGAGGCTCAAGCTTGCGCTCATATCATATCGCACCACGATGACCCTTATCAATGTCCCCATTCAGCAACCACAATCCCGACATTCCTGCACTTACAAAATTTAGAACAAAGTGCCACACTTAATAAAAATTCAGAACATAGTACCACACTTAATAAAAATTCATAACATAGTGGCACACTTAATTAAAATTCATAACATAGTGGCACTCTTAATAAAAATTTAGAACATAGTGTCACACTTAATAAAAATTCAGAACATAGTGCCACACTTAATACAAATTTCAGAACATAGTGCCACAGCACACTTATTATAAATTCAGAACAAACTAGTGCTAGCTTAGCTTCTTCCTCTCGCCCTTACTCCTCTACTACCTCTACCTCCTCTTCTTCCCCGGTTGCCTCGTCCACGCCCAGTGACGAAAGTGGGACAATTAGTGTCCCTATGGCCAAATTCATTGCATAGAATGCATTGCCTAGTCGGACCTCCTGCTTCAGATTCATCCATATCATTTCGGATGCGCTGACACTGCCGTCTGCCTCTACTTGTACGCATATGCTCTGGGTTTGGAATGTAACGCCTATCGGCGGGGTTGACGCTGTTGAAATTACCCATTGCTCGAAAACCCATCAGCTCACCTGTCCAGGTATTGAGGACAGCCTCTTTCAGAAAATATGACACAAACGATATTGCGTCCATTCCAAGCTGCCCGCAAGCAGCAAGTACATGTGAGCAAGGTAGGTGAAGCAATTTTGGTTTATTGCATGTGCACTCACACGTTGGCCAGGCTTCATTGCCAATTTTCACCTCATGCGTCCTCAACTCATTTGCACATCCGAATTTGTTGTTGGCTAAGCGGACCTCAAACCTTCTTTCTTGATTACCGATGACGACTACAGTGTGTGACCTAGCTTTTTGCATCTTGTTGTCCATGTACTTCGTGACTCTTTCACAGTACCGTGTATTTGGGTTGTTCAAGATATGCTGCTCTGCTATTTGACGTCTGTCTCTGAAATACTTGACGGTGCCATAGAAAATACCCTCAACGATGGCTGTAAGTGGCAATGCCCGGTTTCCTCTGAGGACAAAGTTGTATGTTTCCGCGAGGTTCGTTGTCATGACACCGTACCTTGCTCCATGTGTGTCATGTAGCAAAGACCACCTCTCCAGAGGCTCATGCTCTATCCACTGCTCGAAAGTTTTAATCGACCTCCCGAGCCTTCTCCTAGTACCAGGTGGGTCAAAGCCTGGCAGGTCACATAGCCCAACAGCCTCCTCCTCCACGGCCGCTGTTCCTGTTGCCAACTGTGCAGCTACTGCTTCAACATGTGCCCTCACCGCTGCATCTCTTGCAGCTTTCCTGTCCCTCACGTGTCTCTGCGTGCACACATTAAGTCTGTCGCGTATCAAATTGTACTTCCATAACTGGTTCTGCTTGCAGAGTTTTTTGAACAGATTCATCAGGTTCTTATTTCTAAACTGCGAGAAGAAATTAGCCCCGAGATGGCGCATGCACCAACGGCTCTGCAAGTCCTGCCATGGAACTTGTTCCTCAGGGCCTAGGTTTGTCAGTGTCCTTATCGCACTGAGTATACCTGCATGCCTGTCATGAAGGATGCACACATTCGGCTTCTCCTTGACAACTGATATTTTCAACTGCCTGAAGAACCATGTCCAACTTTCAATGTTCTCACTCTCCACAAAAGCAAATGCCAGTGGGACGACTTGATTTTGGCCATCTTGACCTATGGCTGTCAGTATCTGACCCTTGTACTTGCCTGTGAGAAAAGTACCGTCAACACATATCACCGGTCGGCAATGCCTGAAAGCTTTGATGCATACACCGAAAGAGAAGAAGAGACGATGCAAAACCCTCACAGTTGGGAACTCTGGCATGAACATGTCTTGGATATCGATATAGGTGCCTGGATTTCGCTGCTGCAGGGTGTGGAGGAGGTGGACAACAGAGTCATATGCATCAAAATAAGAACCAAATCTCCTCTCAAGTGCTGCATGCTTAGCCCTCCAAGCCTTGCCATAAGAAATTCTGTACTTCAACCTGGCGAACACTTTTGTCTGCACTGCCTTCACTTCCATAGCTTTGCCTTGCACTATCTCATCGTAAAACAGTCGAGCAATAAGCGTGGATGAAAGGTTGGCATGATCTTGAGGGATGCAGGGAATAAGACAAGTGTGATTAACTAAGTCACTTATCACCCAACTTGTGCCATACTTAGGGAGAAAGCCGTGCACCCTTGCGGGACAATCTGCATTCTTGCATACCATTGTGAGGAATTTCTGACTGGACACCTCAGCTTTGAAAACCCTTTGCGTGGACATTGCTCAATTAATTATTGCATCCTTCAGGGCTTGCTTGTTCGGATACATAGCACCCGTCGCAATATTGTTCTGGTGATATTGCCAGGCTGAATCATGTCCATCATTCACGGTCATTGCAGATGATAAGTCATGATTCCACCATGCAGGATTCGGGACCTCCTCTGCATTTTCTTCTTCATCTGACTCGTCAGAATCATCGGCATGACCCCTTTCAACATCGGTGTCTTCTTCTTCCATCTGGTTCTGCATGTGCCCATCTACCTCGTCAGCGTCCACCTCGCCATTGTAATCACCATCGGCATTTCCTCCTTCTACCTGACTACTCTGCCCTGGTTCATAACCATAAGCATTTCCTCCTTCTACCTGACTGCTCTGTCCTTGGTCGTAACCATAAGCATTTCCTCCTTCTACATGACTGCTCTGTCCTTCGTAGCCACCCTCCCCTTCATGTGCAGTGACCTCCTTCACGACGGGAAGCACTAAAGCAACAGGATTGCATCCCCTTCGTTCACAACCTTGTAACCACCGCACCCAATCGGAGTCTCCCTCTATTGGCCTCAAATAAAAGTAAATTTTTGAACTTGACCGTGTCCACAATGCATGAACACCGACGGTGTTTGTTTCAGTATCAAGACCTAAACTTGCCGCAATCCATTCTTTCAACTGACTAACAGACCATGTTTGTGGTGCGCTGATTGCAACCTCTATGTGAGTAAATTCACTCAGATCTGCTCCCAACTCATTTGTTTGGACAGTACCAGGACCATAGTAAAATATCAACTTCACTACATCGGACATCTCGACTCACCTATTTTTTTTCAACATCGAAATACAAGTATTAGACATGTCTATATATATATTACCAGGACCATAGTAAATAATATAATAAATAGGCCCATGTTTACTAATAATAAATAGGCCTCAAATAATAATAATAATATAACCGACAAATATGATAATTCAGTTTATTTGAATTATATGGCCATGTTGATGTATTTTTTATTTTAATCTATGTTAAAATAATTTAGAAAAAGGCATGCGTCTTATTTCTACGATCATGTAAAATTCTTCCTTGCTAAGAAGTTTTTTTGTTAAACTACAGCGTGGCCGTTTAAAAAAAAACAGTGTGGCATTGCTTGTTATGGGTTAAACTTTAGAAAATACGCATAATAAAGGTTAGCGGGTAATCCGCTTTATATTCGCATCGGGTACGGACTGAAACGTTTTTTAACATGTAGTTCTACTTTTCCTATTTTTTGCTTGCTTATTAAATTTTTATTATGTTTCCAACTCTTCAAAAAAAACTTCTTATTCGTTTTTTAACATCGTTTTTTAACATGTAATATTATTCGTTTTGCTATGCACATGCCGCCGACCCCAACTCTTCAAACTCTTTTTTTTAACATCGTTTTTTAAATTTTTATTATGTTTCCAACTCTATTTTTTAACATCGTTTTTTAACATGTAATATTATTCGTTTTGCTATGCACATGCCGACCCCAACTCTTCAAAAAAAAAACTTGTCTCTTCTTTCCAAGTTTTTATTCATGTTTCTAACTTCTTATCCCGCACCTGTGTACGTGTCAAGTATTAAGCAACAACTTATTATCCCACTAACAACTAATACAATTCACACACCTACAACTATATTACGAATAATCGCACAAATTTATTTTCACATCAAACGAAGCGTGCGTGCGAACGAACAATATTTACGTATACTACCGGGGAAAATAACAATATTTCCGTATACTACCGGGCCAAAAAACAATAATCGCACACAAATATTTACGTATACTACCGCGGCAAATAACAATATTTACGTATAATCCCGGAGCACCTACGAAAAATAAAATGAGGGCTGAAATATACCCTTGAAGCGTGCGTGCGAACGAAGAACGACGAACGACCTCCACCACCACCACCTCCACCACCTCCACCACCACCACCACCACCTCACCACCCCAACTGCCCCAACGACGAACACTGCCCCAACTTCACCACCACCACCTCCACCAAAATGCTCACCACGACCACCACGAGCTACCCCGTCAGTAGATCGACACCTCTTTTCGCTGCCCTAAATGAGTTGAACCCATTCACGGTGCCAAAATCGCGAAAATGTAGCTCATTTAGGTGCACAAATGGGTGCCATTTTTCTGTAGAGAGAGGAGAAGGAAGAACACAGAAGAAAGGAGCAACGGGAGAAGAAGAATGGAGGAAGGAGAGGATATGGGCAGGGAGGGAGAAAAACAATGCAGGAAAGAGGGAAGGAGAGGATAAGGGCGGGCTGGCCAGCGCGCGTCAGGTCGGCCGCACCCTGTCGGCCACCAGGTGGCCGATCGGCCTGCGGGACGCCGACAGGGGCGCACCACGCCGACAGGCCGCTGCCTCCCCCCTCGCGACGTGGCACGACCAACCACAGGCCGCCGCGTGGCTGCCCGGCCTGCAGTCGGCCTCCTGATAGCCGATCGGCCTGCTGTGGGCCGACTGGGCTCAGTCGGCCTGCAGTGGGCCGACGGTGTATTATTCTTGTAAATTCTTTTTTCTGCGTATTATTTCTGTAATTTTAAACAAAAAATGTATTATTTAAAAAAATTTAGCACATTTATGTGCAGAAATACATAATTCAAACATGTTTTGCAAAACATAACACCAACATTAATAAACATAATAAATGACTTTATTAATGGATACCTTATTGTGCCAACCATGAAAACTAATAGGGAAACGCTTCCTATCATACATATATATACACATCTCTTAACCATATTGAACCGTTCATTTAATTGTAGCCACACATGACATAAATCTTGTAGATAATTTACAAATGTAATCGAACTACTAAACCCTGAATACTGGACCGATATTGAAATTTTGGAGGCGGTAGAGCGCACCGGGTACAATGGGCTCAATGGCTATATAGAATAAAAGAAATAAGTCCATACCTATACATTGTATACCATGAAGGTAATTATAAGGCATAAACATCAAAAAAAATATTTTTCATTATAAAATGCGGATTTCATGTATATGTGATTATCAAATACAAATGATTATTATAGCATACATGTATTTCGATTTAAACAACTAGCGACTAGATATAGTGTGATGTCTTGAGGGGAGAGGGCCGGAGTCCCCTCCCTTAACATAAAGTCGGGGAGGGGGTCAAACCACCAAATCCTAATTTTTCCCTAAAATAAACGCCTTAACTTTATATTAATTTTAGTATAAAGTTGTATTAAAGTTGAAATATTTATTTTGAGACAGAGGGAGTACGTATCAGATCACCGGTACGTAAGGGACGACACATGCACGGATGGGATTTTGGATGCTTCTGTGTTCTGCTTGCCACGCGGAAGAAATGCTGATTGTAGCTTTATGAGTGGCGAGCATATCTCAGTGATGTTTGATAATTCATCCGTGTGTGTTGCTTTCTCCTATTTTGCTTTCCGTTTTAATGGAACACACGTGACATAATGATATTTTCTGTTTGTTCTTTTCTTTAGTAGCAAAACACAGCACTGTTTTCAATAATAAATGAAGAGTTTGTGCACAATTGACGCAAAAAAAGGTAGAAAATCGTAAATAAAGATTACGCAGTCACAGCGATTGTTGTGACCCAGCAATAATCGATCTGGTGGGGTTATATATATTACTACCTCTGTAAATTTTGGTGACCTAAAACGTCTTCTATTTGTTTACGGAGGGAGGGAGTACTTACGTTGATTGTACGTTGGAATGTTCAAATCACGAGAAACTGATAGGCAGGGCCTAGTGATTGATACATGAGCCGAGTGAGGTGACTGCTAAGCTAAAGTCACAGTAGTTGAGCTGTTTGGCACGAGTCATCTAGAGGGAAGCAGTGAGGTCGTACTGACATGATATGATGGTAACCGATCAACTGCTCGAACAGGACCTATATGATCAACAATGAGATGGCACCTTCTTGTCATTGTTCTTTTCTCCAAAATGTGGATTTCCCCTCCAGCCTCTAGTTCATCGATTGAAAGAGATGGCCACGACCGTTCAATTAATTAATTAGCTGTAAGTTTAATTCATACTAATAAACAGAGAGATATTTGAACTTGCTACTTGATGGTGGCAGTCTCCGGTCTACCCCCATTGTTTGATGAGCAAGGTATCCAGGGTGCGTGGGACCCGGGTCCTGCGGAGTCCAAGGTCAAAAAAGTCCATGAAAACCGCGGGAATTGAGGGAATACATATACATATACAGGCGGCTGCCCCCGGTCGGCCGCACCAGCTGCTGTACTACAGTTTCATTAGCTTAGGAAACGGGCAACTGCGTGCTCGGAGCGGTGTAAGCACGTCGTCGTCGTCCTTGTCGTTAATCTCAAGGTTTTCATTTTGTAGTACTACTACTCCACTATGCAGCTGCCCAGATGTGTACGCGACATCGCGTCGAGCCTCGCGCTCTGTTGATTGGTGCGGTCCTTCTCAGCGACTTATCTTATCTAGGCCCGGTGCACTGCACCAGTGGCACACGTACGTGCACACGATCAACAGACGGGGAGATGTACGCAAAGGCGAGCCTGACTTGCCAAAAAGCAATCGCACCTCCGATATCTCACTTCTCACGACATGAAAGGCGGCTGGGGTTTTCTCTGGTGGGTGACGTGTTGCCGCCGTCTCCCTCGGCTTCGGGTGTCTTTCGGCCAGCGGCCTTGAGGCCGGGGGGAATCCGGTTTGCTAGGGTTCAGTCTAGATGTTTACCGGTGGTTGCGACAGTGCGATGGTGTCATTCATCAGCGGCGCGGGATAATGTCTTCGTGTCATGTCTCCCTCTCGTTGGTGCATTTCGGCATTGGCGGAGAATGTGTGGAGCTTCGGTCTCGGCGAGGTCCAAGGCCTCATTTTGTCGTCGGTTCGTAAAGGTGCTCTTCACCGGTGTGGATGATGACAATTTGTGTTTTGGTCTGCTAACTCCTTCTCCGTGCGTCGAAGCACGGCTTTGCAGGGAAGCTAGCGAGGCAAGTTTCTCCAGAACTAGGATAATGTCCAGCTTTCTTCGTTGCCTTCTTCTCTAGGATAACGGTTTGGTCCTCAATACGTTGTTTCGGTATCTTCTTACTCCGATCGACGACTTCCCAGTCGTAGCGTCAACAATCTGGCTTCGAGGGTGCTTCGGAGATCCATAAGTGACATCAAATTTTGTTGAGGATGCACTACTGATAGCTGCATGAAGAAGAAAACGTTGATATACCCAAGGGATTGCATATCCTGTGCTCCCACGCCTTAAGGCTTTGTAAAAGGAGGACTATCCAAGGTAACAAACCCAAGTGGGGAGATTTCACGAGCGTAAGGAATCCTTTTTATCCCATGGGAATGATCCCCCTTTCCTTTGTTTAATTGCGCCCATTCTCTCGTGAGAAAACAAATGGCGTATGTGGATCTGCAAGGAGCTCGGCGCGCGCGCGGGGGGGGGGGGGGGGGGGGGGGGTGGGGGTGGGTGGTAGGGTAAGGCATAAACATGAAAAAAACAAAATGAGGTGGAGAATGAGAAGGAGGGTACTAACCTTCATCGAAGGACAAGGAAGATAGCCGTCGGGTGACCATTGTTGTCGGAGAGGACAAAAGCTTTGTGGCATGGTGGAGCCCGGGGAAGGAGACGACCACTGGGTCGTCGCCGAAGGCCAAAGAACTCGGAGGCTAGCACTGGGGGACATTGTTAGAGTAAGAAGAATGTGCTGCTCTCAATCGCTAGGCGGAGGAGATCGAGGTGTGCGTCGTCGCCTCTCGATCGATAGAGATAGAGATAGATAGATAGATAGATAGATAGAGAGAGAGAGAGAGATGGGGGGAGGGGGGTTCGAGGGTTTTCTTCCCAGCCTTTAGAGACGTGGATTGTACCCCGTGGAAATGATATGGATCGGGTCGAAAAATCACCTGTTGCTCATGTGACCAAATGCGTTTGTGGTTTTCCCCGGTGCGTATGACTCATGAGTTGAGCACCCTAGACTGTGATGGGGATCCCAGGGGATATTGCACTAGGTGTTCCCATGCTCACAACATTAAAGAAAAATCTCTACTCTCCTAACCTCCTCCCATTCCCCTCAAGTTTTTTTTCTATGACCCCTTCCTTGGTTTGGAATAACTAAATCAAATTGGTACCGGCCTTTCTTTCTCCTACTAAAACCTGTATCCTACATTAACTCAAATCAAATCTTACCAAAATCATGTCATGTATTAACTCAATAAAATTTAAATCAAATCTTACCAAAATCTCAACTAAATTAAAACTTTTTTGCCTTTCTCTATCTGTACCCAAATCAAATCAAATCTTATTAAAACCTCAACCAAATCAAAAATGTTTTTGCCTCCTCCTATACATACTCAAATCGGCAATTAGCTTGTTAATTCAAACTTTCAGAAAAAAAAAATCTCAACGCAAGATTCTTTACTGGTGCTCTCGGTCCACGCACACGCCGCCCACGGTAGCATCACAACACTGGTGCTTCTAGAATCCGGAGCACGGTTTTCCTGGAGCCATCCTGATCCCGGTGTGTTGTAAACCAGGCCCACACAAACCACAACTCCTCCGACTTTTGATAAACCGTTTACTAAACCGAGAGGAGAAACATATCGAGGCGGAAAGAAAAGGACGCCCACCCGCACGCACCCAGCCACGCTCCCGGCAATCCCCAACGACGCTAGCGCATACGACTCCCTCCCTCCTTTTAAACCGCGCGCACACGCCGACCAACCGGAACCCGCCGACGACTTCTTCCTTCTCTCCTCCCCTCTTCATACCAATCTCTCCTCCTCTGCCATGGCGACGTCGACTTCGCGCGACCGCGGCGGCTACCCGCCGGACTCGACGCGGCTGCGCATCGGCGACGACATCGCCTGGGCGGACGTCGGCGGCGTGTACGACCGCGACGACTCCCTCAAGGAGAACACCAACCCCAAGTGCCTCCTCAAGGCCCACAACCCGAGCGCGCCCGGCCAGCACCACCACCACCACCACAACGGCGCCGCGTCGCAGCGCTTCTCGGGGAACCTGAAGCCCACGGCGGCGCCCATCATCGGCCTCTCCGGGAAGCTCGGCCAGGGCGGCGCGCGGCGGACCCACCAGCAGCACCCGCCCGCCATGTTCCCCAAGAAGGCCAAGACCGGCGGCGGCGGCCGCAACCCGAGGCCCGCCGTCCCGGAGGACGAGCCCAGCTCCCCCAAGGTCTCGTGCATCGGGAAGGTGCTCTCCGAGCGCGAGAGGGCGCGGCGCAGGCCTCGCCCGCCCCCCTCGGAGCGCCCTCCTTCCGGCTGCTGCCCTGGGCTCGGCTTCCTCATGCGCCGCAGCCGCTCGCGGAAGAGTGCCGTGGAGAGCGTCGACTGGTCCCCGCCTCCCCCGCCACCGGCGGCGAGGCGGAGGGAGGCGAAGGCGGCCGAGACGGAGGAGGCCGCGCCGGCGCCGGCGCCCGGGCTGGGAGGGGTCATGCGGTTCGCGTCGGGGAGGCGGGCGGCGGATTGGCCGGCCCAGATGGAGGTGGACGACCGCGTGGCGAAATCCGGGCCGTTGTAGCGCGGGCAGGAGATTTAATTTTGCTCTTGGGTTGGGTTTGGTTTGTGATCGCTTCTGCTGCTTGTTGTTGCCGTGCTCTAGGTTTAGTAAATCCGTGCGTGTTTGTGTGTATATACTGATAGTATTAATTAGGACAACACATTTGTGTGATCATGATATGGATTTGAAAATCAGACAAAATTTTGCTAGTTTCCTCATCTGCTTTGGCTCGTTTCTGAATTGTTGCAACTTCACATGTTCTTGACAATGTAGTCCTGACGTCTTGTGGAAATTTGATGAAAATTTCAGACCTAATCTTGACTACATATCTTGCACCACCATCTTCTCGCAGAAGATCAGCAGCCTAGCTTGAGAGGTAGAACGTCGTCCCTCAATTTTTCTTCCCTCAGCTGTCGTGTCACTCCATTGTTTCTCACCCTTCTTTCTTACAACCTTCCATTTGTCTCTTATTACAGGAACGATGTCGTCATGGGCCATGACCACATCTCCAAAGGCATTCCTCTTATTCTAGTGAGTTTAATCCATCTTTCACCGTGTCCATCTAGTCATTCCTGCTCACAATTGGGACAGATTTTGAATTGTGCAATACTCTGCCGTCAGGGACCTGAATACAATATGAAAATTCAACCTTAGCTGTACAACCACATCTTTTCAGCACATAGTTTCCCTAAAATATGTTAGTACTCTGCCCAGCATTCTTTGCTCAAGTGCGACTTCATTCAGGTTAATGGAATTAAATAAACCTAAGCCATCGGTAGAATGCAGAAAAGCAGCCACTACTTCGTCACAGATCTGTTTGTTTCGTGGTTAGATTTGGGCGAGCCACTTACTCGGTGACACACACGCCTTAATTTATTCTTTCATCGCATATCAGTTTATTTGACCTCGTCACTGTTTATATTAGTAGTGTAAGCTGTCATGTTTTCGAGTTTGATCACGCATCTGAATACACTATTTGTCCTATTCACGAATTCTGGCTCCGAAACTACAGAAACAGCTGCACTGTTCCTTTTTTTGGCTTTCGAAGGGTTTTCTTGCAAGGACTTGTTAAGTGACTGATTATGTGCTTTACTGTTAATTCTATTGTAGTAAACATGTGCTAGTATCCTTGATCCTCCATACTATCTCTTCTCAAACTTCAATTTATGTTGTTACATGATTAATTGAGGATCCAGTATGCAGCTTGTATATACAGAGGTGCCATTTTGCATTGTCCATGAGTTGCATCGGTGTTTCCAGAGATGAACTTTAGTTGTCTATTATTTTTGCAGAGTATGCATTTTACCATCGTCAGTCCATCACAAAAGATCGTTGGCTCCATCATGCATCATTGTAATGGGGTTATGATGTGATTAATGTTGATTATCTCAAAATCCCAAACTGTGCTCCTGTATATTGGCTACAGACCTCTCTACTAACTTCTACCTTTGCACTTCTTAAACTACGTAATTACTAGGGGAAATTGTATATCTACAACAAAATATTTATAGTACATTCATATTTAGTTGTTCTGAAGTGAAGAATTTAGAAACTTCAGCTCTTGCTAATTAAGTTTGCACTTCACATTGAACTTAAGTAAGCTATGGATACCGAGGGTGGCTATATCTGCTTTTCTGTTGCCTGAACATTTCTGGGTATGTAAATCACTGAACAGCTGGTAATGGTGTCGCAAAATGTATACCATAACCTCCAAATGAATTCTGCTGTAATGAGAAAATTGTAATAGACACTGGTGTGGTGTAAATTGCCAAAACATGGTGCAGTCCTTGGTATTAAATTTATTGGTTGCTTCGAGTTCTGAATATCATTAGTGATAGTTCCACAAAGAAAGACGGAAAGTTCCAAGAGCGAGTCATTGCGCCAGGTGGATTTTCAAGAGCCTAGCAGCACTAACATACTCCTCCATTTTTATTTAGTTCGCGTATTAGATTTGACTTAAGTCAAACTTCATAAAGTTTGAACAAGTTTATAAAAAATAATATAAACATTTACCATATCAAATCTACATAATGTGCAAGTACAATTAATAATGAATCTAATGTTATTGATTTGTTGTTGTATATGTTAATATTTTTGTTTAGAAACTTTGTCAAAGTTTACAAAGCTTCACTTTGACCAAAGATAATATGCGAACTAAATAAAAACGGAGGGAGTACAATTTTTTAATTTAGTGCTATTGGCATCAAAAGGGCTACTAGTTTCCAGGATTTCAATGTAAATAAAGCGTTGAGAGCAACTCTAGTAGATCCCGCAAAACGCCCGGCCCGCAAAAATTCCGGCGAGTATGCGGGCTCTGCCCAATTTTCCGGCCAGAACAGAGCCCGCATACTCGGCCGGCCCGTAAATTTTTTTCCCGCAGTCCGCAAACCGCACGCCCCGAGCACTATAACTGCGGTTCCGCGACCCTTTTGCGGGTTCAAACCCTATCCCCCCGGGGCCGCGAGCCACCCGATTCCCCTTTTCCCTCTCCACATTTCTCGCCGCCGGCGACCACCCGCCCCGCCTTCAGCCGCCATGTGGGGCCGAATGTGGAGCTCCGGACGCGGCTCCGGCAGCAGATCCAGCCGTGAGAGGGACCCGGAGCGTGAGCGGCGCGTCCGGTCGGACGGCACGAGGAAGCGTGGCGCCCGGAGGTGGACAAACCACGGGATGTCGCCGCCGGCGAGTTTCAACCGCCGCGAGACGGAGGAGTACGACCGCCGGCGCGCGTCCTTCTCCTCCGCGAGGTCTTCCTACGCCGGATCCTCCTCGTCCTCCGGCGCAGGATTTCTCCCCGTGAAGAGGGAGTGGTCGGACGACGAGAGGAGCCGGAGGAGCCGGCGCCGTTTGCCTTCGTCCCGGTGAAGGAGGAGCCCGAGGAGCCCGCTCTGCTCGGCCGCCGCGGAGTCGTCGGGCCCGAGGACTACGTCACGGACTTCGACGCCGTTGCTGCCGCCATCGCCGAGCGGAGCGTGCGCGAGGAGGAGGAGCGCCGGCGCCACGCCGAGGAGCATGAAGCCCTCGAGTGGCGGCAGGCGGTCGCCGACAATGTTGAAGGAAATATGCCCTAGAGGCAATAATAAAGTTATTATTTATTTCCTTATTTCATGATAAATGTTTATTATTCATGCTAGAATTGTATTAACCGGAAACTTGATACATGTGTGAATACATAGACAAACATAGTGTCATCAGTATGCCTCTACTTGACTAGCTCGTTGATCAAAGATGGTTATGTTTCCTAGCCATAGACATGAGTTGTCATTTGACCAACGGGATCACATCATTAGGAGAATGATGAGATTGACTTGACCCATTCCGTTAGCTTAGCACACGATCGTTTAGTATTCTGCTATTGCTTTCTTCATGACTTATACATGTTCCTATGACTATGAGATTATGCAACTCCCGTTTACCGGAGGAACACTTTGTGTGCTACCAAACGTCACAACGTAACTGGGTGATGATAAAGGTGCTCTACAGGTGTCTCCAAAGGTTGGGTTGGCGTATTTCGAGATTAGGATTTGGCACTCCAATTGTCGGAGAGGTATCTCTGGGCCCACTCGGTAACGCACATCACTTAAGCCTTGCAAGCATTGCAACTAATGAGTTAGTTGCGGAATGATGTATTACGGAACGAGTAAAAGAGACTTGCCGGTAACGAGATTGAACTAGGTATTGAGATACCACGATCGAATCTCGGGCAAGTAACATACCGATGACAAAGGGAACAACGTATGTTGTTATGCGGTCTGACCGATAAAGATCTTCGTAGAATATGTGGGAGTGTGACGCCCGGATAATTATGCTACAGTAAACCTACGCTAATGATGCCACGTCACCTCTGTTACCATTGCTAACCTCGCGTTAGATCAAAACGTTTCAAAATCAAATTTGAATTTTAGGCAAACATTAAAAGTTTTCGAAAATCAAAACTAAAGTGTTCTAGAGGTGACATATAATGCATAGGTAATTATGGTGATGAAGCCACATTTTTATAAAATATGTAAATGCTCCAAAATAACTAAAACATTGGCTATAACAATTGAAATAATGCCTTCTATAAATATTAAATTGTTACACTATTTTATTTGGGGGCCCAACCTTTTTATGGCACAGGGCTAGACCATGACACTAATTTAGGAGTTAAATACAGTATTTTACAAGACTATAATAAATCAAAAACTAAGGTAAAACGAAAAAGGAAAATAAGTACAAAGAAAAAGAAAACACAAATAAACAAAAAACCAAAAGAAAAAAAAGAAACCCCCCTGCTAGGCCGTAGCCCAGCTGGCCACCAGGCCAACCTACCGGCCGGCCCAGCCCCTGGCCTATACCCCCTGGGGCACCGAACCCTAGCCCCACTACCACCACTCCCCCCCCCCACGAACTCCTCTCGCTTCCCTCACCATCCCTCGCACCGCCGCACGCCCAGAGGCGAGAAGCCTCATGCCCGACCCTCCCTCGCAGCCTCTCCTCCCTCCATTCTCTCCTGCTCCGCCCATCGTCGACCCTCACCTCCCTGTCCGGCCTTGACAGGCGCCCGCCTCCGCAACCACTGCCGTGCCGGCGCTTCGCCGTCTCGGTCGCGTCCGCCGCGGCTCCCCGCGGCCCCAGCGAGCACGCCCGTGCCCGAGGGCTGCCGCCTCCGCCCCGTAGCTTCTCCGTCGTCCCCGTGCCACGGCCTCCTCCTCACCGGACCCCGCCACCGCCCGTCGCCTCGTCCTCCTCGTCTCCTCCTCGCCGACGACGCATCCTCGTCCTCCTCCCCAAAGGCTCCACCGAGCCTCGCCGCCCCCTGCTCACCAACGTCGGTGAGGACCCCGGTCCTCCTCGTCCTCCCCTTGCCCTCACGCCGGCGCTCGCCCGCGCCACCGCACCATCCGCTTGCTGCCGGGAGCCGCCGAACCGCGCGTCGCACTCGCCGATGCTTCCCGCACTCGCCGCCCTCGCTCCCTTGCTCCTGCTCCGCCGCAGCCGCTGCCTGCTGCTGCTCCGGCCGGCGAGCCTCGCAGTGGCTGGCCTGGCCAGTGCCCACTCGGGCTAGCGCCCGTGCGCCCGTGCCCGCTATGGCCAGGGCCACTTACCACTGGGCCAGTCCCCCTGGCCCTATGACATGTGGGGCCGCACCCCTTAGAACGTATATAAAAAAAGAATTAAAAAATGATAATAAGTACATAAAAATATTAATTGATTTAATTAACTAATTAATTAATATTAAGTTAATTAATTAATTAATTAATTAATTAGGTTCAATTAAACTAATTAAAAACCATTACCCTAATAACCTAGTTAGATAAATTAACTAGTTAGTTAATGTAACAGCCAATGATAGGGGGCCCCACCCCCTGTTGTCCAGTCAAACGTTGACTGGTCAACAGGGACCCCCTGGCCCACCTGTCAACCTCTGGTACACTTCTGTGTACGCAGAGCTGGGTGCACCTAGCATTTAGCTATTTAATTTCGAATTAAATTAAAACCAGGAAATCTAGAAAATGATTAAATCTTTATAAATTAATATAAAATAATCCGTAACTCGGATGAAAATACTTTGTACATGAAAGTTGCTCAGAACGACGAGACGAATCCGAATACGCAGTCCGTTCGTCTGCCACACATCCCTAGCATAGCAAACACGCAACTTTCCCCCTCCGGTTCATTTGTCCGAAAACGCAAAACACCGGGAATACTTTCCCGGATGTTTCCCCACTTCGCGGGTATCACCTACTACTGCGTTAGGTCACCTCTAGCACCGCGTATTGCCATGCTACGCTTTGTGATGCTTTGATTGCTCTGTTATTTATTGTGTTCCCCCTCTGTTACTTCTTTCCGGTAGACCCCGAGACTGCCGGTGACCCCCAGTTCGACTACGGTGTTGACGATCCCTCCTTCATGCCAGAGCAACCAGGCAAGCCCCCCCCTTGATCACCAGATATCGCCTACTCTTCTCTATACTGCTTGCATTAGAAGAGTGTAGCATGTTACTGCTTTCGATTAATCCTATTCTGTTGCATAGCCTGTCATTGTTGCTACAGTTGTTGCCCTTACCTGCTATCCTACTGCTTAGTATAGGATGCTAGTGTTCCATCAGTGGCCCTACACTCTTGTCCGTCTGCCATGCTATACTACTGGGCCGTGATCACTTCGGGAGGTGATCACGGGTATATACTATATACTTTATATACATGACACATGTGGTGACTAAAGTCGGGTTGGCTCGTTGAGTACCCGCAAGTGATTCTGGTGAGGGGGCTGAAAGGACAGGTGGCTCCATCCCGGTAGAGGTGGGCCTGGGTTCCTGACGGCCCCCGACTGTTACTTTATGGCGGAGCGACAGGGCAGGTTGAGACCACCTAGGAGAGAGGTGGGCCTGGCCCTGGTCGGCGTTCGCGGATACTTAACACGCTTAACGAGATCTTGGTATTTGATCTGAGTCTGGCCATTTGGTCTATACGCACTAACCAACTACGCGGGAACAGTTATGGGCACTCGACGTCGTGATATCAGCCGAAGCTCTTCTTGACGTCAGCGGCGGAGCAGCGCGCGCCGGATTGGACTAGAACGCCTGCTAGGCTAGGTCTGCTTCCGGCCGCGTACGCAACGTGCAGGTGTGCAATGGGCGATGGGCCCAGACCCCTGCGTGCATAGGATTTAGACCGGCGTGTTGACCTCTCTGTTGAGCCTAGGTGGGGCTGCGACGTGTTGATCTTCCGAGGCCGGGCATGACCCAGAAAAGTGTGTCCGGCCAAATGGGATCGAGCATGTTGGGTTATGTGGTGCACCCCTGCAGGGAAGTTTATCTATTCGAATAGCCGTGTCCCTCGGTAAAAGGACGACCCGGAGTTGTACCTTGACCTTATGACAACTAGAACTGGATACTTAATAAAACACACCCTTCCAAGTGCCAGATATAACCCGGTGATCGCTCTCTAACAGGGCGACGAGGAGGGGATCGCCGGGTAGGATTATGCTATACGATGCTACTTGGTGAACTTACCATCTACTCTCTTCTACATGCTGCAAGATGGAGGTGGCCTGAAGCGTAGTCTTCGACAGGATTAGCTATCCCCCTCTTATTCTGGAATTCTGCAGTTCAGTCCACCGATATGGCCCTTTACACATATACCCATGCATATGTAGTGTAGCTCCTTGTTTGCGAGTACTTTGGATGAGTACTCACGGTTGCTTTTCTCCCTCTTTTCCCCTTTCTATACCTGATTGTCGCAACCAGATGCTGGAGTCCAGGAGCTAGAGATCCCGAGGATGATTCTACATGGAGTTCGGCTTCGAGGAGTAGTTAGGAGGTCCCAGGCAGGAGGCCTTGCCTTTTTGATCGTTGCTACTTTTGTGCTAGCCTTCTTAAGGCAAACTTGTTTAACTTAGGTCTGTACTCAGATATTGTTGCTTTCGCTGACTCGTCTATGATCGAGCACTTGTATTCGAGCCCTCGAGGCCCCTGGCTTGTATTATGATGCTTGTATGACTTATTTATGTTGTAGAGTTGTGTTGTGATATCTTCCCGTGAGTCCCTGATCTTGATCGTACACATTTGCGTGCATGATTAGTGTACGGTCAAATCGGGGGCGTCACAGGGAGCCAATATGAGCATCCAGGTTCCGCTATTGGTTATTGACCGGAGACGTGTCTCGGTCATGTCTACATAGTTCTCGAACCCGTAGGGTCCGCACGCTTAAAGTTTCGATGACGGTTATATTATGAGTTTTGATGTACCAAAGGTTGTTTGGACTCTCGAATGTGATCACGGACATGACGAGGAGTCTCGAAATGGTCGAGACATGAAGATTGATATATTGGAAGCCTATATTTGGATATCGGAAGTGTTCCGGGTGAAATCGGGATTTTACCGGAGTACCGAGGGGTTACCGGAACCCCCCGGGGGCTTAATGGGCCATAGTGGGCCTTTGTGGAGAAGAGGAGAGGCGGCCAGGGCAGGGCCGCGCGCCCCTCCCCCCTAGTCCGAATAGGACAAGGAGAGGGGGGCGCCGCCCCCCCTTTCCTTCCTCTCTCCCTCCTCTTTCCCCCTCCACTCCTAATCCAACAAGGAAAAGGGAGGGAGTCCTACTCCCGGTGGGAGTAGGACCCCTCCTGGCGCGCCCCCTCCTGGCCGGCCGCACCTCCCCCCTTGCTCCTTTATATACGGGGGCAGGGGCACCCTAGGGACACAACAATTTATCGTTTGATCTTTTAGCCGTGTGCGGTGCCCCCTCCACCATAGTCCACCTCGATAATACTGTAGCGGTGCTTAGGCGAAGCCCTGCGTCGGTAGAACATCATCATCGTCACCACGCCGTCGTGCTGACGAAACTCTCCCTCAACACTCGGCTGGATCGGAGTTCGAGGGACGTCATCGGGCTGAACGTGTGCTGAACTCGGAGGTGCCGTGCGTTCGGTACTTGATCGGTCGGATCGTGAAGACGTACGACTACATCAACCGCGCTGTGCTAACGCTTCCGCTTTCGGTCTACGAGGGTACGTTGGCAACACTCTCCCCTCTCGTTGCTATGCATCACCATGATCCTGTGTGTGCGTAGGAAATTTTTGAAATTACTACGTTCCCCAACAGTGGCATCCGAGCCTGGTTTTATGCGTAGATGTCATATGCACGAGTAGAACACAAGTGAGTTGTGGGTGATACAAGTCATACTGCTTACCAGCATGTCACACTTTGGTTCGGCGGTATTGTTGGATGAAGCGGCCCGGACCGACATTACGCGTACGCTTAGGCGATACTGGTTCTACCGACGTGCTTTGCACACAGGTGGCTGGCTGGTGTCAGTTTCTCCAACTTTAGTTGAACCGAGTGTGGCTACGCCCGGTCCTTGCGAAGGTTAAAACAGCACCAACTTGACAAACTATCGTTGTGGTTTTGATGCGTAGGTAAGAACGGTTCTTGCTAAGCCCAGTAGCAGCCACGTAAAACTTGCAACAACAAAGTAGAGGACGTCTAACTTGTTATTGCAGGGCATGTTGTGATGTGATATGGTCAATACATGATGCTAAATTTTATTGTATGATATGATCATGTTTTGTAACCGAGTTATCGGCAACTGGCAGGAGCCATATGGTTGTCGCTTTATTATATGCAATGCAATCGCCCTGTAATGCTTTACTTTATCACTAAGCGGTAGCGATAGTCGTAGAAGCATAAGATTGGCGAGACGACAACGATGCTACGATGGAGATCAAGGTGTCGCGCCGGTGACGATGGTGATCATGACGGTGCTTCGGAGATGGAGATCACAAGCACAAGATGATGATGGCCATATCATATCACTTATATTGATTGCATGTGATGTTTATCTTTTATGCATCTTATCTTGCTTTGATTGACGGTAGCATTATAAGATGATCTCTCACTAAATTTCAAGATAAAAGTGTTCTTCCTGAGTATGCACCGTTGCCAAAGTTCGTCGTGCCCAGACACCACGTGATGATCGGGTGTGATAAGCTCTACGTCCATCTACAACGGGCGCAAGCCAGTTTTGCACACGCAGAATACTCATGTTAAACTTGACGAGCCTAGCATATGCAGATATGGCCTCGGAACACTGAGACCGAAAGGTCGAGCGTGAATCATATAGTAGATATGATCAACATAGTGATGTTCACCATTGAAAGCTACTCCATTTCACGTGATGATCGGTTATGGTTTAGTTGATTTGGATCACGTGATCACTTAGAGGATTAGAGGGATGTCTATCTAAGTGGGAGTTCTTAAGTAATATGATTAATTGAACTTTAATTTATCATGAACTTAGTCCTGGTAGTATTAGCATATCTATGTTGTAGATCAATAGCTCGCGTTGTTGCTTCCCTATGTTTATTTTGATATGTTCCTAGAGAAAAACTATGTTGAAAGATGTTAGTAGCAATGATGCGGATTGTATCCGTGATCTGAGGATTATCCTCATTGCTGCACAGAAGAATTATGTCCTTGTTGCACCGCTAGGTGACAGACCTATTGCAGGAGCAAATGCAGACGTTATGAACGTTTGGCTAGCTCAATATGATGACTACTTGATAGTTTAGTGCACCATGCTTAATAGCTTAGAATCGGGACTTCAAAGACGTTTTGAACGTCATGGACCATATGAGATGTTCCAGGAGTTGAAGTTAATATTTCAAGCAAATACCCGAGTTGAGAGATATGAAGTCTCCAACAAGTTCTATAGCTAAAAGATGGAGGAGAATAGCTCAAGCAGTGAGCATATGCTCAGATTGTCTGGGTACTACAATCGCTTGAATCAAATGGGAGTTAATCTTCCAGATAAAATAGTGATTGATAGAATTCTCTAGTCACCATCACCAAGTTAGTAGAACTTGGTGATGAACTATAATATGCAAGGGATGACGAAAGTAATTCCCGAGCTCTTCGCGATGTTGAGATCGGCGAAGGTAGAAATCAAGAAAAGAGCATCAAGTGTTGATGGTTAACAAGATCACTAGTTTCAAGAAAAGGGCAAAGGGAAAGAAGGGGAACTTCAAGAAGAACGGCAAGCAAGTTGCTGCTCAAGTGAAGAAGCCCAAGTTTGGACCTAAGCCTGATACTGAGTGCTTCTACTGCAAAAAGGACTGATCACTGGAAGCGGTACTACCCCAAACAATTGGCGGATAAGAAGGATGGCAAAGTAAACAAAAGTATATTTGATATACATGTTATTGATGTGTACTTTACTAGTGTTTATAGCAACCCCTCGGTACTTGATACTGGTTCAGTTGCTAAAGAGTAGTAACTCGAAACGGGAGTTGCATAATGAACAGAAACTAGTTAAGGATGAAGTGACGATGTGTATTGGAAGTGGTTCCAAGATTGATATGATCATCATCGCACACTCCCTATACTTTCGGGATTAGTGTTGAACCTAAATAAGTGTTATTTGGTGTTTGCGTTGAGCATGAATATGATTTGATCATGTTTATTGCAATACGGTTATTCATTTAAGTTAGAGAACAATTGTTGTTCTGTTTACATGAATAAAACCTTGTATGGTTACACACACAATGAAAATGGTTCGCTGGATATCGATCGTAGTGATACACATATTCATAATATTGAACCCAAAAGATGCAAAGTTAATAATGATAGTGCAACTTATTTGTGGCACTGCCGTTTAGGTCATATTGGTGTAAAGCGCATGAAGAAACTCCATGCTGATGGGCTTTTGGAATCACTTGATTACGAATCACTTGATGCTTGCGAACCATGCCTCTTGGGCAAGATGACTAAAACGTCGTTCTCCGGAACAATGGAGCGAGCAACAGATTTGTTGGAAATCATACATACTGATGTATGTGGTTCGATGAATATTGAGGCTCGCGGCAGGTATCGTTATTTTCTGACCTTCACAGATGATTTGAGCAGATATGGGTATATCTACTTGATGAAACATAAAGTCTGAAACATTTGAAAAGTTCATATAATTTCAGAGTGAAGTGAAAAATCATCGTAACATTTAAATAAAGTTTCTACGATCTGATCATGGAGGAGAATATTTGAGTTACGAGTTTGGTCTTCATTTGAAACAATGCGGAATAGTTTCGCAACTCACGCCACCTGGAACACCACAGCATAATGGTGTGTCCGGACATCATAACCGTACTTTATTAGATATGGTGCGATCTATGATGTCTCTTACCGATTTACCACTATCGTTTTGGGATTATGCATTAGAGACAGCTGCATTCACGTTAAATAGGGCACCATCTAAATCCGTTGAGACGACACCGTGTGAACTATGGTTTAGCAATAAACCTAAGCCGTCGTTTCTTAAAAGTTTGGAGTTGCGATGTCGGGGGGATGGACCCCGGGCAGGCAACGGAACCCGGATCCTCTTCAAAAAAACAACGGGGCTGGCACCGCCCCTCAATACCGGCACGCGCTTGGCCGGGTCGCTCGACCCGGCCAAGCCCCGCAAGCCGGCCAGACTAGCCGACCCGGCAAGACACGTCGACTCGGCCTCAACAACTAGCGCAAGACAGCCGAACCCGGCACGGCCAAAGCCTCCTCACCAAGCCAGCGCCACCCATGGCGTGCTACGCAATCCAGCCGCGGGTCAAGTCCCGTCCCATCCAGGCCGTATGATGGGGACGAGACTTCAATCAATGATGACCGAGGCAACAGTACCCCGCCCATGCCTCTGGACAGCAGGAACGTGGCAACAGTGCCCCTCACCTACCCGCTGACCAGGGCCGGCGTGGCTACAGTGCCCCCGCCCTCACTGCTGACGACAGCAAGCGGCAACCTAACGGAGAGCACTGTACGCGACTCGACTCGGCCACGCCCTGACGATCGACAAGACGGCGCACAGTCCCCCTAGGCATGCGGGGCCCGCACCTAGGGGAACCCGGCGAACCACAAGCCCTCAGCGGGACCCAGCCCGGTGTTGGGAATCGTAGCATAATTTAAAATTTTCCTACGCTCACCAAGATGCATCTATGGAGTCTACTAGCAACGAGGGGAAAGGAGTGCATCTACATACCCTTGTAGATCGCGAGCGGAAGCGTTCCAATGAACGTGGATGACGGAGTCGTACTCGCCGTGATCCAAATCACCGATGACCGAGTGCCGAACGTACGGCACCTCCGCGTTCAACACACGTACGGTGCAGCGACGTCTCCTCCTTCTTGATCCAGCAAGGGGAAGGAGAGGTTGATGGAGATCCAACAGCACGACGGCGTGGTGGTGGATGTAGCGGGTCTCCGGCAGGGCTTCGCCGAGCTTCTGCGAGAGAGAGAGAGGCGTTGCAGGGGAGGAGGGAGGCGCCCAAGGCTGTGTGTTGCTGCCCTCCCTCCCCCCCACTATATATAGGGACAAGGGAGAGGGGGGGCGCAGCCTTGCCCCTTCCTCCAAGGAAGGGTGCGGCCAGGGGGGAGTCCTTCCCCCCCCAAGGCACCTCGGAGGTGCCTTCCCCCTTTAGGACTCTCCTTTTTTCTTATCTCTTGCGCATGGGCCTCTTGGGGCTAGTGCCCTTGGCTCATATAGGCCAAGGCGCACCCCTTACAGCCCATGTGGCCCCCGGGGCTGGTGGACCCCCTTGGTGGACCCCCGGACCCCGTTCGGCACTCCCGGTACAATACCGATAAAGCGCGAAACTTTTCCGGCGACCAAAATAAGACTTCCCATATATAAATCTTTACCTCCGGACCATTCCGGAACCTCTCGTGACGTCCGGGATCTCATCCGGGACTCCGAACAACTTTCGGGTTTCCGCATACATATATCTCTACAACCCTAGCGTCACCGGACCTTAAGTGTGTAGACCCTACGGGTTCGGGAGACATGCAGACATGACCGAGACGCCTCTCCGGTCAATAACCAACAGCGGGATCTGGATACCCATGTTGGCTCCCACATGTTCCACGATGATATCATCGGATGAACCACGGTGTCGAGGATTCAATCAATCTGTATGCAATTCCCTTTGTCAATCGGTATGTTACTTGCCCGAGATTCGATCGTCGGTATCCCAATACCTTGTTCAATCTCGTTACCGGCAAGTCTCTTTACTCGTACCGCAATGCATGATCCCGTGACTAACGCCTTAGTCACATTGAGCTCATTATGATGATGCATTATCGAGTGGGCCCAGAGATACCTCTCCGTCACACGGAGTGACAAATCCCAGTCTCGATCCGTGCCAACCCAACAGACACTTTCGGAGATAACCGTAATGCACCTTTATAGTCACCCAGTTACGTTGTGACGTTTGGCACACCCAAAGCACTCCTACGGTATCCGGGAGTTGCACGATCTCATGGTCTAAGGAAAAGATACTTGACATTGGAAAAGCTCTAGCAAACGAAACTACACGATCTTTTATGCTATGCTTAAGTTGGGTCTTGTCCATCACATCATTCTCCTAATGATGTGATCCCGTTATCAATGACATCCAATGTCCATAGTCAGGAAACCATGACTATCTGTTGATCAACGAGCTAGTCAACTAGAGGCTTACTAGGGACAGGTTGTGGTCTATGTATTCAAACATGTATTACGATTTCCGGACAATACAATTATAGCATGAATAATAGACAATTACCATGAACAAAGAAATATAATAATAACCATTTATTATTGCCTCTAGGGCATATTTCCAACAGTCTCCCACTTGCACTAGAGTCAATAATCTAGTTCACATCACCATGTGATTAACACTCACTCACATCACCATGTGACCAACATCTAAAGAGTTTACTAGAGTCAACGATCTAGTTCACATCACTATGTGATTATCACTCAATTTGTTCTGGTTTGGTCATGTTATGCTTGTGAGAGAGGTTATTAGTCAACGGGTCTGAACCTTTCACAACCGTGTGCTTTACGAATATCTATGTCATCTTGTGGATGCTACCACGCGCTATTTGGAGCCATTTCAAATAATTGCTCTACTATACGAATCCGGTTTACTACTCAGAGTCATCCGGATTAGTGTCAAAGTTTGCATCGACGTAACCCTTTACGACGAACTCCTTTCCACCTCCATAATCGAGAAAATTCCTTAATCCACTAGGTGCTAAGGATAAGTTCGACCGCTGTCATGAGATCCTTTCCCGGATCACCATTGTACCCTCTTGACCAACTCATGGCAAGGCACACTACATGTGCGGTACACAGCATAGCATACTATAGAGCCTATGTCTAAAGCATAGGGGACGACCTTCGTCCTTTCTTTATCTTCTGCTGTGGTCAGGTCTTGAGTCTCACTCAATACTCACACCTTGTAACATAGCCAAGAACTCCTTCTTTGCTGATCTATTTTGAACTCTTTCAAAATCATGTCAAGGTGTGCTGTCTTTTTGAAAGTATCATCAGGCGTCTTGATTTATCTCTATGGATCTTGATGCCCAATATGTAAGTAGCTTTATCCAGGTCTTCCTTTGAAAAACTCCTTTCAAACAACCCTTTATGCTTTCCAGAAATTTTACATCATTTCGGATCATCAATGTGTCATTCACATATACTTATCAGAAATGTTGTAGCGCTCCCACTCACTTTATTGTAAATACAAGTTTCTAACAAACTTTGTATAAACCCAGAAACTTTGATCACCCCATCAAAGCGTATATTCTGACTCCGAGATGCTTGCTCTGATCCATGGAAGGATCGCTGGAGCTAGCATACCTTTTAGCATCCTTAGGATCGACAAAACCTTTCTGATTGTATCACATACAACCTTTCCTTACGAAAACTGGTAAGGAAACTTGTTTTGACATCCATCTGCCAGATTTCATAAATGTAGCTAATGCTAACATGATTCCGACGGACCTAAGCATCGCTACGGATGAGAAAAACTCATCGTAGTCAACTCCTTGAACTTGTGAAAATACTCTTTGCCACAAGTCGAGCTTCATAGACGGTAACATTACCGTCCATGTCCGTCTTCTTCTTAAAGATCCATTTATCTCAATGGCTTGCCGATCATCGGGCAAGCTCACCAAAGTCCATGCTTTGTTCTGATACATGGATTCTATCTCGGATTTCATGGCCTCGAGCCATTCGTCGGAATATGGGCCCACCATCGCTTCTCCATAGCTCGTAGGTTCATTGTTGTCTAGCAACATGACTTCCAAGACAGGATCACGCATTACTCTGAAGTAGTGCGCATCCTCGTCGTCCTACGAGGTTTGGTAGTGACTTGATCCGAAGTTTCATGATCACTATCATAAGCTTCCACTTCAATTGGTGTAGGTGCCACAGGAACAACTTCCTGTGCCCTGCTACACACTAGTTGAAGCGACGGTTCAATAACCTTATCAAGTCTCCACCATCCTCCCACTCAATTCTTTCGAGAGAAACTTTTCCTCGAGAAAGGACTCGTTTCTAGAAGCAATTACTTTTGCTTCCAGATAGGAGGTATACCCAACTGTTTTTGGGTATTCTATGAAGATGCATTTATCCGCTTTGGGTTCGAGCTTATCAGCCTGAAACTTTTTTTACATAAGCATCGCAGCCCCAAACTTTTAAGAAACGACAACTTAGGTTTCTATAAACGGTGTCGTCTCAACGGAATTGCGTGGTGCCCCTTTTAAAGTGAATGCGGTTGTCTCTAATGCCTAACCCATAAATGATAGTGGTAATTTGATAAGAAACATCATGGTATGCACCATATCCAATAGGGTGCAGTTATGATGTTCGGACACACCATCACACTATGGTGTTCCAGGCGGTATTAATTGTGAAACACTTTCCACAATGTCTCAATTGTGTGCCAAACTCATATCTCAGATACTCATCTCTATGATCATATCACAGACATTTTATCCTCTTGTCACGACGATCTTCAACTTCACTCTGAAATTGCTTGAACCTTTCAATAATTCAGACTAGTGTTTCATCAAGTAAATACACTCAGCATCTACACAAATCATCTGTGAAGTAAGAACAAAACGATATCCACTGCATGCCTCAGCATTTATTGGACTGCATACATCAAAATGTATTACTTCCAATAAATTGCTCTCTTGTTCCATCTCACTGAAAACGAGGCCTTTCAGTCATCTTGCCCATGTGGTATGATTTGCATGTCTCAAGTGATTCATAATCAAGTGAGTCCAAACGATCCATCTGTATGGAGTTTCTTCATGCATATATACCAATAGACATGGTTCGCATGTCTCAATCTTTTCAAAAATGAGTGAGTCCAAAGATCCACCTACATGGAGCTTCTTCATGCGTTCTACACCAATATGACTCAAGTGGCAGTGCCACAAGTATGTGGTACTATCATTACTATCTTATATCTTTTGGCATGAACATGTGTATCACTACGATCGAGATTCATTTTAGGTGCAAGACCATTGAAGGTATTATTCAAATAAACAGAGTAACCATTATTCTCCTTAAATGAATAACCGTTTTGCGGTAAACATAATCCAATCATGTTCAGCGCAACCACCAAATCTCGATGGTAGAGGGAGCATGCGATGCTTGATCACATCAACCTTGGAAACACTTCCAACACATATCGTCATCTCACCTTTAGCTAGTCTCCATTTATTCCGCAGCTTTTATTTCGAGTTACTAACACTTAGCAACCGAACCAGTATCTAATACCCTGGTGCTGCTAGGAGTACTAGTAAAGTACACATTCATATAACGTATATCCAATATACTTTGTCGACCTTTCCTGACTTCTCATGTACCAAGTATCTAGGGTAGTACTGCTTCAGTGACCGTTCCTCTCATTACAGAAGCACTTAGTCTCGGGTTTGGGTTCAACCTTGGGATTCTTCACTAGAGCAGCAAACGACTTGCTGTTTCATGAAGTATCCCTTTTGCCCTTGCCCTTCTTAAACTAGTGGTTTTACTAACCATCAACAATTGATGCTCCTTCTTGATTTCTACTCTCGCGGTGTCAAACATCGCGTATAGCTCAAGGATCATCATAACTATCCTTGATATGTTATAGTTCATCACGAAGCTCTACTAGCTTGGTGGCAGTGACTATGGAGAACTATCACTATCTCATCTGGGAGATTAACTCCCACTCGATTCAAGCGATTGTGGCACTCAGACAATCTGAGCACACGCTCAACGATTGAGCTTTTCTCCCTTAGTTTGCAGGCTTAAGAAACTTGTCAGAGGTCTCATACCTCTTGACGTGGGCACTAGTCTGAAATCCCAATTTCAGTCTTCGGAACATCTCACATGTTCTGCGATGTTTCAGAAACGTCTTTGGTGCCACAATTCTAAACCGCACCGAACTATCACGTAGTTATCAAAACGTGTATGTCAGATGTTTTGTAACATCTACAGACGACGCTGAGGTTCAGCACACCGAGCGGTGCATTAAGGACATAATCCTTCTGTGCAGCAATGAGGACAATCCTCAGTTTACGGACCCAGTCCGCATAATTGCTACTACCAACTTTCAACTAAATTTTCTCTAGGAACATATCTTAACCAGTAGAACTAAAGCGCAAGCCATGACATAATTTGCAAATACTTTTTTTGACTATGTTCATGATAATGAAGTTCATCTGATTATGAACTCCCACTCAGATAGACATCCCTCTAGTCATCTAAGTGAAACATGATCCGAGTTCAACTAGGCCGTGTCCGATCATCACGTGAGACGGACTAGTCAAGATCGGTGAACATCTCCATGTTGATCGTATCTTCTATACGACTCATGCTCGACCTTTCGGTCCTCCGTGTTCCGAGGCCATGTCTGTACATGCTAGGCTCGTCAAGTCAACCTAAGTGTATTGCGTGTGTTCCGAGGCCATGTCTGTACATGCTAGGCTCGTCAACACCCGTTGTATTCGAACGTAAGAATCTATCACACCCGATCATCACGTGGTGCTTCGAAACGACGAACCTTCGCAACGGTGCACAGTTAGGGTGAACACTTTCTTGAAATTATTATAAGGGATCATCCTACTTGCTACCGTCGTTCTAAGCAAATAAGATGCAAAAACATGATAAACATCACATGCAATCAAATAGTGACATGATATGGCCAATATCATCATGCTCCTTTGATCTCCATCTTCGGGGCACCATGATCATCTTTGTCACCGGCATGACACCATGATCTCCATCATCATGATCTCCATCATTGTGTCTTCATGAAGTCGTCACGCCAACGACTACTTCTACATCTATGGCTAACGCGTTTAGCAATAAAGTAAAGTAATTTACATGGCGTTATTCAATGACACGCAGGTCATACAAAATAATAAAGACAACTCCTATGGCTCCTGCCGGTTGTCATAATCATCGACATGCAAGTCGTGATTCCTATTACAAGAATATGATCAATGTCATACATCACATATATCATTCATCACATCTTCTGGCCATACCACATCACATAGCACTTGCTGTAAAAACAAGTTAGACGTCCTCTAATTGTTGTTGCAAGTTTTTACGTGGTTTGTAGGTTTCTAGCAAGAACTTTTCTTACCTACGTATGACCACAACGTGATTTACCAATTTCTATTTACCCTTCATAAGGACCCTTTTCATCGAATCTGTTCCGACTAAAGTAGGAGAGACAGACACCCGCTAGCCACCTTATGCATCTAGTGCATGTCAGTCGGTGGAACCTGTCTCACGTAAGAGTACGTGTAAGGTCGGTCCGGGCCGCTTCATCCTACAATGCCGCCGAAACAAGAAAAGACTAGTAGCGGCAAGAAGAATTGGCAAACTCAACGCCCACAACTACTTTGTGTTCTACTCGTGCATAGTAACTACGCATAGACCTGGCTCTGATACCACTGTTGGGAATCGTAGCATAATTTAAAATTTTCCTACGCTCACCAAGATGCATCTATGGAGTCTGCTAGCAACGAGGGGAAAGGAGTGCATCTACATACCCTTGTAGATCGCGAGCGGAAGCGTTCCAATGAACGTGGATGACGGAGTCGTACTCGCCGTGATCCAAATCACCGATGACCGAGTGCCGAACGTACGGCACCTCCGCGTTCAACACACGTACGGTGCAGCGACGTCTCCTCCTTCTTGATCCAGCAAGGGGAAGGAGAGGTTGATGGAGATCCAACAGCACGACGGCGTGGTGGTGGATGTAGCGGGTCTCCGGCAGGGCTTCGCCGAGCTTCTGCGAGAGAGAGAGAGGCGTTGCAGGGGAGGAGGGAGGCGCCCAAGGCTGTGTGTTGCTGCCCTCCCTCCCCCCCACTATATATAGGGACAAGGGAGAGGGGGGGCGCAGCCTTGCCCCTTCCTCCAAGGAAGGGTGCGGCCAGGGGGGAGTCCTTCCCCCCCAAGGCACCTCGGAGGTGCCTTCCCCCTTTAGGACTCTCCTTTTTTCTTATCTCTTGCGCATGGGCCTCTTGGGGCTAGTGCCCTTGGCTCATATAGGCCAAGGCGCACCCCTTACAGCCCATGTGGCCCCCGGGGCTGGTGGACCCCCTTGGTGGACCCCCGGACCCCGTTCGGCACTCCCGGTACAATACCGATAAAGCGCGAAACTTTTCCGGCGACCAAAATAAGACTTCCCATATATAAATCTTTACCTCCGGACCATTCCGGAACCTCTCGTGACGTCCGAGATCTCATCCGGGACTCCGAACAACTTTCGGGTTTCCGCATACATATATCTCTACAACCCTAGCGTCACCGGACCTTAAGTGTGTAGACCCTACGGGTTCGGGAGACATGCAGACATGACCGAGACGCCTCTCCGGTCAATAACCAACAGCGGGATCTGGATACCCATGTTGGCTCCCACATGTTCCACGATGATATCATCGGATGAACCACGGTGTCGAGGATTCAATCAATCTGTATGCAATTCCCTTTGTCAATCGGTATGTTACTTGCCCGAGATTCGATCGTCGGTATCCCAATACCTTGTTCAATCTCGTTACCGGCAAGTCTCTTTACTCGTACCGCAATGCATGATCCCGTGACTAACGCCTTAGTCACATTGAGCTCATTATGATGATGCATTATCGAGTGGGCCCAGAGATACCTCTCCGTCACACGGAGTGACAAATCCCAGTCTCGATCCGTGCCAACCCAACAGACACTTTCGGAGATAACCGTAATGCACCTTTATAGTCACCCAGTTACGTTGTGACGTTTGGCACACCCAAAGCACTCCTACGGTATCCGGGAGTTGCACGATCTCATGGTCTAAGGAAAAGATACTTGACATTGGAAAAGCTCTAGCAAACGAAACTACACGATCTTTTATGCTATGCTTAAGTTGGGTCTTGTCCATCACATCATTCTCCTAATGATGTGATCCCGTTATCAATGACATCCAATGTCCATAGTCAGGAAACCATGACTATCTGTTGATCAACGAGCTAGTCAACTAGAGGCTTACTAGGGACAGGTTGTGGTCTATGTATTCAAACATGTATTACGATTTCCGGACAATACAATTATAGCATGAATAATAGACAATTACCATGAACAAAGAAATATAATAATAACCATTTATTATTGCCTCTAGGGCATATTTCCAACACCCGGGTCCCCGGACACCGACAATACGGACCCACCGACTTGTAACATTACCATTGTACCCCTGGGGGGTTTGACTATAAAACCCCCGGGAGCCCACGATCATTAGGGGGGCGAGCGGGAGGACTAGCCACAAAACAGCAACCCCGGAGAGAAGGAGCAGCCCAAGCCTTGGCCAGCTTCCTTCGTCCTCCATACAGCTCCAGGAGCAACATTGTACTATCGATCATCCAACTACACTCGGCAGGACTAGGGGTATTATCTCTCCGAAGAGCCCCGAACCTGGGTATGTCCGGCGTCCCGCGCCCGCTCATGCCAACCTCGCCTCTGGAGTCCACCAGCGCCCTCGAGCCTCCTCCTCTCTTTAGCCATCCCTTGGCATCTGCCGTGCGCCCACCACGACAGTTGGCGCCCACCGTGGGGCAGCTCGAGGAGCTGGCTGGGAGCATGCTTCAGACGGGGCCCTTCTCCTACGCCGACGAGTCCGTCGCGCTGGCGGACGACGTCGTCGGCGCGCTTGCCGCCTCCTTCGCCGCGCTGCGCATCTCCGATGCATTCGCGGCCGACGAGTAGCCCAGCGAGGTGCTCAGCTACTCTGACTCTCCCCTCTCCCTCGGCGGCGGCGTTTCCGCTGGGGCAATGGACGTCCATGTGGAGGTCTTCGTCACCGGCGACGGCGCCTCCTCCTCGTTGAGCAAGACAAGGAAGGCTGTCGAAGCCAGGGCAGCAGCGGATTGGATCGAGCCGTCCGATCTGTTGCGCGCCGCGATGCAGAGCCTCCGCATCCCCATCGGCACCGACGTCGACGCCACCAACGTCGCTGAGGCCCGAACCCAGCTCGAGGAAAGGCGCCAGCAGATGCTGGACCTATCTGAGACGCTCGCCGGCACTCAGCGTCGCCTGGACGCCGCTCAGCTGGAGTGTGACGCCGCCTACGGATTCACGCCCGCCGCGGCCGAGCCGAGCCGAGTCGCCGATGTGCGTGCCCGGGGAGGAGCGATCGGCCGGGCCCTCGGCGCCGTCCCAACCGTCTACGAGACCCGAGCGAAGAACATGCGCGCTGCCCAGGCGGCCGCAGCCAGCCTGGACCAGCTCGCGGGTGAGGAGCTGAAAGAGCGCATCGAGCGGATGCGTGAACTCCTCCATGCCGCCAACACCCAGCAGGACCACCTCAACCAGCTCGCCAAGTCGGCGGGATCCGGCTCCGCCCGCCTTGGCAGGCCCGGCGAACTTCTGCACACCGCTTCCTCGCCACCCGGCGAGGCGCACTCCGGCCGAGCCCGGACTCGGCGCGACCCGGCCGCTACAGCCGCTGTCGGATTGGGCGACGAGCCCGTCCTAGAGATCCAGCGCGGACCCGGCCAGCATGGCCGGCGTCCGGCTCCAACCGACCCGGCCTGGCCGCAAGTCGACTCGGCCCGCGCGCCATCAACGACGCCGACGCTCGCCACCGCCTCGATCAGCTTGCTCGCTCCCTGGAGGTGGAGGAGAGCGGCGCTATCGGGCCAGCGTGCTTCGGCCCGCGCATCCGATCCCTTCCCCAAAGGATTCATGCTCCCCTGTGACACCCCCAAGTACAACGGGACGGTGAAGCCAGAAGACTGGCTCACCGACTACACCACGGCCATTGGCATCACCGGTGCCAATCGTCGTCTCGCCGTGCCCTACGCACCGCTCATGCTCCAAGTGTCGGACCGCACGTGGTTGAAGAGCCTGTTGATGGGCAGCATCAACACGTGGGTGGACTTCGAGGAAGACTTCGTCCACAACTTCACGGGGACCTACAAGCGACCCGGCCGCCCGAGCCAGCTCGCCATGTGCGTGCAAGGGCCTACGGAGACCGGTCGCGAGTACCTCGCACGCTGGACCGAGCTCCGGAACAACTGCGAGGGCGTCCATGAAGTCCAGGCGATCCAGTACTTCGTCAGCGGGTGCCGAGACGGCACCCTCCTCAAGCACAAGTTCTTACGCTCCGAGCCGGCCACCATGGCCGCGCTCATGGTGACGGCGGACAAGTACGCCAACGCCGACTCCGCCATGAAGATCCAGGTGGCGCTGGATGAAGCTGGTAAGGCGAAGCCGGTTTCCCCTCCGAAGCTGGCCGGCGAAAGCAGCCGGCAGCAGCATCACCAGAACAACAAGCGCAAGGCCGACCAGCCAGCGCCGCGTCACGATAACCGGCTCGTCGCGGCCACCGAGCCCGTGACGGACCCGGCGGCGAAGCGCCGGCAAACCGGCAAGACGGCATGGCAACCCGCGATGAGCTTCGAGCAGATGCTCGACGCCCCCTGCAAGCACCACAGCGGCGCAAGACCCTCCACGCACACGCTTATGCAGTGCGCCATCACCAAGCGCATCATGAGGGGCGACGTCCCGCCCCCTCCGGCTCCGGCCCCAGGCGCGGGACAGCCGCCTCCAGCTGGTGGCGCGATGCGCGACGACGCCTACCCGGACGAGAGCGCGGCCTACGTCGTCTTCACCAGCCTTGGCGACGACAAGCGCAACGAGTGCCTCCTTCGGTAGGAGGTGAACACCGTCGTCCCGGCCAAGCCGGAGTTCATGCATTGGTCGGATCGCCCGATCACCTGGACCCGGGAGGATCACCCGGCAGTCATGCCGAGCCCGGGTGGTTACGCCCTCGTCCTCAACCCCACCATCGTCGCGCGGCGCACATGCAAGTTCTCCCGAGTCCTCATCAATGGCGGCAGCAGCATCAACATCCTCTACCGCGACACGATGACCAAGCTTGGCCTCAAGGCCGAGGACCTGGTGTTGGAAATATGCCCTAGAGGCAATAATAAATAGGTTATTATTATATTTCCTTGTTCATGATAATCGTTTATTATCCATGCTAGAATTGTATTGATAGGAAACTCAGATACATGTGTGGATACATAGACAACACCATGTCCCTAGTAAGCCTCTAGTTGACTAGCTCGTTGATCAATAGATGGTTACGGTTTCATGACCATGGACATTGGATGTCGTTGATAACGGGATCACATCATTAGGAGAATGATGTGATGGACAAGACCCAATCCTAAGCCTAGCACAAGATCGTGTAGTTCGTTTGCTCAGAGCTTTTCTAATGTCAAGTATCATTTCCTTAGACCATGAGATTGTGCAACTCCCGGATACCGTAGGAATGCTTTGGGTGTATCAAACGTCACAACGTAACTGGGTGACTATAAAGGTGCACTACAGGTATCTCCGAAAGTGTCTGTTGGGTTGGCACGAATCGAGACTGGGATTTGTCACTCCGTGTAAACAGAGAGGTATCTCTGGGCCCACTCGGTAGGACATCATCATAATGTGCACAGTGTGACCAAGGAGTTGATCACGGGATGATGTGAGTTACGGAACGAGTAAAGAGACTTGCCGGTAACGAGATTGAACAAGGTAGAGGGATACCGACGATCGAATCTCGGGCAAGTAACATACCGATAGACAAAGGGAATTGTATACGGGATTGATTGAATCCTCAACATCGTGGTTCATCCGATGAGATCATCGAGGAGCATGTGGGAGCCAACATGGGTATCCAGATCCCGCTGTTGGTTATTGACCGGAGAGTCGTCTCGGTCATGTCTGCGTGTCTCCCGAACCCGTAGGGTCTACACACTTAAGGTTCGGTGACGCTAGGGTTGTAGAGATATTAGTATGCGGTAACCCGAAAGTTGTTCGGAGTCCCGGATGAGATCCCGGACGTCACGAGGAGTTCCGGAATGGTCCGGAGGTAAAGATTTATATATGGGAAGTCTTATTTTGGTCGCCGGAAAAGTTTCGCACTTTATCGGTATTGTACCGGGAGTGCCGAAAGGGGTCCGGGGGTCCACCAAGGGGGTCCACCAGCCCCGGGGGGCCACATGGGCTGTAGGGGGCGCGCCTTGGCCTATATGGGCCAAGGGCACCAGCCCCAAGAGGCCCATGCGCCAAGAGATAAGGAAAAGGGAGAGTCCTAAAGGGGGAAGGCACCTCCGAGGTGCCTTGGGGGGAAGGACTCCTCCCTGGCCACACCCTTCCTTGGAGGAAGGGCCAAGGCTGCGCCCCCCCTCTCCTTTGGCCCTATATATAGTGGGGGGAAGGGAGGGCAGCAAAATCCAAGCCCTGGCGCCTCCCTCTCCCTCCCGTGACACATCTCCCTCCTCCCGCTTGCGCTTGGCGAAGCCCTGTTGGAATCCCGCTACTTCCACCACCACGCCGTCGTGCTGCTGGATCTCCATTAACCTCTCCTTCCCCCTTGCTGGATCAAGAAGGAGGAGACGTCGCTGCTCCGTATGTGTGTTGAACGCGGAGGTGCCGTCCGTTCGGCGCTAGGATCATCGGTGATTTGGATCACGACGAGTACGACTCCATCAACCCCGTTCTCTTGAACGCTTCCGCTCGCCATCTACAAGGGTATGTAGATGCACTCCTCTCTCTCGTTGCTAGATGACTCCATAGATTGATCTTGGTGATGCGTAGAAAATTTTGAATTATTGCTACGTTCACCAACACCTGGAGCCAACCCGAACGATCTTCCACGGCATCGTGCCCGGCCTCTCCTGCTCCCCAATTGGCCGGGTCCGGCTAGATGTCATGTTCGGTGTTTGAAAGGAGTGTTTGAAAGGAGTTTTTTCAAAGAAAGACCTCGGTGAAGCTGCTTACATATTGAGCATCATGATCGATAGAGATAGATCAAAACGCTTGATAAGTTTTTTCAATGAATACATACCTTGACAAGATTTTGAAGTAGTTCAAAATGGAACAGTCAAAGAAAGAGTTCTTGCCTGTGTTACAAGGTGTGAAATTACGTAAGACTCAAAGCCCGACCACGGCAGAAGATAGAAAGAGAATGAAAGTCATTCCCTATGCCTCAGCCATAGGTTCTATAAAGTATGCCATGCTGTGTACCAGATCTATTATATACCCTACACTGTGTTTTGCAAGGGAGTACAATAGTGATCTAGGAGTAGATCACTGGACAACGGTCAAAATTATCCTTAGTGGAATAAGGATATGTTTCTCGATTATGGAGGTGACAAAAGGTTCGTTGTAAAGGGTACGTCGATGCAAGTTTTGACACTGATCCAGATGACTCTAAGTCTCAATCTGGATACATATTGAAAGTGGGAGCAATTAGCTAGAGTAGCTCCGTGCAGAGTATTGTAGACATAGAATATTTGCAAAATACATACGGCTCTGAATGTGGCAGACCCGTTGACTATACTTCTCTCACAAGCAAAACATGATCACACCTTAGTACTCTTTGGGTGTTAATCACATAGCGATGTGAAATGGATTATTGACTCTATTAAACCCTTTGGGTGTTGGTCACATGACGATGTGAACTATGGGTGTTAATCACATGGTGATGTGAACTATTGGTGTTAAATCACATGGCGATGTGAACTAGATTAGTGACTCTAGTGCAAGTGGGAGACTGAAGGAAATATGTCCTAGAGGCAATAATAAAGTTATTATTTATTTCCTTATTTCATGATAAATGTTTATTATTCATGCTAGAATTGTATTAACCGGAAACTTGATACATGTGTGAATACATAGACAAACATAGTGTCACTAGTATGCCTCTACTTGACTAGCTCGTTGATCAAAGATGGTTATGTTTCCTAGCCATAGACATGAGTTGTCATTTGACCAACGGGATCACATCATTAGGAGAATGATGTGATTGACTTGACCCATTCCGTTAGCTTAGCACACGATCGTTTAGTATTCTGCTATTGCTTTCTTCATGACTTATACATGTTCCTGTGACTATGAGATTATGCAACTCCCGTTTACCGGAGGAACACTTTGTGTGCTACCAAACGTCACAACGTAACTGGGTGATTATAAAGGTGCTCTACAGGTGTCTCCAAAGGTACTTGTTGGGTTGGTGTATTTTGAGATTAGGATTTGTCACTCCGATTGTCGGAGAGGTATCTCTGGGCCCACTCGGTAATGCACATCACTTAAGCCTTGCAAGCATTGCAACTAATGAGTTAGTTGCGGGATGATGTATTACAGAACGGGTAAAGAGACTTGCCGGTAACGAGATTGAACTAGGTATTGAGATACCGACGATCGAATCTCGGGCAAGTAACATACCGATGACAAAGGGAACAACGTATGTTGTTATGCGGTCTGACCGATAAAGATCTTCGTAGAATATGTGGGAGCCAATATGAGCATCCAGGTTCCGCTATTGGTTATTGACCGGAGACGTGTCTCGGTCATGTCTACATAGTTCTCGAACCCGTAGGGTCCGCACGCTTAACGTTTCGATGACGATTATATTATGAGTTTATGAGTTTTGATGTACCAAAGGTTGTTCGGAGTCTCGGATGTGACCACGGACATGACGAGGAGTCTCGAAATGGTCGAGACATGAAGATTGATATATTGGAAGCCTATATTTGGATATCGGAAGTGATCCGGGTGAAATCGGGATTTTACCGGAGTACCGAGGGGTTACCGGAACCCCCCGGGGGCTTAATGGGCCATAGTGGGCCTTTGTGGAGAAGAGGAGAGGCGGCCAGGGCAGGGTTGCACGCCCCTCCCCCCTAGTCCGAATAGGACAAGGAGAGGGGGGCGGCGCCCCCCCTTTCCTTCCTCTCTCCCTCCTCTTTCCCCCTCCATTCCTAATCCAACAAGGAAAAGGGAGGGAGTCCTACTCCCGGTGGGAGTAGGACTCCTCCTGGCGCGCCCCTCCTGGCCGGCCGCACCTCCCCCTTGCTCCTTTATATACGGGGGCAGGGGGGCACCCTAGGGACACAACAATTGATCGTTTGATTTTTTAGCCGTGTGCGGTGCCCCCCTCCACCATAGTCCACCTCGATAATACTGTAGCGGTGCTTAGGCGAAGCCCTGCGTCGGTAGAACATCATCATCGTCACCACGCCGTCGTGCTGACGAAACTCTCCCTCAACACTCGGCTGGATCGGAGTTCGAGGGACGTCATCAGGCTGAACGTGTGTTGAACTCGGAGGTGCCGTGCGTTCTTGATCGGTCGGATCGTGAAGACGTACGACTACATCAACCGCGTTGTGCTAATGCTTCCGCTTTCGGTCTACGAGGGTACGTGGGCAACACTCTCCCCTCTCGTTGCTATGCATCACCATGATCCTGTGTGTGCGTAGGAAATTTTTGAAATTACTATGTTCCCCAACAAATGTCGCCGCCAACGAGAAGGCTGAGTAGTGGCGCCGCATCCGCGCGGAGCAGGCAGCGAAGTACGTCGACCTGTGCAGCTCCGGCGAGGAGGATTGAGCGTCCGGCTCCTCCACGGCGTCGTCCATTTGCCGCGACTTCGCCGTCGTCAGATCCGACCCCTCTAGTACTAGTTTAACGTAGTGTGTAGTATAACTATTACTTGTAGTTTGTTGATAATGTGATGAACTATGTAGTATGTGATGAACTATGTTTGTGCAATTTCTCCCGCGAAAGTGTTTTTTCAAATTATGCAGGTTTAGATACGGGTTCTGTTCGGCCGCGCATGTTTTCAACCTGCAAACGCGATCTTCGTGAAACCGCAAACGCGTTTTGCGGGTCGAATTTTTGCGGAGTCTGCTAGAATTGCTCTGAGTAGAGAAACAATAGTTTCTGCCTGAGATTGCAGCGGCTGTAAGCATCAACTTAGCTGGAATCAGCTAATTTCTCCTGGGATTAATATTGACTGAATACAACGGAATTTTTTGTTATTTCTAATGATGGGTAGAAACCTCGAATTTCTCCTTGTTCCAATCTAAATAACACAAGTTGGTACCCAGTCTGTCGGAAACAGTGCTATTCTGATAGGAGCATGATTAATAATATAGTCAGCTGTTGGCTATAAGCCAGTGCCATGTCATCTACAGTCCATCTTATAGTCAACATGTACAATAGATCAAAAGAGTATACTATTTTTTTATTATGTGGCCCACATTTCATTCTCACAAACTGCCTAGGAGCACGTGACAGAGCTGGCTCTTCAAGAAGAGCCCGCTTACCTTCTCTCTCCTCTTCTCTTTCCTCCAACTAAGCAGAAATATATTAGTTTAATTCTTATAGCCCGCTGACTCAGCTCTATTGTACTTGCTCTAATGTAGGCTTCCTAATCCTTGTGATGTCTTCGAGACGAGCGTATTGTTGATGCTGATTTTCCAAATGAGTAAAATGCGCTGGTGGTCATTGAACTTGTCACATACGCTCATTTTGGTCACTGTACTTAAAAATACGGTCACTATATACGTGATGAGGTGATTATACGGTCACTGTCAGATCGTACAGCTCTGTATTCCATTTATTTGACCGGTCAAACAATGCACATGACGCCACGTCAGCTCATTTTCTCTATTGTTTATGCGGGTCCCACCTGTCTGTGGGTGATGGGCGAAAAGTAGAGGGAAAATAAAATTTTGTATCCATTCAGATTTGAACGTGGCAGTAGGATAACCAGGTGCACTATCTCGCCTAGTGTCGATTGGAGGAAGTAAACCTTTTATATCGTACATGCATTCGCGTGATAGCCATTAGAATTTTTCCTTTCGCGTGGGAGCCATTGGACTCTACGGCCGGTCGAGGTGGCCGCTGGCACCGTCCCGTACACCGCTGACTCTTCCTCGCCGGGCGCAAGGCGACGATGCGTGTGGGCGGCGCCGGCAGTGACGTCGGGCGAGGTGCCGGCTGTTTTGGAGGTGGACGTGCTGTGGACAAGGACGCCGTGCATGGGGACACGGGCGTGCATGCAGCAGCCGGCCAGGCTACGGCGAACGACGACGCGGAGGTAAACGCAACAGCCAGCCAAGCTGCGACTGACAGACATCATGGATGTGCACACGGACGCAAAGGTGGATGCGCACGCGCACGTTGTGGACGCGGAACTAAACGGAGCAGCCGGCCATACTACGGTGAACGACGATATGGAGGTGCACGCAGAGGCAGAGGTGGACGCGCACGCGGCAGATGATAACATGGACATCGACCCCCCATAATGAGGCCGGCATGGACCTGAGTAAGTGCGGTTTGCTGCATGATGATCATAGACTTCACATGGTTTTTTTTTTCGGGTGACTTCACATGGTTTCTATCAAAGATGATCTTTAGATTTTATCCGTACAATTTTTGTTTTTCAAAGTTTTCATTATTTTGCATGTACATACATATCGGGCTAACAAGAAAAGGAGGGATTGGTCAGGAAAGGTCGCACGGGTTGTCTGGAAAATGGCTGTCACGCAAAGAAAAAAAAAACCAATGGCTGTCACGTGAATGCCTGGACGATATAAGAAGGTTACTTCCTTCAGTTAGCCAATAGGTCAGATAACTGCAGCTGGTTAGCGTGGTCGCCCACAAGTGCGAGGTGATGTGTACAAAAATTTATTTTCCCTCTACTTCTTTTGGTCCACCCACTGACAGATGGGACCCGCATACACAGCGAGAAAAAATGAATTGACAAGGCGTCATGTGGATTCTTTGACTGGTCAAATAAATGGAATACGGAGCTATACGACCTGATAGTGACCATATAATCACCTCAACACGTATATAGTGACCGTATTGACCGTATTTTTAAGTACAGTGATCAAAGTGAGCGTACGCGATAAGTTCAATGACCACCGACGCATTTTACTCTTTCCAAATTAAATGCCTTTCTACATTTCAGGCGAGGGACCACACAGATTTGTTGTGCCGCAAGAGCGAGTATATGCCATCAGGATCAGTTATCACAGAAGGGATAATCGCCGGCCTTGGGAGTCACTGGATTTATGCCTTGCACAACACAAGCAAAGCTTGTCTAGGAGTTGGCTGACCTTGTGAGAAAACATTGTTCAAGCAGTTGTATATGCTATTCATTCTGATGCTGTTAACAGGGATGGAATAAGAAAACTGGGGAATGTATGTGTTCACTTGCAGTATACCCAATTTTAATTTTGCGCCTCTGGTTCGTTGCATCAAGATAAGGAAAGTTCAGAAGCGATTCCGAGTTCAGATAAACTAGACTGAATTTCAGATCATATTAGGGTATTATACTGAACTGGCCCTGGAATCTTGGCTAGTAGAGTAGCTAATATGATTCAGAGTTTCAGATAATCGTTATAATTAGTACTACTACAACAAGGTATGATGCCAAGATCTTTCTGACAAATTTTCATCTGAGTAATGCAGCGAAGAGATAATGACAAGGTAAAAACGAGATTAGCTGGTCAGTACGTTGGTGGTGATACACGAATACAGTAACACGTT